>NC_090444.1:1298412065-1299612065 GCF_031143425.1 Pleurodeles waltl | reverse complement strand
ATTCAATTGACCTGTTTGTCCTCTCCCACTCTTTCTGCCCCCCCTCCCAAAACATGTAAGCGCCCTCACTCAGGGACCCAACATTCATCCACCACGCACAAGCAGACTTAGCACCCACCTGCATCCACATCCAGCACACCTACACGTTCTACAACCACTCCCTCTACCTCCACTCCCACACCTCTTTCTACAGCCCCTCCATGTGCTCCTAAAGCCATATTGACCTTTTTAAATCGCCTGGGCCACCCCGTCTTGTCCCTGCGCATTCCCCTGGGATCACCAAACCCAGTACCTCTGCTTCACAATCCTCCCTTGACCTTTCTTCTTGTTCCCATGTCCCTTCCCCCTCCAGGAAGACACCTGTGAAGGGGCCTGATCCCACTCCTACCCACCGGTCTAAACCCACTCCCCCCATCCAAGGCTAAGGCCAAGGCCCCCCATCCCAAATAAAGCTCAAGCCTACCTTCCTAACCTCAGCCCCACCACCAACGCCTTCCCCTGCACCGTGAGGTGCTAGCCCCATTGATGCCCCTACCCTGTGGAGACCATGGTGGTGTAAGGAGTCAAGTTGGGGCCTTGTTGGCACTGTTGTGCCACATGGACATGGACCATTGAACTGCCACATGGCCATCTTTGTACATAGTTGCTGTTTCCCCTTTTGTTGTTGAAATTAACATATCTTCCCAACCTGGCCAGTTATATGATTAAGTTGTCCTGCGTTTGACTATGGCTGCCTCGTGTACACAGGTATGTAGCTCGTTTTTCTCATCTGTGCATGTGTACTGTGATTGTGTGGCAACATTACTTCTGTTCCTAGCTGTGCCCCTGTCTGTATTTGTGTGTCATATGTGTGTTGGTGGGTTTGGGAGTTGGTGTGGATTGTGTGGATGTTGTGTGTGATTGTTTGTGATGTGTGTTCAGTTGTTGTGCATGGTATGGGTTGAATGAGTGGTATGGTCAATGGCATCATGTTATGGTACCAGTGTTTGTGTAAATGACACTTTTGGATGTGCTGTATGTGTGTCTGTTATGCCTGTCTTCCACCTGATGTCTCTGTCAGCTGTGGTTTTGTGATCAGTTTGTGTATGGCTGGGTATGAGTGTTGTGGTGTCTTTACGTGTGGTATTATTTGGTGTGTGAGTGACGTGTGTTGGGCATGGTGTGTGTTCTGGTTGTGCGTGTGTGTGTATATGAGTAATGGTGTCTGCTGTGAGTGTGTTTGTGTGTAGGCATGGCAGTCAGTGTCGGGTGTGTATGTGGTGTGTATGTGGCATGTGGGTGTGTAATTGTGCCCTTCCCTCCCTTGCAAGGTAGGCGGGGTACAAACCGCTGTTGTCTTCGTCGGTGCTGCAAATTCTGTAGGTGGACTGCAAGTACTAACATTGGGACGATCTCCAGTTCATACTCCGTGTCGTCGGCGGCCTCCTCTGTGTCCCTATGGTGAGTATTTCCTTATATACTGTTCCTTTCCTCCAGGCTTTGGGTGGAGGTCTTTGGTCCCCCTGGAAATCGTGGTGTGCTGAGCAGTAATACGGTGGGCGGTAAGGTCTTATCCGTCGGCCTTAAGATGGCAACCGCCGGCAGTCGGCCCGCACTGGCGGTACAGGCAGTTTACTGGGTGTGTTCCGGCCTGTTCACCGCCACGGTCGTAATACGGTGGTCTGCACTGCCAGCCTGTTGGCAGTCGGATCTGCACCGCCGGGTTAGCGGTCCTGTCACCACTGTACTCATAATGAGGAGAGGACCTAAATGTTAATCCAACCACCGCCGCGCACGGCCCCTATGGTGGGGTTTGGCCATAGGACCTGGCTTCAGCCAAGCCCCGATAACTACCCAACCCCCGCACCATGCACAGCTTTTGGGTGTGCATGGAAGGGATTGGTGTGAGGGCCTGGCCTGGGGCCAGCCCTATCACCAACCTCCTATAATAACCCAACAATTGTATGGAGAGCAACTGAAATAACTCTTGCTCTTGCCATGCACTGCTAATTACCACAGATATTACAGCACTCGTGATAACTTCTATAACGTCATTAAACATATAAATGAAATATTGAAGACTAATCTATGCTTAGTTTCCATAGGTCGCTATGTATAGTTACTTGAAATAACTGTCACTGCTGAATTTCTCTGGTTTTGTGTGAGTAAATTCAGAAATTCAGAACCTAACTATAACATCTGTAATCTTTGTGTGTGTATATATATGAAAATGCACACTCAGGTCATCCAGAGTAGTGAATAAAGGTGGCGAGTTTTGGATTAAAACTCACAACCTTTATTCACTACTCTGGATGTCCTGAGTGTGGGTTTCATTTAACTTTTGCTTGGATTTAATACCGGCCTGCTCTGCCGGTCTATGGACCACCTCTCTTGGGCCACCAGAGCCCAGACGGAGCATGTTGTTTTTTTAATATGCATATATATATATATATATATATATATATATATATACATATATTAGAAGATGAGGGTCACACAAAAAAACAACAGCCAGCCAGGGCAAAAATCTGGATTCTAAAGGATACAATGAGTCAAAACAAAATGAAATATCCAAGAAAAAAGTGACTTAAATGGATCAGCAAGGTAGCTTGGCAGATCAACAATAGAATTATTGTTAAAGTATTCTGCAAGCCGGCATCTTCTCTCAAAGGTTTTTAGGTCTCTCATCATGGTGGCTGTATTATGGTCCCTAGGTACAAGACAGAAATAGAGGCCTTTGCTCAAGAGGTTTAGGCCCATATTTATACTTTTTTTAGCACCGCCATTGCGCCGCTTTGTGACGGAAAAGCGGTGCAAACTTTCAAAATACAATTGTATTTTGTAAGTTTGCACCGCTTTTACGTCAAAAAATGACTCAAATGTGGTGCTAAAAAAGTATAAATATGGGCCTTAATTCACCTGGTGATCGCAGCCTTCCAGTAAAGTCAATAATTGTATCTACAGTCAAACCCTCAGAATAAGACGCATCTGCAGCATTGAAGAAACATGTAAAGACCATCTACAGGAGCTTTTTGCGTTATTTAAAAAGTGAGGCCAACCTCTGCATATTGTACTGCAACAAATTGAGAAGTCTTTGCAGTTACTCAGATAAGCATTTATTTGGAATACCAACAGAAGAAACAAAAGTGACAGAATCCGGATTGTGGTTGACTATCATCCATCAGCTCCTAACTACAGAAATATTGAGCAAACAACTTTTCCCTTACTATCCACTTGTGAAAAATTGCAAACACTTTTTCCAAAACTGGAAGTCATTGCTTAATGCACACCTCCCAATTTACAATTGTTTGTTGTGTGAGCTGAACTTAAGCAAGCTGTAACAAATGCTGGGGTTCACTGCTATGATTCTAAATACCTTTTACAAACATCACGATTGCCATGCACAGTTTTCTTATCAATAATTGCAAATGTTGCAGTGATAATATCAAAGATGCCATACAAGATCCCACCAATGATATAATATGCGGCGCAATTAGCTGTGCATGGCGAAGGTGCAAGTTATAGTTACCCTAGGGCACAAATTATATTTACTTGAAAGAACTCTAACTATAACTGCCGAATTTCTATGGTTTTCTACGAGTAAATTCAGAACCTAACTATAACATCCATGTAACCTTTGTTCATTCAGTGAATTTTTATGTTTTTTTATTGTAAAGTAATTTTAATTACTATACATTATTCCACCACCCACCACGCACAGCCTTCGTGAGAGAGGGGGTTGGACGCAAGGCCTGCCCTGCAGCCAGGATTTGCAGTCAAACCCTTATAGCCACCCAACCCACGCCATGCATGGCCTTTGACTGTTCACAACGCAGGTTGACCCCAGGGCCTGTCTCTGTCAGTGGATCTGTGAGAGGGTGCCTGAGTGTCTGAGTGGGTCTAAAAGCGGGTGGTTGAGTCTGTGAGTGGGACTGAGTGGGAGCATGAGTGTCTGAGTGTGAGTGTGAGTGGGGGCATGAGTCTGAGGGCATGTATGAAAGACTGAATTAGTGTATGAATGAGTCAGTGGTTTTTTTTGCAATTTTTTTCACATTCACAAATACTTTGCGAAAATTTGTGAAGTTTTACAAATACCATACATGGTGATGCACAATTATTTTAAACCCATAATTTGCCCCTAAAACACAACTATACCACACCCCCCCTGGGGTCAAGGTACCTTCACCCTGACCCCTTATGTCACCTTCAATGAGGATTTTCACCTCAGGGGACTGCCCCGCAAAATAAAATGGTGGCCACAACTTTCTAGACAGGTTGCGATCAGCCAATTGCAGAGCTTCTCTTCCCAGGTGCATTAGTGAAAATATATGAATTTTCATTAATTATTCGTGAAATAATTGTGGTCTCTGAGGTCAGAGATATACACATTTGTTTTCCCCTTTAATTTCTCAAAAACTACTGAACAGATTTACACCAAATAAGCAAAAGCACAATCTACATACCGAGAGCTAGCTCTCTGCCAAATTTGGTGTAATTCCGTCCAGTGGCTCGGGCTGTAGTCATGTTCAAAGATGGGAAACACATGTTTTTTTTACCCCCCCCCCCCCTTTCTCTTGGTCTCCACTTGATGGATTACCCTGAAACTGTCCATGCTGAACAAAAATCATCGGAACGCTTTTTTGGGAAAATTCGAAACGGTGCTAAAGATATAGGCCCTCATTCTGACCCTGGCGGTTTGTAACCGCCAGGGCAGAGGGCAGAGGAAGCACCGCCAACAGGCTGGCGGTGCTTCCGGGGCCATTCTGACCGCGGCGGTAAAGCCGCGGTCAGAAAAGGGTAACCGGCGGTTTCCCGCCGGTTTTCCCCTGCCCCAGGGAATCCTCCATGGCGGCGCTGCATGCAGCGCCGCCATGGGGATTCCGACCCCCTTCCCGCCAGCCTGTTCCTGGCGGTTTACACCAGGCTGGCAGGAACGGGTGTCGTGGGGCCCCTGGGGGCCCCTGCAGTGCCCATGCCACTGGCATGGGCACTGCAGGGGCCCCCTAACAGGGCCCCATTAAGATTTTCAGTGTCTGCAAAGCAGACACTGAAAATCGCGACGGGTGCAACTGCACCCGTCGCACCCCAGCAAATCCGCCGGCTACATTCGGAGCCGGCTTCATCTTTGCTGGGGCTTTCCCGCTGGGCCGGCGGGCGATCTTTTGAACATCGCCCGCCGGCCCAGCGGGAAAGTTAGAATGCTCCCGCGGTCATTTGACCGCGGGGCGGTGTTTGGGCAGTTTCGCCGGGGTCGGAATGACCCCCATAGTCAAGTCAAAAATGCTTTTTCTATGGAACCATGGGCCTAACTATAACTACCTACTGGTGGCCACCAGTGGGTTATATATACATACACATATATACATAACCTACTGGCGGTCACCATTAGGTAGTTATAGTTAGGATTTAGGACCTCATTATGAGGCTGGCGGCCTGTGGAGGTGGTCAGGACCACCACATAAAGACCCTGGTGGTCAGACAACACGGGTTCCCCGAGCCCTGCTGGGATCCATGATCCCGACGGCCTGGTTGTGGCAGATTCATAATCCGCCAGGGCAGCCCTACATGCAGCACTGCCCCGTGGATTACCACCTCGTTCTCTGCCAGCCATTTCATGGTGGTTTTGACCACCATGAAAAGGCTTGTGGAGAACAGGTGCAGGGGGGGCGGGGAGCCCATGCACTGCCCATACACTTGACATGGGCAATGCAGGGGCCCCCCTGCTCAGCACCAAGGCAATGTTTACTTTCTTCTGAGCAGATAGTTAACATTGTGAGGGTGCTGGTGCACCCTGCAGGCTACAGCATTGCTGCCAGCTTAATTACAAGCAGTAGACAATTCTGTAGTCTGTTTCCCGATAGGCCGGCAGGTGGAAACTGAGGTTTCTGCCTGCTGACCTTGCGGATAACTCCTAATAGGTTCAGCGAGGTTGTCACCACTACTGCGGAGGCCATCCTGACGGGAGTTTGGCAGACGTGCTTTCCTGTCTGCCAAACTCAAAATGAGGGCATTAGTTTCTCTAGAAAAAGCATTTTTTTACTTGCCCATATCTTTGGCACCGGTTGACAAATCTTCACAAAATTTTCCAATGCTCATGTGAGCTGCTGTCTGGAAAATTTCAGGGTGATCGGTCAAGTGGGGGCTGACAAAAAGGTGGGGTTCCAAAATGTGTTTTCTCCATGTTAATTTCCACTGGGATTTTTAACAGGACTAGCGGCCGAACCACTGGACGAATTTACACCAAATTTGACAGAAGCTAGCACTTGATCCAGAAAGAGACCTTTTTGTAATATGGTGTAAATCTGTTCAGTAGTTTTTAGTTATTAAATGAAAAACAAATGTGTATATACAGGGGCATTGATCCTTCTGAGATCCTCCATGGATTTGGAGGAAAAGCATGGCTCTGATTGGCTGGCCGCAACCTGACAGAAAAGTTGTGGCTGCCATTTTGGATCTTACATTGTTGTACGGTGGGAAAAAACAGTGTAAAACATTTAAAGGAGTCAGGATACGGGTATCCTGACCTGATACGACACATGGAGGTATCCCTTAGGGACCCCTCATGGGAAAAAAATTGCCCATTTTTTTCCAGTCTATCCGCGGATTCAAGCATCTTCCTCGGATCCTGGGGAAAAGCAAGGTCCTGTTTGGCTTGCCGCAACTTGACAGAAATATTAATGTGCGAGTTAAAAAAAATAGAAATTCACTGAAAAAAACAAAGGTTACAGGGACATTATAGCTAGTTTGATGTTTTACCCATACAAAACCAAAGAAATTCAGAAGTCATAGTTATACTTATAGTTATACTTATCTGAAGAAGTTATAACTAGTACCGGAAAGTAACTTTTGGTAAAGAGCCATGAAAAGGCTGGTAGGCCCCTGCACTGCCCATGACCATGTAATGGACAGTGCAGGGCCCTCCTGCCAGCACCCTGTAAATGCACACTGTCTGCTCTGAGGCCAATGCCGCTGCACTGTTTCCACCGGGCTGACCGGCAGAAACGTCATAATACAACATGTCCACTGGTCAGTCCGGTGGAAACATTATAATACAACCGGGTTGAGGATGCCCGCCTGACAGCTACCTCACCACCACCACATTGGAGCTGTGGCGGTTTGACTCCCCAACTCGTAATGAGGCCCTAATCTATGTTAAGCCCTCATCTTGACATTGGTGGTAAATGCCGCTTACTGCCATGCTGACGGCTGCCAACTAACCGCCGCGCTGGCGAATATCCGTCCACCATATTAAGACACACACACACCAATCCAATAGGATACAGCCACATATACAAATCTGCCAGCCCAAAGGTCAATGATAAAGTGGCAGTCCCAAAACCCTCACCGTTACGCTAAAAGAACAACGCCCATCACATTATGACCAACGAATCACCACGGCGGACATTCAACGGCGGTAAGCCATTGGCAGTATATACTGCTGCGCTCACAATGGATACCCACATACAAAACAACACCACATTGGACAATTCAAACAACACACACCTGACACCCATACACACACCACACCCACACCACTATAAAACACACACACATTACCCACAACCCCTTAGGAATACAAATCATTGCCACCCACCAGACAGACACCAAGAACACTGTCAGAACTACACACATACACCACTTACACCCATACACCCCTCACGCACTCCACATCACACACACCAACATATTACTCAACACACCATCACCAACACACATCACATAATACCCAGGGCACCACAAAGGCACCCACGTTTCACAGAAGAGGAGTTTAGGCTCATGGTGGAGGAAATCGTCAGGGTAGAGCTACAGCTCTTTGGAGCACAGGTGCAGCAGATATCAATAGCAAGGAAGATGGAGCTATGGCGGAGAATCATGGACAGGGTCAATGCCGAGGGACAGCACCCAAGAACAAGGGATGATATAAGAAGAGGTGGAATTACCTATTTTGAGGGAAGGTACGTTCCATAGCAGCAAGACACCAGCTCGCTCACAGCATGGGAGGAGCAGGTACTGGCAATACTGCATCCTGAACGCCTGGCCGGAGTTGGAGGAGGAATGGATACTGGTAAGTCAACTTTTAACAATTATCACCCCCCATACCTGCATGCCATCACACACCCACTCCCTCTCTCCCATCACTCCACTCCATCCCACACACTCAACCATCAAATCACACTATTCCCAATGCCAAGCCCTCTATGCTGTACCAATGAATGGACACCCCTCCCTGCCCTGCATGGACACTCATCACCAAAGCATGCACAGCATAGGGAAACTAACATAACCACTATAAACCAATATACATGAGCAAAAGGTGGCAGGGGAACAACAACCATAGAGGGGAAGCTACAGAAGTACAAATGTCAGACACCTGAAGCATAATACATCATTTACAGCCCCACAGGTACCCCAGCCAATGTCACTGGAGAGGATGTGCCACCCCTATCCAGTCCCCCAACAGAAGAGGGCCACAGTGATGACAGTAACTCTGGACTTCAGGATCTGGATGATCTATCTGGCCCATCAGGGACCACTGTACAGTCGGTCACCCAAGCGCAGTCACAGACCACCACAGAGCCTCCCCGTCAGGAACCAACACCACATCACCTACCCAGCGTACCCACACCTCTGTCCCCAGGACATGTCAATCAGCAGTGTGCCCACCTGCACAGGGACCCCAGGCCACACCACGCACACAAGGCAATCAGGGACCTGAGGTCAGTGGCAGTGGGCACACCGTTCAGGGGACAGAGGCACAGGCCAACAGGGACACTGGGAGGACTGCTGTGCACCAGGGGGATGACAGGACCAGGGAACCGACTCTCCAGGAAGCACTCTCTCACATCCTGAGAGCCTACCAACATTCGCAGGTCACGATGGGCCAGATCCTAGACAACGTGCAAGAGAACAGGTGGATGCAGGAGGGACATTATCAGGGGATCAAGGAGGACTTGCAGGCCATCAACAACACCCTGATCTCCGTAGCAGGGGTGCTGACAGACATGGCCAACACCATGAGGGAGGCAGTGTCACACCAGCCGGACCCTACCACTAGCCAGTCATCTGAACAGCCCTCCCTTTCCACTGCCGCTAATGGCCAGGAGGCCCCGCCACAGGACCAACAGGCCACCAGCACCCCTCATCCTGCAGAAGAGAACTACCCTGCAAACGTTACCTGCAAACCAGACAGAAGCCAGAGACACTTGCCAAGACCACAGCCAGGAAATTAGACTCTCTGATTGTCCCCCTTGTGTCCCACTCAGTCACCTTGTCCACCTTGAACTGCCATAGCTCCCCTTCCTATGTCCCCATGGACAATGCACCTGTGCTACAAACAGACTGGAACAATACCCCAGACTTTCCTCCATCATCACCCCATCCCATTGCACTTTTTACACCCTTGGATAAAAATCGACTACTAGTAATTCATGTATTGCAAATTTGTATTGATTGAAACAGCTACAACCATTGCAAATGAACTGTACATAGAATGAGCATAGAAATAATGACCTGTAGCTGGCTGTTGTAATCACACCAGGAGAATGTGTCATATCACCAACATCTACAAAATTAATATCCAGAGGTAACAGTAAGTAGGGCAAAGAAGTGGGTAATGCCAGCATGGCACCGCCACACAGAATACACCAATAGTTATAGAAATGTTAAGTTGCACTGCCTCACCTGTGTGTCATTGGAAGTACTGACGTATGACCAATGTTCTGTTATCCACATCCTCATCCTCTGCCTCCTCATCCTCACTGTCCTCAGGGTCCACTGCTGCCACAGGGCCAGGTTGTGCAACATGCAGCATGCCACTCCTATCTGGCAGATCTTCTTGGGTGAGTAGCAGAGGGATCCACATGTCAGATGGAGGCACCTGAAACTGGCCTTCAGGAGGCCAAAGGTCCTTTCTATGATCCTTCAGGTTCGCCCATGTGCCTCATTATAACGTTCTTCTGAGCCTTGTCCTGGCATTCCTCACAGGGGTCAGCAGCCATGACATGTTTGGGTAACCAGAGTCACCTGCAAATATTGAGGGAGAACATTTAGCCACACACTATCCTATATGGCCAACACCATAGGCATGCACCAACATATACTGGGTGGGAACCAGGGTTCACCTATCAGCCACACCCTGTGCCTCTGTAGTTGGGCCATCATTTGGGACGCTGATGTTCCTCAGGACAAAGGCATCATGAACCGACCCAGGATACTTAACATTGACATGGGAGATGTACTTGTCCGCCAAACACAACATCTGCACATTCATGGAGTGGAAACTCTCACGATTCCTGAACACCTGTTCATTCTGGTGGTGGGGTATCAATGCAAGATGTGTTCCATCAATTGCACCAATTATGTTGGGGATAAGTCCCATTGCATAGAAGCCGGCCTTCACAGTGGCCAAATCCTTAACCTAGAGGAATGCAATGTAGCTGCACATGTGTTTAATCAGGGCAGACAACACTCTGGTGAGCACGTTTGAGAACATTGGCTGTGACATTCCTGCGGCCAAGCCCACTGTCACTTGGAAAGACCCAGTTGCCTGGAAATGGAGAACTGATAGAACTTGCACAAGGGGGGATCCCAGTGGGGTGACGGACAGCAGATATCACGTCAGGCTCCAATTGGCCACACAGCTCTGTATTTGTAGGCCTGTCTAGTCTATAGGTGAGTATTATGTGCCTGTCCTCCAGTGTTGCCAAGTCCACCAGGGGTCTGTACACAGGGGTATGTCTCCATCTCCTATTCATCCGCAGCGGTAGGTATCTAAGAGACACAAGAGTGAGTAGGCTGTCACAAACTGAACAATGGAGCCACAAAATCCCTCCACAATGTGCAAACATGTAATGGGACAGTGTAATTAGTGAAGTATGTGCCTATTGATCCTGTGACGCAGCAATAATTGATAGGCCTGTTCACCCCCCTGAAATGGCGACTGCCTGTCCTGTGTGGAGGGACAGGTGGAAGTTAGGTAATGCCGCTGATGTTGTGTGCCAAGGCGGTAGGCGGTCGTGGACCGCCGTGCAATTCCTCATTGGTTAATATTGGGCCCTATGGGGTACAGTGGGCAATGGTGATCTGCGCAGGTGGTAAGGGTATGCACCGCCGTGGACGTGACTGCCATTTTCTATCTGATTCCTCACTTGTTTCTTGACCTTCCGTAGGAGAGGACCTACACTGCATGTGCTGCTGTGACCTGTGTCTGGAACCTCCATGGCCCGTGTGATTGGGGAAAGTGCCCCAGCTTTCACTTCTGAGGAGCTGGAACAACTGGTGGATGGGGTTTTACCCCAGTACAGACTGCTGTATGGGGCTCCAGACCAACAGGTTAGTATACCTTCTGCACGATGCATGTGGCATGAATGCTTAGAGTTGTGTGTGAAGTCCTCGTGTAAGGGGGTGGGTGGATGTCCTCTTGGCGGTGTACATGCATTGGGCTGGGCTATGTGTGTGCCAGTGGTGCTGGAAAGGGGTATGGTGGGCCATTTGTGTGACAGGCTGGATTGTTTGTCTAATGTTGTTCTCCTGTCTGTATTGCCTCTGCAGGTCAGCGCTCATCAAAAGAAGGGAATGTGGCGTGCCATTGCCAAGGACGTGCAGACCCTGGGGGTCTATGGCAGACAGAGCACCCACTGTCGCAAATGGTGGGAGGACCTGAGACGCCGGGCACGGAAGACTGGGGAGACCCACCTGGGGATGCCCTCCCATCGAGGAAAGGATACCTGTCGGCCCCTGCACCCCCTGATGGCCCACATACTGGCTGGATGAGCGCTTGAGGGTATCACAGCAGCCACAAGGGGGTGAGTACAGTGGCTATCATTACAATTTACGGCTGGTGGGGTGGTATCCGGGTGGTGGTTGTATGTCCTTGGGTGCCCTTAGGCCAGGCCAGACATAGCAGCTTAGGTCCTCTGGTGACTAAGGGTTTGAATGGGAATTAATGCTTACCTAGCTTGTTAGAATTCACTCCTGGGCAGGGCTGCGTGATTCCCAGGTGTGTGCCCCTTCTCATCCCTTAGTGACTAGCCCTTTCACAGGTACTGCAATGCATAGTGCGTAGGCCTGTTCCCTGTGTGTGAGGGTGCTGTGTACGTCAACGGTGGTGTTGGTGCAGTCATTGACCCAGTGTATCCTTTGTCTCCCTCCCCCCTTTTCTGCTTTGTCATCCTGTCCTTATGTGCATTAGCATCGTCTGGCGGAGGAGCAGAGGCACCAGCGACAGAGGGAGCTGCATCCCACAGGACCCTGGAGGCAGAGTCCACCGACGGTGAAGGCACCAGTGGGACGGAGGGAGAGGGGAGCACCACAGCAGAGACTGAAGGGGACAATACAGACTCAGATACCTCCTCCGATGGGAGCTCCCTGGCGGTGGCGGACACCTCTGTGACCACTAAAGCTGCAGGTACAGCTGCCACCCCTGTACCAGCACCGCCCTCCCAGTAACCCCTCAGCGAGTTGCCCGTGCCCTCTCACCCAGGAGAGTGGGCATCTCCTTCGGCCCAGGCACCTCAGGCTCTACCCCAGTGAGCCCTGCTGCCCTGAGTGAGGAGGGTATTGACCTCCTGAGATCCATCTCTGTAGGGCAGTCAACCATTGTGAATGCCATCCAGGGGCTGGCAGCCCAGATGCAGCAATCTAATGCATTCCTGGAGGGCATTCACAGTGGATTGGCGGCACAACAGAGATCGATCCAGGCTCTGGCCTCCTCTCTGATGGCAGCCATTGTCCCTGTTTCAACCGTTCCCCCTCCAACCTCCACTTCCCAGTCCTATTCTCCTCAACCCCAACCCATCCCAAGCACACAGGCTGGCAAGCATGCACACAAGACAACACCCAAGAGTGTCACAGGCAAACACAAGCACCACACTTCATCCCACAGGCACTCACACAAACACCATTCAGTTGCAGACATGACAACATCCACTTTCTCCACTGTCTCCCCCTCCTCCTCCACCTCCACCTCCCATCCAGTTGCATCTACACTCACACCTGCATGCACTACATCAATATCACTACCAGCATCATCACCACACCAAGCAGAACACACACCTCACTGGCAGACACCTCCACTACATCCATGCACACGTCCCATATGTGCTCTCCCACCGTGTCTGTCCCCCTTCCTAAAGTACACAAACGCAAGCACTCAGACACCCAACAGCCATCCACCTCACAACAGCATACATCCTATGCACCTGCACCCAAATCCAGCAGACAAACACCTCCAACAACCACTCCCTCATCCTCCTCTTCCATTTCTCCTTCCGCTTCCAACCCCAATGTCCCTAAAAAGCTTTTCCTTTCCACACTTGACCTCTTCCCTATCCCTCCCCCCCGTCCTGCACGTAAGGGCAGGGTAGCAAGGACCCAGCCAAGCACCTAAGCCATATCGTCCATGGGCCCAGTGGTTGCAGCACCTACTCATGGTGAAAAGGATTCCAGGCCAACAATACTCAAGGGGAAGGAGCCTGCAGCAGCTGCTAAGAAGGAGAAGGAGCCTGCAGCAGCTGCTAAGAAGGGGAAGGAGCCTGCACCAGCTGCAAAGAAAGGGAAGAAGCCTGCAGCAGCTGGAAAGAGGGGAAGGATCCTGCACCAGCAGGCAGAGGAAGGCAAGAGCCCATCCACCAGTGTCAGGAAAGGTAAGGTATCCCCAACCCATGACCTGTTGGAGAGGAGGCACTATACGCCAGCGGAAGCTGCCAGCCAAACACCGTCACCACACCAGCTGTCACAGTGCCCCACTGCCAGCCGTGGTTGTGCAGCCATCAGAGGGTGCAGGGGCTGAGCAAGAGCCTCCCACAACCACCACCACAGTGCAGTCATCGGAGGGTGCAGGGGCTGAGCAGGAGCCTCCCACAACCACCACCACAGTGCAGCCATTGGAGGGTGCAGAGGCTGAAAAGGAGCCTCCCACAAACACCACCACTGTGCAGCCGTCACCACCGGCGGACGCCATCTAGTCCAGCCTCCATGGGCTGCTGTGCGGCCTGCCCCCACCAGAACCAGTGGGTAAGACACCCTCTTGAGAGACTGTGGCCTTGCACTCCCCAGGACAAAGCACAGGTCATGTTGCCCCCTCCAGAACCAATGGGTAAGACACCCACTCCAGAGACTGTGGTCTTGCACTCCCCAGGACAAAGCACACCACATGGTTCCCCCTCCAGAACCAGTGGGGAAGACACCCACTCCAGAGACTGTGGCCTTGCACTCCCAAGGACAAAGCACAGGGCATGTTGCCCCCTCCAGAACCAGTGGGTAAAACACCCACTCCAGAGACTGTGGCCTTGCACTCCCCAGGACAAAGCACAAGGCATGTTTCCCCCTCCAGAACCAGTGGGGAAGACACCCACCTGAGAGACTGTGGCCTTGCAGTCCCAAGGACAAAGCACAGGGCATGTTGCCCCCTCCAGAACCAGTGGGTAAAACACCCACTCCAGAGACTGTGGCCTTGCACTCCCCAGGACAAAGCACAGGGCATGTTTCCCCCTCCAGAACCAGTGGGGAAGACACCCACCTGAGAGACTGTGGCCTTGCAGTCCCAAGGACAAAGCACAGGGCATGTTCCCCCCTTCAGAACCAGTCGGGAAGGCACCCAACTGAGAGACTGTGGCCTTGCATTCCCCAGGACAAAGCACAGGGCATGTTGCCCCCTCCAGAACCAGTGGGCAAGACACCCACTTGAGAGTCTGTGACCTTGCTCTCCTCAGGACAAAGAGCACTGGGCATGTTGCCCCCTCCAGAACCAGTGGGCTTGTTACCGCATCCGGCTGAGGTGCCCCCCCCTGAGGTGCCTGCCTATTTGACAACTGATGCCCCTGCAGTGTTCTATCCGGATTGGTGCAGGATTTGAGTGGGGCCTTGGACTGTGCCCTGTGGCCATGTGAGCCCTTTGCACTATGAACTGGGCAGCGTCCCTTTGTTATATACGTGTACAGATCTGTATCATGGCCAAAATGGAATTTTCATTTTAAAGTTGGACTGATTACAATCATTTTCGTAAATTCCTGTTGTCCTTGCATTATTCTGCAGATTTTCGTAGTCAGATTGTTTTTGTAATGCAGCTGGTTGTGTGTATGGCGTGTGTATGTTGGGTGTGTGTTGTGCGTGTGTGTGTCACTCTCTTTTTCCTCCCCGTGTGCTAGGCGTTTGTACTCACCGCCGTCGTCTTCACCGGCGTTAGTGTTCCTGGTGCAGCATGACATAGAATATAATCGGGAAGATTTGCAGTTTGGTTTCCATGGCGGTGTGGTTCTTCCCTGTGTCTCCAATGGTGAGTCCTTTCACTTCTGTGATGTGTTTCCAGCAGGCTTGTGATGGCGTTGATACCGCCCGGGAAAAGGTGGTGGATTTTAGTGTCATAATATGGTGGGTGGAACTCTGTCTTCCACCTGGCTGTAGGCGGCTACTGGCGTGGTGACTGTTGTTTCCACCCTGGCGGTCTGTGTGGTATATTGGCTGTCTATCGGAGATATCACCGCCATGGTCATAATTTGACGGTAATTACCACCACCCTGTTGGTGGTATTGCTGCTACTTTATCACCGACCGCCAGGGTTGTAATGATGGCCTTCGTATTAACCTGAAATCATGATTTTAACTCACAGTCATACTCTAGTCCTGAATGTATAAACCATTAAAAAGCACTATTGATTCCTGTTCTAAACATTTCTCATGGCTTCATAGGATTGAGCTTTTTCTATTTTTCTGCAGTTTACATCTATAAAAATCAAGATATCAGTGAATCATAAGAAACTAATTATTACGCAAGGTATACTTTTATCTCATCATCTATATTTAAACCTTTCTTCACGGCTCTCAAACTGTGAATCTATCATTTTTTTCAGTTTAAATTATCTATGTCTATCTCTTCTTTGTGGGCAAATTGTTAATCAGTATTTTTCACAATAGAGATGTCAGCCTCCATATGTTTTTTCCAAATGTATATTACCATAAGGTGCTTCATGCTTTGTATGCAGAGCTCTCGGGTTGAGTTATGATAAAGGCTTTAAAATAATACTTTGCCTAAAGGCAATACCGTGGTTATTGCAGATTAATTTGTTTTCTTCAGCAGACGATACTAGTGAAAAAACAGCCATGAATTGGGAAAGGACACATGGAAATATGCCCTTTAATACCTATATTTTTAGTCTACCAGGCAAAGTCACCTACAGAAATGCATGATTTATTTAAATGAGATTAAGAAGCAATGGTATGCTTTTGGCATAGAAATTGTTACTAAAAAGATTTATGACATTCTAAAAGAAGCACTGGATAACTTTAGGATGACCTAAGAAATAGGAAAAGGGCAAACTTATTGAGATGAGATATCAGAGATATTATAAGAAGGGCAGGAAGCACTTAAATGCTACGAAAAGTTATACAATAAAGGAACAGCATTCAGGTATCCACCAGGACTTCCCCAACCTTGCTCCAATATAAGAAAAAGCTAAAATCACACCACCTTAAAGATCACTAACAGTCCAATTCCACCCTCAGAAAATAGCAATCCCTCCAATCACTCATTCTCTATGTCTTTGCCTTTGACCATGCACAACATCTTCTGCCTTTCATCTAGGTTCATGATATACAATCACATGAATATGTACATGCTTACCCCCCCCCACACACGCACACACTCATACAGATGTGAACAAGCACATTACCTGCAGCTCACTCCACATACCCAAACACTCTGCAATTTCAGTCTCCACAAAACATCCTATTCCAACAATACTAATAAATAGATGTGCCATACATAGTCAGGGATTAATTTGCCAAAGCAATCTCAGAAGAATCATCACCTCTCAACAAAGTGCCCTCTCACAGACACAGACCTTGATATTAGGCAACACAAAAAACCTTTTTACCAAATACCGCAAGACACTAATTTCACCTTATCCTACTACCAAGATACAATATCCTTCACCTAGGCAGAATAAAAATGAATGATTGTGGGGATTATACCTTCTCCATGAAGAGCCTCTAAAATATAAATTGTTCAACTGCGTTTAACTCCCCCTCTATCGAAATACTTTAAAGTAGAAATTACAAACATGGGCCCATATTTATACTTTTTTAGTGCCGCTTTTGCATCATTTTTTGACGCAAAAGTGGCGCAGGGTTACAAAATACAATTGTATTTTGCAAGTTTGCGCCGTTTTTGCATCAAGAAATGGTGCAAATGCGGCACTAAAAAAGTATAAAAATGGGCCATAATACCTAACTCTATAAGACTGAAGAACCTACAAAACCACCTGGCAGCAAAATGAGTTTCATTGAGGATTTCCTTTTATATAGCACTAATCAATTCATCTACTGTGATAGCATTGCTTTAGGAGTTTTCAACTTCACTGGGAAAAAGACAAAGACTGACCCATCCCTCCTTAAATCCATCATAATTGAAACAACTAATCACAGTTGAGTGCACCTCACTTACTATTACTCACAACAATGGCTCTAGCCTGAATCCGAGCTTCACAAAGAAAGATCACATGCAAATCACTACCCAATTCAAAGTAGATTGATCTGGCCTCTTCCCCATCCAATTCAAAATATTTACATCAACACCTGTTTCCATGCTAAAACAAGTGCTCAAACACATATGTAAAATCCCTTCTGTTCTCTGTAAACATCTGACCTCAACCCAGTGTTGACTCTCTAAGCAAGTACAGCAGGTGCATCGTTGAGCCATCAAGATTATGAACAACAAGCTCCCAAAACCACATTGAAGAGTTCCAAGAATACCTCGAAGTGATACAGACATGAAGTAAACAAAATGTGGAAGAATGACTGAAGATTTCAAAATGGTCATTGTATCAAATTTTAGATCCTCATCCCTCGAGCTGAAAATGAAAAGAAAGTAGAAAGGGAAGGAGGATAATTTTTAAACTATTATTACAATATTATCTTTTAAAAGGCAAACACGCTGTATCCAAAACATTATATAATGCAGGTATTAACTGATGAATATAAGTTTTGAGGTTTAAATTCTTAGATGTACATGGGTCTGTATAATGGTTGAAATTCACATCAATTCCATTTATAGCAGTTTCCTTTTACCTTTTTTAGCTTCTACATATGTCTTTTTTTTTATTGTACCAGGGCAATGCTAAACTTAAACCAATCCTCATATGAATTCAGTTGTAGGAGTCCCCATTTTGTACAGGCTCTTTTTTTAACTAATATAGCTAATGGATATATTTTATCTTTATATATGTATTTCTACATGACATTTATAAAAGGTTTATTTAGCTGTACCTCCTACTTTGAGCAGATGTGAGATTACAATATAGGTATTCAATTACAAATCACGGTCTTGCTTGTGAAGTCATGGAAATATTGCATGAGTTTTTTTTTTTAAACTAAAGTAATAATAACTTCTTAATTAGGTGAGACAATGTAATAGACAACTTTAGTTATGGGGATTATATTTCACTTCATATTGCAAAGTTTGTGAGCAGGTTCCTGGTTTTCATTTAAAAGATACTTAAAGGACAAATACTTAATTGTAACCCGTAAATACGTTACGTTTATCAATATGTTAAAACTTCATTGCTTAGCAACAAAAGCCTGCAGACTCTGCAGATTTAAGGAGGATATCAGCAAACATATCTATGATATGTCCAGCTTTTCTGGAACTGATGGAAAAATTAATGAATCCCTTATTTTTTGCAGCAAAATAGCACATGATTAAGGAAGAGGAGGATTGCAGTTTACATTATAACACTGACAAGTTATAAAAAGTCTAACTAAATGTTTAGATCTAGATTTTTTACATTTTCAATCATGTGCAGGTATAAATGATAGATAATACTATGAACTGTGATTTTATATTATTACTGTAATATATTTAACATGTATTGCACAGATGTTTGATTAATTATCCATTTTCTGATTCTTGAACTGACCCATTACACCTGTCTACTGGGACGATGGCGTATGTTACACTTTTTGTAACAATTGTCTCTTGGACCTTTAATGAGTTATTTATAAATCTTGAGTGAATCTTTGTTTCTGTTCAGTGCCTCAAGCTGTAGAACTTTAATGACTATGCATAGGACATCAGAATAGGACCAGTCTCACAACAATTCTTTCGGCGCTAAGAAGTTAAATGTACTGTGATATTTTATGTTGAGTGCTTACTAAAAAGCACCTATCTCTCAGATTGATTCATGGGTACTTTTTCATTTTTCTATATTTTACCATTCATGTGAAAACTGTCTAAAATAAAAAAAATACAAGCAATTGAAATTGACTTAAGAGCAGAGAATAATAGTAGTCTTGTATTCTGTTTCAGAAAATTGTAGTGAAAAATATTGACCTTCAATGATATTCAGTGCTTATTTTTGTAAAAGAATAAGTGCCGGGCCCAAAGTTTTGTTCCAAGCTCAATGACTTGTTCTATTGAATGTCAGAATGCTGCATACCATGGTTGCATAGTCTTGCTTCCAACTCATGTCTCTTGATTCCACCACCAAACATGTCCTGCCTTTTAATCTTAATCTTTTAAGGTTATTTTCATTCTTGCTGTCTCCCTTTTCTGTCGTTCTCTTCCTCTTTCTTTCTTTCTCCTTTGTGTGGTTTTCCCTCCTGTACTGGGTCAAAGTTTGATGAGAATAAGTGCTGATCCCCAAAAATGAGTGTCAGTGTGCCCAAATTAAGCACTGACAATATCGACTGTATCATCAAGGTAACTCTTTAAAGGTAATTGTAGGTTTACCATTCTAAACAATATTACAAATATATGTAGACTTGGTGTAAAGAATAGTAAATGTATACCTACCTGTAAATAGTTTCCTTGAAAAAATAGTTGTGGTTGACATTGTGGAGTCAAAAATACTGCACGTCAATATTAAAACCTCTAAATTGTATACCACATGAGTGTATGCCCTTTGATGTCCTGGGGCCTAATACAATGTCCTGCTTTCTGCTAACCTCTTCACTTGAGTCGATCCTACTTGAGGGTGAAACCACTTATCCTGCAACTCTATGGTCCAAGGTTGTGAGAAATACACATTTTAAGGGACTAAGGGCCACATGTGCGATGCTTTTTGCACCTCGCAAACAGCGAATCTGGCTGTTTGCGACGTGCAAAAAGCACTTCCCGATGCACAAACCCAGTTTTGCGATTCAGTAACATTGTTACCGAATCGCAAAACGGGTTTGCGACTCACAATTAGGAAGGGGTGTTCCTTTCCTAATTGCGACTCGCAGTGCAATGTAGGATTGTTTTGTGACCACGAACGCGGTCGCAAAGCAATCGCAATTCGCAAACGGGAAGGGGTCCCACTGGGACCCCTTCCCCTTTGTGAATGTCACTGAAAACATTTTTTCAGAGCAGGCAGTGGTCCTATGGACCACTGCCTGCTCTGAAAAAATGAAACAAAAACGTTTCATTTTTTGTTTTTGTAATGCATCTCGTTTTCCTTTAAGGAAAACGGGCTGCATTACAAAAAAAAAAAAATGCTTTATTGAAAAGCAATCACAGACATGGTGGTCTGCTGTCTCCAGCAGGCCACCATCCCTGTGAGGGCCGCCATTCCCAAGGGGGTTGCAAATTGCGACCTACCTCATGAATATTCATCATGAGGGCATTTGCGACCCCCTTGCGAGTCGCAATTAGATCAAGGACACTACCCTACATTCGGATTTGCGACTCACAATTTGCAAGTCGCAAATCGGAACTTTGCTACATGTGGCCCAAAATCCTTAGCACTACTTATTGGTAAACACACTATGAATTATCCAATTATTTTACAGAAATGTATTTTCTTTGGTTTAGTAGGTTTAAGAGGTGTTCCACTTTAATGATCACAGATGGTATATAATATTTATATCCGAGTTTTGGTATGTTTAATGCATCACTGTTTTATTGTTTGTTGTGTGCTGGTTAGTGGGGAATACGAGATTTGTGACCTTTGATAGTGGTGCGCACCCCTTTATCTACAAGGCTGTGAGAAGTAGTGTAAAATGTGTATCAAGCATTTTACCTCGAGCAACACAAACTGAGGGATCTTCCGTCCACCATATTTCAATTCCCATAGGATGTAATGGGATAGTAGTATGTCTGACAGGATATCCATCAAATTTGTGATGGGGGTAACCCCATCTGCCAAACTCTAAATCAGACCCTTAGTCACAGTCTAGAGGCTTATGGGCGATTAAAGTGCATGTTATTATTTAGAAAACTTGCTCCATATCATGTCAACATTTTTCCACACCAAACAGGAACTTAAGTGAAAAAATACAGTCATTCGTAAAAGAAAATTCAACTTCCCGTTTCTCAAAATTAGTAAATATAAATTTTGCAGTGACAATTTGCACTTACAACAATGGGAAATTGGCCAGTAAGTTGGATTTGTTAACATTGCTAATTTTAGGTTTAATGTGGCCTTCGAACCAAGTTGCTCAGCAAAATATGGTGAACTCCAACAACCTCTAAGCTTGTGGATATTCATAAACCTTCAGCCTGCACTTTCACACTTTTAAAACAGAAACGACAAGTGTCATGTGCCAGTAAAAGGTAGGAAAGGTAAGGGAACACCCCCATATTTCATGGGAGTGCGGGGAGGGTGGAGGTGTTTCCTCACAGAACATATTTTTTTCTGTGGAGATAATCAGTTGCATTTCTACATCATTTACTTATAATACAAAGTTTACAAGGGTAAATATGCAAAGCGTTTTTTATGAATTGTTGTGACATTCCCCTGTCCTAGATGCACATTACACTTCAATTCCCAGGTCTAATTAATTTCCTTTCTCGAAGAAATAATAGAGGAGACAGCATAAATATGAGAAGACAAGAAGTTACAAAGACCAGTTCCAGTGGCGAAAACACTTTAGTAAAGTTCTGGATGACCAAAACCTTTAAGTGAACCTGAAGTCATATATGACCTGGAGTTTTTTAGCGAAACATACAACTTTAGGCAGAAGTGCCTCTAAATAAATTCTGTAGTGTATGTGAATATGAGATTTGAGAAAGAACTAATCACATTTACAGATATTCACAATGAGCTCTAAAACATGCAGCAGAAATGCCTTTAAAGGAAGAAGCATAAAGAGTAAAATCATTGTAGAGGGTGAAGGTTTTGAGTTTAAATAAAGGCTAAATAACCCGTAGAGCAAGCTTGTGGCAAATGCCAATTGTTGATAGAGAAGACAGCCATTATTACACCAAACGTAAGTGAGATGAAGAAGGGTACACTATAAATTATTCATAGATTTATCTTATGAAAGTGATGCTCCAATCATAATGCAATGACCCTGATCGAGTCCCTCAGATAATAGATCTGCAGATGTACTCCTTCAGGTAAATCTAAATATCATTCATTTGTTGGTTAATGCAGATATCGAAGCCCAATCTCTCATTTACAATGACCCCCACGGCAGTTCTTAATTTGTGCTTGTTGTTTCCGGTTCGGAGCACCTGCACTTATTTTTGAGGGCCGGCGCTTATTCTTCTGCCTCAAGCATTTTCTGCAAGCAAAAAACAGATATGGAAAGACGGAGGAAGAGAAAAACGAAAAAGCGTTGCAGTGGGAGAAAGCAGAAAGCTGCAAGAGTGAGCTGAAGGGGCAGGGAGTGGCTTTAAATTGATTAAAAAGGCCAGAGATGGCTTCAGGATTACGCTGCCTCACTTTTCCGTGTTCCCACAGTTAATTGCAGCATCCACGTGTTTAAGAGGAGGGCTTTGAGCACTGGCACGTTTTTATGTACAAATTAAGCACTGCCCCATGAAGTAGTGAAAAAACCAGAGTAACCATTGGGGACTCCATATAAATGAACGTAAATATTTCTGTATTGACACGTTAAACAGTACTGTGTCTAACCAACATCAACCAATGCAGTATCCAGCTACTGACAATATTATAAATAATGGGTAAGAATGCCCATGGGCAGAAGTGATGAATGGCACTAAAATATCAAACAGCTCACACTCCATCAAGCACACATACAAGGCAGATTTACTAACGTTTTGCATCAGGGTTGCATTGTTTTGGAACTGCTGCAATGTAAAATCCTTTTTGGCATTTACCAGGGATCACAAAGCCACTTTGCATGGCTTTGCATGGTATAGTAAATTTAAAGTAATGTGAGACTGTCCATAGATCTGCCTTCAGTTACTTTACCTAATGGTGGCTCTCCATAGGTGGAGCATGGCTGTTGCCATTCATCCAGACACGGATTTAATGTATTCCCAGATTTACAAACACTCTTTTTATGCATGCTGCATTTTGGAGCACACATACAAAGAGGAAAATGCCTTTAAGGATTGTTTTTGTGCAGGAAGATGTCCCTTCCTACAAAAAAACTATCTAAGCTGAAATGCAGGCACCCTTGCACTATGGTGCAAAGCTGCCTGTGTTGGCGCTAAGCAGCACACAATGCTATTGCACCATGTATGTGCAGATATGGTGCATTTCTGTTGTCTCGTTTTCAAGCAACGCAGCACAGCAACTTTGTTTGCTGCTCTGCATTGTGTTTAATGTAAGCAAATATGTTCCACAATGTTTTAAAGTGAGGTGTCATTGGTGTTGAGTGATATAAGGCACTTGCATAGGAAATGTTGACTAGTTATCAGACTAGACTTTTGAGGGGGCTATTCACAAATTACAATTTGTAGTACATGAAGTAACACTATGTTAGTACTACTCAAGTACAACAAAATGCAATCAACAAACCTATGGCCCAAGACCTCCGCCTCTCCTATCTTTTCTGGGTGAAGATATCCTCCAAGGTGGCAAAGATCTCTTCATTTGTAGGTAAACGTTTAAGCTTTAAATGTGGGAAGGACAAAAAAGTGTGGCAGGAAAATTGGGAATACTTACTACTAAATGGGAAGACTTTAAGAAAATGTAATGGGGTTTGGGAGGGACATGCTAATACAAACATACAGCACACAAGGGTAATTGTATTGCTATTTACAAGCTACACTTCTAAAGTTATGAGAGCCCTAAAGGTATCAAACAGGTGTAAATGTACTTCACCAAAACCTTGGAGTAATTCAGGCACCACACATGGCCACTCACAGGTACTACGACACACTTCATGGAGTCCGGCAAATAAAGCAACACCACTAAGGAATTCATGTTAAATTATTTAGGTAATTTTGACACATAAATCAAATATATGTTTTATTATTACAAAATCATATATCATTGTTTTAAAGTTATTTCTAAGCCAAATGAATACATTTAAATAATTAATTATTAATTATACCTTTATTTGCTGACTTTGGTCCTCATTACCAGTTTGGCGGTCTTTTCCCAAGACCGTCGTGGTGGCGGCTGCCAAAATACCACCAGTGTTGGCAATATCCCAACTGCTGTATTACAAGCCACGTACTTAATGCCACCCAAAAACAGCCACAAATCTGAGTCCGCCAGGCCGACCGAGGGTGGGAGAGAGGCGGTCCCACCACCAGCACAGTCACGGCAAAAACATTCCACCCTCCATATTGCGAACCACAATTCAGCACAATGGTCATTGCACAGCTGTAAACCGTTGGCGGTGTGAACCGCCATGGGGAAAAACACACTTCAGCCTGAACACCACACCACATTGGACAGTACGAATACCCCACACCTGAGACATATACACATTAGACACACACCACTATAAAACCTACCCCCACACAACCCACAATCCTTTGCAACTACAACCACAGACAGACAAAGCAAGGACCCACAAACTGATTAATTAGCACTGATACACCATAGGCATACATATACTTCACACTCAGCACACATCATACAATTGCACCATAAAGACTGTACACACATCACAACTGTACACAAACACCACAACACACCAGAACACAAACCTAAGCATCCCACACACCCTATCAAGAACCAAGCACTCCACCCTTGCACACAACACCCTCTCCAACCACATCACTACCACCATGTCCCCTCCAAAGCATCCACGATTCACAGATGAAGAGTTGAGAGTCATAGTCGATGAAATCGTCAGGGTAGACCCACAACTGTTGGGAGCACAGGTCCAGCACACATCCATAGCCAGGAAAATGGAGTTAGGGTGGAGGATCATCAACAGGGTAAACTCAGTGCACAACCATCCATGTACAAGGGAGGACATCAGGAAGAGGTGCAACGACCTATGGGGAAGGTGTGTTCACAGATTGCTGTGAACAAGACTGGTGGTGGGTCCCCATTTAATCCCCCAGAGTTCACATCGTGGGAGGAAAAAGTCTTGGCCATCCTGCATCCAGAGGGCCTGACTGGAATAAACGGAGGACTGGACTCTGGTAAGTCACTAACACTCCCCTGGCACCAACGACTCTTGTACAGCATGCATCCCCACCACCCTGTCACTCCCCAATTCTCCCCATCTCACACTTACTCCCCTCCACACAATCACCTAATGTCCCTCCCTTGCATGCCACACCATCCCAATGCCACTACCCCCCCACAGTCCCTCACTAGCGCACAGATAGCACTCACAATGGCAAGCACTACAACTCCCACAATGCATTAGTGCCTACACATGAAAAGCTGCTATTCCCTCTTCACAGTGGAACACCTGCACATAAAACCATTGCACCATCTACACCAACTGCATGCTTCAACTGCATCCTACTGCATGGCAATGACAGCAATGCTATCCACAATCCATAACCCTCAATGGAACATGGAACCAATGTCACAATCCATCACCCACAAGCAATGTCTGCAGTGCCGCCTCTGTCATTGCCATCACTGCGAAGCAAGTCAAGCTACCGTATGCATTAGACAATGATATGAACAGGTACACCTCCACAATGTAACTCACTCCCTCTCCATCCACAGGGAACCCTGCCACCCAGCAAAGGATGCCAGAGACAGCCAGCCCTCCCCAGGATGAATGCCCCAGTGAGGTTTACTACTCTGGATGTCTGGACATTGATGACTTACCTGGCCCAATCGGTTTCAATTGGTCATTCCACCACCACCAGCCTCACCCTACCCACATCTGAGCTCCCCACCCCTGTGGCAACAACAGCAGTCAACCCCTCATCCCCACTCCTGTATGCTAAGGACAGGTCAATCAGCAGTGTACCCCACAGTACAGGGACCAGAGTCTACCTCTCATACCCAAGACGATGAAGGTCCTGGTGCAAATGGGAGAGCGCACACCATGCCAGGGGCAGCGGGAGGGCACCTGTGGGCCAGGGGATAGAGCTCCCAAGGGAAACGACTGGCCAGGAGGCCATCTCCCATATCCTGGGAGCATACCTGCATTCCCAGGACAAGATAGGCCAGATACTCTCCACCTTCCATGAGAACCAGAGGCTTCAGTGGGAATACCACCAGAAGGCCTTGCAGCAGTGGCAGGCTCAAATTGCCAACATGGCCTCCATTGAAGGGGAGCTCAAAGAACTAACAACCATCCTGCGTGCGTCCTCCAACCACCAGCAGGCCCCTTCCACTAGCCACATACCAACTGAGCCATCCACGTCTGCCGCAGCTAATGGAATGGAGGCCCTGTCAGAGGATCCACAGTCCACTAGCATCCCTCCCTCTGTAGCTGAGGAACCCCAACCCAAACGAGGTCATCTATCCAGACATCCTGCAGGATCTGATGTCAAGACCAAAACCACTGCCAGGAAGTGACCCTCTCCTGAACCTTCTCCCTTGTTTGCCACTGACACACCCTGTTGACAGTACACTGTCATGTCTCAATTTTCCCATGGCCTTTGGATACTGGAACTGTACTACCTGCAGCTGAGCCAACATCTATGATAATTTACCATGACCCCACTCTTCACCCATTGCACTTGTGAAACAAATAAAACACCATTGAGCGCAGCTATTGCTTACGTGTCTTTATTGTAGCAAGTAAGATTTTCCATAGTACAACATGTCATTTCAGATAGCTCATTGACCAGCAAAAGTCTGTTAGATGGACAAAAGTGACAGAGCAATGTGCAGCAAGTTTGATAGTAGTACAGACATATACTGTAATCCTGTGTCAAGGGAGCCACCAGTCTAGCCAGGAACTAGAGTAGCACCACCTAAGTGACCTGCAAATATAGCAAGACATGGACAACCATCACGATAGGAGTCAATGTTGTCCACTCAACACACATGCAGTACATTGTCATCCTCCCTAGTGTGAATTGGCAAGTGGAATGTTAACAGAAGTTATCATGGCAGATCCACAATTGCAAAACATGCATTCCCAATGCGGATCCCACTTAGCTGACATGACACAATTAAAGCCAAGTTCCACTGTCAGTATAAGTTATGTACCAAATTCGTCCATTGTGTACAGTCAGGATAAGTAGCTAAACTGATAACACCACTTTAGTTAGCAGAGCTTTTGCAGTTGAAATAGCATTACTGGGAAAAAACAACATGACCAATGATTGGCAGATGTGATGCTAGGTAACAGCATGGAAACACTGCGTGGACATTTGAACAGTAACACCTCCCCTGATGGCACACACCCGGAGGAGCAACATCACAAGGCAGACAGGAATACAGAACACATACAATACAGTTCACACATACCTGAATTTCATTGGACGTATTGGTGGATCAACTCTGTTCTAGAGTCAGCTGCATCCTCACCATCTGCCTTCTCATCACTTTCTATGTCGCCATCATCAGCTACTGGTCCAGCGGCTACCCCCTCAAAATCCAGTAATGGTATGCGACGTGTTAGGACCAGATTGTGTAGCATTCAGCAGGTAACAATGATCTGGCTGACCTGTAGTGGTCTGTAGAGCAGGGCACCTCTGGAGATGCATATACACCAGAATCTGGCCTTCAGTAGCCCAAAGGTACTCTCAATGACACGTCTTGTTCTGATGTGGTTCTCATTGAAAAGGTTTTCCCCATCTGTTGTCGGGTATCTCATGGTGCAAGCAGCCATGGGAGGTTATGATAGCCAGAGTCACCTGTGTACACAAAGGTTGGACCTATCACATTACCAGTAGGTACACAGGGTAGATTGTGATGAGAGGTGACATTACAGTTGTACATATACTATTTGATACATACCAATGAGCCAGACCCTCTCTCTCTGTATTCGTGCCATTATGTGTGGGACATTGCTGTTCCCCAGAGTGTAGGAGTCATGAACAGATCCAGGAAACTTGGCTGTCACTTGGGAGATAAATGGTCAGCTAGACACACCACCTGGACATTAATGGAGTAAAGGTTTTTCCTGTTCCTGTACACTTGTTCATTGACCCTGGGAGGAACCAAAGCAATGTGGGTGCCGTCTATGGCCCCTATCACATGAGGTACAAGCCCATATCATAGAAGTCTGCTTTCACAGTAGGCAATTCCACACATTGGGGGAACCTGATGTAGGTGTCCAGGTGTTTGAGGAAAGCACACAATTCATCCTTCAACACAATACTGAACATCTACTGTGACATCCCTGCTGCCAAGCCCATTGTAATCTGGAACTAACCTGAGGCAAGGCAGTGTAATACTGATAAGACCTGTACTGTGGGAGGGACTGCATAGGGGTTACGTATGGCAGACAAGAGATCTGGATCCAACTGGGTACACAGTTCCATAATGGTCTGACGGTTCAGACGATAGTTCTGGATGATGTGTCTCTCTTCCAGGGTAGCAAGGTCAACTAGGGGCTGGTACAGCAGTGTATGTCTCATTCCTACCATTGAATGGTATAGAGGAATAGGAGAGAGGAAAAGCCACAGGTTGATGTTGAAATCTAACATGCTATCTAACACTGTACTTGTAACACACAATAGTAAGGTGGACATTACGTTGAAGTATACACAATCTATTTGGCCATGTAGACTGAATGTGTGAGCCATCCTAGATTACTGATGCAGCCCCAGACAAACAGCTTGCCACACATGAAACATGTGACACTTGCATTTGACAACACCCTATTCCCACAGGTTATTATTAGCTGTATGTAACTTTTTGACATACAGATATGGCTAGTCCGTCTATGATGCAGCAAGTGACTGCACATGTCCTGTCATTGTCATCAGTCCATCTAACTATACTGTCCATGAATGTCACATGTGTAAAACCCATCTTTGATATGTGGACATAGTCAATTTCTGCACTCGTCACTACATATCATCCATGACACACTTATAAATCACCTACAATAAGCAGACAACATATAAAATGGCAGCCACCTGTCCTTCATGTTCAAGACAGATGGAAGTGACCTCATTCCGCCAGTGTTAGTCATCATGGCAGTAGGCGGTCTCAAATGCTGTGCAACTCCTCATTGAATAATATTGTTGCCTATGGGTGACTGGGGCCAATGAAGATCACCACTGGCGGTGACGGTCATGTACGCGGCAGCCGTGACCGCCATTTTCTGTTGCATAGCTCAAATGACTCCTGACACTTGTGGAAGCAAGACCTCCACTGTGTGAGCTGCTGTGTACTGTCTGTGGGAGCCATAATGCCATGTCCTGCAGGATATAGGGTCCCTGCCTTCACAGGAGGAGTTGGAGAAGCTAGTGGGTGGGGTCCTACCCCTGTATGGACAGTTGCATGGGGCACCAGGGCAGCAGGTGAGTCCAATGTTACTGTCCTGTCTGATAGTGGTGTGTGTGAGGCTGAAAGGCACTGTGATGATGCACACAAAGTATGTATGCAGGTGGCAATGGAGTTGGTGCTTTTGTGCCGTCAAGACACATTATTGTTGGCATGAGATGTGTCTGATGTGTGAAGTTCACTGCTGTTGCTTTGATGCCACTCTACATGACTTTCTCCTTCTGTCTGTGTCCTCCATGCTGGTCAGCGCCCATCTGAAGAAGGGGATTTGATGTGCCATCACCAAACAAGTGAAGACCCTGAGGGGCCATAGCCAGCAGCACACCCACTGCAGAATGTAGTGGGAGAACCTGAGATGCTAGGCCCGTAATACCACTGAGGCACAGCTGGGGATGTCCTCCCAACGAGGGAGGGGTGCCTTCAGACCTTGACCCCCTAATGGCCCGAATTTTGGCAGTAGCCTACTCTGAGGTAGATGGGTGCTTGAGGGCAGAACAGCAGCCACAAGAGGGTAAGTACACACACACACCTCCCTAATGTATGGAATGTATGGGTTTTGGTAGCCTACTAGTGGTAAGATGTAGCGTAGATCATTGGTATATGCACATGGACTATGGGTATGAGCCACCCTGACATGATTTGTATAGAATATGTGTGGCATACCATGCAGACAGTGACTTATGAGGGGATCAATTCCATTTTGGGTTTGTCTGGACACCCTTCACATATTTTAAGAGACCTGCCCCTTCCATCAGCATCAGTAAACTTGAGGTATTAAGTCATTGCCATCAGTATTACTCTGCCACAATGACAGAGGTTATTTGTGTGTTATCATTCAGCAGCCTTTAAGTGAATGTGTAGATGGCTGCAGGGGGCCAAGTACTTACTGACCACATTGTGCAGGGGTTTGTGGGCATGCTACCTTTCCATGCAGGATAATGTTGGGTAAATTAGTACAGGATATGTCAAGTAAATCTACCATGGGAATGTGGCAAGTACTATGCAACTGTACTTTGTTATTCCCCTTCATGAAGTCAATGTGTGCCTATGTTCCCACATTAATATTTTTTTCAGCATAGCTTTGGTTTCCCCTATGATTACCCACAGTTATGCATGTCAATGTAAAGGCATGTAAAGACATGCCCTGACATGGCATGCCAGCAGAATGATTAGTTGCTCTGTGTGAATGATGGGTAGGTATTGACCCATTCTACCCTTTACTTCTTGCCCACCCTCTCTCCATCTCCTCCTCTGTCTTTGTGTAGGAGAAGGGTCATCAGTGATTGGGAAAGCTGCAGCCCACAGGACCCAGAAGGCTGACACCAGCAGAGCTGAGGGGACTAGTGGGACAGAGGGTGAGGGGAGTGGCACAGGGGACACCAGATATACAATATCCTCTTCAGATTCCTCCTCCGATGGATGCTTCCTGGCGGTGGCAGATCCATCTGAGACAAGCCCAGCCCCATCCATGTCCGCCACCCCGCTTACCAGCACCACCCTCCCTGTAGCTCCTCACCCAGTTGCCTGTGCCTACTCACCCAGGAGGTTGGGCATCTCCTTCACCACAGGTACCTCTGCCCCTACCTCAGTAAGCCCTGCTGCCCTCAATGAGGAGACTATGGACCTCCAAAGGTCCATAGCCTGTGAGAGTCCTGGGAGAGTCAATCATCATGAATGCTATCTAGGGATTGGCATCACAAATGCAGCAGACCAATGCTTACCTGGAAGGCATTCATGGTGCCCTGACTGCCCTGCAGAGATCCTTTCAGGCTCTGGCCTCCTCGTTGATGGCAGCTAGTGTCCCTTCATCTTCCATCCTCACTCCAGCTACCTGTGCCCAATCCCACACCCCTGTCCCCCACCCATCCAGAGCACACAGTCAGACCACCATTCATCCACCCCACCATTCATCCACCTCAACAGACACGATTCGCAAAGATAAACACATGCACCACAGGACCCACCACCGCCATGCACACAGACTACACACTCATGTAGACACAACAACATCCACTACCTACACAGACTTCCACACCACCTCTTCCCTCACAGACACTACACCACTCAAACCTGCTATCACCATGTCAACACTCCCAGATCCAGCCATAAGTCCTCTCATACCCACTGCCACCACTATAGCAGACCTGGATACATCCACCCCACCATACACCACATGCATACTCACCATGACTACCAACACCCCCACAGGCAGCACATCCACTTTACCTGCAGACACCACCCCAACAGACATTCACAGACCCACCCTGGCATCTCCTTGCATTTCCTCCGGCCCTCCTCTCAAGACACCTAAATACCCGCACTCAGCCACCCAACAGACATCCAGCACACACATGGCTTCCACCCACTCACCTGCACCCAAGAGACCTACATGTACACACCTCACAAGCACTCCCTCTCCCTCCACTCCCAGATATGTTTCCCATGACTGCCCTTGTGTTCCTAAAAAAAGATTCCTTAATACGTTTTCCCTGTTCCTTCCCACTGTACCAGCCCGTGGTTCCCGCAAGCACCCTGTTACCCTCCCAAAACCCAGACCTTCCACCTCCCAGTCCTCTCATGCCCCCCCGGTACTGTTCATGGCCCTCCCCTGCAAAGACTACAACACCCAGCAAACAGAGGGTCAGCCCTCATAAATACAACAGCAAGGGCACTCCCCCAAAGGTTAAAAGTAAACCCAACCCCCCAAACCTAAACCCGAGTTAAAGGGCCCCACTCCCAAACCCAAGCCCCCACCTCTGACCCCTTCACCCATGAGGTGCCTGCCTGCCCCCATTGATGCCCCTGCCATATAGAGGCCACTTTGCAGTCAGGAATCAAGTTGGGGCCAGACACTTTGCCCAGTGTGCCTGGGGCACTGTAGACTTTTAGACTGGCCAGTAGGCCTATGTTGCATATAGCTGGACTTTTAACACATTTTTTCTATCAATATATCTGTTCCACAGTTGGTGTCAAAGGTAACATACTTTTCCTGCCTTTACTTCCACATGTACGTGTTGTATTTGTGTGATTTAGGCTGTGTGTTCTGTTTATGTGATGTGTTTGTGTAGCAGCATGAGTTGTGTAGGTGACTTGTGCTATAGACTTGTTGTGATGCATTGTGATGGTGTTGTATGACATTGTGTCGTAGTGGTGTGTGCATCCATGTGTGTAGAGTTGCATCTGTGATATGCTATGTATGTTGGGTGGACGTGGCATGTGTTCTGACAAGTTGTATAGCAGTGCTTTGGTTTGGATTGGCTGTGTGCTGTAGTTACCTGTTGTTGCTAATATGTGTTGTCCTGTGGAGGTCTGTGGTGTGCCTCTCTGCCAATGAGTTTTTGTGATTGCAATGGTGTTGTTGTTGTGTGACTCGGTGGTGTTGTATATGAATGTGTTTGACAGTGGAGTGTGTGTGCGGTGTGGTGTGTGTATGGCACTTGAACGTTGGTCTGGGTGTGGGTTGTTTGTGTGTGTGTGTATTTAGGGGTGTGTATGTGTGTTGGTATGGGTGTTTGTTTGCGTGTGTGTGTGGCCCTCGCTAGCCGTGCCGGTTGTGTGTATTGTGTGTGGGTATATAATAAGGCCTTCTCTTCAGTTTGTGCTAGGTGGGTGTACTTACGGTTGTTGTCGTCTTAGCCGTAGCTGGTTCTAGAGTTGTATAGCCATCAGGACCAGTGGGAATACTTCGAGTTTAGCTAGATAGAAAATTGGTGATAAGAGCAAAGTATAGTGGTACTCATAGATAGTCAGGCAAGACAAATGCTAAGATCAAATAAAGAACTGCAGACTAAGGCTCTGATTAAAGTAGAAAGAACAAGTCACACCCATGCACAAATGCCTCTTTGCGCAGTGGTGGGTGTTATCAATTGTGCGTCGTTTAATCACACCCCACATTTTATACCAGGTGCATTCCAACAGGTCAAACCAAAATATACCAAAGGAAAATATGGAAAGCAAACAAATCTGCATGTTATTACAATTTTTTTAACTGGAGTTAATTATCATTCCTGATTATAGCTGAACTGGGTCATCAGTTTTCACCAGGTGCAATAAGTATCTAATTCACAAGTAGAAACTATGGAAACAATTCAGGTACATTTGGTCACAAAAGTAAGGTTATAACCAAATTTACCTTTCCCACTGATTCCGGAAATCCACAAAGGGACTTCTTGCATGAGTATATACATTTACCAGTATACCACCAGGAATGCAGAGAAATTAGAAGTTGTAAATCCCACTCAAGGAAATGGATATGGAAATTCCAGGGCATGGTTTGCCATGGAATTTTGGGAACATCTACAAGACTGCACTTTTCTTGTCATTCCAAAACTTCTCTTCATTCCCTGTCTATTCTGGGTATGGGCAGCTATTTACTCATTCAAAGGGCTGGACTAACTTCCCTTCCATTTTGTAGTGGTGGAGAGGAAGGATTTTGCCATTGGAAAAAATGTTTGCTAGCACAATAAAAATGAAAAATGTGCTTTTGGACAGAGGACTCCTTTCCCCCACCCCAGTGAGAACTATGGAGAACTCCATACAGTGGGGCTTGGGAATGGTCACATAACATTTGCAGAAGTACGACTGGAAGTCTCCGTCTGGCACAGCTTGCCAGTCAGAGTTCTGGAAATGTTTGTGAATCCTAAAAAGTGGTCAATCTAAACTGCATGTAGACATTAATCTACATATGCAAATTATGTGCTCTTTTGAGAATTCAGCCCTTTGATGTTATAACACATAGAAAATTAGCAGATACTTTGCATCCTCTGGACCATAGTTGTACATTATGTTTACTTAGCCTTCATATAGCTAATTTGCAAATTTTGGAACCTTTGCACAAGGTGTGCTGCATTATGCATGTTTTCATAAAGTACATGGCACATGATTTGCATTGCCAATTCATGCCTTTTGTTGTTGTAGATTACCTGTTGAATATTACAGGAAAAGTGTTTCATGATGGCCCACCCATGTGATCTTCCACTACAACCCAGGCATGCATGTTCTTACTCCTATGGCCGCAATACGTGTTATGCAGAGTGATATCACAGCAGGAGATGTCACCTTGCACAATTCCATGTTTTGCATGCAGAAACATACACAGTAAATCCAAATACTTTTCTGCACAAGTGTTTCACCTCCTGAAAGATGGTGAAAAAATTGCACAAAAAAAATAATTTCAAGTTCTAGAGTTCTTTCTGTTCTACAAGAAATTAATCAATTCTGAATTTAGTTTCTAAAAAGAGGGAATGCAAATTGGGAGCATAGATACCATAAACACAATTATATGGATTAACATCCTTTTAATATAATTTAATTAACCTTGTGATAAAAAAAGCAAATAATTCCACCAAGAGCATGCATTTTCAGTCTTCTTCAGTAATGTGGCTGAATACATTTTTATAGTGTTTTGAATTTATGTTGTAAACCATAAGCCCCAATATTTAATCTTGTTATTTTCCAGACAGACATATATTATTAAAAATAGGTTTTAGGCAACATTTGGTTAATTGAAGTTCACATTTATCATTAATGAATTTACTGTCTGAGGTTTCAGAAAAAAACTCACTTCAACTAAAAATAAAGCTAACAGAAATTTTAGGATATGACATTTCTAAGAGACTATCATCAATTGAAACTGGCATGTTAAGATTCAATTCCTTGCAGTGGAAACTTTCTAATTCTAGATAAGAGTGGTTCTAGTGGTAAAATAAAAAGCATGGGTGAAAAAGGACAACCTTGCCTCACACCTACATCTCCAGAAAAGGAAGCTGAGATTTTCAAATGAACGAATATTGACTCTTTTGGCAAAGATTATATTCATTCATCATGATCTTTATATGGCATGGCCGCCATAATGCACACATAAAAATTATAATTGCAATAATAAAAAACAGTAAAAACATAGCACTGTTATATATAAGTAAAATACCAAACATACATTTGTGAATAATGCAGTAAGCGCAATATAGCCATATTCTTAGATAATACATAGGACCCCTTTAATGTTATTGCAACCCCCATCACATCTGTCTCACAGTACTAAAAGCAAAGATAATCAACAGCAGTAGCCATCAGAAGGCTAATCTTTTTTGCCGAATTCTCCACATGTTCAGCATAAAATGTGACATGGCAAATACAAGGAATTGACCTACATCACTTTTAAGAACCCTACTCGCTGATCTACAGTCTCTGATCCCATATTGTGACATAGCAGTATGATCCACTTCTTTCTATAGCCAGCATAGGTTGGACAAAACATTATAGCATGTTCAATGGACTCGGAAACCTGGGGACAAAAGGGGCTCTTCTCATCTCTTGTTTTCGGTGCACACTGTCACTTTGCCGTAACTGAACAAAGAGGCAGTGTATTAAACCAAAAGTTATTGTATAAAGTTTTGGCTAAAGGAGGCTGGATCTCACCTAAATATCATTCTGTGACATAATCATCTTTCAGTTCAAGGAAGGCAGCAGTGAGGGTCCCCTCCCTAGAATGCCCTAAAGTCAGAGTGTCTATATAACATTAGTATGAACCCTTAAGTGATTCTTTTGAAATCCCAGTAGCTTCTGTGGGAGTAGGCCAGAGATTCCCACATCCTATTTCTGTCAGTCGACATTAAACAAACATAATTCAGGAGATTCAAAAGCCCTATGCAGCCTCATATCATCCTCCAGGGCCTGCCGGTATGGCAATAATTCAGGAATCGCCCACATCCTGCACAAATACAAAAGTGGTCCAAGGCCTACTTTGATGGAAAGAGATCTGAGGCCAAAAGTCAAGCCATGAGGAAGCAAGCAGGGTTCTAATGGGAAGGTTAGTGATGAGTCGCAAAAAATGTTTTTCAACTTTCTCCAAACTTCTTACATCCTTGCAGCCCCAGAGTTTCCCTTCATTAAAAATTTCCCTAAGGGCTTGCCGATTATAAATTTGGAGTGGTGGGGCCACTGAATGAAAAAGACAACCTTGTTTGAGACCTTAAAATGCCCCCTGTATATTTCTTTTTTAATTACAGCTCTGTGATCATGACCCGTGAATAGTCTAATGTGTGGACTCTCTCCAGGGAGAAACCATTTAAGGTAGGATAGGAATGAGCTTATAATCATGGGTTAAAAACCATATATGTGGTTTTACTCAGAGTAATCTCCAGACTTCTCTGCAGAAATTCCAAATTGGTTCAAAAGCTTCTAGAACCCCATTGGAGATTTGGAAATCAGAAGAGTGTCGTCTGCCAACAGAAGAGCAGAGACCTTCCCTTTGGCAGGATTCTGGGCATCATTCTCACAAAACCAAAGCTGGGACACTAAGGGCCTCATTACAACTGCTACACTCCAGGCGGTCTGACATCCAAATTATGAATATGATTCCTGGCTGGGTGGCAGTGGTTGGAGCCTGGCGGAAACCCAGTGCTGGGGGCCACAGAGGGGACCCTGTACTGCCCATGACCAGGACTTGGGCAGTCATGGGCCCCCTTGCCAACCACCCTCGGAATGCACACTATCTGCTACAGCAGACAGTGTGTATTCCAATGGTTTTTGTTCCGAGATAAGCACACCAAATGGGGATTATCCTTTTAGAGTTCAAGCTGGAACAACCTACAGCATTAGTTAGGTACTCCCTACTTAGCTGAGGAGGAAAATCCTCAGTACCACGGACGTCTCTGTATGTAGTACTTAGGTGTTATTGTATATAGTGAGACAGAGATACTCAGAAAAATTAGAGCCTGACCAATCGTTGGCGGTGCCATGTCACATAACCTCTCATTATTCTAAAGAGACTACAAGATTTGGGCGGCAGAATCACTTGCACTGTGGGGGGCGGAGTCTAACCCACTACATGTGACACCTGTCAGCCTAATTCGGGTTTTGCACTGGGTAACTAGCAGTGCCTCACCTCTACTCAAGAGCAAGGTTGATTGGGCAGCCGAACTCATGACACAATTGATTCCTCAGGGAAATCATGGTCACTGAGATCACATCCGTTTCTCTCATTTACATTAGTCTCACATACACAAGGACTATTAGAGGCAGTATATGTTTCAATAAGGTTTTAATGAAACAATTGCATCTTAGATAATAAAGCATGCACCGCAATAACTAGGACAATAAAGCATGACAGGATTAAAACTGTGACAAGGAGAGTGAAGCATAAAAATAATGTCACTAAAATTGTTTAAATAATTCCTACCTAGGCTATGTTAGAGCACAGCATATTAAGCTCTATTTCTGTCCTTCAGGTTCCCCTGGGAAGACATCATCCCTCATACCTGAGCAAGAGGCGTGTAGTCTACATAAGCAGCTGTAGTGAAGCGTTCAGCAGTCAGCACACAGTCGTGGTCATCTGACTGGAATCTCCCTCGAATGTACATGGGTCAAAGTAGTGCTTTTATAATAAAACAGCTGATGTTCTGAGAAAATGTCCCTAGGATGTGTATGTTTCTATGAACAACAGAGACAAAACGTTACCACGTTTACTGGCAACCTATCTTACTGTAGCCTTCAGAAAAGCACAGGGTGAAAGAAATGTCTTGTTTAAGATCGCAGGGCTAACCTACGCAAAGAACAGCTAGATAGAGAGAAATAAAAGACTGCAAATGTGGCTATTGTTAAAATAATAAACAAAGCTGAATAAAATATATCTAGGTTAAAATGCACAGCAGCAGGCCTAGTTCGCTAAATTAACGTGTATAAAGCTGTAACTAAAATGGCTACACAACACTGGCAGCACCCTCTGTGCAATGTCTTTGGCCTCGGCTCCATGAGGAACCAAGGCCAATGCTGCTGCATAGTTTCCACTGGGCTGACTGTCACAAACCTCTGATTTCAGAGGTCTCTGCCAATCAGCCCAGTGGAAAACTTGTAATCAGCCTTGGGGGGGAGATCACTGTAGTGTATCCTAGTTTGTTTTAATGGGATAACAGGAGTTAGCTTAGCCTTTGGCTTTCAGACTCATGTCCCCGTCACATAGTGACTTTTATCCTACTTAGCTTGCTCTTTCTTAGCCCATTTAATTATTTGATTCATTCAAGATGGCTGCTTTGTTTATAGTTAGGCCACTTGTTATGCTTTGCATTATCAGTGCCACCTCACAATCGCATCAAGATCAAGCAATGAAGACAAACAAACAGTAGGTGTTCACACTTAGGGATTTTCCCTCTCTATACTTTCGAGGGATTGTGTATAATAATTGCCATCCCAAGCATGTCTGTTATCTATTGTTTGGGAACACACCTACGTCAGGGGTCATGGTAGATCTGTATAAATACATCTCACTTTAGACATATAATCAGAGGGATTCCGACCAGAGGGCATCGCCACCATCGCTGATACCGATGCTGCACGTCGTCTTGACGCTGACCCAGTCTTCGTGTCCCTGCGGAGTCTGAGATAGAGACCTCATCCCAAAGTAACGAGGGTTGAGGGCTCCTCTCATGGACATGGCATTGGCAGATTAGGTTTAGCAAACCCAGCTCTCCTTTAGGTATGAGGTTAGGCCTCTCACATTAAGGTATTAGGGCATACTACATCTCGTATATCTTTGCAATAATGACTTTTGTCTTCATAATTCTGTTTCTTTCATTAATCATTATCCTAATCATTGCAGCCCATTCAATTTATCGCAAATTGAAGTTGTGTTAAATAAAAATTATTGAAACTTTACTGCATCTTTGTCATTGCCTGTGTTTGTATGAGACATGATATATCTGTGAGAAAAGGGTAATCTCCGTTTAACCACAAAACTCCCTGAGATGTCTTATTTTCGAGTCCATGCGTAAAGGGTTTACTATTATGTTTCTGGTAAGGTGCTGCTAGTGAGCCGGTAAGGTTGGGACAACAGTTGCGAATTGCTGTAGGATAGGCATAGTCACCTACAAGGAAAAGTACTGTCATCCTTTAACCAGCAGTCTTGCCTACAGCAAGAGTCCAAACTACGACATGGCGCCACCAATGATGGTGTTTAGGCACTAATTTACGGATAAACCGACTATCATTGTCTCACAAACAACAGGTACTCTAAGTACTATTATGCAGATACGTCTGTGGTCTTTCGGAAATTCCTCCTCAGCTGAAAAGGTAATACCTGATTAAGCTGTAGGTTGTTCGAGCTCGAACTTATAAAAGGACTTATACTCCCCTTATTGATGTTCCGTTTTTCTAAAAAAAAAATGGCAGCTGACATTGACATTCCTGAAAATGCTAGACAAGCACTAGCACAACACTTATTGGCTCATGGCCTTACAGAGGATGGCGGGGATGTTACTCGTATAACAGGAAGCTAATGAAGCATACCAAACTGAAACATTTTACTGTTGGGTCACCTTTCCTGAGGTGGACCAAAGAACACATACATTCCATACATGTGAAATTTCGAACGTACCTCAACGGTGCCGAGCATACCAGTATCATGAAATATCGCTCACATACCAAGAGCACCAGAACTGGTTTGAAGGTGCCCTACCACATGTACTACAAAGAGTGAGGCTAGGTTCCTTAAGTAAGGATGGACCAACATCTCATGTGTGCCACATACACACCTCACCCAGACATATAAAATATGACGATAGCAGATCTGCGAGATTTATATAATGAATTAGTGACATTATATAGACGACTAGTTCAGTTCGTAATGCAACTATTGAACACCACACCAGACCATCCAGCACTGCCAGTACCTGGTGGTTACCAATTGGCTACCGGGATAAATCCACAAACAGTGCATACTATCATGGGTAAAGTACACGCAGAAAGGGAAAAAATACCTTTCTGGATTGCCCAGAAAACTAATCACCTGGAAGCTGTATTTCCCCATACAGGACCACAGGAAAAACATAGATTGCTCACTATGTGCTTGCCTTTTGGGATGGTTCCCTCTGTGGATGACTGCGCACATGGGGTACATTCTTCGCTGCTATACACACTACTACACAAGGTACCCCGACACTTGCCAATTTACCAGAAGTGTTAAAACAAATACAAAGTGAGCACGGGGCTGCACCAGCCTTGGATTTGGGGATGACATTAATGCGTAACTTTGACACGGTTTCCTCAATAATATTCAGTAACATTAAAGGGGAAGCGGAAGCATTGCCAATACGCCAGCGTCTCTGGGAAACTCCACACCAGGAACAAGAGAGACAGCTACCGAAAATTATTTCCGATACCTATACTACTATAGGGCGGGATAGTTTGGGAGCCAAGCTAGAGAAATTGGAGTTACAAGGTACCACCCATAAGGAGGGTTCAAAGCATGCACAAAAGGGCCCTAAGAAGCGCTTGGACAAACAAAAAGATTTCAAAGATAGAAGAAATAAGAGAGCTGATTCTCCTCACCCGGAGAACTCCAAAAGGAGATACAATCTCAGAAATAGGGAGAATATTAAAATTTCAGACAGATATACTGATTCACGTCCCTCTCGTTCCTTTCAGGACGCACCGGATAGACGTGACGAGAGAGGGGGCCGTCCAGACCGATGTCCTGAATACGTGAAACAAAAGAAATACTCGCCGCAGTCTACCTTTAAAAAAGAAGAAAAGACTCCTCAGCAAAAGTCACTGTTTAAAAAGAAAAAGGTGGTAGCACTGACAGCTAAAAATGCCAGTATACTTGAGAACACTGTTGAGGAACAAGATGTAGGCAGTGACTCTGTTAGACAGCGCAGCAGAGGTCATGATATGTCACCAGAGTCTGAAAGATCATCTGGATGCAACAGCAACTAGCGATTTCATCGCAGTTGAAATTGCGGACTGCCGCGTTCTCCCACCCAACACTGTTTACGATTTAAAAATTCAGATAGAGGGAGACGTGGAGAGCACCATTAGTGTGATATTTTGGGACAAACTTACTAGTGATATCCTATTGGCCGAGAGAGACTGGCCACCTGAGCACGTCCATAAGCTCCCGCATGGGGAAGATGTCATTTTGCCTTCTTTCTCCGATCTTGTTCTGGAAGCAGAAAAAGAAGCCTATGGTGCTGAATGGGCTTTAGCGCAGGCACCTGCGTTATATCGCAATCATGTAGGTTGGGACAAGGAGTCTCCTTGTCATGTCATTCCCGTTAAGTCTATACCCCAACTGCAGCCACAATATCCTGTCAAACATGAAGCGAAAGCTACGGTGAGGGAGATCCTCACCCAGCTTGAGTACCAGGGAGTAATTGAGCCCTGTACATCTGCAATGAATAACCCATTATTCCCCGTTGCGAAGCCGGACCATTCATACAGAATAGTCATTGATTATAGACATTTAAATGGTCATACACGTACATACGCTATACAAAATTCACATAGCACAGCACTAGTAAACAATATAGTGTGTAAAAAATATAAAACAACATTAGGCATATCTAATGGCTTTTTCTGCCAGAACTTAGCACACAAAAGTCGGGACCTGAGTGCATTCTCATTTGGCTCTCAGAAACGCTTTTGTTGTTTTCCTCAAGGTTCTAAAAACAGCCCAGGGCTATTTTCAGCCCGTGTAACAGCAATATTGCATGATTTTGATTCTGAGGCGTTATCCTACATGGATGACATATATCTCACAGACGACGACCTCAACATTCATCTTGCAAGGGTCGATCAGATAATTTTGGGATTTGCAGACCTCGGTTACAAATTCAACTTTAAGAAAAGCAAGATCGCCTTTCTCAGTGTATTGTTCCTGGGATATGAGCTATCAAACGAGGATAAGAGCCTGGCCCCGCACTTTCTAGAGAAATGTGCTCAACTGCACCCTCCTAATACGCTGAAGAAACTGCAGTAATTACTAGGGTTCTAATTTGGGCAGAACATACATTCCAGATGATGCACAACGTATCAAGCCACTTTATGACTTGGATCAGCCCAATTTTTCTAGCAGACACTGGACTGTTGACCACACATGCATTCTTAGGGAAATGCAACGGGACATGCTAGAAGCTAAACACTTACACACATGTGACAATGAAACAAATTTGGTCATCAGAATAATTGCGGTGCCATTGGATTTACTTATGTCACCTTCCACGAGGGTGACACGGTACCCATAGCATATAAATCTCATTTATACTCTTATGCAGAACAGCGTTTTGTACCTACAGAAAAGATTCTGACGGTAGTTCAGATGGCCATCATAAAAGAGAGGCCACTTGCCCAGGGGAAACGTATTATTGTTGTCTCCCTGGTGCCAGCATTAGAGGCTGTCACCAAAGCAAGCGTTCCTAATGCTAAAGCATTACATCCACGTTGGATTCAATGGGCAACGTCTGATGTCGATTACAAACCTTCAGACACAGGAGTTTCTCCAGTACGAACAAGAGTACCCCGCTCCTCTAAATATCTTGCCACTAGAAAGATATCATACTGTCATATACACTGATGGTTCAGCACAACCGGCTGTAGGTACTAAACATCAATACTCCGCAGCTTGCGCAGCCGTGAGCGGAGTGATCGAAGATGGAGTCTTCCACCCTCACAATACCTACATGCAAATCTTAGGGGACTGCACAGCCCAGTTGGCTGAACTTAAAGCTCTTATACTAGCGCTCGAACATACTGAGCCATGAAGACTGACTTTAATAGTCTGTGACTCATACTACTGCTTTCAGTCATAAAATGATTATCTCAATCATTGGAAGCTGAACGGGTTTAGAGATTCCAAAGGGAACACCATTAAACACAAAATATTGTGGGGGAGGGTGGCTGATCTTAGGGAAAAGCTACTGTGTGTCCATGTAGTACATACATTGGGCTACCAACGTGTAGGAATACACGTTACCGGCAATACATTGGCTGATGAAGCGGCCAAAGCAGCAGTAGCTATGGCTTCTGTGGCTGCAGTGACTCGTTCACAAACGAGATTGGATAATCAAATATTGACTGCCATGAAAGCTTCGGCTGCAAGCAAGCCACTTCCAAAGGGATACCCTACAAACTATACTTACCATATCAGTGCAAAGAATGTTGCCTATGCAAAAATTCCTGGGGTTGGAGATCGAGTGATCCCCAACGAAGAACAGAGATTAGATCTAGTAAAAGCAGCGCATGAGGGTGTCGCTTCTGCACATGCTGGGATATCGGCCACGATAACACTCTTACATAAACGCTTCTGGTGGCCTGGTCTATGCAGACCGAAAAAGAAATATGTCCTTTGCTGTGACATTTGCAAGCACATAAAGGGTTCTAATATCAAACGCCCACCACAGAAATGCCTCTTAGTGTCCAACAGGCCACTACAGTGTGTGTACCTGGACCATTGTGGTCCCTTACCGCCTGATGGTACATACAAATATATTCTAGTCACTGTAGATTCTTGTTCTAGATTCCTGTGGGTATGACTGTTATAAAAGACTTGCTGATCTTTATTGGTACATATGCGGTTGCAGCATTCCATTCGGACCAGGGCCCTGCTTTTGCCTCTAAGGCAGTTGAATATACACATATACCGAAGCGAAGAACCAACATTTGAAGGAGTATTTAGATCAATATCTTGCTAATGGGTTAATTTGCCCCTCTCAATCTCCGGTTTCCTCTCCACTGTTCTTCATATCCAAGAAGGAAGGGGGACTTCAAGCTTGCATAGATTACTGAGCCCTCAATCAGGTTACCATCAAGAATCGATACCCGCTGCCTTTGGTGTCAGATCTTCTGGATCAAGTAAAAAATGCTAAAATTTACACCAAACTAGATCTGTGAGGGGTGTATCATTTGATATGAGTGGCATCTGGAGAAGAATGGAAAACAGCCTTTAAAACTTAATATGGATTAGTTTAATATTGAGTGATGCCATATGGATAATGCAATGCTCCTGCAGCTTTTCAGCATTTTGTCAATGACATATTACGAGAATTCCTTGACAGATTTGCTGTGGCGCATATAGATGATATTTTGATTTTTTCAGACAATTTACAGGAACAGGTTTCACATGTTCACATCCATCCTTACGAGATTGCAAGAGCACAAACTTTATGTGAAATTGGAGAAGTGTGCATTTCATGTAGAACGAGTAGAGTTCCTAGGATTCATTTTGTCACCGGAAGTAGTTACCATGGATCCAGCTAAGATAAAGACAGTATAAAATTGGCCTCCTCCTTGTAATGTTAAAGGAAACCAAAGTTTCTTGGGATTCACCAATTTTTATCAAAGATTGATATCCAACCTTTCCTGAACAGTCACTAACATCACTCGTTTGTTGAAGAAAGGAGTGAAGTTTGAGTGGACAAAAGAAGCAGATGACGCTTTTAAATTTTTAAAGAACTCCTTCACCACAGCTCCAATATTGCTCCACCCCAATCCAGATGAACCTTATTATGTGGAAGCAGATGCCTTGGACGTCGCTATAGGAGGTATTCTTTTCTAGCGTCATAAACATACCGGTCAATTGCATCCAGTTGCTTTATTCTCTCGAAAATTAACTCTGCCACAGATAAACTATTCAATTGCTGATAAAGAGCTTTTTGCGGTCAAAGAAACCTTTTGAGAGTGGAGACATTATATTTTGGGAGCTGAGCATAAAGTGACCATCTACACTGACCACAGAAATCTACAGTTCTTAAAATCAGTTTGTTCATTAACAGCAAGACAACTGCGTTGGTCCCTTTAATTTTCAGATTTTGATTTTGTCATCACCTTTCGTCCAGAAAAAGCTAATGGCAAGGCAGATGCTATATCTCGAATTGGTGTTGATTTGACTAAAGAACTTCCAGAAAAAAGCCTAATCATTCCACAAGAGAAATTCATATTAACCATTCATTATGGCAATTTGACCAAAGAAATTCAAGAAAATTTAACAACCAAGAAGATGCTGAAATGATCCAAAGAAGCCCCGGAAAGAGTGATCAAGAATGCCTTGCCATATTACAAAGATGCATTGTATATACTGACTTTGAAATTACAAGAAAAGTTTTTTCAGGCTTGTCATGATGATCAGTTGGCTGGACATAAAGGAATTCAAAAGACTCAGAATTTGATACAGCTAGATTTTTGGTAGCCACAAATGAAAACTCAGATACGACAATATGTGTCCAAAACTCAGATACGACAATATGTGTCAACTTGTGAAAAATGTCAAAGAGGGAAATCCAACAGAACAGCTCTGCAAGGTCTTTTAAGACCATTACCCACAGCACCTCATCCTTGGCATACTGTCACAATGGATCTCATTATAGATCTCCAGAGTAGTGACGGTTTTAACACTATCTCAGTTTTTGTGGATACTTTCACTAAAATGGCACATTTTATTCCTTTAAAAGAAATTCCTCGAGCCCCACAAGTTGCCCCGTTGTTCACACAACATATTGTACACTCCCATGGGATTCTAAAAATTCTTGTTTCTGACAGGGGTTCCCAATTTGTTTCTCGCTTTTGGAAGGCTTTTACAAACTGATTGGGAATAGAGTCACGTTTCTCTACCAGATATCATCCTGAAACAGATGGGTAAACAGAGAGAGTTAATCAAGAATTAGAACAAAATCTAAGACTTTGGCCCTCATTCCAACCCTGGCGGTCGGTGTTAAAGCCGCGACCATACCGCCGACAGGCTGGCGGTCCAAAAAATGGAATTCTGACCCTGGCGGTTACCGCCAACAGAGACCGCCGCTTCAACACTCCGACCGCCACGGCGGTACAAACAAACAGCCTGGCGGTCCCCGCCAACAGCCCGGCGGGAGACAATGTACCGCCTACCCGATAACGACCCACCAATCCGCCACCTTTTCCGGGGCGGGAGCCCCGCCGATAAAAACACGGCGGAAACAGACTACGAACGGGAAAACGCTCACCTCCACATACTCCACGCGAGATTCCGGCAGTATGGAACCCGAGTTACAGGTCATCCCCGCACTCCTATACCTGCTCCTGTACCAGGAGCACGCCCGGCGGCGCGGAAGACATCGGTGAGTACTGCACCTACGACACAGGGGAGGGAAAAGATTACCGGCACACACCCACCCACCCACACCCACTACAACACACACATCAATGCATTCCCACAGATCACTGTCACAACCCACAAACCCCCCCCTCCGAAATAATGCAAAGACCAAAAGAAGAGATCTTAAACGGGCAGATATATTGAAAAATGGACAGCAGTAATCCAAATAAATAAATAAACTATGTACAAAATATATACATCTACTATATGTAGTCCAACCACTGTCCGTGGACCACAGGGGTCCTGAGCAAAGGGGCAAGGCCCAGTCCCACGACAAGAACTCCACGGAGAGAACACTGCAGGGGCATCAGAAAGAAAAAAGGACAGGCACCTCAGGGGGAAGGGAAAGGGGGGCACCTCAGCCACTTGAGTACACGACGCCAGATCCACGAGGGGACTCCATGACCACTGGCACATCCTGGGGAGAGCAAAGCCACAGTCCATACAGTCCATACAGTGGGTGGCCTGCCCACTGGGCCATCCTGGGGAGTGCAAAGCCACAGTCCATACAGTCCATACAGTGGGTGGCCTGCCCACTGGGCCATCCTGGGGAGAGCAAAGCCACAGTCCATACAGTCCATACAGTGGATGGCCTGCCCACTGGGCCATCCTGGGGAGTGCAAAGCCACAGTCCATACAGTCCATACAGTGGGTGGCCTGCCCACTGGGCCATCCTGGGGAGAGCAAAGCCACAGTCCATACAGTCCATACAGTGGGTGGCCTGCCCACTGGGCCATCCTGGGGAGTGCAAAGCCACAGTCCATACAGTCCATACAGTGGGTGGCCTGCCCACTGGGCCATCCTGGGGAGTGCAAAGCCACAGCCCAAACAGTCCATACAGTGGGTGGCCTGCCCACTGGGCCATCCTGGGGAGTGCAAAGCCACAGTCCAAACAGTCCATAACAGACTCCACTGCCACTGGAGGAGGCATGTTGGCCAGAGGACATCCTGCAGCCCTGCCCGAGACAGATCCTGCCCTGCCACGTCTGCCAAAGGGCCAGCGGTTCTTGCCTTGAAGGGCCCAGTTCAGCGGCTCTTGCCTTGAAGGGCCCAGTTCAGCGGTTCTTGCCTTGAAGGGCCCAGTTCAGCGGTTCTTGAGACGGCGGTCCCCAGCGGAGCGGTGCTGGAGACGGCGGGGCCCAGTTCAGCGGTTCTTGCCTTGAAGGGCCCAGTTCAGCGGTTCTTGCCTTGAAGGGCCCAGTTCAGCGGTTCTTGCCTTGAAGGGCCCAGTTCAGCGGTTCTTGCCTTGAAGGGCCCAGTTCAGCGGTTCTTGAGACGGCGGTCCCCAGCGGAGCGGTGCTGGAGACGGCGGGGCCCAGTTCAGCGGTTCTTGCCTTGAAGGGCCCAGTTCAGCGGTCCTTGCCTTGAAGGGCCCAGTTCAGCGGTTCTTGCCTTGAAGGGCCCAGTTCAGCGGTTCTTGAGACGGCGGTCCCCAGCGGAGCGGTGCTGGAGACGGCGGCCATTCTATGGCCAACTGCTCATTGCCTGGTGGTGCCCTCCTGGGCAGCGGGGATGGTGCTCCTTCAATGCCCACCTGGGCTGTGGGTGGTGGGGCCCTCCTGGCCAGCTGGGCTGGGTCCTCCCTGGGCAGCGGCTATGGGGGTGGTGGGCTCTCCCTGGGCAGCTGTGACGGTTCCTCCCTGGGCAGCGGCTATGGGGGTTGTGGGCTCCTCCTGGGCAGCTGTGACGGGTCCTCCATGGGCAGCAGGCCTGCTGCCTGACTTCTCCGCCTTGCTGCCCTTGCCCTCCTTAGTCGGGAGTCTGTGGCCCTTTCCTCCCTTTGGAGCTGTGGCTGTTGACGGTGGCTGGCTAGTGTCCTGGGGGGATATAGAACCCGGGCTCCTGCGGCTGCCCTTCCGCCTTCTGCTCCTCTTCCCAGGGGGTGGGCTGCCTGTCCCCTTGCTGCTGGGCGAAGATCCAGACATGCGGGCTGGTGGGCTCCAATACCCCTGCACCCTTGTCAAGGGGGCTGCAGGGCTGGTGGTGGCTGAGGTGCTCTTCTTACCCCGACGAGAAGGAGGGGGGGGCTCAGGGTCAGGAAAGAAGTTAGCAGTAGCGAGAAAGATTTTCTTGGGACAATGGAGAGTGGTAGGTACAGTGGGAATGGGAGTGGAGGGAGAGGATGTGGTTGTAGGTGAGTCACGTTTGCTGTCTTTGGGTGCAGGTGCAGGAGGGATAGGCTGTCGTGAGGTGGATGGCTGTTGGGTGGGTGGGTGGCTGCGTTTGTGTGGTGTGGAAGAGGGGGTGACAGACACAGTGGGAGAGGACACAGGGGACGTGTAAATGGCAGTGGGGGTGGTGACTGCACGTGTGTGGACTGTACTGGAGGGTGTGCTGGTGATGGAAACACTGGCTGATGGTGAGGTGAATGAAGGTGTGAGTGTAGACGTCACAGGGAGGGAGGAGGGAGACGAGGAGGTGGGGGTCACAGAGGTGGTAGTGACTGTTGGCATGTCTGCATCGGAATGTTGCTTGTGTGAATGTCTGCGTGATCTGTGGTGCTTATGTTTGGATGAGCTGCTCTTGGGTGTTGAGGTGTGTGCAGGCTGGTCTGATGGTGTGGGTGGGACAGGCAGAGGAACAGGAGACTGGGAGGAGGGAGTTAGTAGAGGGAGGCAGGAGACAGGGACAATGGCTGCCGTCAGTGCTGAGGCCAGAGCCTGGAACGATCGCTGATGGGCAGCCTGACCCGAATGAATGCCCTCCAGGTACGCATTGCTGCGATGAACCTCCCTCTCCACCCCCTGGATGGCATTCAAAAGGGTAGACTGCCCAACAATGAGCGTTCGGAGGAGGTCAATGACCTCCTCACTGAGGGCAGCGGGGGTAACAGGGGCAGGGCCTGAGGTGCCTGGGGCGAAGGAGATGCCCGGCTTCCTGGCAGAGCGGGCACGGGGCGAACGCTGAGGGGCTGCTGGGAGGGCGGAGATGGTGCTCTGGGTGGCGGCTGTACCTGTAATGGGGGGGGGCACGGATGGTGCCACCCCCGCAAGGGAGCTCCCTTCCGAGGACGTGTCCGTGTCGCTGCAGGCTCCAGTCGTCCCCGTTGTGGAGCTCCCCTCGCCCTCCGTCTCACTGGTCCAGTCAGACTCTGTGGCATGGCCCTCCTGGGCCATGTGAGATGCAGCTCCCTCCTGCCCCGATGCCACTTCTCCTCCGCCTGATGATGCTGATGCACACAAGCACAGAAAGACAAACAAAAAGGGGGGGGGGAGAGAGAAATAAAGAGATTTTGAGTACATGGATCACCGGTACAATTAGCGGACATGACAGACACAGATGCCCCCTGCACTAAGTTGAGCACTTGGGGTCCGCTACGCATTCCGTGGAACATGCCCTACACGCCTAGAGTTGACAACTGCACCCATGGATGACACGGCCCAGGGATGGCTGTACTGGCACACTACTGAGGGTGGTGGCTGGGGACACAGGGGCTTACGGGGGTGCCCAGCCTACAGATATCGCCCTGGCCTAGGGGGACCCACAGCCCTCCTCCCCCACCCAGACACCTCCACTGCGCGACAACAGAGTAGATTATGCTTGTACTCACCCCCTTGTGTCTGCTGTGCTGCCCTCACGCGCCCATCCAAATCAGGGTAGGCCACCGCCAGGATCCGGAACATCAGGGGGGTCAGTTGACGGCAGGCACCCCGCCTACGTTGGGAGGCCATCCCCAGCAGAGACTTGGCGGTCTTCTTGGTCCTGCGGCGGATGTCCTCCCACCTCTTGCGGCAGTGGGTGCCCCGTCGCTGGTGGACCCCAGGGTCCGGACTTCCTTGGCGATGGCACGCCAAATCCCGATCTTCTCATGGGCGCGGACCTATGTGACACGTACAGGGAGGGAGAAATACCACGTTCAAGTTTGTCTGCATTTTCGTTGCCAGTGGCCCAACGCCCCCCATCCCCGCCAGGCCCCCCGCCATGCCCCCCGCCAGGCCCAACATGCCCCCCATCCCCGCCAGGCCCCCCGCCATGCCCCCCGCCAGGCCCAACATGCCCCCCATCCCCGCCATGCCCCCGCCAGGCCCAACATGCCGCCCATCCCCGGCATGCCCACCGCCAGGCCCCCCGCCAGGCCCAACATGCCCCCCATCCCCGCCATGCCCCCCGCCAGGCCCCCCGCCAGGCCCAACATGCCCCCCATCCCCGCCATGCCCCCCGCCAGGCCCCCCGCCAGGCCCAACATGCCCCCCATCCCCGCCAGGCCCCCCGCCAGGCCCCCCGCCAGGCCCAACATGCCCCCCATCCCCGCCAGGCCCCCCGCCAGGCCCCCAAGCCAGCCAGTGGCCCCAAATCCATATTGAATTAAACTCACTTGTTGGTCTGGAGGACCGTAGAGTAGCGCATACTGGGGGAGGACCCCATCCACAAGTTTCTCCAACTCTTCTCCAGTGAAGGCAGGGGCCCTTTCCCCAGGCGCAGCAGCCATTGTCCCTTCCAGACCGAGGTCACAGCAACACTTGCAGTATAGGTCCTCTCCTGTGAAAGTTCAAGTCGCGAGTGAATAAGTAGATAGAAAATGGCGGTCACGCCCGTGGCGGTGCGTACCGCGGCGGTGCGTACCGCCACCGCCGGCGCCCTTCACCATTGGCTCCTGAAACCCATAGGCTTCAATGTTAACCAATGCGGCTTCGCGCCGCGGTCTTCGACCGCCGACTGCCGCGGTGTGCCACGCCAGTGCATTGACCTCACATCCCATTGTCACACTTCACAGGTCAGGCAGCCGCCATTTCGAGGGTCCACATGGCTCAATTTCAACTGCGTCACACAGGCCTAGGCCTTGCATAGCCACTCATACACGCCATTCACTGCATAAAGAATCGTTTACTGTGCAAGCTGTGAGTACGTACCTGTGGGTTGCTTGACTGTGTGCTCCATGTTGTCCTTCCTAGGCACCGTCCGCTGGGTTTGGCGAGGAGAAGGAGGAATCCTCCCGTGTACAGACCGCTGGTGGACCTGTCGACAATGGAAGCACGCCACATTATCCTGACCTACCGGCTTGACCGTGCCACTATACATGAACTGTGTGCCCAGCTGGAGCCCGACCTGATGTCCCCCATCCGCCAACCCACAGGGATTCCCCCTCTGGTGCAGGTCCTGTCAGTACTCCATTTCTTGGCAAGTGGGTCATTTCAGACAACAGTGGGAATTGCTTCTGGGATGTCTCAGCCCATGTTTTCGAAGGTGTTATCCAGAGTGTTGTCTGCCCTGATGAAATACATGAGGAGCTACATCCTTTTCCCTGAGGTGGGCGAATTGGCTACAGTGAAGGGTGATTTCTATGCCCTTGGACATGTTCCCAACGTCATTGGTGCCATTGATGGGACCCATGTGGCTTTGGTTCCCCCAAGAGAAAGTGAGCAGGTGTACAGGAACAGAAAAAGTTACCATTCCATGAACATCCAGGTGGTGTGTTTGGCTGACCAGTACATCTCGCATGTAAATGCCAAATTCCCTGGGTCAGTGCATGACGCCTACATCCTAAGGAATAGCAGCATCCCTTACGTGATGGAACAGCTAGAGAGACACCGTGTATGGCTATCGGGGGACTCTGGGTACCCCAACCTGTCGTGGCTACTGACCCCAGTAAGGAATCCCCGGACCAGGGCAGAGGAACGGTACAATGAGGCCCATGGGCGTACTAGGAGGGTGATCGAACGCACCTTCGGCCTCCTAAAGGCCAGGTTTCGGTGCCTGCATATGACAGGTGGATCCCTAATGTACTCACCTAAGAAGGTGTGTCACATCATCGTGGCCTGCTGCATGCTTCACAACCTGGCTTTGCGCCGCCAGGTGCCTTTCCTGCAGGAGGATGGTCAAGACGGTGGTGTTGTGGCAGCTGTGGAACCTGTGGAGAGTGACGAGGAGGAAGACGATGGGGCTGAAACAGACAACAGGGACAGAATCATTGCACAGTACTTCCAATAGGACACAGGTAACAATTCAAACATAATTTAGTAAATGTAAACTACTCTCCTGCATCCCTGCTGCCTGTCTATTTGCCCCAGTGTATGATGACTGAGTTGTGGCTTTTCCCTCCCTATTTCAGATCTGGGGTCCCCACTACGAGTCCTGTGCTTCGTTTCCCCATGGACTACAGCTTTGTGGCAGCTGTTTGTTGACTTCACTATGTACAAGGACATATTTGCACTGTCATGTCAATTACAATATTTTGAAATCACAGCCAGACTCCAGATAGTTTTGTGCAAAATAGGTGTTTATTTCAGTGCTCAAAATGGGATGGGTGGTTTCAAGTGGGTGGGGGCTATGGTGAAGGAATGTCCATGGCAGAGTCCAGAGTAACAGTCACACAGGTGCATTGTCCATAGGCCTGTGGAGAGATGGAGCATGGGCAGTTCAAGGATGGACAGGGTGACAATGTGGGACAGTGGGATGACATCAGATGGTATCCTTTGCTGGCGGGGTCTTGACATCCTACTCTGTCTTCTTGCGAGATCTCAGGGCCCTCTTGCGGGGTGGTTCTTCTCCTGCAGGAGGTGGGGGTCTGGTGGGCTGCTGTTGTGCAGGGGCCTCCTGTCCACTAGCGCCGGCGGAGGTGGTTGGCTGTTCTTGGTCCAGGCTAGTGGCAGGGGCCCTTTGTTGTTGTTGAGTGTCCGTCCTGGTGTTGATGAGTTCCTGCAGCAGCCCTACCATGGTAACCAGGGTGGAGGTGAGGGCTCTGATGTCCTCCCTGTACCCCTGATAGTGTTCCTCCTGCAGTACCTGGATCTCCTGGAACCTGGCCAGTACCGTCGCCATCGTCTCCTGGGAGCGGCTGTATGCTCCCATGATGGTGGTGAGGGCCTCGTGGAGAGTTGGTTCCCTGGGCCCGTCCCCCCCCTGTCGCACAGCTGCCCTCCCAGTTCCCCTGTTTCCCTGGGCCTCTGCCCCCTGGCCGGTGTGCCCACTACCACTGCCCCCAGGTCCATGTTGTTGTTGGGGTGGTGGGTTATCCTGGGTGCCCTGTAGTGGTAGACACACCGCTGATTGACGCGCCCTGGAGACAGAGGCATGGGCCCGCTGGGTGGGAGCTGTGCTGGTGTTCCCAGAGGGGTTTGGGTCTGTAGTGGCCTGTGGCTGTCTGAGGGGAACCGACTGTCCAGAGGTCCCCGATGGTCCGGGTTGGTCATCAGTGTCCAGGTCGACAGAGCTGCTGTCATCGCTGACGGCCTCTTGGGTGGGGGGTGTGGAGAATTCTGGGCCCTCCGTGGCGGTGTGTTGGCGGTCGGGTCCTGCAGGGGTATAGAGGTATGGTTATAGTTTCAATGTGTGCCATATGGGTGTATCTGTGGGTTCCCGTGTCCCCAAGTGCTGGCATTCGTGTGTGGGGGCTTTGGTGAGGGTGGCTTGTGGGGGGGATGTGTATATGCATTGGGCATGCTTTGGTGATGGGTGTCCATGCTTAGTGGACGCATGCAGGCCTAGGTTTTGGGATGTGTGTTTTGTGATGGTGAGACATTGGCAGGGAATAGGTGTGCTGGGGGTGGGGGTGGGGGTGAGGGTGGGGGTGAGGATGGGGGTGGGGGTGAGGGTGGGGTTCGAGGATGGGGGTGAGGGTTGGGGTATGATTTGGCATGCAGGTGGGGCGGAAGCAGTATTGAAGCTTCAACTTACCAGAATCCATTGCGAGGCCCGACTCCTGCGAGGCCGTCAGGATGCAGGATGTTCAAGACTTCCTCCTCCCATGTTGTAAATTGTGGGGGTTGAGGTGGGGGTCCTCCGCCAGTCTTCTGCACGGCGATGTTGTGCCTGGATACCATGGAACGCACCTTCCCCCGTAGGTCGTTCCATCGCTTCCTGATGTCTTCCCGATTTCTGGGGTGCTGTCCCACAGCGTTGACCCTGTCGACAATCCTCTGCCATAGCTCCGTCCTCCGGGCAATGCTGGTGTATTGGACCTGTGTGCCGAAGAGCTGGGGCTCTACCCGAACGATTTCCTCCACCATGACCCTGAGTTCTTCGTCTGAGAAGCGTGGGTGTCTTTGGGGTGCCATGGAGTGGTGTGTATGATGTGTGGGGTGGAGTATGTGTAGTTAAGTGTGTTGAGTGTGGTGGTGTGTGTTGTTTTGTGTGTGGATATTGTGTGGGTGATGGTGTAGTGTGCCTCTGTGTGATGGTGTTCTATGATCGCTGCTGTGTCTCTCAGTGCTTCTTTTTGGATTTTGGTCGAAGGGGTTTGTGGGTGATGTGGGTGTGTGTTTTATATTGTATTGTGTGTGTGGGAGTGGTGTGTGTATGTGTATCAGGTGTGTGGAATTCAAATCGTCCAATGTTGCTGAGTTTTGTTTGTTTGTGTGTATTCTGACCGCGGCGGTGTGTACCGCCAATGGAAAACCGCGTTTGAAAGACCGCCGCGTGGATTCGTGGGTCAGAATGGCATGGGCGTATTTCTGTTGGCGTGACGGTGGAGGTTTGGTCACCTCCACTTTTCCGCCGACCGCTGGTCTGGCGGTCTGTTGTGGCTGTCGGATTTTCGGCGGTTTGGCTGCTGTGGGTCAGAATGACCGTGGCGGATTACCGCGGCGGAATTATGGAGGATTTCTGACCGGCGGTAAGCGCCTTTTACCGCCGAGGTCAGAATGACCACCTTTATCTTTTTGATCAAGAGAAGGAATGGCCAGAGTTGGTTTGGGCAGTTGAATTTGCTTATAATATTGCTGTGCATTCCACCACTGGGTTCACCCCCTTTTTTTTTCTAAACCAAGATAGGCGTCCTAATGTTATTTTAGGTAAAGAAGATGACTTAGTGCCTGCAGTAAAGGAAATGATAAAAAGATTGCAGACCCTGTTAGTTAGTGCCAGAAAAAATATTACCCGAGCAAAAGACTCATATAAGGTTCAGGCAGATAAGAAAAGAAGAGAAAGTCCAATTTTTGTAAGAGGAGACAAAGTTTACCTACCTACTCGTAATTTACATCTCAAAGGAAATCAAATATTTCAGCCACGATTCCTTGGTCCATTTAAAGTAGACAAGATGATCAATCCAGTGGCAGTTAAATTACAGTTGCCCTCACATCTAAAAATACATCCAGCTTTTCATGTTTCCTTGTTAAAGAACAGTCCTTCAAATTTGTGTCTAAACACTCCTCCGAGTCCAATTCAGATTAGTTCTGCAGAAGAGTATGAAATCGATCAAATTTTAGATTCCAAAATACGAAAAGGCAAGTTATACTATCTAATTGATTGGAAAGGCTATGGTCCAGAAGAACGATCTTGGGAAGCTCATGAATATGTACATGCCTCAAGATTAATGAATAACTTTCACAAAACATATCTAAACAAGCCTAAATTGGAGAACTGTTCCTTGAGAGGGACAACTGTCACAACCCTTCAAACCTGCCAAGCAGTAACAGTGAAAAGTCCAAGAAAGGCATTGAGAATGCAGGCAAAGAAGTATCCTCAGTGGAGACAGAGATGTCCTAGTTGGAAGAAGGCTTGCCAAGTCGTGTTGCATTATTTACAAAGAAAAGGCCAAAGAAAGGAATTCAAGATGGCTGACGAGAAGCCAGAAGGTTAAGTTGTAGTTCTAGTGTTTTGCATTCAGCTAGTTGCTAGGATACTCGCGCGCTGCTTTAGAGCTTCGCACTTCAACTGTGATCTGATAGGAACCAGATGTGCAGAGAGAGCGCGTCTTCTGAGGTAAATGTTTTTGTGAGGTAAAACTAGACTCTGCATGCAGTTTTACAGATAACGAGTTATCGGCAGATATTAATAGTTTATGGAGAAAAGGCATTAACTGATTCAGAAAGTTTTCGAGTGTTTTCACATATTTTTGGTTGAGAAGGACAGTCAAAAAACGTTGAAGGACATTTAGATATTTAAACAACAAACTGCTAATCTAGTCACAGATATATAACAACAAACGTAAGAAGACTTCAATTGGAAGTTCAACACGCATTGTTTATATCAAGCACGAAAGCTACTTTTGTGACAACAACAATGATTCAAAGACAGTACAGAGGAATTATTTACCTCTACTAATGCAACAATAAAATAACAATTAACTATATATATATATATATATATATATATATATATATATATATATATATATATATATATATAGTGACACAACAGAACATTAAGAACGTATTAAGAAACGTATTCAGAACTGAAAATCTTATCAAATGAGTCAAGCAGCAAACAACTCTTTGTGTTACATAAAGAACTATTCCATGAAGTTCATTGCTATATCCACAATAAATATTTACATAGACAGAGAGAAGCAAAACCTCAGGGAGCTCAGGGTGAGTGAGTATAATATTGAAAGACAGAGAGAATTAATTGTAAATTAATAAGAAAGCATAATAACAAATAATGTTGTGTCCCTAGTGATTGTGAATGTGATATTTCAGGTGCCGTTATCCAGTCAGACAAGACGTGAAGTGTCAGACTGAGTATTTGACGAAATATCATTTCTGAGGCAGTCTCTCTGAATCCCATTCACCTTTCCCCTTCCAGAGTGCTCAATACAGAGATTCGATTTCGTTGCGAGTAGTCTGGGTTGGGTCTGAGGATTTTATACTCTGCTCCTGAGGGAATCAAATCAAGGTACTCTGACAGAAGAGAACCGGAGATCCACAAAGATCACATATAAGCACCTTCCTCCCAGGGTAACGTATTTCCATTAAATCAATTGGAGGTGAAACACCTGATCAATGGTGCTAATTCCATCCCTGAAGCTGGCTTGCAATGGAGTCCACAGTCCATCCCAAATCTGTCATCCAGTGCTACAACCTTTCCAATATATTAAAAAGGTTTCTGGGAACTATCAAACAGGCTAATGGGCCTAGAGTTGGAAGGAAGAGACATTGAGGCCTTTTTATAAATTGTAATTATCTCAGCACTGGCCCATGATGGAAGCATGGGTGAACCTCTGATTATGGAGTTAAGAAAAAGTACAAAATAAGGGCTCTAGATATCATTTTCAGCCTTAAAGAGGTCCCCAGGGAATTTATCTAACCCAGGAGCTTTGTTGGGAGTAATCAAAGGGATTGCTTGATTGATTTCACCAATGGAGTTGGGCCAAGGTTCTTCGGCATCCTGTCCAGGGTTAGACGCTCCTATGGTAGTACTAACTATAATGCTACCATCAATACATAGTGTGCCAACTCTCTTGTGCTCAGAGGGAGCCACACCTGCATTGCAGGAGTACAACTTAGAAAAATGGTAGACCCAAGAAACTGCAGTGATGCTACTATCAATAACAGAATTAGTATCAAGGCCTCTATTTGCCTGAATATACCAAAAGGAATGGTGGTCTTTTCCTTTGGCGGCAGCTAACACTGCATCCCAGTTTGCCTTCTCTCAATCTCTCTTGGCACTTAGTATAGCAGCTTCATAGGAGAACCTAGCTTCCTGGATCAAATTTCTATTATCATCTTTTATGGCAATAGAGAGTGCTTACCTCGCAATTCTACGTGATTTGGAATACCAATGGACCTTTTTTCTCCTTCTTGGGAAGTGTTCTACACTCCAACAAAAACAGATTTCTAAGGGAGGAAACTATGGTGTTGTGGATATCGCTGATTCTCCTAAGCGCGTTGGAATCCTAAGGTTCATGCTCCCAGCCTGCACAGCTTCCAAGCCAATGGCAACCACCTCATAGATCTGCCTCAAAATAGCCAGGGAGTCAACCACGGAACTCCACTTTAGTGGTAAATCTCCTGTCAAAGGGTTCAGTAAGATAACTGGAAATATTTGAACCAAATGGTCTCAGGATGAGATTCAAAGTGCTCTGGTCGCTATTATATCGGGGGATCACATATACGTCAAGCATCTTAGGCCACAATCTGATGTCTAACAGGATAAAACCTATGAGGCTTGTCCTCTGCAGGTGATTGAATGAGTCTCGCCCCTCTCTATTTCACAGCCATTTCACATTGCATGCTCAGAGGCCATTTTCAAGGCAATGGCATTTAACCGTAAAAACGGAAGCTGTCGCCTCTTGATGGGTGGGAATGTGAGCATCCTCCTCAGCAAATAGACTTTCAGAATTAATAGTAAGCAACTCAATTTTACAATTAAAATCACCCACCATGATTTTAAAACATTCAGGCGGTCATTCCAAGTCTGGCGGGCGGCGGTAGCCGCCCGCCAGGCGGGAACCGCCATTTGGCCGCTACGCGGCCAAAAGACCGCTGCCGGCATTCCAACCTTCCCGCTGGGCCGGAGGGCGCTAACCATGTTAGCGCCGCCGGCCCAGCGGGAAGGAGGCCTGCAACACAGAAGCCGGCTCCGAATGGAGCCGGCGGTGTTGCGGCCGTGCGACGGGTGCAGTTGCACCCGTCACGCTTTTCACTGTCTGCTAGGCAGACAGTGAAAAGCCGGCCGGGGCCCTGTTCGGGGGCCCCTGCACTGCCCATGCCAGTGCCCCCAGGGGCCCCAAGACACCCGTTACCGCCAGCCTCTTCCTGGCGGTGACAACCGCCAGAAACAGGCTGGCGGTAAGGGGGTCAGAATCCCCATGGCAGTGCTGCTTGCAGCGCTGCCATGGCGGATTCGCCCAGCCGGGGCAAAAACGGCGGGAAACCGCCGGCCCCGGTTTTCTGACTGCGGCTTTACCGCCACGGTCAGAATGGGCTATGAAGCACCGCCAGCCTGTTGGCGGTGCTTCCGTCATCCGCGGCCCTGGCGGTCATAGACCGCCAGGGTCAGAATGACCACCTCAGTCTGGAGAGACAACAGGTGAGCATTAATCAGTTCAATAAAGGGTATTTCATCTCTGCCATCCCCTAAATATTGTATATACACAAGAAGGCACCAGAGGAGAACTGCAAAGTGACACACAGGACGTTTGGCAAATCCAACTCAATAACTTTGGTCACACATAGCAAAGTATTTTTTATCCAAGTAACTAGCTCCCTGATGGTCACCCTTTACCTGAGAATGTTGCAACCTGATTCAAACTGGTAAACCCAGAGCGCAACTGTGGAGATAGACCCCAGGTCTCCTGAAAAAGACAAATATCATATATATCTATAAATCTGCACCAATCTGGGCAAGACAGGGTAGATGCCATGCCAGCAAGATTCCGGGAGACTAGTTGTGTAGAGAGAGTAGTGGGAGCCATAATGTCACTGAAAGATGATAAAAGTGGAGGTAGAACAACCAAGTGCAACACACACAGCCAAAGATTTAAACTTGTCCAGGACACAATCCCAGTCAATGTCCTGTTTGTGAAAAAACAGGACCCTGCAAGCTCATGGAATCTATCAATGGGTCAATCTATGGTACTTTATCTAGTAACTGGTCCAGGAGCAATGCTTTGTTTTAAGCTTCCTTTTAGCAGCAGGCCACAATCACTGTCATTTATAGAGACAGGAATGGTGCACAAGCTTTTTGCGGACTGTGAGGTAACTTGTTCATGATCCACAATGGGCAGTGGGTCACAATTAGTGAAAAGATCCATGTTAGAAGCACCAGAATAAGGGACTACTGAGCTCAGCAGAGGACTGCTGAGCCCCTCTCCCAGATCGAAATATTAAAGTCTTTCTGCCAGGTCAATTTTCTTAGAGATTACGCCAAAGGCGCGGGCCAGAAAAGAGTCACGCATGGTACTGTGCTGTGGCGTGGTAGTGAAAATGGCTTTATCCTCAGGTGACTTTGTTTGCCCATCTTTCCCTCAAAATAGCACTAGTAGCAGTGGAAATAAACAGGCTTGTAGGATTTAACTTACCCGCTCTATTAAGTCCTACAACCAAAGGTGCTGGCCCAGCCAGGCATCTTCCAGGTGATGATGTGTGAAGATCGACCCACACTTGGCCCGGGCTTTGCTCTGGAGTGACCTGCACAGCAAGGAGCTGGCAGCGCTAAGAGCACCTGATGGAGGGCACCCCCATCCCCTTAGCAGTGACGAGGTGTTCATGGCTCTGGGTGTGTAGAGAGATGGGAGATAGAGTTTCCCCATCAGTAATGCCACACAGGGTCAAGACCCCTTTAGAGTCCTCCAGCACGCCCTTGCACAGTAGGGAAGCTGTCAGCTCTAAGAACGCTCATTGAAGGGCAGCCGCAGCCCCTTAGCAGTGATGAGGTGTTCACACCTCCGGGCCCATTGAGAGATGAGAGATGTAGTCATCTGTGGCAACACAAACAGATGATGGATGGAATGGTGAACATTGTCAAAACTACACCCCCAGTCAAAGATTTGGTTTAAATCCATATTATTTTTGCTCACCATGCCACCCCAGTTTGGACCCATCCCTGTGCAAATCAGTCTTGACCCTGCTTTTTCATGGGAACAGTTCAGCACGAACTGCAAGGCCAGGTCCTCCCTGGACCAGAAACAAGCATTCTGGGATTGGATCTGGGGTATTACCTCTCATAAGCCAGTCTAACTCGAACCCAGTGGCACAGGGAGCATGGGACCCATGAATGGACATACCCTTCCTACTTAGTGTAAATATAGCAACACAGAAAGATGGTGGACGGAATGCCGAACATTGTCAAACATTCACCCCAAAGATTTTGCGTTGGCGTTATATCACATTTTGATGCAACCACAACGCAAAATCCTTTTTGGGAAGCTTTGTCAAAAAAGTAATGCAAGGCAGCACGCTGTGCTGCCTTGCATTACTTTGCATCAGGTAGGCTTCCATGAGTCTTGCGTGGACGTTCTTGTGCATCCACCCTTGGCTTTTGATGCAAACCTATATTTACAAAGTGACGTTGACATGGTTTTGAGCCAAAATGATGTGCCTGCCTGAGGATGGCGTAACAAGGAGAAATATCTTTGTTTCTCCTCATTATTTCCTCATTGTATGTGTGCTGCATTCTACAGTACACGTACATAGGGGAAAAAGCCTCAAAGGGTACTTTTTGTGCACAATGGTACCCCTTCTTCCACAAGAGCCATTCTGACCACAAAGCAAACACCCTTGTTCTATGCTGTGGAGGTGTCTGTGTTGGGGCTAGGCTGCTGAAACCGAAAGTGCACCAGCGCACGGGGAAAGCAGAACTACACTCTCTTTTTTGATGATATGGTACATTTATGATCCTTGCAGGTGATGCAGTGCAGGGCAGCAACTCTGCATTCTGCGCAGCATTGTTACTAATTTATAAATATGACAGAGGATATTTTAATAGGCATTGGATGTATTTCCTTTGCTAGTGCTTAAAAATTGCTTTCCGTCTCATATAGAATGTTAGAGGAACAGTATATCACAGTGGGAGGAATAAACCCCCTACTTGCACCTAGGAAGACTGAAAAAAACAAAAAGCAGAGAGTAAGGAATTGCCAATGAGAGAATGTGAATTTAAAACAATTCATCAATTGTCTTTCAGTTTTTATTTTCAAATAAAGTTTAATTTGTGAAGAGAAACATAATTTTCTGCAGTTTTGTAAACAATAATATTCTGAAGAAGTGCTCTTCAAACAGATATTTTCAGCAGCTTTACGTATGCTCTTGAAACATGGGTGGATAGTTATTTCCCCAGATCTTGGAATTAAGTATGGTGCCCTCAACAGTGTCAATGCAGATTCTGCATTTCTACTAACCTAAATCCTTGCTTCCTTTTTTCATCATAAGTAGCAGTAGTCAGATACTCCCATGCTCAATACTGAATGTTACATCATGTCAATGTCTCCGGTAGTCCTAATTCCTAGTGCATGTCTTGCGGTACCTGAAACTCCGATGCCAGATTATCCTCCTTTCCAATGTTTGTGTTCTGCCCATTTTATGTATCTCTCCCTGTTGTGGAGCTTCTATTCAAGCTGATATTTACCGGGCAGAACAGCGGCAAAACTCACAGATTGGAAAGACAGAGGGGCATATTTATACTCCGTTTGCGCCGAATTTGCGTCGTTTTTTTCGACGCAAATTCGGCGCAAAACTAACGCCATATTTATACTATGGCGTTAGACGCGTCTAGCGCCAAAGTATGAGGAAAGAGCGTAATTTTTTTGCGTGAACGCCTTCCTTGCGTTAATGAGATGCAAGGTAGGCGTTCCCGTCTAAAAAAATGACTGCGCCGCAAATGCGTCGTATTTATACTCCCGGGAGTGGGCGGGGCAAAAAACCCCGCATTTGCGCCGGATTTTAGCGCCTGGGTCAGGGCAGGCGTTAAGGGACCTGTGGGCTCAAAATGAGCCCACAGCTGCCCTCCCATGCCCCCAGGGACCCCCCCTGCCACCCTTGCCCACCCCAGGAGGACACCCAAGGCTGGAGGGACATTCAGGTAAGTTCAGGTAAGTATAATTATTATTATTATTTTATTTATTTTTTGGCATAGGGGGGCCTGATTTGTGCCCCCCTACATGCCTCAATGCCCAATGACTATGCCCAGGGGACATAAGTCCCCTGGGCATGGCCATTGGGCAAGGGGGCATGACTCCTGTCTTTACTAAGACAGGAGTCATGTAAATGGCGTCTGGGCGTCGTTAAAAATGGCGCAAATCGGGTGGAGGCGATTTTTTGCGTCAACCTGACTTGCACCATTTTTAAGACGCCCTAGCGCCATTTTTCCCAACGCCGGTGCTGCCTGGTGTACGTGGTTTTTTTCCACGCACACCAGGCAGCGCCGGTCTGCTTGCGCCGGCTAACGCCATTCAATAAATACGGCGCCCGCATGGCGCTTCAGAATGGCGTTAGCCGGCGCAAATTTTTTGACGCTAAACTGCGTTAGCGCAGTTTAGCGTCAAAAAGTATAAATACGGGCCAGAGAAAGAGAAAAACGCCAAACCATCACAGAGGAAGAAAATAAGAGCCTGGAAACATTAGACAAAGGGACACGAGTGTCTGGTAGTTAATCAAAAGAGTACAAGGTGGTTTTGAGACTACAAATCTTGGTTTTTCGGCGTACTGAGAGTTTCTGAGCAGAGCTTTGGACGCCATCAATCTTTTGTTTATAAATTAAGCACTGCTGAAGAATGCCTGAGCATCCAAAGTTTTAGCCTTTAGGAGCTCCCATGTGTGCTGCAAGGGAGGCACCATGGGACAGTCTGAATGTGATGGTGATGTGCATCGTATTTGAGTGTTTTGATGCATGCTAGATGGAGTCTAATATGTTTCAGTGTGTCAGAGTCCACTGTGTAGAGGGCAGTACGTTTAGGTATGTTTAATACTTTACAAGGGTGTAGACTTCTGAATTTTAGGAATTCATAAAAGGTTCCATCTATAATTGGTGAAACCTGTAACTGTCGTAGATTTTCAAAATATCATCTACAAACAGAAGGTCACTTGAAATTTGTAATTGATCTAATTTTAATAACAGTTTCCGGAGTGTCTCGCAGCATGAACTAAGCTGTGCACCTCAAAGATTATCGGACTCTTTTGTGGTCAGGTGCCTATGATATCTTATTTGTAGATTAAACATGCAGTATCAACTGAGCTGAACTGCTTCCACGTGGAATGCTGTGCTGATCATAGAAACCCTTTAAAGCCATGGCTGCGTGATTCCTCTTCCAAATGGCCCATATCTTACCATGGAACACCGTTGCAAGAAACAATGCATAGAGGAACCTTAAAAGGTCTATGACAGATCATTACTATGTTTAGTCAGACCATTTACAACCCCCTCCAGCGAGCTCCATTGTTAGACTTCCATGTTGATTATAAGGGGTCAGTATCTTTTCATATGTACAAACTAGGCAACTGAACATATAATGGCGGCATATTCAGGTTATTTTGCATTTACATGGTGAGGGGGACTAGAAATTGAACAAGGCTAATTTTGAAATATATATTTTGCTTAAAAGGTTTAAATGCCATTGCAAGTTTTCCAAGCACAAATATGTATTCATTTTAACAAGCTGAGATCCATTCCTCCTCAACACGCATCATTCCTGGGCACATTTGATGAATTGCCATTTCCTTTGCCGAGATATTCAGTAACAGCTTGAGTGACACTGTTAGTTGAGCCCTCTTTGACACCCAACATGTTATGTCCTTATTTAGTTTAAAATACTGTGGGAACATGCTGTACAGACAACCCACAATGATGCATTTCAAAAAGCTGTTGGTACACCATCTCCCTGCATTGATCATATGCTCTTCCAATATATCATTTTTGTCGGAATGTTGTTGGGTTAACATTAGAGTGCAACCATGCCTGCACCTTGTTTCTGAAAGCATTTCTGGATTCACACCAGAACCATTTTCAGACTATGGCGGTCATTACAACATTGGCGGTAAAAGCTGCTTACCGCCGTGCAGAAGACCGCCAACACACCGCAGCGGAATTCCGCCACAGCTATTATGACCCACATTTCGGAATCTGCCTAAATTCAGACACCCACACAAGTCCGCCACACCAAATGTCAGTGATAAACTGGCGAAAACAAAACCTCCACCGTCACGCCAACAGAAATACGCCCACACTATCACGACACACGAATCCACGCGGCGGTCTTTCAACCGTGGTATTCCATTGTACACACCGCCGCGCTCAAAATACACACACTCTTACAAAACACAGGCACATTGGACAATTCGAAATACACACACCTGATACACATACACACACCACTCCCACACACCCATTACAATATAAAACACAAACCCACATCACCCACAAACCCCCCGACAAAAAATTCTGAAAGAAGGCCAGAGAGAGATAGCACCAGCAAGAACAACAGCATCCACAGGCACACAACACCATCACCCACAGAACTTCCACGCACCTCACACAACACACCACTACTTATCAGCACACTTAACACCACACACTCCACCCCACACATCACCTACACCATCCCATGGCACGGCAAAGACACCCCAGGTTCTCGGAGGAGGAGCTCAGGGTCATGGTGGAGGAAATCGTCCGGGTAGAGCCACAGCTATTCGGAGCACATGTGCAGCACACCTCATTTGCAAGGAAGATGGAGCTATGGCGAAGAATAGTGGACAGGGTCAACGCAGTGGGACAGCACCCAAGAAATCGGGAGGAAATCAGGAAGAGGTGGAACGACCTACGGGGAAGGTGCGTTCCGTGGTCTTAAGACACCACCTGGCGGTTCAGAGGACAGGCGGCAGGCCCCCACCTCCTCCCCCACAACTAACAACATGGGAGGAGCAGGTCTTGGCGATTCTGCATCCTGAGGGCCTCGCAGGAGTAGCTGGAGGAATGGACTCTGGTAAGACAAATCTTAATTATTACATCCCCCACCCTACCTGCATGCCTTCACATACCACCCACCCTCACCCCCAGCACCCCAACTCCTCACATATGTCCCAACATCACAATCCACCCATCTCAACACCAAGCCCTGCATGCAACAACAAAGCATGGACACCCATCACTAAAGCATGCCCACTGCACATACCCATACAACCCCCTAAACCATCATCACACATGGTCTCAAACAGGAATGCAAACACTGGGGTACACGGTCACCCACCCATTGCACACCATGACACACACAGATGTAATAACCATCCTTTTATACCCCTGCAGGACCCCTACCCAACGTCACCGGACAGGAGGGTCCACACATGTCCACACCACCAACAGAAGAGGCCCACAGTGATGACAGCAGCTCTGTCCAACTGGATATAGATGACCAGCCCGGCACATCGGGGACCTCTGGACAGTCGGTTCCCCTCACACAGGCACAGGCCACCACAGACCTTTCCCCCTCTGGAAACACCAGCACAGCACCCACCCAGCGGGCCCATACCTCCGTCCCCAGGACAAGTCAATCAGCAGTGTGTCCACCACTACAGGGAACCCAGGATAACCCACCACCCCAACAACAACAGGGACCTGGGGGCAGTGGTAGTGGGCACACGGTCCAGGGGACAGAGGCCCAGGAACACAGGGGAACTGAGAGGGCTACTGTGCGACAGGGGACGGACAGGCCAAGGGAACCCACTCTCCACGAGGCCCTCTCCTCCATCATGGGAGCATACTATCACTCCCAGGAGACAATGGCAACTGCACTGGCCAAGTTTCAGGAGACCCAGCAGCTGCAGGAGGAACAGTATATGGGTTTCAGGGAGGAACTCAGAACCATCAGCTCCACCCTGGGCACCATCGTAGGGGTGCTGAAGGAAGTACTCAACACCAGGAGGGACACTGTGGCACTACAAGGGGCCCCTGTCACTAGCATGGACGATGAACTGCCCACCACCTCCGCCGGCGCTAGTGGACAGGACGCCCTGCCACAGGACCACCACACCAGCACCCCACCCCCTGCAGAGGGAGAACCACCCCGCAAACGGTCCCTGAGATCCAGGACAAAGACAGAGCACGATGCCAAGACCCCCGCCAAGAAATGAGACCACCCTGATTGTCATCCTACTGTCCCACTTTGTCACCCTGTCCATACTTTATGTGCCCCAGCTCCACTTCCTATGTCTATTTGGGCAATGCACCTCTGAGACTAATAGACTGGACTCCGCCATGGACATTCCTCCGCCATCACCCCTCACCATTTCACTACCCCCTCCAATATTGAGCACTTAAATAAACACACTTAAAGCACAAAACAATCTGGAGTCTGTCTGTGATTTCGAAATAGTGTATTAGCAATTACAGTGACAAAATGCTATTTCAATTGTAATGTCAACATACCTATGTCACACAGCTCTAGTCCATGAGGAATCTAAGCAGATGTCACACAGTGGGACCCACATCTGTGAAATCGTAAGGGAAAGTGACAACTCAGTGACCATACACTGGGTGAAAACGACACACAGTAGAGAGGTAGTAGTGTTAAAGTACATGTAGTAGGCAGGTCTGTACTCTTACCTGTGTCTCACTGGAAATATTGCTGGATCACTGAGTCCCTGTTGTTCATGTCTTCTTCCTCTGCTTTCTCGTCTTCACTGTCCACAGGCTCCACAGCTGCAACAACACCGCCATCTGGACCATCCTCCTGCAGAAAAGGCACCTGTCGTCGCAAAGCCAAGTTATGAAGCATACAGCAGGCCACGATGATCTGGCACACCTTCTTTGGTGAGTAGAATAGGGATTCACCTGCCATATGGAGGCACCTGAACCTGGCCTTCAGGAGGCCGAAGGTCCGCTCGATCACCCTCCTAGTTCGCCCATGGGCCTCATTGTAGCGTTCCTCTGCCCTTGTCCTGGGATTCCTCACTGGGGTCAGTAGCCATGACAGGTTGTGGTAACCAGAGTCACCTGCAAATGGTGAGGGACAACGGTTAGACACGCACTAACCTGGAGGGATATCCCCAGACCCAGACAACCATTCCCACTGCCTTGCCTCCAGGTGCTTTCCTAATAGCCACACACGGTGCCTCTGGAGTTGACCCATCACATAAGGGATGCTGCTATTCCGCAGGATGTAGGCATCATGCACTGAGCCAGGGAACTTGGCATTCACATGGGAGATGTGCTGGTCTGCCAAACATACCATCTGTACATTCACAGAATGATAACTCTTCCGGTTTCTGTACACCTGTTCACTCCTGTGAGGGGGGACCAAAGCCACATGGGTCCCATCAATGGCACCTATGATGTTGGGGATGTGTCCCAGGGCATAGAAATCCCCTTTCACTGTAGGCAAATCCTCCACCTGAGGGAAAATGATGTAGCTCCGCATGTGTTTCAGAAGGGCAGACAACACTCTGGACAACACGTTGGAAAACATAGGCTGGGACATCCCTGATGCCATGGCCACAGTTGTTTGAAAAGACCCACTTGCAAGGAAATGGAGCACTGACAGCACCTGCACTTGAGGGGAGATTCCTGTGGGATAGCTGATTGCTGACATCAGGTCTGGCTCCAACTGGGTACACAGTTCCTGGATTGTGGTACGGTCAAGCCTGTATGTGATAATCAAATGTCGCTCCTCCATTGTAGACAGGTCCACCAACGGTCGGTACACCGGAGGATGCCGCCATCTCCTCACATGTCCCAGCGGACGGTGCTTATGAAGGACAACAGCGAGCACAGAGTCAAACAACTCAGAGGTACGTACCCACAGTTTACCCAGAACACCAATCATACACAAAAGGTGGCCTGTATGTGTGTTGAGTCGAGGCCTAGGTATGTGTGACACAGTTGGAAATGAAGCCATGTGGGGCCCTGAAATGGCGGATGCCTGACCTGTAAAGTGGGACAATGGGATGTGAGGTAACTGCACTGGCGTTGTACACCGTCGCGGTAGGCGGTCGAAGACCGCAGCGCAATGCAGCATTGGTTAACATTGGACCCTATGGGTCCCAAGAGCCAATGACGATGTACGCCGGTGGTGACGGTACTCATTGCTGCGGACGTGACCGCCATTTTCTATTTGTTCAATCACTCGATACCTGATCTTCGACAGGAGAGGACCTACACTGCAAGTGCTGCTGTGACCTCGGTCTGGAAGAGACAATGGCTCGAGTGTCTGGGGAAAGGGCCCCTGCATTCACATCGGAGGAGTTCTCTCTGTCATGGTCGGGGATCTTGTGTGGGCCTCGCCCATACCGTGTGGTCCCAGTGTTCCACTGACTTTCTTAGTGCACTACCTGGACTACTATGCTTGGTATATATTTTGTACATGGTGTATATGTATATTTCTGCCTACTTGCTTTTAATATATTACAATGGTTACACTCATTTTCTATTGTCTTTGCATTCTTCCGGGGTGGTTGGGGGTGTAACTGTGATGTATTGATATGCATTAGTTTGTGTGTTGTAGTGGGTGAGGGTGGGGGTGGGGGTGTTGCGTGTGTGTGTCCCTGTTTTTTGCCTCCCCCTTCCCTGTGTCGTAGGTGCAGTACTCACCGTGGTCTTCGCCGCCGGCGTTCGTGCTCCTGGTAGAGCAGCAGGAAGCCTATTGCAGGGAGAATTTGGAGTTCTGGGTCCATGGCGTTCTCGTGGGGTGTGTAGAGGTGAGCGTTTTCCCTTCGGGATTCCTGTTTCCGCTGTGTTTTTATCCACTGTGAATCCGCCCTGGAAAAGGTGGCAGATTGGCCTGTCATAATAGTGTGGGCGGTACATTGTCTCCCACCTGTCTGTTGGCGGTGACCGCCAAGCTGTTTGTTTGTACTGCCGTGGCGGTCGGAGTGTTAAAGTGGCTGTCTTTGTTGGCGGTTTCCGCCACGGTCATAATTGCACATTTTTTACCGCCGGCCTGTTGGTGGTATTACTGCCGCTTTATCACCGACCGCCAGGGTTGTAATGACCACCTATGACTATTGTTATCCACTGTTTCTAAAAATCATCTTGTTTAGTTTTTACTGCATTTGCTTTGGGTGTGTTTGTGTTTTACTGCACCAGTATTTCTTTTACCCAGGACTCAGTGATCTACTGAAGCCGGTGGCCTGTCCTCATGTCCTTCTAATTTAAAGGTGCCCCTTCTTCTTTTGTCTATTTATGATCATTGGTTTGTATGGACTACCTTAAAGTATTACTGGTACTTTCCTTCTGCAGACACTACTCCTTCTGGGTGGGATCCCATCCCCTGGAATATTCTGGAGGCAGTTAGCATTGTCCAAATCTTTTTTTGACAGGTTTAACTTGGACAGATTGCTACCTTACCCCTTAAAAAATCTAATCCTGAGGTCTTTGACAATCGGTAAACTTGATAAACTACTAAAGATCTTTTCTTAGCTATCATTTCAGATCTCCTAGGGGCACAGCAGAAATGTAACATGACATGAATGTTTAGGAAAGACATTAGGCCTGATCTAGAGTTCAGTCTAGTCTAGTTTAGTATAGTCTAGAGTTCATGTAGAGCTTGTGGCTACCCAAAAGCCTTTCAGCACTCGAACAGACAACACAGCATACCAGATTACCACAGAAGGGGACTGGGTCCTAAACAACTAAGTTTTCCAGGCTTTACGAAAGGAGAGTTCACAGGCCTCTGACCTCTGGTCAGCATTAGCATCGTTCCCCCCACACAGCTAGACCTGTTGCTGCTGCCTTATACCCTCTGAGCCTGCCTGGCTCGTTGTGTTTGAGGCCCTCCTCCACCCGCAGGCTCCTGCCTGCACCTCATCCCTGATGGCCTAGTGGTTGCCTTCTGTCTCTCTCTCTGCTGCCTTCTGCCTTTTCTGTGCCCCTTTTCGGCCTTTTTTGCTCTGTTGCCTTTCCTTCTATTTTTTTAATCTCCTTTTTGCCTTTTTTCCTCCATTCTCCATTCCCTGAGCCTCCCCTGCCACTGCTGCCCCTGTGGCCCCGCCCCCCTCTCAGAGCCGTCTTTCCCACCCTCCCACCTTCCAGCTTAGTGACCCCTCCCATCTCCTTCCTCTTCTTAATGGCGACTGCTCCGTGGTGATAGTAGCGACTTCGCTGACCTCTGGTCAGCGTTAGCATCTCCCACCCTGCGCAGCTCCACCTGTTGCTGCTGCTGCCTTTCATCCTCTGAGCCTGCATGTCTCTTTGTGTTCGAGGCCTACTTCCACCCGCAGGCTCCTGCCTGCTCCTCATCCCTGGTGGCCTAGTGGTTGCCCTCTGTCTCTCTCTTTGCTGCATTCTGCCTTTTTTGTTCCCTTTTTCTGCCTTTTTTGCTCTGTTGCCTTTCTTTCAGTTTTGTATCTCCTTTTTGCCTTTTTCCCTCCATTCCCCACGCCTCCCCTGCCACCACTGCAGGCCTGTCCCCCTCCCAGAGCCTTGTTTCCTGCCTTACCGCTCCCCAGCTTAGCAAGCCCTCCCGTATCCCTCCCCTTGTTGATGGCGGGTGCGCTGCTGGCGTGCTGAAGGTGCGTCAAAGGCAAGCCCATCTGCACCCATCTGCGTCTGGACCACACCCAGCCCCAAAGACCCTGGTTCCTGTTCCATCCGCCGATATGACACCAGGGTTCTATGCCGGAAACAACATCTCCTTCACACACACCTCCAAAGTCCAGTGGACCGACCACCACTGCATCCACTTCTTCTTCACCAAGATGGTCAAACAACACCAAGCCTACCCCTCCCCATGCAGGAACTAGACAAAGGTCACCGAAGCCCAGCTCACCACCGGCGATCTGCCACTCCCCACCACCAGACACCGTGGATGTCAACGCCTTGGCCCACAACCTCCACCAATGGATCACCGACTGCACCAACACCCTAGCCCCACTAAAGAAACCTGCTGGCAATCATCACTACAGGAGACCCAGCTGGTTCTCCCCAACCTCCAAGAATCCAAGAGCACATTCAGACCATTCGAGAGAAAAGGGAGATACAGTAACAGTGCAATAGATCACAAAGCCTTCAAAGACTCAGTCACATCACACCACCGACTCACCAGATTGACTAGGAAACCAGCCATCAGGAGAGACTCAACACCAACATGCACATCAGCAAGGAACTTTTCACCATAGTCAAGGAGTTCAGAAAACCCGACATGAACTCCATAGACATCCCAGCTTCCTAAGACCTCTGCCACAGCCTTGCAACCTTCTTCCACCAGAAAAATCAGGACATCTACGAAGGATTTGAAAGTGAGGCACCACCTGCTGCCCACCAGCACCACCACAGATGCTTATTACCAACCGATTGTGGAGCACTGGAACCTCCTCATCCCAGAAGACACCCTCATGCTCATAAATACTTCGACATTGGGGCTCCCTCGGACCCATGTCCCCACCACATCTTTAATCAAGCCAGCACCATCATGGCGCTCGAACTATGCTGCACCATGAGCTGGTCCATCAAAACCGCCATTCCCGGACACCTGGAAACACACAGAGATAAAGCCACTCCTTAAGAAACCTTCCACAGACCCAACGGAGCTGAAAAACTACAGACCTATCTCACTATTCCCTTTTCCAGCCAAGGTACGACCTCTCTGCTGCCTTCAATGCCGTCTCCCACACCACCCAGTGCATCCTCAGCATCATTCTCATCTCATCACTGTCCATGGCCCGCCTAGTCAACGCTATCTCTTCAGCATGCTTCCACACCCTTCACATGCTCTGGAAGATGTTCAAGTGGATCCCCATCGACACAAGGAGAACAGTTACCCAGGCACTCGTCAGCGGTAAACCCAACTACAGCAACACACTCTATGCCGAAATCAACAACAAACTCCAAGCAAGACTCCAAAGAATACAAAACGCCACAGCCAGACTGATCCTGGACATCCCCCTCTACAGCCACATCTCCACCCACTTGAGAGACCTACACTGGCTCACGGTCAACAAACGCATCTCCTTCAAACTCGTGACTCACACATACAAGACCCTCCACAACATCAGACCTGCCTACCTCAACCATCGCCTCCAGGCACTAGACACCCTCCACGCAACACTGCTCAACTCAACTGGCCCTCACTACCATCCCCTGGAGGAAGATCCTTCTCCTACCTCACCGTGCAGGCCTGGAACACAATGCTGCTCCACCTCAGGCCGTCCCCATCACCGGCTCAGTTCAGGAAGGACCTCAAGACCTGGCTCTTCGACTGACCTGCATCTCTCAGCTAGTGCCTTGAGACCCCATGTGTGATAAGCTGTGCATTATAAATGTTGATTGAAAGTTCATAAGCCACTTGGTGTGACTCCAGTGGTAAAGTATTCCAGAATTTGGGGGCCAAATAGGCCAAAGAATGACCTCCTCATTGGGATTTCGAATCTTGGGAACTTTTAGCAAATGTACTGAGGAAGCTCTAAGGAGCCTCCCAGGAAGATATGGGGAGGCTAAGGGCCTAAGGGTCTAAGAAGTACTGGGCCTCTTTTGTGAAGCACCCTGTGCAAAATACATTAAGATTTAAATTGCGCTCGCAGCTCCACCGTAAGCCCATAAAGTTCCACCAGAGCCATCCACAAGTGCCTTTTAGCCCTGAAAGCTGCCGTTTCAGGTCTCTTGTGCACCTGCCTGCCCTGTATGCACTGAAAACTCCGCACTGAGTGCCAAAAAGTCTTTTAGGTTCTCCAGGAGGTCCTCGTCATCCTCCACGGAGGCCTGGCTTTCCGCCTCCCTCTTCCCCCTGCTCCTGGGCTGCTGGCAGAGGGAGGCCTGGCCCTAGATCCATTGCCGGAGACCACTGCAGCACAGTTATAGGCTACACAGCACAAGCGCAGACTGTCTGCTCTTGTGCTGTGTAGCCAATAATTGGGCTGCAGTGCCCACCGGGTGAGCTCCGTTCCGCTGGCGGGGCTAGCTGAGTTTTTGGGTGAACTCCGCAACGAGTGCCAAAAAGTGCCACCCCCAATTTTTTACTGTTCAAAGTTTTACTTTTCAATGAGGTTCACATTGTTCGATCTTATGCCTCAGCTACCCTAACATGGCTAATGAACAAGATGTTTTGGCTACATCAGGAGAAATATGGAAGGCATCATTATATACATCATAAACAGCACCTTAAGACAATGCAAGCTCCTCAGCTCGGTGGTATAGAAAATCAGACTGTCAAAGCTTAGATTTATGAACTGACGCAGAAACTGCTAAATGTGGAAGAAAGGCCTTCTTAAAACTAAACAAATTTTTATGCATGTCACACTGAATAAACAATTATACCTTGCCATACTATTCTAACTTAACAATTGTATTCTCCTTTTATCCACATGGGTAGCTGCTATCTCTGAGTTTCCACAGAAGAAGACACAAAATCAATGATTATAGGTGCTAACTGCTGCAAAGTGATACATCGGATCAGAGGCTGGCAGCCATACTGTCTAATGTATAAGACAGTTGTGAAGACAGGAATGTCAATTTCTGTGCCTCATGTATAAGTTGATGTCCCATTAATGGATTAACTCAGTGATCAGAAAGCAATGACCAGCATATAAGTAGGATATTCACACTTTGAACTATTTCTGCCATCCAAACAACAGATCGTGTGCCTTTACATTTGGATCAATCATCGTAAGAATCCTGCATTGGTTCTAAGTCCTACATAATGTTTTATCTTTGTAGCACATCTGTGAGTATAGGGCACGTCCACATGCAATTGTTGTGTAGATCACTGGCAAACTGTTGCAATCTCACATCCCCGGGATTAGTGGGTGAGGGTGTGTGAATTGAGCACTTGAAGTGTAACACTATGCTTCCCAATTTTGGGCTCTGGGTAGCATTTCTCATAAAACCTACCTCACAACACCCACAAATGCATGGCTCTCAGTAGCTTTATCATTTGGCATATAAACGCTTATTTCATCCTAATATATCATCATTCCTGCAGCTCTCCTGTTCATGGTGGGTCTCAGACCTGCTCTTGTGCTTCTTCTGTAGTCTTGCTTTCCATTTTCTCTCTTTTTACAGACATTGCAACACCTCATATTGTACAGCACTTGCAAGTAGCAATTTGTGACATGCTAAATAAAAACAAGCTATTATTAAAAAAAAATGCACTGAAGAGTATTCTTTGATTTTACAACACAGGAAGGCAGAGATCCAAAACTGAGAGAGGTAAGTGAAGTTGAAAAATCAGGTCAGGTCCTTCCAGTCTGATGGACGAGATCTGCCCTGGAGAACTTTTCTCATTAACAACATTCCCCTCTCATTGTTTCATAACTAAAAGTCAAATGTTGCATTATCTGACACTCTTTTATCCTACCACTGGTACTGGGAGATGGCAAGACTTTGTGACATCCAGTGCCAAGCAACCAAATCCCCTGGAAAAACCTCAGCACGGTGCCTCAAGATTGTTCTTTGGTAAACAATCAGTAAGTTGCCTTGTTCAATCAAACCCTGTTACCTCCTGTAGGCTCCCCTCCTTTTAGACACTTACTTCTACTTCTCAAATGGCACCAACCTTATCTCCATAGCAGACCACAACTGTCACTGCAGCCTAACCAAGGAACTCTCTCTTACCCTAATCTTCACTTATGCCTGCCAGCGGCAGCCCTCTGACCTGAAAACACTGTGCATCAAAATAAAGCTTCTCATTTCCTTATCAATTCTTCTTCCCAGAGTTCACTTACATATATATTGATGTGTTTCACAAGCAAGAAAAAAATACATATTGGACCCTTTCACATATGTGCCGCCCACCCAGATACTATGTACTCTATTTAAATGTATTCTGCCTTCATTTTAAGGAAGATATCAGCTGCATTGTTTATTTTTAATCCTTTCTACTTTCATCACTGGCATGTCAAGCATTACATTAACTTCTCGGGTAATCAAACAGCATCCACCCATAGAGACCCATTTGCAGTTCAAAAAACATATTTGAATTTAGTTAGTATTAGAAGGTTCCACATTAGGTATTATTATTTTCTCAATACAGTACTGTAAATGTGCCCATTGATTCGGCAGAACTTGCCCCTCTCACATTGAGTGCACAGAGAAAAGTTCGGTCACATTGAAACACTATTTGTGGGGTAGAAGTTATTGAGTATTTTATGGAACGCTAGCCATGGATTTTGTTGAAATATTTTTTTAAACAAGGAAGTGATTTTTTTTTTACTTTATCCATTTGTAACAGCCATAGAAACACATCATACAGTGCAATTGGGACACAGTCACTGACACTCTGATTTACTTAATGCAAAAGGCCATTTATTTAGGACAGGATTGTATGTTATATATAAACATTGTATATACTGAACTTCAAACTCTTAACTTTAAAACCCCCACTCTTTGAACGTCTCCCCACTCCTCTTTTTCCCTCATTCCTTCACTTTGCCTCAGTTCACTCATCTTCCATTTTAATTGACGCACACATTACCCCTTTCCCTTTCATCCCCTGCCTGCTTCAGGCATCCCCCACGCTATCATTCTTCACCTGCTTCTTTCTCCCCCCTGGAAGGGTGGCCAGGCCCGCATCTGACTCTCCACTCTCCTCCATCTATTGCCACCCAGCACAAACCCATTAGGCTTTTTGCTGCCCCAACAGTGAGCCAGCTGCAACATTCCAACCTTATACCGCTTCTTTTACCCACATCTTTTCACCCGACAAATCCCCCACAATCAAACGCAACTCCGTCAGATAATATGCATTGCCCAATTCCGAAAGATGTACACCATCGGCCCGAAATAGACCTGCTTCCCCTTCTATAATGTCCTCATGTTTCAAAACTTTAGTCCCGTGTGCCCAGCAAAAAACCCTCATTGCCCCGTTAAGATACCTCTGAGCCCTCTCGATAACCCCATGTTTCACTACCCCTCTCCACTTCCGTCTGGGCACCAACTCAGTAAAGACTATGCAGGTACTGTGCATCTTTAGGCAAATCAACTCCAGATCCCGTTGCATATGTTGCAGTAAGGTGAGCCTGGAAAGTTTTACCAGATCATTTTCATCCAGGTGCAATATCAGTAGATCTGGGCAACCCCAATTTGGCATCATTGATGTTAAAAAAGGAAGCAGGTTACCCCACCTCATGACGCTCTTTCCCCACAATACAACTTTGTGACAGCAACTTGGCAATCCCAAAGATCGTCCATAGATCTGCCCGCTCTGCATACTTCGCAGCCCAATGTATAAATGAATGGCCCACCATCCAAGTGACCATTTTTCCACTCCTGGGGCCCTTTATGCAACCTGTAAGAAGAATAAATGTCAATGAAATTGCCAACAAAGCATTTCAAAATACATCATCGTCCCCTTCTCCCATAACCCCCACCCTTTACTAAGGCCGCACATAGCGCTCAACAGCTAGATCACCACCTACCAATCCATTTAATCTGAGCCCAAACCCATCCCAACTGCGCTGCCGCAGTAGATGGACCTATTCTGAAGGAATGTGTCCCATAACATGGTGCCCTTCTCCCTATGCGTCGCAGTGCTGTCTGCAACACCGCCAACAATTGAAAAGCCGTAACCTTCTTGCCATTGGCATGCCTAAAAACCCCAGATGGTATGCACCTGTGTTCCGAAAACAGAGCCACTCCATTACAGAACAAGCCACTGCATTCCCACCCTTTCTCTAACCAAACCCACAGCTGATCCGTCTTAGACTTCCACAACCATATGCCCAAACGCTCCCCACTAAAGCATATATCAGCCGCTCTCACTCCTACCTTCTTCCCAACTCCCAAAAGTTGAGACACACGAAAAGCCCCGAAAAACATCCACACCACGCACAAACGAAACAAAGCCAGCTCACGAGCATCCGAACAACAAACAGGTAACACATGCAACAGCTCCAGAAACCGGGACCACTGTCTTGTGCTGCTCTGCTTCTGGCGCCAAACTGTGAAAAAAGTGCCACTGTGAATAAGACAGGGAATCTTCAGTAGCACTGTTTACCCCTGGAATGTGTACTGCTTTAAAGATAACATTCACCGTCAAGCATCTAGGCATGAAACATCTCAATAAGTCCAAGACCCTCACATCCTTTGTCCTCTGCCTGTTCACTAGCTCCACCACCATCATATTGTCCACGTGAAAAACCACCATCCTGTTAGTCAGTTCGTCCCCCCAAACCGGTAAAGCCACAAAGAGCAGAAAAAACTCCAAAAAAGCGATACTTCTTCCTTGCTGCAACCAATGTGCCGGGCATTGTTCTGCACACCACCTTACATCCCAAAAAAGGCCGAAACCAGCAGCCCTCGCAGCATCCAAAAATATTTGGACCTGCCAGACTGTATCTTCCTCACAGAAAATCATGGAAACCCCATTAAACTGTGTCAAGAAATTTTCCCACACTCGGATATCCTCTCGTAAACCCACTGACACTTGAATCCTGTGATGCAAAAGGGAAGCGCCTCACATGGCAAGCCCCAGGCGTCTGCAAAAAGTACAACCCCCTTTGACCACCCTATACGCAAAGTTTAGGTAACCCAACAGCTGTTGTGCCCTGTGGAAGTCAATCTTATGTAATGATCGGACCTGTCTAAGAAATTACAAAATCTCCACAACCTTCCCGTGTGGCAAATGAACCACCAGGCTCACCATGTCCAGCTCAATCCCCAAGAAATTCAATACGCAACTAGGGCCCTCAGTTTTCTCGAGAGCCAAAGGAACCCCCATCTCCCCTGCCAATCTCTCAAAACCTGCCAGCGCCTGTCCACAGGAGTCAGAGCCAGCCTTACCCACAAACAGAAAATTGTCCAAATAATGAGTCACCTCCAGATGTCCACACACTTTCACAAAAACCCACTGGAGGAATGTACTAAACGTCTCAAAAAGCACGCATGAAATGGTACAGCCCATTGGGAGGACCCTAGCCACAAAAATCGCACCATCCAGCTGTGTACCCAATAACCCGAAGTTCTCAGGATGAATGGGCAAGAGCCTGAAAGCTGCCTTGATGTTCCATTTTACTAACTGAGACCCCCTACAACATCCCCGCACGAGCCGGATGGCATCATCGACTGACACATAAACCACCTGTGTGTCTTCCGGCGCGATAAAATCATTCACCGATGCTCCTTCAGGCCATGACAAATGATGGATGAGACAAAACTCCCCGACACTTTTTTGGGAACCACGCCCAAAGGTGAAATCATCAAGTCAGCCATAGGTCACTTAAAGAATGGAACTGCAATTCTACCTTCCGCAACTTCCGTTTCCAATTTGTCCGCTACCACCTGAGGCATATCTTTGGCAGACTGAAAATTGTCCACCCATCTCCTCTATCTTGGCCCCTGATAACCTATTCAAAACCCTTCTTGAAAACCCCACTCCAACTTGTTCGCCATGTCCCTATCCGGGTACATGCGCAGCCATGGCAGCAATGCTGCAAGTGTAATTGGCGTAGGTGACCTTTGGTGCAGGAGCACCTTGGATCCCTCTACCCCTAGCCACACTCCACTGTTCAGCTGGGCTATTGAGTGAGAAGCATTGCGTGACCAGGTGCTTTCCCCCACACTTAGAGCACTCATGTTTGAACTTACAGGGATGTCTGGCGCAGAAACCCTTACTGAAGTTCCAACATGCCCCTGGGGTAGGAATCTGTGGTCGTTGTCCCATCCCGGGACGGGAATGAAAGGGCTTGTAGATCACTGGGAGACCACTACTGGTATGTGTCGAAGCTGCCGAATGCGAGGAAGCCATCCACTGCATCCAAAGCTCTGAGTCCACATTCCCCCCAAGGCTTATCAGGATTCACACTCATCTGCACCCAATATTCCTCATCATAACAGAGCCAGGCAAAACCCCCAAAATGCATTTGTGCCTTCCTTATGATATCCATGTATTTGAAGAGCGCAATGGCCCAGTCGGGAAACCTCTCAGAATATATACTAGCATATATCAAAAGGGCAGATGTCCAATTATCCATGGAATCGGCACCCTGGGCCGCCTAGCTAACTCCCACTCCTCCTCTTTCAAACCTTCCTTCACCTGTATGTCCCTATGTAACAATTTAAAAACATCGACATACTCATGGTGCCAAATTCTCGCTTTTGTTTTGTCCGCCACATGCGAACCCAAAGGCATTGCCAAGCCCATATAAGGAAGCCTCTTCCTATGCCCATCCCCAACCTTGTCCTCCCCCTCCTTGTCTGTTTTTACTGTGCTCCCACTTTCACCAGTACTAGCAGTGTCCTGTGTTGACAGCATCTTACCATCCCCTCCATGTCGAACTAGAAACAGGTGCCTTGTGAATGGAATGATCGCCTACCCCAATGGACTTGTATGTTTTTGACACAGCCGTACCTTGACCCCCACCCCATACAGACCACCATTCACCCTTAATTTGAACCCAGGGTACTTCCCTGTTTGCTGTGGTCAGCACCTCGCGACCTCGCTCTTCCTTGCGTACCACCACTTGCGACGATCCATTATCTGCTGTCGCCTGTAAGACAGAATTGAAGAGGGGGTTGCACCGCTCTTGCACCCTTCATCCCTCCCTTTCTCCCTGCTCACCTCGCCCTCACGAATCTCCCCCTATTCCCATTCATCCTTGTAATCCAATTCAACTGTTATCTCACACTCGTCATCCGCACCTCTCTCGTCCATTACGTCACTCCATTCTTCCTGATGCCGTTCCCCCGTGGCGCCTACCACCTTTGCAGCCAGAAAGACAATTAGTGGAGCACACATATATCAAGAATCCTAACTGTCCAGAATAGTGGATTCAATAGTCTTTAAGCACCAATGATGCTATATGAGAGTACAATAAACACCAAAATGCAATCAAAGACGATAATTACTAAAAATGTGAACTGGTATGTGGCAAGTTAATATATATAACTCTATTTAATCAGCATAGCTATTTCCATTACAAAATACAATTCTCAAAAATCATAATTCAGATATATTAAAACATATTGATATACAATCCAGCCTAGTTAAGAATGATTAAAGAAAACTCCATATGTAGATATTCTCGCAAGTGTTAACAGGATTCAGCTGACACGTGTTTTGTCCTGTTATAGGACTTTTTCAAGGCTGATTAACAATAACATATAAACATAATATTACAAATATTATAACTACAATAATCAATCAAATTACAAAATATATTATGAAGATTAGAAAACTCCCAATATCATACCGCCATATATAATAAGACAGATAACAAATTAATAATCATTGCGGTTAGCACAGTCCTGTGGTGTAGAGAAGGCTGCTAAAGACCCCTCTAGTGCTTCAGACCAATGTCTGGAGGCCGTGTTGTGCCCCATTGGCATCACCTTCCTACAGCCAGCCTCTTTTGCTGTCTTGTACTCTCCACGCCCCTCATGGCCGTGTGCACCACTCGTGCCCATCACGCTGGCAGACGCCTTGGCCGCATGAGCTTCTTGCCTGCCCCCCCTTTCATTTGGTACCCATACCCAACTGCCTTGACCTTCCCTAGGTGATGAACTGGCTTTAGGCCCCTGTCTACCCACCTTTATCTTCGGTTGCCGCCCCATCTCCAGGGCCACTTCCCTGTCCCTGCAGAGCTGGGCCTACCTCTCCTCGTCTCCACCACCGCCTTCCTTTGCTCACAAATCCTGGCCTCAATGTCAACAGAGGACCAATCCTGAGGCATTTATGGGCCTGACGAGGCATCAGGATGTGCCAGGTTCCAGGGCCCCGGTGGGGCCCCCAGGAACCAAGCCTGTCTCAAACCCCCTCCCCAGACACCTCACCCAAAGAGGAGCCCTGATTCATCCTTGGGGCATGGCTGCCCTGCCCTGTCCCTTTCTTTCCTCCAGGGGCCCCACTTGACCCCACCTGTGTGGGGCCACCTAGCAATAAATTGCTGTCCATGGGGGGTGCTGCCCGAACCACCAGGGCCAGCCCCCAAGCCTGTATCACCTAAAGGAGCCTGCCCTTGCACTTGCTCGGCAGGCTCTGATTCAGCCATACTAACAACCACTGTTGGAGGCCCCACCCCCCTCCCTCCACATGCCCGACTGCAGGCCCCGCGGGGCGTATATTAACGTTACTCGCCGGGGGTGGGTGCTGCTTCCTATCCCCCGGCCGATCTCCTCTTCTTTGGCCATTCCAGTGAGGTGCAGGCCGCATTTGCAGCCGCGACCCCTCCGGATGCCATGCGCGCAGGGCGCGACATCCCTACCCAGGCCTGGACAAGTACACCAGGCCTGAGTAGATCTGCGCGGCCGGCTTCGCCAATGAGGCATAGCACGGCCTGCACCGCTGCGACATCATGGCCTTGGGCCATGCCGTCAAAGTACAAAATGCAACCACACCTACCTAAACCCTGGAAGGACTGGCCAAAACTTTCTACCGCATAATGGGCTGGCGCAGAAGAGGCCGGTCCCTCCCTTCCCTACCCTATATATCTCCTCCTTTCATCCCTCCCTCACGCACTCCTCAGCCAATCCTGTCCCATTTATGCCACTTCCTCCTCTCGAATGATCCCTCGGAGAGACTAGACTGCGTCTGCTCTCCGCGTGACCCACCATTCACCGGTCACATGTGCCTCATGATACATCAACAATTCTTCTGAAATGGACATGGTGAACAGTACAGAATACACTGAATATTCTGGCCACTCCAGCGAATACAGATCCCAGTTTGCGAGCACGCCCCTGGCATTTGAACTGACTTATTGGAAATCTGACACCCCGCTTCTCCTTGGTCCGATTCAGTATCACGGCCTCCAGAGTTATTAAAGCCCATGTTGCCAAATCCTCAGCTACCTTATCATCGAACCAGGACAGATGCTTGTGTTTCTCCTCCCAATGCCCCTTCCCCATTCTAGCACATGCCTAATTTATAATGTTGTTTGTGGAACACGATGCTCCCATGGACCCAATTGCAACCCGCCATTTTGTGACTGCAAGCTATACAAAGTTATAGAGGATTTTCCTTCCCTTAGGCCGAGCCACTACCCACAACAAACAAGCCCTGGGCGCAAGGGGGATTTAAACTCCTGTGACCCTATCAATTCTGGGCACCGCGTCTCTCCAAAATGCATAAACATATATGCAGAGCCAAGAGAGATGTAGAAAGGTGCCTCCCCTCTCCATCCCACAATGTGTGCCTTTTGCTACCCCGGTGGGATCTTATTCAGGATGGCCGGTGTCACATATGTGCAATGCAGATAGTTGGAATTAAGTCATTTGAACCTGTTGTTACAGGATCCCGTATGCACCAGCCCACTGGCGTGGTCCCTGTCCCTGGTTGTGAGGGTCTCTCCCAAATCCGCCTCCGCCACGATGTGATGTTCCTGGTCACCTCACTTTCTTATATCAGATACATTTTCAATGAAACAAAAGACAGTCGTCCATTACAAACACAAATGCAGAAAAACGTGTAAATAAATCATGTTTATCCGGTCTCAATATCATAAAACTAAATTCCCTGGTGATAGTTCTACAAACAGCCTCGTGCCATATGGCATTCATGTAGGAGCTATTTCAAAGTTAATTATTACTTCTGCTGTAGCATTAGTAAACTCAAAATTAGTTCTTTAAAACCCCAAGAGCGTCTAGCTCAAACGAAAAAGTACATTGCTATAATACCTTTCAACATTCATGGTGCGTCACTCACAACAAAAATAAAGCCCAAGTGGGTTGATATTTGAATTCTTCCCCACAAGGTGGGCCGGCAATTTGTCGATAGTTTCAATTAAGTTTCCTTGGAGTACTATATTAACAAATGGTCTATGGGATCTGAGTGCCAACACACTATTTTCATGGACCTAAAATAGAACCTAATACTTATAACAATTTTGTTTCAAGTGTTGGGCAGAGAAACACACAATTTTACAAACCCACACTCTTTTTCAGAAATACTGAATAGCAGCTGCATTTTCTCAAATAGGTTTCATACATCGACAGAGTATAGATAATAATATTGCATGCATTTATTTTTAACAAAAAATCTACACATAGGGAAACGGTTTTATCAAAGAGGGTTTTATCAAAGAGATTTATGCTGCTAATCATCAAATTGATTCAATACGATTAATGCTTTGAAAAACATACAAAAACGGAAGCAAACATTAAGGGGGTCATTTTGACCTTGGCGGACGGCAGAGGCCGTCCGCCAAGGTACCGCCGCTGAATGACCGCACCGCGGTCAAAAGACCGCGGCGGCCATTCAGACATTTCCTCTGGGCCGGCGGGCGCTCTCCAAAAGAGCGCCCGCCGGCCCAGAGGAAATGCCCCTGCAACGAGGACGCCGGCTCAGAATTGAGCCGGCGTAGTTGCAGGGGTGCGACGGGTGCAGTTGCACCCGTCGCGTATTTCAGTGTCTGCTTAGCAGACACTGAAATACTTTGCGGGGCCCTCTTACGGGGGCCCCTGCAGTGCCCATGCCATGGGCATGGGCACTGCAGGGGCACCCAGGGGCCCCGCGGCACCCCCTACCGCCATCCCGCCAGGAACAGGATGGCGGTAGGGGGTGTCAGAATCCCCATGGCTGCGGAGCACGCTCCGCAGCCATGGAGGATTCACAAGGGCAGTGGTAAACCGACGGGAGACCGCCGGTTTACCCTTTCTGGCCGCGGCTGAACCGCCACGGTCAGAATGCCCTCGGGAGCACCGCCAGCCTGTTGGCGGTGCTCCCGTGGTCGGTGACCCTGGCGGTCACCGGCCGCCAGGGTCAGAATGACCCCCTAAGTTCTTCAATTAAAAAAACATAATCTCATTTATTTCTGTTTGAAAGTTCATTCCAGATTTTCTCAATGCTAGGGCTAATTCTTTATTTTTAATATAACTTGCAGATTGACATTATCTGTCAATATGTTTGAAATGCTGAATCATGGCATTTGCTCAAACGTAAATATGTAAAAGGCATGCCTGAGACCGTGACTAACAAAGACTGTCACATCGTTCTCCTCAAAAATAGAAGTGGGGGTAATAACCAAGTTAGGCAGTATCCAAGTAACATCATGGCATGTGACATCACAGCACGTGACAGCACATGGCATCACAGGAAGTGGCATCACAGCCCATGGCCTCATAGGAGTTGACATCACAAGAAGTGGCATCGGATTTTAAGACTGATCTCACAACCTCAACATCGTCTTATATGCCAATGACACCCAGCTGATCCTCTCCCTCACCAAGGACCCCACCATCGCCAAGACCAACCTCCATGAAGGAATGAAGGTCATCGCTGAATGGATGAAGAACATCTGCCTGAAACTGAATTCTGACAAGAATGAGGTCCTTATCATCGGCTCCACCCCCTCCACATGGGATGACTCCTGGTGGCCTGCCACACTGGGAACCGCACTGACACCCACTGACCATGCACGCTACCTGGGATTTATCCTGGAATCTTCGCTATCTATGACCCAGCAAGTCAATGCCATCTCCTCCTCCTGCTTCAACACCCTCTGCATGCGTTGGGAAGATCTACAAATGGATCCCCACTGAAACCAGAAGGACGGTCACCCAAGCCCTCGTAAGAAGCAAATTGAACTACAGCAATGCCCTCTATGCAGGAACCTCGGCCAAACTCCAGAAAAGACTGCAACGCATACAGAACACCTATCGTACGCTTCATCCTGGACATCTCCATCACTGCCACATCTCAGCCCACCTGAGAGACATTCACTGGCTCCCCATCAACAAGAGAATCACGTTCAAACTCCTCACCCATGCTCACAAGGCACTGCACAACACCAGACCAGAATACCTCAACTACACCCTGACCCAACAGCTTCGCTCCACGGACCTTGCACTCGCAACCGTCCCACGCATCCACAGAACAACCGCCGGCAGCAGATCACTCTCCCACCTCGCCGCCAAGACGTGGAACACTCTTCCCATCCACTTACCTTCAGGAGACATCTCAAGACATGGCTGTTCGAGCAGTAGCAGCCCCCCAGCACCTTGAGAACCTCACGGGTGAGTAGTGCGCTCTACAAATAGATTGATTGATTGATTGACCTTGCACATCTGTTTAGCGGGTCAATCATGAGTACATTTCAGTGCATTACAATCATTAACAAATGAAATTTTGCATCAGGGATGTGCCAAAAAAGTTACTCAACCCAGTGCAAAATCTACATATATTTTTTAAAACCCCGCCACAAAGAAATTGGCAACAAGGAGACACGTAGCAGTAAATCTGTTCCGCTTAATTGGCTGCAAAGTATGCATTTTTAAATATCTTATTTGAATAAGATACATGCTTCAGAGATCTTTGTGTGCCGGGTAAAATATTGGTGATGTAAAGTGCTCTGACACCCTGCTTTTGGATGAGTAGCGCTATAGCGCTGTAAAAGAATAAGACAATATAGCGACATTTAAATTGTTATTTGTGTAAATACTGGGACCAACCAACACATTTGACATTCTTACAGTGCATGCATAAGCCTTATATTCAGGACAGAACAGAGTCAAAAGTGTGCCTGTTTTAATTACCTGTGAAGTAAGGTGTGAGGCTCCAGTAATCTCCCAACCAGCAGCTTTAGGAGGGAGGGGGCAGGCAGGGCACACACACACACACTCATTCTTTCACACATAGACACGCACGCACATCCATTAACAGCACTCATACCATTCAAACATGCACGCATGCACAAAACATTCATTTTAAAGCATCACACACACTTATTCTTTCACAAACGCACATCCATTAACAACAGTCATACCATTCAAACATGCACGCACGCACCAAACATTCAATTTGAAACGTCACACACATACACACACACTTACCTTTGGCCTGCAGGTCCCAGGAGGGTTGGGACTGCTGCCTTCCCTCATTGGCTGACCTTAGCTCAGCCAATGAGGGAAGGCAGCAGTCCCAGCCTCGTCACAGAGTGGGATGGGGTCAGTGAGACTGCTGACCCCACCCCACTCTGTGACGAAGTGTCACTGATTGACACTCGCCCTGGGCACTTCAGGGCTTCAACTGAAGCACCCAGGGACTGTGTCAATTGGTGATGCTTTCCTCGTCACCCAGGGGAGGGCCTCGAGGCACCTTTGCTGGGTCGAGGAGGTCACGCCCATAGGAGCTGTGATCTCATCAGCCCAGCAAAGTTCAGCTCAGGCAGCCAGGAGTCTGCGCAAATCGTGCATGTCTGCTCCTGGCTGCCTGACCTGAACATGAAGAGTGTCTGTCAGGCTGACCTTTGTTCAGCCTGACAGACACTCTTCATGGGGGGTAAAAGGTGGGGGGGCGTGGCCCAACCACCCTAAAGGACGGGCCGCCACTGGTGTATAGGTAATACGCACCTTGGTAATATCCAAATATCCAGTAAGCATGCAGAAATCATACCCCTTGCATTGGATATTAACTAGTTGAGCCTTTGAGCTGCGCATCGGTGATGCACACAGCTTTACTGAAATAATTAACTGTAATTCAATACATTAAATAAGACCTCAAATATAGTAAAACCTAAGAAGATAGGATGGCTACGGGGAACAATGGGCTCATGCTTCCTCTACCTCTTCCAAAGGCTGGTGAACAAATGATGAAGTGGACTGACTGAAAGGACTATTTCCTCCATTATATATCGGTGATTGAAGAGGAAAATGAAGACGAATTTTCAGCAAAAAGGAAGAAGAGAATATTACTGCATAATTTAGGACCAGAAGGTCAAAGAGTTTACAATCTTATAGAGAAGAAAATAAGACAGGGTGGTGGAACAGATGCATTTAAAGAGGCTCTTAAAGATTTAGATGCCTACTATAAACCTACAGTTTGTGTAGCTATAGAGAGATTCAATTGTTTTCCAATGGAAACAACTTAAAACTGAATCTAAAGAGGATTACGTGGCTGAATTAAAAAAATTAATAATTACATGTAAATTCGAAAATCTACACAATTATTTAATAAGAGACCAGATTGTTATGCATTGGAACGTCAGTAGCATTCAGGAAAAATTATGAGTATGCGGAGAAGCATTTTTGAATGAAATAATTGTGATAGTAAAGAAGGGAGAATTATCAAAAGATGTGCCATGGCTGCACTAGGAGTGGGTTGTTCTATAAGAAAAAAACATATTTGTAATTTGACCATTGGTGGGATTGATTTACAAATTGTAGCGGATTCAGCTTCACCTTACACGATTATTCCACGTTCGGTGTGGGAAGACAAATTTACGGAAGTACTTGGTGAAGATTTGGGGCTAGATGCATGACCCCGAGTTTTGCGACTTGCAATTTGCGACTCATTTGCGAGTCGCAAATTGCAAGTCTCAAAATTGTATGTACAACAGTGTACTTCACACTGTTTGCGATTTCCAATGGGGTCGCAAATGACCTACATCATTAATATTCATGAGGTAGGTCACAGTTTGCGACCCCATTGGGAATGGCCACACTCACAGGGATGGTGGTCTGCTGAGGACAGCAGACCACCATGTCTATGACTGCTTTTAAATAAAAAAGTTTTTTCTTCTTAAATGCAGCCTGTTTTCCTTAAAGGAAAACGGGATGCATTTAAAAAAAAAAAAAAATGAAAATTTTCTTTTAATTTTTTCAGAGCAGGCAGTGGTCCGTAAGACCACTGCCTGCTCTGGAAAATTAATTTTGCTACCATTCACAAAGGGTAAGGGGTCCTGTGGGGACCCCTTCCTGTTTGGGAATGGCTTAGCACCAATTTGAAATTGGTGCTAACTGCGATTGTTTTGTGACCGCATCCACAGTCACAAAACAATCCTACATTGCACTGCGACTCGCAATTAGGAAGGGAACGCCCCTTCCTAATTGCGACTCGCAAACCCTTTTTTTGCGATTTGGTAAATAGATTACCAAATGCCATAAATGGGTCTGTATATACCAAAATTCTTTTTTCTAGTCGCAAACAACCCGATTCTGCTAATTGGGCCGTCTGCAATGAGAAAAAAGGTATGAATATGTGGCCCTTGATGCCCCCAGATGTACACCCTGTTACGTTCACAGGGGAAGTAATTCCTATGGTAGGGTATAAAGAAGTCACATTTGGATTTAAGGGTAGGCAAACACGAGGAACGTTATTCATAGCTGAAAAGGGTCCCTCAGTAGTAGGATGGATTGACCAAGGCAACTTGGGAATAACACTTGATCCTAACAGTAAGGATCAAGTAATGTTGTTATCTGAACCTGTGATCACAATGAAAGAGGTTCTAAAAGGACATTATCCTACTGTGTTCGAGGATAAGGTGGGAAGGTTAGAAGGATTTTGTCATAAAATTCTACTCAAACTGGGAGCGAAACCTATTAGTCACAAAGCAAGGAACATACCATTAATCATCAGGGATAGTGTCATGGAACATCTAGATGATTTAGAGAGCAAAGGTATAATTGAACCAGTATAGAGTGCTGAATGTTGGCTCCAGTGTTAAAAGCTTGCATACCTAATGGGAAAATAAGGCTATGTATTGACCTTAGAGACTTGAATAAGAACATTGTTGTGGACAGTTTTCCTTTCCCTCGAACTGATGAGCTTCTTTCTAAATCTAAAGCGTGCAAATGGTTCTCTACCATCGACTTGACCTCTCACCAAATTATGTTGCATCCCTCCAGTAGGAGTTTAACGTTGTTCATCGCCACCTTTGGTTGTTATAGGTTTGTAAGAATGCCATTTGATTTAGCATCAACTGCAGCAGTCTTTCAGAGGCTTATGCATAAGTTATTTAAGAACACCAAAGAGATGACATATTTTCAAGATGACATACTAATGATGGGCAGAGACAAAAAAGAGCATGACCAGAGACTGGATATGATATTAAAAAATTTAGCTGACAAGGGGCTCGCTGCAGAAATTAGCAAATGCAAATTTGCATTAAGGTCAGTATCATATTTAGGACATGAAGTCGGTGAAGATGGTAAATCACCTAAGAAGAACATGATAGAAGCCATCAGTAATGCCCCTTCACCTACTACAAAAGATGACATTAGTCATTCCTTGGCTTAGTAGAGTTTGTTTCCAAATTCGTAAAGAATTTTACAATGGAAACTCATGACTTATCGCAACTACTGAAAGCTAAACAAGTATTTGAATGGAATGCAAAACTTCAAGAGGATTTTGAGAACATCAAAAGTGATATATGCACAGCTAATCATTTACAAGGATTAGAAAAGGGAGAACATAGCATGGTAACTACTAATGCTAGTGGCAAAGGATTAAGAGCAATCTTAACACAAGTATCAGAAACCGGAAAGGACAATCCCATTGTGTACGCTTCTAGATCATTATCTCTTGTGGAGGGGAACGTTTCTGTGATTTAAAGAGAAATGCTGGCTGCAATGTGGACTTTAGAGAAATTCAGACTATACTTGTGAGGACTCAGATTTCTCCTACGCATGGATCATAAACCCCTGGTTAGAGTACTGGCATCTAGTTTGTGTACGATGTAGAATATTTAACAGGGAACAGAAATAAAGTGGCCGATTAATTGAGTTGTTGTCCTTTACCTCTAAATGAACAGGTCAGGAATACTTGGGATCAGTGCAACTGGCATTGGTTAGTTAAGGAGACAAAACCATATCTAAAGAGGATTGGGAGACCAAATACAGGGAGGATGAAGATTTATGTGTGACTAAATTGTACAATGTTAAAGGGAGGTTTGGAGAAAAAGAATTGAGGGAAGAGTGTAGGAAGCTGTGAGAGATAAGTGAACAATTGTCTCTTAGTGATACAGGCCACATTCTTAGAGGTGAAAGAGTACTACCACCTGAAGGATTGAGAGAGAAGATTATGTAAATTAGTCATGAAGGACATTTAGGTATTGTGAAAGTCAAGAAAAGAGTGAAATTGTTATATTTGTTGCAAGGTATTGACATGGATACTGAGGAATTTGCAAGGAATTGTAGATTTGTGCAATTTTGAATAAAGCACAATGCGCATTTCGTCCCCCATTAGGTGAAAGAAGATGTTCAGAAAACCCTTGGGAGGTTCTTAGTGGAGATATATTAGGACCTATTCTGGATTCATGGGGTGTACCAAAATATGTGTTGGTTGTTATTGACCATTACTCTAAGTGGCCAGAATATTCATTTTTGAGAATATTGAGGCAAACAATTTGGTTTCTTTTTTGGATAAAATATTTTTACGTGAAGGGATATCTAAGCCAATCTTAAGTGGTAAAGGAACACAACTTAGAGCAAAGAGTTTTCTTAATTTTCTCACTAGGAATGGAATTGAAGGCAAACTCACACCTAACTATCATCCTGCTATTAATAGTGTAGTTGAAAGGCTCAATAGAGTGCTAATGGGAAGTGTGCAAGCTGCTGTTAATGCAGGTAAAGATTAGGGGAATTAATTGGCTAAAACCATATGGGCTTAGAATAACACCAACGGTACAGTCCCTTCTGCATCTTAAGAGGTAGAGAACCTTTTACAAAAGATAATAAAGCATGGATGAACTTGAAACTGTGTAGCAAATGGTCTTCTGCTTTAGTAAAGAAGAACTTACAAGAAATGCAATATGTGTACAAGGAGTATTATAATAAAAAACATGGTGTAAGGGAAGTGCGATGAGTACCTGGCGATTGGGTCAGAGTGAAGCTAGGTTGTAAAGTACAAAAAGGCAATAGTAGATTTTCTAAACCACTTCAAATCAAGGAAGTAAATACAAGATCAGTTTGGTTGAGTGATAAGAATGTATGGCATTTTAGTAGAATGTGAAGATGCAATAAGATTTTGAACTGGGAACAAGATAGAAATAAGGAAGATATTTCTTTGAACCATGATTGGATGTGGGGGGATTGTGAAGATGCTCCAAACCTTTCAAAAACACATAGGCCCTCATTACAACCCTGGCGGTCGGTGTTAAAGTGGCGGTAATACCGCAAACAGGCTGGCGGAAAAAAAATGGGATTACGACCATGGTGGAAACCGCCAACATAGACAGCCACTTTAACACTCTGACCGCCACGGCGTTAAAACAAACAGCGCGGCTGTCACCGCCAACAGACAGGCGGGAGACAAAGTACCGCTCACCCTATTACAAGAGGCCTATCCGCCACCTTTTCCGGGGCGGAACCAATGCTATCAAAAGCACAGCGGAAACAGTACACAGAAGGGAAAATACTCACCTATCGACACCCAACGAGGAACCAGGACGCCATGGAGCCCGAACTACACGTACTGCCCATGTTGGGTTACCTCCTCTTCTACCAGGAGTACGAACGGCAGCGGCGGAGACCACGGTGAGTACTGTACCTACAACACAGGGGAGAGGGGGAGGAAAGAGAGTGACACACACACACACGCAACACGCAAGACCCCCACCCTCACACTCAACAACATGCACACAAATACATACAGCAACATTACATATACACCCCCTCACCCCCTGGAAGAACGCAACGACACAAGGAAATGATTGTAACCATTGTAATCATGAAAAATCCATTAGTCAAAACTCCAAATTCAGTATATACAAATATGTACACCAACTACACAATTCCGGATAGTGTTCCAATCATTGTCCGTGGACCACTGGGCCCAAAATGCACGGGCGAAGCCCACAAATGAAACCTGACTGGAAATGGAGAGAACACTGCAGGGGCATCAGATCGAAAATATACAGGCACCTCAGGGGGAGGGGGAGGGGGGCACCTCAGCCTGATGAACGCATGACGCCACTGCTGCACGAGGGGGCTCCATGCCCATTGTTGTATCCTGGGGAGTGCAAAGCCACAGTCTCTCAAGTCTCTCCAGTGGGTGCTTTGCCCACTGCTTTATCCTGGGGAGTGCAAAGCTACAGTCTCTCAAGTGGATAACAGTCTCCACTGGTTCTGGAGGGGGCCTTGTGCCCACAGTGCTTCATCCTGCCAAGGACTGAGGTAGTGGATATATCTCTCCACTTGTGCTGGAGGGGGCCTTGTGCCCAGAGTGCTTCATCCGGCCAAGGACTGAGGTAGTGGATTTATCTCTCCACTGGTTCTGGAGGGGGCTTTGTGCCCAGAGTGCTTCATCCTGCCAAGGACTGAGGTAGTGGATGCATCTCTCCACTGGTTCTGGAGGGGGCATGGTGCCCAGAGTGCTTCATCCTGCCAAGGACTGAGGTAGTGGATGTATCTCTCCACTGGTTCTGGATGGCGCATGGTGCCAAGAGTGCTCCACGTGCAGTGTGGCCGGTACAATTCCCTCACCTGGGTGTGCGTGCCACGAGATTGGCGAGGTTCATGTAGCATGATACACCATGGAGGCAGCGACATACCCCACACAGCTGCGGCTGCGCCTTCCATCTACAGGTGTAAACAGTGATGGAAGCTGCCCAGGGTCCAGGAACTCTCCTCCAGCCTCCGACGACTGACCAATGGGGATGGTAGCCATGTCAGCGGTGGTGCCAGTGTCCGAGGATGTCGCGGGGCCGGTGGCGGTGCTTGCGGCGGTGTCTGTTGCAGCTGTGCTTGCGCCGGTGCTGGCGACGGTGCATGGCTCAGCACCTGCAGAGGGACACAGGACGCTTCCTACAGCCTCAGATGGCTGCCCACTGGGGAAGAGGCTGGAGACTGTTGCTGAGGCTGTAGACGTGCCGGGGGCGGTGCAGGTGGTGGTGCTTGTGGTGGTGTCTGTCGCGGCAGTGCGTGTGGCGGTGTCTGTTGCGGCGGTGCTTTCGGCGGTGCTGGCGACGGTGCATGGGTCATCACCTGCAGAGGGACACCGCAGGACGTTTCCTGCAGCCTCGGACGGCTGCCCACTGGGTAAGAGGCTGGGGACTGTCGCTGAGGCTGTAGACGTGCCGGGGGCTGTGCAGGTGGCGGTGCAGGTGGCAGTTGTGGTGGCGGGGCAGTTAGCAGTGTTCGCCGCCGTACAGGTTGGCGTGGTCGTGGACAGAAAGTGTGACACTGGTCCCTCAGTCGGTGCCACCATGCCCTCTCCCGACCTGCTCTTCAGCTTTTGGCCCTTCCCCAGCTTTGATGGTGCCGCAGTTGTCTTGCCACTATCCCCTTTGTTTTTTGCTGAGCCATTGGTGGCAGGTACTTTCGGCTTCTCCCTCTGGGATGTGGGCACCTTTTTCACCTTGGCAGGTGGCGGAATGTCCTTGCCCTCACTACGTGGCACACTGGCAGCCCTGATGTGTGGCACACTCGATGAACCCGCAGTTGCTGGCACCACTGTGCCTGGGGATTTGGTGGCTGAGGTGCTGGGCTGGGACCTGGAAAGCCTGGCCCTAGATGAAGGACGGGGGAGTGAAGGGAAGAGGTCAAGGTTTGCCAAGAACAGTTTTTTAGACACACTGGGACGGAAAGATGGAGGGGGTTTGGGAGTGGAGGTAGAGGTAGTGGTTGTAGGAGGTGTACGTCTGCTGAATTTGGGTGAAGGTGCATGGGCCGGAGGCTGTTGTGAGGTGGATGGCTGTTGGGTGGGTGTGTGCCTGCGTTTGTGTACTTTGGGAGGAGGGCTCACTGACACACTGGTAGAGGACACAGGGGATGTGTGAATGGTAGTGGGGGTGGTGAGTGCACGAGAGCGGTGTGTGGTGATGGGCGTGCTGGTGATGGAGGCAGTGGCTGAGGATGTAGTGAATGCAGGTGTGAGTGGAGACGAGACAGAGAGGGAGGAGGAGGACATGGAGAAGGGGGACACAGTGGAGGCAGTGGATGTTGCTGTGTCTGCATGGAGATGGTGCTTGTGTGAGTGCCTGTGGGATGCGTGGTGCTTATGTTTGCCTGAGACACTCATGTGTGTTGATGAGTGTGCATGCTGGTCTGATGGTGTGCTTGGGATAGGATGAGGTACAGGGGATTGGGTGTGGGTGGAGGAAGTTGGAGGGGGGAGGCTGGACACAGGGACAATGGCTGCCATCAGTGCTGAGGCCAGAGCCTGAAATGCTCTCTGTTGGGCTGCCTGCCCAGAATGAATGCCCTCCAGGTATGCATTTGTTTGTTACAAATGCCTCTCTACATCCTGGATGGCATTCACAATGGTAGATTGCCCAACAGTGAGAGATCTCAGGAGGTCAATAGCCTCCTCACTGAGGGCAGCAGGGCTTACTGGGGCAGGGCCTGAGGTGCCAGGGGCGAAGGAGATGCCCACCCTCCTGGGTGAGCAGGCACGGGACACACGCTGAGGGGCTGCTTGGAGGGCGGTGCTGGTAGGGGGGGGGCAGCTGTACCTGTTGATGCGGTGGGCACAGAGGTGCCGCCACCGCAAAGGAGCTCCTATCAGAGGAGGAGTCGCTGTCACTGCTGTCTGCTCCTGTCCCTGCCGTGGAGCTCCCCTCGCCCTCCATCCCACTGGTGGCTTCAGACTCGGTTGTTTCACCCTCCAGGGCCAAGTGGGTTGCAGCTCCCTCCTGCTCCAGTGCCAATGCTCCTCTGCCTGATGATGCTATTGCACACAAAAACAGGGAGACCACAAAAAGGGGGGGGGAGACAGAAGAAAGACATGTTCAGTGCGTGAAACACCAGGGAGCAGCCCTCTGCACTATGCCATGCACTGACACTACAAATTTCAGCTGACCATGGGGTACGAGGCCTAAGCCCAATTGCTGCACACCTGGAAGTCACAGGAGCCTGATGAGGTGTTGATGGCTATTACCACTGGTGGGTTTCGGGTGCCACATGGCCTCCCTCACAAGGGACCTTGCCTACCTAGTTCGCCCTGGCCTAGGGGAGCCCATCCCACCTCCTCCACCCAGACCCCTCATAATGCGCGCAGAGTCAGCTGAATGAGAGTGTACTGACCCCCTTGTGGCTGCTGTGATGCCCTCAAGCGCCCATCCAACTCCGGATATGCCACCGCCAGGATCCGGAACATCAGGGGGGTCATGGTGCGATGGGCACCCCTCCCACGTTGGGAGACCATCCTCAGCTGGGCCTCCGCCGTCTTCTTGCTCCAGCGGCGCAGGTCCTCCCATCTTTTATGGCAGTGGGTGCTCCATCTGTGGTAGACCCCCAGGGTCCGAACATCCTTGGTGATGGCATGCCAAATACCCTTCTTCTGGTGGTCGCTGACCTAGAGGAATGGTACAGAGGGAAAGGAAATTACTTACCCGTCCGGACCGTCATACTCATTGCCCCCCAGTTCCCACCCTTGCACTGACACACATACAATCCCCATCTGCACATGCAGGCCTCAGCCCCTCCATGTATCTTCCATCCACACCACTCCAAACCGGCATTGCCCATGCAGCATGCTCACAGTGCACTCACCTGTTTGTCTGGAAGACCGTACAGTTGCATGTACTGGGAGAGGACCCCATCCACTAGTTTCTCCAACTCCTCCGAAGTGAAGGCAGGGGCCCTTTCCCCAGACACATGAGCCATCGTCGCTTCCAGACATAGGTCACAGCAACACTTGCAGTGTAGGTCCTCTCCTGTTGAAGGTCAGGTATCAAGTGAGTAAACAGATAGAAAATGGCGGTCACGTCCGCGGCGGTGCGTACCGTCACCGCCGGCGTACATCGTCATTGGCTCCTGGCACCCATAGGGCCCAATGTTAACCAATGCAGAATTGTGCCACGGTCTTCGACCGCCCACCGCGACGGTGTACAACGCCAGCGCAGTTACCTCATATCCCCTTGTCCCACCTTACATGTCAGACAGCCGCCATTTCAGGAGGCCGCATGGGATGGATGTTAACTGCGTCACACCTATCTAGGCCATGAACATAGACAGATACCGGCACATTGCGGATTGATTACGTTTCTGAAAATAAGACATTGTGATACCTCAGTGTTGGATGACTCTCTGCTCGCTGTTCTCCTCCATAGGGCACGTCCGTTGCGGCAGGTGATGAGATGGTGACATCCTCCGGTGTACAGACCCCTGGTGGACCTGTCGACAATGGAAGAGAGACGCATCCTAGTCACATACAGACTTGATTGTGCAACAATCCAGGAACTGTGTGCCCAGTTGGAGCCGGACCTGATGTCAGCTATCCGCCATCCCACAGAAATCCCCCCTCTCGTGCAGGTCCTGTTTGTACTCTATTTCCTGGCCAGCGGGTCTTTTCAAACAACAGTGGCCATTGCATCAGGGATGTCCTAGCCAATGTTCTCTAACGTGTTGTCCAGAGTGTTGTCTGCCCTGCTGAAACACAGGTGCACCTATATCGTTTTCCCTCGGGTGGAGGATTTGCCCACAGTGAAAGGTGACTTCTTTGCCCTGGGACATATCCCCAACATCATTGGTGCCATTGATGGTACACATGTGGCATTTGTACCCCCCCGCAGAAATGAACAGGTGTATAGAAACCGGAAGAACTATTATTCTTTGAATGTGTAGATGGTGTGTTTGGCAGACCAGTACATCTCCCATGTAAATGCCAAGTATCCTGGCTCTGTGCATGATGCTTACATTTTGAGGAATAGCAGCATACCTTATGTGATGGGCCAACTCCAGAGGCACTGTGTGTGGCTAATAGGTGAGGCCAAGGTCCCAATACAGTTGACATAGGTGTCTGGGTATGGGGCTGTTCCTAAAGGGTTCATGTGTGTCTAACAGTTGTCCCTCGACATTTGCAGGTGACTCTGGTTACCCCAACCTGTCATGGCTACTGACCGCAGTGAGGAATCCCAGGACAAGGGCAGAGGAACGCTACAGTGAGGCACATGGGCAGACTAGGAGGGTGATCGAACGCACCTTTGGCCTCCTGAAGGCCAGATTCCGGTGCCTCCATCTGACAGGTGGTTCCCTATACTACTCACCGAAGAAGGTGTGCCAGATAATCGTCGCCTACTGTATGCTGTACAACCTGGCTTTGCGACGCCAGGTGTCTTTTCGGCAGGAGGATGGGCCAGATGGTGGTCTTGTGGCAGCTGTGGAGCCTGTGGACAGTGAAGAAGAGGAGGCAAAGAAGAGGATATCGGCAACCGAAACAACATCATCATGCAATACTTCCAGTGAGACACAGGTAAGAAGATGCCACTGCTTCCCACATCTCATTCTATTGTTGGAACTAGCATAAGTGTGTCATTTTCATTAAGTGTATGGACCCTGACTTGTCACTTTGACTTTCCATTTCACAGATCTGGGTCCCACTTTGTGCTACTGCTGGCCTACAGCTGTGTTACATTGGTATGTGAACAAGTAAATTGACATTGCTATATTCCATAGTTATTGCAATTACACATTTGTGAAAGCACAGACTGACTTCAGATTGTTTTGTGATTGAAGTGTGTTTATTTCTGTGCTAATAAGTGGAGGGGGTTATAAAATGGCCTGGGGTGATGGTGGAGGAATGTCCATGGCAGAGTCCAGTCTATTTGTTTCACAGGTGCATTGTCCAAAGGGCATAGGAAGTGGAGCAATTGCAGTTTAAGGATGGACAGGGTAACATAGTGGAACAGAAGGGTGTAATTCAGGGGGGTCTCATTTCCTGGCGGGGTCTTGGCAATGTCTTGGCAATGATCCCTGTCTTGTTCCTGGATCTCAGGGACCATTTGCGGGTGGTTCTCCATCTGCAGGGGGTGGGGTGCTGGTGTCCTGTTGTTCCTGTGGTGGTGCCTCCTATCCACTAGCGCCAGCGGAGGTGGAGGGCTGTTCATCGTCCAGGCTAGTGTCAGGGGCCACTTGTTGTGCCACTGTGTCCCTGGTGTTGACAAGGTCTGCCAGCACCCCTGCAATGGTGACCATGGTGGTGTTGATGGACTTCAAGTCCTCCCTGATCCCCAGGTAGTGTTCCTCCTGCAGCCGCTGGGTCTCCTGAAACTTGGCCAGTACCATTGCCATTGTCTCCTGGGAATGATGGTAAGCTCCCTTGATGTTGGAGAGTGCCTCGTGGAGAGTGGGTTCCCTGGGCCTGTCCTCCCCCTGTCGTACAGCAGTCCTCCCAGTTTCCCTGTTATCCTGTGCCTCCGTCCCCTGAACCGTGTGCCCACTGCCCCCAGGTCCCTGATTTTCTTGGGTTGGTTGGTTTGCCTGGGTTCCCTGTAGTGGTGGACACACTTCTGACTGATGTGTCCTGGGGACAGAGGGATGGGCCCGCTGGGTGGGTGCTGTGCTGGTGTTTCCTGAGGGGGGAGGCTCTGTGGTGGCTTGTGACAGTGTCAGGGGAACCGACTGTCCCGAGGTCCCAGATGGGCCGGGCTGGTCATCTTGATCCAGTTGTGCAAAGCTGATGTCATCACTGTGGGCTTCTTCTGTGGGGGGACTGGATATGTCTGCACCTCCTGTCCAGTGACATTTGGTAGGGGTCCTGTTGGGGTGTAAATTCATAATTATTGTATCTGTGTGTGCCATCGTGTGCAATGGGTGGTTGACCCTCTGCTCCAGTGCTTGCATTATTGGCTTGGTCCTTGTGTGATTGGTGATTTTGGGGCATGAGTGAGTCTCTGTACTGGACATGCTTTGGTGATGGGTGTCCATGCATTGGTGTTACATGTAGGGCTTGGTTTTGGGATGTGTGGGTTGTGTTAGAGGGGTATCTGTGGGTTGTTGGGGTGATGGGGGTGAGGGTGTGGGTGGGAGTATGTGATGGCATGCAGGTGGGGTGGGGGGATAATCTAGTAAAGATTTGCCTTACCAGAGTCCAGTCCTCCTGCTACTCCTGCGAGGCCCTCAGGATGCAGTATTGCCAAGACTTGCTCCTCCCAAGTTGTTAGTTGTGGGGGAGGAGTTGGGGGTCCACCGCCAGTCCTCTGTACAGCAATCTGGTGTCTTGAGACCACAGAACGCATCTTCCCCCGTAAGCTGTTCCACCTCTTCCTGATGTCATCCCTAGTTCTTGGATGCTGCCCCACTGCGTTGACCCTGTCGACAATTCTGCGCCATAGCTCCATCTTCCTTGCAATGGATGTCTGCTGCACCTGTGATCCGAATAGCTGTGGCTCTACCCAGACGATTTCCTCCACCATGACCCTGAACTCCTCCTCAGAAAACCTGGGGTGTCGTTGAGGTGCCATGATGTGGTGTGGTTGATGTGTGAGGTGGTGTCTGTTGTGATGTGTGAGGGTGTGTGTTGGTGTGTGTTGTTTGAGGTGTGTGGATGTTGGGTGAGTGATGGTGTTGTGTGTCTGCGGATGCTGGTGTTGTTTTAGGTGGTGGCTTTCTCTGGCGTGCTTTAAAAAATCTGGTAGTAAGGGTTTGTGGGTGATGTAGGTGTGTGCTTTATATTGGATTGGGTGTGTGGGTGTGGTGTGTGTATGTGTGTCAGGTGTATGTATTTTGAATTGTCCAATGTGGATGTGTTTTGTAAGTGTGTGTGTATTTTGAGTGCGGTGGTGTGTACCGCCAATGGATTAACGCGGTTGAAAGACCGCTACGTTGATTCGTGGTTCGTGATAGTGTGGGCGTATTCCTGTTGGCGTGACGGTGTCGGTTTTGTTATCGCCAGTTTATCACTGACCTTTGGTGTGGCGGACTTGTGTGGGTGTCTGTATTGTGGCTGTGGGTCGTAATACCTGTAGCGGAATTCCGTGGCAGCAGCGGTATGTTGGCGGTCTTCTGCACGGCGGTAAGCGGGATTTACCGCCAGGGTTTTAATGAGGGCCATAATTCAGGATTTACAATGAACAGTAGTAATGAAGTACTGGAGGGGGTTGTTGATGCTGATGTTCTTGGACCTGGAATTAATTTTCTGAAAGATAGAAGGGGTGACAGCAGATCCACTCTGATGGGCAGATTGGTTACGCTACCCAGTAAATACAAAGATTACATAATGAGTTGAATTGAAAGGAAATTAATTAAAGTGTAAAAATAATTTTTCTCAACTTTATGAAATAGAGATATGAAAATGTTAAGTAATCATAATAATATTATATTATATTATTTAATTCATGTATATGTTGTAACTTAATTCTTAGTTGTTTAAAGAGAAGAGATGTGGTATTTAGGATACCAGCTGCACACTCCTGCAGTGGAGCATCACATTTGAGAATAGGAACAGGATGGTCGGGAGTTGGAAGGGCTTCATTAGGTGTGGCAGACGTGCACTCCTGTTCCCCAAATGAATATATGACTTACCTGTACCATTGTCTGGATATCCTTCCAACACCATGCAGCCTTGCAGCCTCTAAGCCTTGCAGCTCAGCTGCTTTTTGGAGTTGCTGATGTGTGCTCGTGCCCCAATGTTCTTTGCGCTGCACACATCACGTGATCATGCTACATGACCCCCTACATACTGACATCTTGGATTGGGCATTTTTTTCTACACTGGTCATAGAAGTTAGTGGAGTGAGATACGTATGAATCTTTGTTCTTATGTATGCTTCCTGGCTGCACTTTCATCAAATAATACTTTGGGGGTCATTCTGACCCCGGCGGGCGGCGGGAGCCGCCCGCCTGGAGGGAACCGCCAGAAGACCGTACCGCGGTCAAAAGACCGCGGCGGTCATTCTGGGTTTCCCACTGGGCTGGCGGGCGACTGCCAAAAGGCCGCCCGCCAGCCCAGTGGGAAACAGCCCTCCATGAGGATGCCGGCTCCGAATGGAGCCGGCGGAGTGGAGGATGTGCGACGGGTGCAGTGGCACCCGTCGCGTATTTCAGTGTCTGCAATGCAGACACTGAAATACAAAGTGGGGCCCTCTTACGGGGGCCCCTGCAGTGCCCATGCCACTGGCATGGGCACTGCAGGGGCCCCCAGGGGCCCCACAGCACCCCTCACCGCCATCCTGTTCCTGGCGGGCGGAACCGCCAGGGACAGGATGGCGGTGAGGGGGTCGGAATCCCCCATGGCGGCGGGATTCCCAGGGCAGCGGAAAACCGGCGGGAGACCGCCGGTTTTCCTCTTCTGACCGCGGCTGAACCGCCGCGGTCAGAATGCCCAAGGGAGCACCGCCAGCCTGTTGGCGGCGCTCCCGCGGTCCCCGGCCCTGGCGGTATTTACCGCCAGGGTCGGAATGACCCCCATTGTGTCCTGTGGTACTACAGTACTTCCTTATTTTAGGAGAGTGTTTTAGATTTAAATCTACAGTTTTCTGTGGTACTTTGTTTTCTATTGGAAAGTAGTATTTTGACCTTCAGACATGTTTACCCAAGCCTTCACACTAACATCTACCCGTGCATTTTTAACAGCACCAAGTGAACCTATTATGAAATGGCCTCAATGGAAGGTGAATTTTCCCAATTACATTTCTAGTATTGAGAAAGACATAGGATAACAATTGCTCGCTTATGGGAAAAACTATTCTGTTGCAGACTCTGGGTTCAGATGATTTAAAAGTTTATGAATAGATGGAAAATGATTTGAAGAAAGAAAGTGAAAGTGATGTGTTTTCAACTGCTATGGAGAAGTTAGACAATTTATTTATGCCATCTGTTGGTATTTCAAGTGGTTGTTCCAATTTCTTTTTTGGTGTGCAAGAGTCTATTGGGGATTACGTAGCTGAACGTAAAAAGCTTTCAATATCATGTAAATTTGTCAGTCTCCATGATGATCTCATAGGAGATCACATTGTAATGCAAAACAATGATTCTAATGTCCAGGAAAGACTATAAAATAATGGAGATACTCAGTTGAAAGAGCTCATTGCAACGGTGAAAAAAGCAGAACTTTCAAAGAGGTGTCTCAAAGCTGCTCTAGCCAATAAGGGAAGAAAAGTATGTGTGTGCAAAGTTACGGTGCTTGAGAATTCGAGTTTCAAAACAGTGAGTGAGCAGAAAGGGAGCTTGAAAAGACCCTACAAACAGGAAGATAGTTCACTGACAAACTGGAAGGGATGTTATAGGTGTAGAAAAATAGAACATTTGCTAACTTACAAACGCTATTCTGTGTGGAAACATAAATTCTCTTTTTATAGCATTATAGGACATTTTGTCAAAGTTTGTCTTTTCAATAAATCAAATGCAATGGTAAATTTTATTGCTACTTGTGGTGAACCTACATCTGATAATAAGGTTGAATGAGAAGCACCATGTATGTTGAGCTAAACTAATTTGTTCTATTACACTAGGTGGGGTGTTAATTGACATCATGGCAGAATTGAGTTCACTGACACTTTAGGAGAAGACTTACTTACTATTGATGTGCACTGTAGCCGGGCGCCGGAATGCCCGTCTACCCGCAGTAGCGATCTGCGGGAGGAAGGGTACCCCGGGGGCACCGCCGGGGATGACCCTGAAGAAGAGGATGGAGGGAATCCGGAAATCCGGATTCCCTCGGAAACAAAAGACGGACTCCCGAGGCGGCCAGCGCCGGGAAAAGAGGAGAACGTAGAAAGAGGTGAAACATGGCTGAGCGCACCAACCAAGGAGAAAGGAAGACCGGGAAGCCACCAGGGAGAAGAATGTCCAGACGAAGGGCAAGGAGGCCCCGAGAGGTGCAGTCACCGCCACGTCCCTGGAGGAACGTGGCTCCGGCAGGTACGGTCCTGCATCCACAACAGCTACAAAGCCATGGTGGGGAGGGAGAAGGGAGCGGGAGGTGAGAGGATAAAGAGGGAGGAAGGGGAAACAAGCTGAATAAAATACAGGGTTGGAGAAGCAGAAAACCCTATTGTGACTCCCTATACAAGGGTGTGTTAAAATTCTCTTGTAATATTCTTTTTTCTTTTTCTCTGGGCATATATATATATATATATATATAGATATTCATAGTTTTTTTAATTATATTTTTTCTTTGGTGATGGACTGAACCCCATTCCTCAACTAAACTCACAGACCCTAACACCAATACTTACCTTCCCTCCACGTGCTATTCAGGGATTACTGAAGGGCCTGGGCAGGGATATATACATTTCCTGAGAGCCCAAGACCAGCGCAAAAGACTACATCGTGGTGTCCTATGCTTGTTATGGAATCTGAGTAGATTCCATAACGGAATGTTGATGTGTGAATGAGAGATTGAGCTGGAGGTAAAGTGAAGTGTCGGTTGGGAGTGCCGGTGGCTGGGGTCCTTTGTAACTTGGATACTAATAAAAATTCATCAGAAGTTTCATATGGAGCTCCACTAATGAATTGTCTTCGATGACTATCTGTCACACTTGACGATGAGTTCCTGAAGAACCCATAACAGGAACCTAACACCTAAAGACTTTGTTGTTTATCCTGCATCCCGCCTTCAAGGATGTAAGTGCGCTATTTTCAATTATTACTTCGTTTGGATAATCTTTCATCTGCGCACCATCGTGATCGTGTAAACAAACCAGCAGAGTTGTTTTATTCCACTCCAACCGCCACCTGCAGCCTCACGCTCTGTCTCTCGGGTTCACTCGTGCGTTCAAAAACCCGCTCGAGAGGAGCCTCGAGAAGATTCTGTTAACTGTATATATGTCAAGTCTCACACGCATCTTACCTACAGCGCGTCAGAAGTTCCTGAATCCTGGATACCGTGCTTTTTACTTATAGCGCGTTGTAACTATTATAAAGTTTGGATGGTCCTGTGTGCTTCCCGACTACATGCAGACAAAAAGAGGAAACTAACGAAGGACTGCACTACCTCTGTCAGTAGCTAGTAAGCTGACCTCAGGTGCAGTTTGGAATGTTCTGGCTGACATGTTTTTTTCTTTGTTTTTCTTATTCCTTCAGGCATCTTATTACAGTTTGATTATTCTGAGAATTAATCTAGATTTACCAAGTCTAGATTAACCTGTGTTAAGGATATCATATGTTTTTTTTTTTTTTTTAAAGAGAAAAAGGGAAAAGAGTAAGGAAAACAAATACATTTTTGTTTGTTTTCTTCAATATTTTTTATTGGGTTTTTTTCTCTCTGGTTTGAAATGCAGAATATACCAACACAAGCGTTTTTCTTATCTTCCCCAGGAGAACCACAAATTCTGTGGGTAAAGTGGAAGAAAGTTTTCTCGCATTATGCCATGGTTTGTGGAACATCATTAAGTGCTGAAAGAAAAACCTCCCTTTTAATGCACTGTTTAGGGTCGGAAGGACAGGAAATTTTTGAACATCTTCCAGACCTTCAAGATCAAGAGGCAACAAACTTGAACAAATTTGAAATTTGCATTAAGAAATTGGACTTACACTATCTGCCAAAAGTTAGTACTGTACTTGAAAGGTTTCACTTTGGGCAACGCATTCAACGTTCAGGTGAAACAATTGAACAATATATTACAGAATTGCACAAATTGGCTTCAACATGTAATTTTGGGGCATCTTTAGAGGAAAGACTGAGAGATCAGTTGATGCTGGGTAGTAGTAATGAAAAGGCCTGGGAAGGCATGTGGCACAAAGACAATCCATCTCTACAAGACGTATTGATAGCCGCAAAGAGTTTTGAACATTTGAAAGCCTGTGCTGACATTTTAAAGAAAGAAATGCCATTTGCAACAAATAATCTTGAAGGAAGAAGAGGAGATTTTGTACATAGTGTACAAAAGACTACATTTGTTAATAAGGGTACTGAGACCAGTAAAAGCTTCAGTAGTTCTCAGCAAGGAAAATGTTTTAGATGTGGCAACGAAGGTCACTTTTCAAATAACAAGGGTTGTCCTGGTTGGAAAGCTACCTGTAAGTCCTGTGGAAGAAAAGGACACTTCAAGAAGTGTTGTAGATCGGTAAAGGGGGTAAACAAAGTACAGGAAATAGACTTAAGTGAAGATGATGCGGATGAAAAGAACAACATCTTTCAAGTCAAAGGATTTTCTTCAAATGGTCCAGTGGAACATGTCAAGATCAATGAGAGTGTAATTGAAATGCTCCTTGATTCAGGAACTAAGATAACTTTGATTCCAAAAATGATTTATGAACAGAAGTTGGCCAGGCGTGTTAAAATCTTTAAGCCAGATATCAAACCCAGAGGTTATGGAGGTGTTCCTATACGTATGCTGGGATATTTTGAGGGAACCATTGAGTTTGGTAACATGATTATTCCGGGAAAGATATATGTTTCCATGAAGGGTGATTCACTGATAAGCTGTTTAGACCAGCGTGATCTTAATGTGTTCTTGGATCCAAATGCCGATTTCCCTGTATGCAGAAAAAGTATGAGTGACTGTGCATGTGTTGATTCAGCAAATGTGCAGGAAGAATGTAAACCAAGTATTGGTCTTGAAAGAAGTGTAAGATGGACGAAAGAATTTCTGGAAGTATTCACAAAGTAGATTGGATGTCTCAATAATTATTTACATCTAATAAAACTAAAACCCAATGCAAATCCAAGTGTAGCTAAGGTTAGAGGTGTACCTTTATCATTTCATGACAGCATGAAGCAGGAATTGGATAGATTGGTCAAGGAAGAAATTATTCAGGAGGTGGAAGCTACAGAGTGGTTGTCTCCGGTTGTTATAGCACGCAAGGCGAATGGCGGAGTGAGATTATGTGTGGACTTGAGAGAGCTGAACAAAATGGTGATTGTGGATCATTACCCTCTGCCTAATATTTGCGAGTTATTGTGCTTTCTGGATGGTATCAAGCATTTCTTGTCTCTAGATTTAACGTCTGCATATCATCAAATAAGATTACACCCGGAATGTCAAGAGTTAACTGCTTTTGTTACGCCGTTTGGTACGTTTAAGTATACAAGAATGCCGTTTGGGTTGATTTCTGCGGCTGCAGTGTTTAAGAGGATCATGGAACGTGTGCTCAGTGGTCTAGAAGGTGTAAGAGTATATCAGGATGATGTGTTGATTGTGGGATCGTCTGCAAAGGAACATGATATGAGGGTGAGAGCAGTATTATCGAGACTGAGAGATGTGGGTTTGACCCTGAAAACGGAGAAGTATAAATTTGATGTAGGAGAAATTGAGTACTTGGGTCATGTTATAAGCAGCACAGGTATTTGACCATGGTTAATACCATTAACAGTCTGAGAGCTCCTCAAAGTAATGAGTAAGTGTTGAAGTTCTTAGGCTTGACTGAGTTTTACAGTCGGTTTATTTCTAATATGGCTCAAAGAACTACAGCCATGAGAGAACTATTACAAAAAGGAAAGGAGTTCTTTTGGACAGAAAAATTTGAGGAAGAATTTTGTTTTTTGAAACAATGTCTGAATTCTGCTCCAAATCTAGGTAGCTTTGATAGTAGGGATGAAACCTGGATAGTGACTGATGCAAGTTCGAAAGGTTTGGGAGCAGTCTTAGTGCAAAAGAAGAATGGGGTGGAACGGAAATTTTATTTATTTCACGTGCATTGAGAGGAGCAGAGTACAACTATTCTGTGGTAGAAAAGGAAGCGATTGCGGTGTATTGGTCAATACGTAAGTTGAGAAAGTTTTTGTGGGGAACAAAGTTTTTGATTAAAACAGATCACAAACCACTGAAGGAAGTGTTTGATAAGAAAGGGATTGATTTAGTGTCACACAGGATACGAAAATGGGTTGTGGCATTGCAGGAATTTAATTTTGAAGTAATGTATATTCCTGGTGTAGATAATGTGTTAGCGGATTGCCTTTCAAGGATGGTGGAGGTCGAAAGCAAGTTGGGTGAGGATAGTCTAGACTATGAAGAAGAAATTAAAGTTTGTGAGATTTTGGGAGGAATTATCTCTGAGGAACAGTGGAAAGATGAGTTGATGAAAGATGAAGTTTAGATGAAGGTTATCTCCAGTGTATATGAAGCTTGGTGTGAGAAGGATAAGTGTGAGGAATGTATGAGAGGATTTTGGCAAGTCAGGAACGAAATATCAGTGATGGATGGACTACTCATGAGGGGCACAAAGTTAATTCCACCTGTTGGTGTGAGGGATGTGTTGATGAAGCATGCACATGCTAGTCATATGGGCATAGCCAAAACTAAAGAAAGAGTGAGAGAAGGCTATTGGTGGCCTGCCATGGACATAGAGATTGAAAGATTGGTTAGGAATTGTGTGGAGTGTTCTCGGAGTGATAAAGGCTTGAAGTGTAAGACGCAACCGATGGTCTTGAGAGAGCAAGCTAGTGGTCCGTGGTCAGACATAGCAGTTTACATTTTGGGACCCATAAAAATTAACTCTTTTGACAGGTATGCGTTGGTGTGCATTGACATGTCTTCACATTGGCCAGAGGTAAAAATTGTGAATTCAGTTGTATCTAGAGTGGTCATTGGATTTTTGGAAAGTTTATTTGAGAAGGAAAGGTTTCCTGTTTCAGTTCTATCTGACAATGGGGTACAATTTACTTTGAATGAGATGGAGAAATTTCTTCAAGACAGAGGAATAAGACATAAAAGGGCTGCTCTATACCATCCTGAGACTAATGGTGTGGTTGAAAGATTCATTAAGGTCTTGAAGGAAAGTATACAGTTGTCATTATCTTCAAGTAGTAATTGGGAGAGTGCCATGAGTGAAAAGATGAAAGAGTATCGCTTTACTCCACATTCATCCACTGGGATTTCTCAGTTTCAATTGTTCAGAGGAAGGAGACCTAATACTCACATTATGCCCTCATGGGTTGCTGAGAAGAGGTTTGTTGTGGACAAGCAAGTTGATGAAACAGTAGAATGGAAAGAGAGAGAGAAAGAGAAGATGTGACGTAGAAAGGTATTGTTTGATAAGAGAAGGCGGTTAAAGAAACAGTAGTGAGAGTGGGAGATTTGGTGAAAATAAAGTCACCTATGAAACTAGGTTCATCCAAATTTAGTCAACCTTTCAGGGTGATCAAATTATTTAGGAATGCAGTGAAGCTGGATAATCATAGAGTGTGGAACTTGAACAGAGTGGCAAAATTTATTCCAGTCAGTGACGATGAATTGGAATTGAGGTCATCAAGAGGTATATCTTCAAGCAATTCTGTGCCAGATAGCAGACCCCAACGTATTTGCAAAAGTCCTTCCTACATGAAAGATTATGTTTTGTAAAGTATTGGTGTTATAATGCATATGTTTTACTTTTCTATACAATATGTTTTGCTTATATATACAAAATGATGTTAGTTGTTAGTTATGTTAGTATTTCAATTTAAGGATGAGATCGTATTTAATAAATGTAGATTAACCTATGCTATGGTGAAGTGAGGGAGGTGGTGTGGTGTCCTATGCTTGTTATGGAATCTGAGTAGATTCCATAACGAAATGTTGATGTGTGAATGAGAGATCGAGCTGGAGGTGAAGTGAAGTGTTGGTCAGGCGTGCCGGTGGCTGGGGTCCTTTGTAACTTGGATACTAATAAAAATCATCAGAAGTTTCATATGGAGTCCGACTAATGAGTTGTCTTCGATGACGATCCGTCACACTACAATAACGAATAATTCACTCTTCGGGTTACAGTATACCCCAGATTTCCTATCACCTCACCTCACCTCCTCAAATCCCCTCCCCCCTTACTAACACGGTCCGTAGAATCCAGAATTAAAGACTTACCTTGCTTTCTTTCTTTTCCCGGTTCCTCTACCGACACAACTCATCCACAAGGCCTCCAACTGGATTGAAGAGAACCTACCAAGGAAGATGAAGGAAAGGAGTTATATCCAGTGGGAGTTAGAGACTTATTGAAGTGCAGAAAAGAGACCTGTAGTGCAAATAAATACGAACCTTAATCTCAATATAAACCCGATTTGTCTTATCTGTCTTTTCCCGCTACGCCCACCAGTACAGTGGTGTCAGAAGTGGGATAAGAAAGTAGTGGTAGACAGAGAGATACCCAACCCCGGAGAACCATGGAGATGAAGCCAACCATCGAGGACATAATCCAGCAGTTGGCAGAGCGACAACGCCACCTCCAAGTAGTTTGGGCGGCACACCAAAGAGAGGCCAAAGCCGATAGAGAAGCACTTCAAAGTGCTCTTAAGAGCCAGGCCACTATCATCGCGAATAATCAGCTTGTACATGAGACGGCCTTACAAAAACTGACAGACACTATCGCGGCCAGCAAAGTCCACCCCAACGTCCCCAGCTCTGTCCTCCAAAAATATCAGGAAGGAGAAGACCGTGACGCATTTTTCACAAATTTTGAGCGACTGGCTTCCTCTGCAACTTGGCCTGAAGATCGGTGGGGCCAATACGTGGCTCCATTATTAACGGGTAATCTCCAGGCCGTCTACCAAGCCGTTAATCCATCTTGGGCCACTCCGTACAAAGAGATAAAGAGAAGCATACTATAACACATAGGAAATGATGCGGAACATTACAGGCTTCGATTTAGGAAGACGAAGTGGACCCCTTCAGAGGACCCCAGAACATTATATTACAGAGTGAAGAATCTAGAACTTAAATGGTTAGGTCCGATTGGGACTTAGAGGGAGGATATCATAAAGACCATTCTCCTAGAACAGTATTTAGAGGCCCTCCCTGCAGTTACACGCAACTGGATCCGACAACATCCCAATGTGGACACCACTATGGCTATCGACCTGGCTTGTGCATACCACCTGTCAACCGAGTTTAAACTAGGTACATTTAAGTCGATGAGCTCAACCAACCGACCCCTAGGGGTACCCTACTGACCCGCTCCCCGAAAGAACAGCTCCCAGTCTTTGGGCTAATGAAAAACCCCCAATGCAACATCCCCAGTGCTATAGTTGCGGAGAGTGGGGCCATATTGCCCAACTGTGCCCCCACAAAGAGGAAAGGGTCGAACTCATGGAGATTGGGATGACCCGAGGACATGTGCTGTACACAGGGAAAGACAGCTCCAGATATACCTGTGAGGTAATAGTTAATGGCCAGAGAATCACAGCCTTAGTGGACTCTGGGTGTAGCCAATCTGTTATTAGGGCCGACCGGGTTTACCCCAGCGTCCAAATACCCAAGAAACTAGTTTCCATCTGCTGCATCCATGGAGAAATGAAGGACTATCCCCTGGTTTTCCGTTATCCTCGAGTGGGAATGGAGACAGGATCCGCTGAACATGGGTATCATTGAACACCTGGTGGAAGAATGCATTGTGGGTACCGACTACGTACATTTTACCGACCTGTTACAGAGTGTAGAAAGAAAGAGTCATCTGGAGTCATAGTGGGGGGAGGCACTCTTTTCAGAGACCCCGATAAAGACAGGAACAGTGTGGTACAAACCTAGTAAGAGAGAGAAAAGAGAGAACAAAAAACTGTACATCATGAGAGAAAAGAAGGAAGAACCAGGGAAGGTGCAGAATATAACAGTCCCCTACATACCCCCATTCAGCAGTAGCCAACGAGAGGACCCCACCCTCCAGAATGCCTGGAAAACAGCGAAATCAGAGATCACCGGTGAGGTGGGTCCTTATTTTATGATACAGAAAGGTCTTCTGTACAGAATCACCAATCATAACAACCACGAGAAGAGACAGCTAGTCATACCGGAGCCTTACCGGGTTCAAGCACTCCATCTAGCCCACAGTCAGATGGGGGGGTGGCATTTTGATAGAGAAAAGACTGAAGAATATTTACTATGCCAGTTTTACTGGCCACGAGTATTTGCCCACATGCGCCATTTTGGTATACAATGCCCTAAATGTCAGATGATAGACCCGGGGCCCCAAAAGAAAGCCCCGTTACAGCTGTTGCCTATTATTGATGTACCCTTTTTCAAGGGTGGAAATGGACTCGGTGGGTCCCCTCCTTCCATCAACAAAAGGGTGTACTTATATACTAGTCCTGGTGGACTATGCGACAAGATATCCAGAAGCCATATCCCTCTCCAGCATGACAACTAAGAATGTGGCTCATGCAATGGTTGGGTTCTTCTCCAGAGTGGGGTTCCCAAAAGAAATCCTGACTGACCAAGGAACTCCATTTATGTCCAACCTAATGACACAGATCTACCAAATCTTGGGAGTCAAACAACTAAAAACTTCGTATACCATCCACAAGCAGACGGTCTCGTTGAGAGATACAACCGTACCCTTAAGTCCCTGTTGAGAAAAACTGTTTCAGAGTCTGGACGGGATTGGGATAAGAAATTACCCCTCGTCCTCCACGCCATGAGATCTCACCTTCAAGCGTCCACAGGTCACAGTCCATTCGAATTGGTCTTTGGACGTCAACCCAGGACCCTTCTTTATATGGCTGCCGAACTATGGGAGGAGGAAGAAGGGGGTGAAAAACAGATATTAGAATATACCCAATAACTCAAGGACCAGTTACAAACGGTCTGTGAAGACGTACGCACACATATGGAGAGGGCCCAAGGAAAACAGAAACGGTATTGTGATCAAGGCACTAAGTTAAGACAGCTACAACCCGATGATAAAGTTCTTCTTTTGCTCCTGAGCTCAGACAATAAACTGCTCGCTAAGTGGCAGGGTCCATATAGAACAGTGAAGGCAGTAACCCCTTTTACTTACCTAGTCGAGTTGTCACAGTAACCGAGAAAGATGTAGATCTATCATATTAACTTGTAAAATGGGAAGAGCCCGACACCTCCCTTCCACCGATATCCACGGGGTTCCTTGTGACCCCAAACAAGACTCTAGAAATAGAACTGTGTCCTACTGCTCAGAATTTGGGGGTTGACAAACCTCAGGTCAGTCCCACGTTTCAACACAAGCAACAACTCAACACACTTCTCCAACAACATGCAAGGGTCTTTTCCTCAAGACCTGGAAGGACCTCGCTGACACAACACCATATTAGAACACCATGCGATCAGATCGTGCGCCTCCAGCTGTATCGTATCCCAAAAGCCCAAAAACACCTAGTAGAGCAAGAAGTGGAGAAAATGCTACAGATGGGGGTAATTGAACCCTCCATAAGCCCATGGTGTTCTCCAATCATCCTAGTACCAAAGCCAGATGGCTCAATTCATTTCTGCATTGATTTTTGACAGCTAAACGCAATATCTCATTTCAATACCTACCCCATCCCTCGGGTAGACTAGCTGTTAGAAAAACTAGGTAAAGCCTGTTACCTTTCGACTCTCAACTTGACCAAGGGCTATTGCAAATACCCGTGGCCCCGGCAGATCAAGAAAAAACAGCCTTCTCCACGCCTTCAGGGCTATACCATTTCACCGTGCTTACGTTCGGATTGCATGGTGCTCCTGCTACCTTCCAAAGACTTATGGACCAGCTTTTGAGACCTCACCATGAATATGCTGGGGCATATTTAGATGACATAGTAGTCTACAGTGAGTCCTGGGAAGACCATCTTAAACACCTAGACCAAATATTCCATTTACTATACACTGCTGGCCTCACCGCCAACCCCTCCAAATGCCACCTTGCCTGCAATGACATCGCATATCTTGATTATTTCCTATGAAAGGGACAAATTCGACCACAAAAGAATAAGATTAAAGCTATTCTCCAAGTACCGGTCCCACCCACAAAAAGGGAACTTCGATCCTTCCTTGGTCTCGTGGGGTATTATAGGAGGTTTCTACCCAACTATTCTACTCTAGCTGCTCCCCTAACCGATCTATTAAGAAAGGGACAACCAGCAAAATTAACAGGTCTAACCCCAACTCAACTTACTAGTTTTCATACCTTAAGGAACAGTCTCACCACTGAACCCATATTAAGTTGCCCAGACTTCACAAAAGCATTCCATCTCCAGACCGATGCCTCCGATGGATGGATAGGTGCTGTACTTTTCCAAACAGATGAATCAGGCCACAGCCACCCCATAGTGTTCATTAGCCCGAAACTTCTGCCCAGAGAACAACGCTATCCAGTAATTGAGATGGAATTTCTGGCTATTAAGTGGGCCGTTGAAAACCTTCAATATTACCTTTTAGGACACCCTTTTACTTTATATACCGACCATGCTCCCCTTACCTGGTTGTCCAGACACAAAAACATGAATTCCTGCATTTTGCGGTGGTTCATGGAGGTGCAACCCTTTTCGTTTCAGGTACAACATATCCCGGGAGACCAACAATGCATGGCAGATTACCTGTCCCACTACCTCATATGCTCGGAACTCCAACATTCCCTCTCTAGGGGAGGAATGTGTAGCCGGGCGCCTGCAGTAGCTATCCGCGGGAGGAAGGGTACCCCGGGGGCACCGTGGGGATAACCTGGAAGAAGAGGACAGAGGGAATCCGGAATCAGTATTCCCTCAGAAACAAAAGACGGACTCCTGCGGCGGCACGCGGCGGGAAAAGAGGAGAACGCAGAAAGAGGAGAAACACGGCTGAGTGCACCAACCAAGGAGAAAGGAAGACCGGGAAGCCACCAGGGAGAAGAACGTCCAGATGAAGGGCAAGGAGGCCCGAGACGCGCAGTCACCACCACCTCCCTGGAGGGGCATGGCTCCGGCAGGTACGGTCCTGCATCCCCAACAGCTATAAAGCCCTGGTGGGGAGATAGGAGGGAGCGGGAGGTGAGAGGAGAAAGAGGGAGGAATGGGAAACAAGCTGAATAAAATATAGGGTTGGAGAAGCAGAAAGCCCTATTGTTACTCTATACAAGGGTGTGTTAAAATTCTCTTGTAATATTTATTTTTTATTTTTCTCTGGGCATATATATATATAGATATTGATAGTTTTTTTTTAATTGTATTTTTTTCGTTGGTGATGGACTGAACCCCATTCCTCAACTAAACTCACAGACCCTAACGCCAATGCTTACCTTCCCTCCACATGCTATTCAGGGATTACTGAAGGGCCTGGGCAGGGATATATACATTTCCTGAGAGCCCAAGACCCTCGTAAAAGACTACACTAACAAATAATTCACACTTTGGGTTACGGTATACTCCAGATTTCCTATCACCTCACCGCACCTCCTCAAATCCCCTCCCCCTTACTAACACGGTCCCTAGAATCCAGTATTAAAGACTTACCTTGTTTTCTTTCTTTTCCCAGTTCCTCTGCCGACACAACTCGACCATGAGGCCTCCAACTGGATTGAAGAGAACCTACCAAGGAAGAAGAAAGAAAGGAGTTATATCCACTGGGAGTTAGAGACTTATTGAAGTGTAGAAAAGAGACCTGTAGTGTTCAAGTAAGCCTCAGCAAGGCCTACTAGTGCAAGGGGTTCGCCCTTCTCTGCACAAAGTCCTCAGACCATATAGGAAGAAGTTGGCACAGAAACTGAAATAAAAGACAAAGTTTATTAAACCTCATGAGGTGGTACTACAGTTCAAACAGCACCCTTCGGAAATGTTTGAAGTAGCTCATTGACCTAAGAGACCATGGTCCTTTTATACCCACGCAGGGGCTAAAAGAAGGTGGTACAATTATAGAAGCAAGACTTACATACATATAAGGTCATATGGAAATGCACAGTCGACAGGTAGGAGGGGCTAACAGTTTTCAAGGACTAGTTGACACATTACTGTCTGTTACTGATTACTAACAGCTGCAGATCTTACTGGGCATGTGCGAAAGTGGGAGATGCTAAATATAACTTGTCACTAGACAGATTTTCAAGAGTAGTTAACAGAAAGGTAGGACAGAGCACATGGCAGAGAAAATGGCTGCCATGAATACAAAATGGATTCTGCGAAATGTTCATAATAGTTGCTAAATACAAGATGTATTCAGCTAATGCTTAATCTAATCGCTACTGACTTACAACAGAAGTGCAAATAAATATGAACCTTAAACTCAATGTAAACCCGATTTGTCTTATCTGTCTTTTCCTGCTACGCCCACCCGTACATGCACCCCACAAGCTTTAGTGGTGAACCAACACTAATGGTGGGGTAGTAGGTTGTCATGTTTGAATTCAGAGGTAGAGTCTGAGGGTAAACATTATGTTGGAGAGAAAGGACCGTCAGTATTGGTTTGGTTGGACCGGAGGAACCTAGGGATTACACTGAATCCCAATAGTCCTGAGGAAAGTTTGTTGCTAAATGATGAGGATTTTTGTTCAAGATAGATGTGAAGAGAACTTCCCACATTTTGTTTGGGAAAAGTGGTTAAGTTACAAGGTTTCTAGCATAAACTTATATTAAAAGACATTTACACCCCAAACACTCTTAAGGTTAGGAATATACCATTTTGCATCATGAGTGAAGTTAAGGATGAAAAAGAAAGGTTGACAAAGGAGGGTGTTATTGAAAGTAATTGAGCCAGTGAGTAATTTGCCTCCTAGTTAATAGCACAACATGTAAATGGCAGTTAGACTTTGTATTGATTTTGTGGACAAATTTCTACTCCCTAAAATTAGCAATATCCTAGCATTAACTAAGGGTGTCAAATGGTTTACATCACTAGATCTCACCTCAGCCTACCATCAGGTAGTCTTGCATCCTATGAGTAGTCATCTAACTGCTTTTATCACACCATATGGGTGTTTCCAGTTCAAGAGCATGCTGTATGATTTGGCATCTGCTGCGGCTGTGTTCCAGTGTTTAATGTACCAATTATTTAAAAGTCGGCATGGTGGGTTTTTTTTTCAGAACAACATCATCCTTATAGGGAAAGATGCTTTGGATGACAAAGGACTTATGGCTGAGTTGAAGAAATGTAAATTTGCGCCTAATTCAATTTCATATTTGGGTCATGAAATTTTTAAGCATGGGATGTTACCAAAAAATATTGGGTGGAGGCTATTAAGAATGCACCAGCCCAACTTTCCAAAGATAATGTTAAATCCTTATTTGGGTTTTGTAGTTTTTTATGCAAATTTGTCAAGAATTATTTCACAAAGACATTTAAAATTAGACAACTATTACAGTTATTGAACAAATTTGAATGGAATAGTGAACATTAAAGGTGTTTTGAACAGATCCTCGCTCCCCCTCTGCAATCTTCTTCTGTGTTCTTCTGTTCTTCTCTTCTGTTCTTCTGTTCTTCCCTTCTGTTCTTCTGTGTTCTTCCGGTCTTCTGTGTTCTTCTTCTCTGTTCTTCTCGGTGCTTCTGTGTTCTTCTTCTCGGTTCTTCTGTGTTCTTCTCTGTTCTTCTCTGTTCTTCTCTGTTCTTCTGCTCTTCCGATCTTCTGTGCTTCTGTCTTCTGTTCTTCTGTTCTTCTGTTCTTCTGTCTTCTGCTCTTCCGGTCTTCTGTTCTTCTGTCTTCTGTTCTTCTGTCTTCTGTTCTCCTGTCTTCGGCTCTTCTACCTCCTCCGTCTTCTTCCCCCGAGCCTGCCCTCCTGCTCCTTCCTCATCCCCCTCCCTCACTCGCCTCCCCCTCTCTCACCCCTAGCTAACCCGTTCGCTATCTACCTCCCTCACTCCTCCTATCTTCCTATCTCTCTAGCTCCCTATCTCACTATCTAACTCCCCCACTCTCCACCTCCTCCTACCTACCTATCTGTCTATCTATCTATTTCCCTATCTATCGACTTCTCTATCTATTTTCTCTATCTATTTCTCTATCTCTCCCCCCTCCCACCACCCCCTCTACTACCTATCTCCCTATCCTCTCACTCTACCTCTCTCCCTCACCCACCTCTACAACCCCCCCTCCCCTATCTTCACAACCCTACTCCTATCTCTCTCCCTAATCTCCAAACCTCCTAACACTCACCCTCCTCCACCCTAAACCCCCTCCCCCAGCTCCTCTCACTCTACCTGTCCCCCCCCCCCTCGCGCTTTCCCGCCGCGACCTCCTGCACGCCCCCCAGCTCCCATTCGCCCCCAGCTGACCCCTCCCCCCCCTCCTACCTCTTATGGTGGCCGCTGCGCGACTGCGCAGCGGGCACGCCGCTGGCGCGCCAGAGGCGCGCCAGAGGCAAGCCCGTCTGCGCCCGTCCGCGCCTGGCCCGCGCCCAGCGCCACGACCCCTGGTCCCCAGCTCCCCCAAGCCCCGCTGATCCGCTACGACCCCACCACCCTCCACGCCCTCAACCCAGGGCGCTCCAAAACCTGCTTCCTAGCTCACCCCAAACGCACCCATGGACCCTTCGCCTGCAACTCCTGCAAACGCATCTTCCACCACGCAACTACCACGACCACAAGCCCACGCGCCATCAACCACCTCAAGTGCATCCTGATCAACGCTCGTTCCGTCCACAAGCACGCCGTTGAACTTTGGGACCTCCTGGACTCCACAGCCCCGGACGTCGCCTTCATCACGGAGACATGGATGAACGCCTCCTCTGCTCCAGACATCGCTACCCGCCATCCCCGAAGGCTACAAGATCTCCAGAAAAGACTGCACCAACCAAGTAGGAGGAGGTGTCGCCATCATCTTCAAAGACTCCATCAGCGTCACCACCTCCACCGAAGACCCCCCCCTCGCCGCTGAACACCTGCATTTTCAGATTCGCACCGACCCAAGGACCACCCTCAGAGGATCCCTCGTCTACCGTCCTCCCGGACCTCGCGCCTCTTTCAGCGACGCCATCGCCGACTTCATCTCCCCGCACGCCCTCGCCTCACCGGACTACATCCTCCTAGGCGACCTCAACTTCCATCTGGAACAAAACAACGACCCCAACACCACCACCCTGCTCGACAACCTCGCCAACCTCGGCCTCAAACAACTGGTGAACACCGCCACCCACATCGCCGGACACACGCTCGACCCTATCTTCTCCGCCAGCAAACACGTCTTCTTCAGCCACACCTCTGCCCTACACTGGACCGACCACAGCTGCGTCCACTTCACATTCCGACGCGAGACCTCCCACCTCCGCACTCAACCCATCCCTCATCGACAGTGGAACAAGATCCCTGAAGAGCAACTCTTCTCCGCTCTTGCCGCCAACCAACCCACCCTCACCACCGACCCCAACGACGCAGCTCTCAACCTCACAAACTGGATCTCCAACTGCGCTGACAACCTTGCTCCCCTCAAACGCACGCATCGACAGACCAACACCAAAAAACCTCTCTGGTTCTCTGACACCCTCAAAGAATCAAAGAAAACTTGTCGTGCCCTTGAGAAGGCCTGGCGCAAGGACCACACCACTGACAACATGACCGCCCTCAAGAACGCTACACGCAAACACCACCACCTGATCCGCACTGCCAAAAGGAACTTTTTCACCGACAGACTAGACAAAAACAGCCACAACAGCAGAGAACTCTTCAGCATCGTCAAAGAGTTCTCCAACCCCAGCGCCAGCGCCAACGCCGTCACGCCCTCACAGGATTTGTGCGAATCCCTCGCCACTTTCTTCCATCGCAAGATCAGCGACCTCCACGACAGCTTCGGACACCAGACCCAACCATACACCACTGAACCCGCTTCCCCGGACATCACCCTCAACAACTGGACCCACATCAACACGGAAGAAACCAAATCCATCATGAACTCTATCCACTCCGGCGCCCCTTCGGACCCCTGCCCGCACTTCATCTTTAACAAAGCCGACGACATCATCGCCCCGCACCTCCAGACCGTCATCAACTCTTCTTTTTCTTCTGCTACCTTCCCCGAATGCTGGAAGCACGCTGAAGTCAACGCCCTACTAAAGAAACCTACGGCTGACCCAAGCGACCTGAAAAACTTCCGCCCCATCTCTCTTCTACCTTTCCCAGCCAAGGTAATAGAAAAGACCGTCAACAAACAGCTGACCACCTTCCTGGAAGACAACAACCTGCTCGACCCTTCACAAACCGGATTCCGAACCAACCACAGCACGGAAACCGCCCTCATCTCAGTCACAGACGACATCAGAACCCTGATGGACAACGGTGAAACAGTCGCCCTCATTCTCCTCGACCTCTCGGCTGCCTTTGACACCGTCTGTCACCGCACCCTAATCACCCGCCTACGCTCCACCGGGATCCAAGGCCAGGCCCTGGACTGGATCGCCTCCTTCCTCGCTAACCGCTCCCTCCGTTTCGCTCAGAACCCACCAAGATCATCTGCGGCGTACCTCAAGGCTCATCGCTCAGCCCGACACTCTTCAATGTCTACATGAGCCCCCTCGCCGACATCGTACGCAAGCACGACATCATCATCACCTCCTACGCCGACGACACCCAACTTGTACTCTCCCTCACCAAGGACCCCGCCAGCGCCAAGACCAACCTACAAGAGGGTATGAAGGACGTCGCAGATTGGATGAGGCTCAGCCGCCTAAAGCTGAACTCTGAAAAAACGGAAGTCCTCATCCTCGGCAACACCCCGTCCGCCTGGGACGACTCCTGGTGGCCCACGGCCCTCGGCACCGCACCGACCCCCGCAGACCACGCCCGCAACCTCGGCTTCATCTTGGACCCTCTTCTCACCATGACCAAGCAAGTCAACGCCGTGTCCTCCGCCTGCTTCCTCACTCTCCGCATGCTCCGTAAGATCTTCCGCTGGATCCCCGCCGACACCAGAAAAACCGTGACCCACGCCCTCGTCACGAGCCGCCTGGACTACGGCAACACCCTCTACGCCGGGACCACAGCCAAACTCCAGAACCGCCTGCAACGCATCCAAAACGCCTCGGCCCGCCTCATCCTCGACGTACCCCGCAACAGCCACATCTCCGCACACCTGAGACACCTGCATTGGCTCCCAGTCAGCAAAAGGATCACCTTCCGTCTTCTCACCCACGCACACAAAGCCCTCCACAACAAGGGACCGGAATACCTCAACAGATGCCTCAGCTTCTACGTCCCCACCCGCCCCCTCCGCTCCGCTGGCCTCGCACTTGCTGCCGTCCCTCGCACCCGCCGCTCCACGGCGGGTGGGAGATCTTTCTCCTTCCTGGCGGCCAAGACCTGGAACTCCCTCCCCACCAGCCTCAGGACCACCCAGGACCACTCCGCTTTCCGGAGACTCCTAAAGACTTGGCTGTTCGAGCAGCGATAACCCCCCCTTTCCCCCCTAGCGCCTTGAGACCCGCACGGGTGAGTAGCGCGCTTTATAAATGTTAATGATTTGATTTGATTTGAAATTCCGGATGCCATTCACTCACATGGTTTCAGTCCCTGTGCCGAATCTGCCATTGCTACGGATGACAGTGGGAAAGGATTTACTTTTTCCAACAGAAGAGATGTTTTCCAGGGCTAAAAGAGAGATGTTAACATGTATGTGGGGCATTGATAAGTTTAGGTAATGTTTGGTGGTCACAGTTTTTGATCTGCACTGGCCATAAAACGCTAACAAAAATGCTTATAACCATGTAGATGGAAAAATCAACCCCTTGCATCTCCAGATTATCTTTGAGATTGTTAGATTACAGTTGCCAATTTAAATAATTCCCACAGGCAAAGAACAAGGTGGCTGATTATTTGAGTAAAGTTCCTTTGCAAACTGTTGAGGAGAGGAATGATCAGTAGTGTGATATGTGTGTTGCTGTTATGGAGGATGTAGGTTTGCATGTGTGTGATGAGAGATTAGATGCTGATAAGAGTTTGGTTGGTCACCTTTAGACCACCTGTGTCACCTTCATCCTGTCCTGTCGGGCTGTGGGAAATGTTAGCTCTTGATATTTTAGTGCCATTACCGTATCAGCAGTGTGTTAGTCATGATGTGCCTGTCTTATATGATCAGTTTTTTAAATGGCCTGAGGAAGGTGTTATGAAGAGAAGTGATTTCACAGCTGTGTTAGAGTGTAAACATTATTAATTAAAATTGTGACACTAAAACGCCTTCTGAAATAACGTGTATTAAAAGGCCTAACTGAAAACATGCGCTCTGAAATATGGTTGCTCTGGTGTCAGCGACAATGCAGTTCGACATAAAATTAAATAATGACTAATGAAAATGTATTTAGCCTGAACATAATTAAATATACTGGCAAGATTATTATTAACATGTACTAAAAGATTCATGGTTTAAACTTATTATGAAATGTTTTATTTTTCAGGCTTAACACTAGTTTAAAGGTCTCACGTTTTAGTATTTTTTCAGAGGCATGATGTTGTTTAAAAAGAATGTTAACTCTGTAAAATAATGTTTCTTCAAACATCCTGTGTGATGTGCACAGTGGAATTTTTTGTCTTGCTTTCTTTCACTGCTCGTGTTGCATATTTCATTGAGATAAAAACTGTTAGTTAAACAAAAAGCCTCAGTGCTCAATATCATGTTTTTCATGTAACATTCTATTCTTGCTCGAGTTACGTAATTGGCAGGAAGAAAATGTAATTCACATATTTTTTTATGTATTTTTTGTATAGAAGTTGATGTCAGGAGAGGAGAGACAGCTTTAATCCAATCCTTGGTGAAGAAAACTGGAAAGATACATCTGATGCGCAGAAGATGTTTATTGGTTAAAAACTAAACCACCCCATAGCCATGTCCAATATAAGCTTAGTTAGTAACTTTTGGGACTTTAATATAGCAATGTTTTACATAATGTAAGTTCACTTCCTTTTAGAGAGAGATTCTGTTAGTTCTTCACTTTCTGAGTTTCTGTTCAGATGCTGTTGCTTAGCTCTTTGTCCATGATTCTAACAGCTCAGTTACATTAGGTCCAACTTTACTGAACTGTTTCCCCTCTAATGTCCTGATGCTGTTTTCTGAAGACCTGATGTGTTCTTCTGAAGAAGATTCTGCTGCTTGCTGGTCCGTTTAGGAGAGGTATAACCAATGTGCATTTATGTTTTCTTTGCAGGTTTTCTCTATAGAGAATCCAACCGCTTATTTTAGTTAGTACCATAGATAGATGTTTTCCAAATAAAATGTTGTCTTATTTTTCTTTTTGTGTGAAGCTCACGCATGCCTTCTAATTAGAGTGCTAGTTAGGGATGCCTGACCTAATGTCTAAATTTGACTGTTTATTAATTAATGTTGTTTGTTCCAACTGCACAAACTAAATATATGCTGTTTCTCTATTTAATTTTATTCTGTTGCTACTATGCATTATTCTTTTGGAATGTCTAATGTTCAATTTCTTAATTAGATTGAGATTCTTCAGGAGTTTTGGACAGCCTGTAATGTTTCTGTAATGCTATCATTTGGTTTTGTGGATGATTTATGTGATCCTAGCGTTGTTAATATAAAGGGCAATACATGTTTACATTTTACTATACTGGTGTGGTGATTTATGGCCATATAGGTCATTGTGTGTTTAAATTACTGACTCCAATTTATTATGTTGATTATTTGATGCCATATTTGTTGATTATTAGTTCATATTGTCTGGTTGGATAATTACACTCTCTTGTCTGGGTCAAAAGGTCAGAGTCGACCTCTGAGGGTAACAGATGACTTACAATATACATGTCACCTTATCATAACAATATAAAAGCAAATAAGGTCTGACACGCCCACAGCTGCTCTGGGGTTTATGGATGAAGAATTGTTGAGGGAAGGAATTCCCAAATCTGTAGTCCTTGATAATGCTTCTCAGTTTGTTTCAAGTGTATTTCAGAATTATTTGTCAAGGAATAACATTGCATGGATGCGTACCTCTGTTTAAGTTACGGAAAGTACTACGATCAAAAACATGGAGTGCAGGAGGTGAAGCTGTGAATTGGTGACTTTGTCCAACTGATGCATCAGAGAAAAAGAGAAAAGGGTTGCACTGAGTTTTGGGGTCTTTTTGAACTATTGGAGTTGCTTTATAACTCTGCAAATTTGAGTGATAGAAAGGTATGGCATTGTAGTGGACTTGTTCAGTGTCAGAAGTGTGTAGGGATTGATAAGGCTGAACATAGTACATGAGGTGGTAGCGTGTGCAGACAATGGTTGATGGATGTAGAGAGTGTGGAGGAGTATGTCATGCCAGAAGAATTAGTGCTGGAAACTGATAGCTCCAGTTCCAGTCGCAGAAGGGACAAAGTTGTTCGTCCCATGGGAGGCCATCATCTAATATGTAGCCTCACAAATGGAAAGATAATGTAGAACGGTAATCCTATTTTGAATAATCCATTCTTTTAAATAATCCATTCTTTTAAACTGTTATTTTATCAAATATAAATAATCTTGTGGGTGACTCCTGAATGTTAATATGAATTTATGTATATTGATCTATTATTGTAGGCTTTTACTAGATATTTTATGGTGATAAAAATGTTAATAATTTCTTAGGAAGACTATTTATTGTACAGTATGCTGAATATTAATTTATTGTTGGGTGGAATGTTTTATTTGTTAAGGATTATTATATGCCGTGTTCTTTTGTATCATCACTATCACATTCCAGCTACTCTCTGGAACGTGATGATGAGGGGAGTGAAAAAGGAAGAGTTGGAGGTGGAGAGTGGAGACTATTTTCCGAGATGGCTGTGGCTAGGGTCCTCTCATGGAATAAAGTCATGCTTGTCCACTGCAATCAATGTATGGAGTTCTTTCAACTATGATGAAAACCCTTCTTGAAATAATGATCAAAATGTTTTGTCATTGGATCCCTGATTTATAGTGAGTAATGCTGCATTCTGGTCAAGTTTAAGGTTCCCCAGTAGCAAAGGGAACTTACAGGTAATAACTGTAAGACCTGGCATCCTTGGCATGGTTACCCCTAACTTTTTGCATTCTGACTTCCTGTTTTGCTGACCTCATTTTTGCAGGTTATAGGACTCAGGGCACTTTATCACTGCTAACCAGTGCTAAAGTGCATGCGCTATTTCCCTTAAACATGTTAACATTGGCATATCCTCAATTGGCATATTTAATTTATTTTTAAGTCCCTAGTAAAGTTCACTACATGGGCCCAGGGCCTGCAAATTAAATGCTACTGGTTGGCCTGCAGCACTGATTGTGCCACCCACTTCAGTAGCACTTTAAACATGGCTCTCACCTGCTACTGCAGACCCTGTGTGTGCAGTTTTAAACTGTCATGTGGATCTGGCAAGTAAACCCTCTTTCTAGGCCCAAACCTTTGTTTTTAATACATTTACATCACACTTGCGGTAGGCCCTGTATAGCCCAAGGGCAGGGTGCAGTGTATTTAAATAGTTGACATGTACGTTTAATTCTTATATATCCAGGTAGTGAAAAAACTCTAAAATTTGTTTTTCACTGCTGCAAGGCCTGTAAATTCCATGGGAGAATATTGGAATTGCCTTTTTACATTTTATAAGTGTAGTTTCCAAATGGGACCCTCAGGTTTGGTGTCTCTAGAATCACAAATTAAACCACAGCTCATGGTGAAGCCAGATTCTAAATTGTAATTTGAAAAATATCACTTTTGGAAAGTTGAAATGTTCTTACTTTAAATCATCTATTGCCTTCTGCCTGTATCTGAATGCACTTCTAGGTGAGTGACATCTGGGCTTTTATGTATTCTCTCCACACAGCCCAGCCAAAAGGAGCTTAGGTGTGACTGAGTGGCCATCTGCAAGTTGATGGTTTATCCTGAGCAGAATGGGAGGGAGGAGCTAACACACCTGAACGGGCTGTGTCCTGAGCCCTCATAAAGGACTACATACCCCCCTGTAGTGTGTCAGGAAGGGCAGGGACTTTGTGCGCTTCAAAGGACTCTCTTAGAAGTCTCCCCAACTTCAAAGGCACCACAGGGGCAAGAACTGGACTTCTGATCCTACCACATCAGCACACTTCTGGACCTGAGGACATTCTGCCAGGAAGGACTGTTGTGCTGATGAAGCGATTGTCACTCTGCAGGACTCTGCTGGACTTTGCTGGACTTCTGCGTTGCTGTTCCTGCCCAGCTACCAGCTGCCCTCCTGGCCTGGAAGTGAGAAGTACTGCACCTGCAGCTGTACATCCTTAGAGCCAAAGTGACTCCAAGGGCTTGCTGGCTTACCTTCTGTTCTGAAGTCTCAAGGAAATCATAGACTTAAGTCAACTCTGCTACAGCCTTTGGACTCTGCCAGCTGTGAATCCTGCCCTGCCAAGTAGACCCAATCCAGTCCTGGGCTCTTGGAGGTGGGTTATTCAGCTCTTCTACGAAAACCCATAAATCGCTGTCATTGTGCAGGTCAGAACCAACGCATCTCTCCTCAATGCTGATGCATCGCAGCTACCGCTGAAGATGAGGATATAGCAGTACCAACTTCATGGCTCGGAACCGACACATCACCCTTAGTCTTGACGCATTTCCTTCACATTGTGGATGCGCAGCTTGACAACAATGCATCCCTGACTGCATGGATAAGGACCGACTTATCACCTTCACATCATACCCTCTGCTTCTCTCATCGGATCTCCCATATCGATGCAATCCTCCACACAAGGTACTTTTTTCATCAGGACAAGGTTGATCCTTGTAGCTGGCCCATGTTCCATGTCAACCAGCCTAAACTTCTGGATTTACACTGGTCTAGTGGGACCACATTTCCCAGTTGGCGCTTTCTATGAGTCTTGTAGAGGTCATGACTACCTAGGGGCATTCCAGATTGTTTGGCTCATTTTGGTTTTGTTTTGTTCATTAATTTAAGCTCTATTTTTCTAAACTGTTTGAAGTTGATTATTTTTGGGTGGTGTTTTCACTGATTTACTGTTTTAAGTATTGCACACATTCTTTACACATTGCCTTCTTGTGAGAAAGTCATCCTTTTGGCCCAGATCACCCCCATTTTTTTTTATTGGTACTGGTGGTTACTGACTCTGATTATGCCCTGGACTCTGCAAACCAGACCAGGACCAGTACTCTGTTTAAAAGGTATATGCAAATTAAGCATAATTATAATTGGCTCTGACAACCTACCTGTAATTTCCTAGTACATGGTATGACATGTAGGTTTAGGGATGCCAGTCGAGTCAGGGCTGCCCTGGATACACTGCTGTGTTGTCTGGTGTCATTTTAAAGGCAGGCCTCCCTTGCTGGCTGCTTTTAAAACCAACATTAACCCCAAATGCAACTTTGGAATTAAAAGTACTTCCAATGTCTTAAACTACCTTAATTTTACATATGTCACCCGTAAAGTGTTCCTTAGCGGCCCCAAGGGTTGAGTGAAGTGTAAATATAAGCACTGACATTATAAAAGATGTTCTATAAGCCCGGGTGAGGGAAAAAACACATATTTCATTTTCTCCACTGTAGTACATTAGCTCCATAGGCTAACATTGGAAGGCTTTATTTTAAGATAATAAAGTATTATTTCTGTTAGGAAAGACCTAAATATGTTATGTAAGACATCAGATTACCAATTAGAATAAATCCACCAACTTGCCAATGTTAGATTTATTATAACTATTGCAGGGGAAGAGTTTTACAACTCTTTCTAAAAGTTATCTAAATCAGCCCTGTAATGCCCTTTTCTGATTAGTAAGCATCTGGAAGCCTGAGCCAATCTACCTTAATGAAGTGTGAAGGGGAGTGGACTGAACAAACAGGAAGCATCTGTTGGTCTGAGAGCTGTTGTAGCAGGTGGCAGAGCAGAAAGTGGGTATTGTGGCCAAAACGGTCTTCAAAGGAGGGAAAGCCACTCAGGACAGAAGCCAGACCTCACCCATTTCCTGTACCCAGGGCCAGATGGGAGCCCATGTGATAATATTGAGAAAGGGGCAGGAAGGGGTGTGTTAGGGAAACTTAACCTCACCAGTGGGTGGGCTCAGGAGAGATTTTCTCCATTTTGGTTTTTTAAGGAATAGTGCTTTTTGGTATTGATTTTGGCCACACTTCGCAGAAAGTGTTCACTCCAGAGTTTGGCACCCATTGGTCAGGGGTGCCCCCTGCTTGCCAACTTAGGAGCATAAATAGATATGGAGGAGCTGCCAAGGAACTCAGATCCCTACTGGATGAAAATCAGAAGAAGAATAGACTGCCATGCTGGACCCCTGGACTGCACCTCAAGGACTGTACCCATAGGGACTGCACCATGGACTGCACCAGATGCACATCTTGGGCTTCCCCACAAGAAGGACTTTGCCTTCCTTCTCAGGATCCAGGAGTGGACCTGTAAGCAACAAGTACAAAGGAGTTACCAAGAGTCCTCTGCATCAGGTTCTGCAAGAAGAGCCCCGCTACTAGTGTTCAGTGGCCTTTTGAGGATTCTGTCTATGTGCTTTCTGGGAAATGTAGTTCCAAATCCCAAGGAGAAATTCAGATCTTCTGGAACCTTGGACCAAGTTTGTGTACTCTGCAAGACCCCAAAAAGGATGTCTGAAAGAAGATCCAGAAGCTTGGAGAAGTTTGGAGTACATTTGTAGAAAAGCTCCATAAGGTGACCAACCCTTTGACGAGAGTCAAGCCCGCACATCCAATCACTTCACAGCCTGAAAATCAGGTTTGTCCTGCTGAAACTCTGGAGCTTCTCCCTGATGATGAGACTTCCAGGAGTTGACTGGGACCTTGTGCTAAGCCAAGCCGCTGTCTGCGCATCTCAAGCCAGTCTGAAGAGGAGCCCTGCTCAACAACGAGAGAAAAAGCTCCAGACAAAAGACTATGGGCCCACAAGGCTACCACGGTGGTGGTCCCAAAAAGTCAGCTGTGCCGGCAGTCTTCCAGTTGGTGTCTTATGATGTATGCAGGTTGAACCACCAACTGCGTAGACAATTTGCCACCTGCCAGCAGTGTTGCAGGCAGCAATGCTTGTGGTGTATAATCCGTCACTGGCATGGCCGTGGCCAACCGCCGAGCCTATTACAAAGACACAGTTGACATGGCGGCCCCCTTGTGGCAATTAGCTGATGGCAGTCGGCCGTCATGGTATGCTCATAGCAAAGCACCGGAAGAGTGCTCATTAGATGGATTCAAAAACAATATAGCTAACATCTATTGGTCAAGTGGACACACTGCAAATCACACTATAAAACACACCTGCCTCCCAGACCATGATCCTTTGCCTCTCCAGTGCAGCACAGAAAGACAGAGACCACACTACTTATTGTAGTTTTTGTTACATAAAGCATAAAGCTACCCCTTTTTTCTATCCCATTTTACACATTTAGCACACCTCTTCGAGCTTTTCCTTTTTTGTCCCAAATATCACTTTTCTTGTTTAGTGAGTCACTGTCACCCACTTTAATTTCAGTCATGTCACGCCCCAAAAATCCATGTTTTTCAGAGGAAGAGTTGAGAGTCATAGTGGATGAAATCATAAGAGTAAAGTAACAATTGCCCTCTTTCTGTAACTCAAAAGTAAGAGTCCATTGTGCACTTGCCAAAAGACACTTGTTATCCATGCCACAACTGATGTTCACTCACCATGGAGTTCACCATTTGTCTAGTGTTGGGAGTATGAAAGTGGCATGACTACTATGAGGCCCTCTTTCTTTAACTCAAAACAAAAGGCCATTGTGCACTGGCACAAAGACACTTGTTAACCATGTTACAACTGATGTTCACTCATCATGAACTGAGCAATCTACATATCATGCTTAACTCTGCAACGTGTATGCCTACCTAGCTTGATGTTTTCCAAGTAACCCCAAATGACACTATTGATGCCACGAATGACATCTTACCAACTGTGCACATCAGGTAGTTGTAAGGCACTATGCTGCTTCAGCCGATTGGAAGTGACAGGTAACCCATTGACTCTGCACTACTCACATGATGCCTACTGCCACACATACAATCAAGTTGTGTGTTCACCTGTATCCTTTACAGCTAGATGTTGGAATAGTCAAATACACATTATTTCTCCACTGTGATGCCTTAACTGTTTGTTAGATGTCATGTTCATTCCTTAATCCAAAATGGAATTTATCAGCACGTCTAATTAGCTGCTCAATCCTAATAGTTTGTGCAACCTCCACAAATGTCTTGTCAACAGCTTCAAAACCAGGGAACTATATCACAATAGGAAACCCTACCTATTAACATTTTCGGTCTTACTTACTGTGACACAAAACATTTGGATGTGGATTACACAGTTCCCCAAATAACAATGTACTCTATTTCTCAACAGATCGACATGGCACTGCAGCTGGGCAAACATTGCCCACCAAAAGACTCCCAAACCAACCCAGGTTGAAGCCCTCAGGGGTGAGAACACTGCTGAACATGTGGACGTGGATGATGGACCTGACACATCTGGTCAAATGGCAACAGTCTCACTGTGCCCACATAAATATCTCCAAAGATACAAAAACTCAGCCAGCAACAAACCTCCCAACCTGTGTACCTAGCACAGTCAGCACAATCTTGTGACCCCCTAGCCCTGGATCCTGAAGTGCAAATTACCACCCCTGACACAGAGGGACCAGGACCCAGGTGAAGAGGGTACCCTGGGCCAAGGGCATAGGCTCGTGGGGGAGGGTCCATGTGAACAATGCTGTGGGCCAGCAGAATGAGGCCACTGGGGGCAGTCATGACCAGGGCACCATCAGCCAAGTCTTGGAGGTCAATCAGGAGTCCCAAGGCTAGATGGGCCAGATAGTAACTAAACTCCAGGAAATGAAGCAGCTGTACAGGAACACGCATCAACAGATGGAGGGCCATAATTCCAATATTGGAACCCTAACTGGGATGCTGATAGTCATCCATACAACCCTGAGCAGGGCTTTTCCACCACCATCTACACCTTCTTGTGGTGCAAGTACATCATGGCCATCTACATCTGCTACAGACGCAGAAAGGGAGGCCCTCCAAGAGGATGAAACACTGTCAGATACCCCTGCCTCTGCAGCAGCTGAGCTCCCCCACCCTTGCAAGCGGGGACCTCAATGCAAATATCCAGGAGGTGTGAATGGCAAGATACCCACCAGTGCCAGCAAGAGGCATCAACCTTAATGTCATCCTTTGTGTGTAACATAGTGACACTGTGGACTAATTCTGGACACTTTTCCATTCCTGATGGGAGGAGTAATTTTGACTTTAGAATTCAGATGATTTGGCATATATCTCTATGTTTTCATTCCCCATGACTGACTCCTTCACTTTTTATTTATGTTTGTTTTTACACCACTTATGTCTTCACCTTTAACATTTTTATACATTCACAAGTCACAAACTCATTGTCTACTGTAGTAAATTTCTAATTTAGCAATGTAGATATGTAAGACCATGAGAACTATAGAATGTCAAAACAAGCTATGTGTGTAAGCATGGATATGTTGCATGCACATAATGTTAAGGTCAGGATTACAACCATGCCATACAAACACTTACATACAAGTGTCTTGTCTAAGACGTTTTTTACTACATTAGTCCAGTGATAGGCTAGCAAGATGTCAGATACATGGAAAATGTAACATGTTTGAATTGTACTCTGTAAGTGATCAAATTACAGGTACAGGCCTTCAGAACATGGGAGGAGGGGATCTATCAGACATTGTCTTGTAGAATAGGCAAAAATGAATTTGGTTGATGTCATCAGCTGGAGCCATATCACTTACCTCACAAAAGGAATCCAACATCACATACTGCAACATTCAGACAGATGGCAGTACAACAGTTCCTGATCACAGGGTCATTGCAATCTAGTCCTTCTGCATCTGGTGGTATGACACAAATAAATGTCAGTGATGTGCTGCATGCACTTTGGCCTATAAAGATGAAACACTAACAGCTACATACAGTTCAAACAAAAAGAGTGTTTAGCCAATGTGAAGTAAAACTAACATGGATTTAGCCTACAACTACATAAGTACTAACCACATGATGACACACATAAAGCATCATGACCATTGGAGTCTCCTTAACTTCCATCATATCACTGTGAAAGCTGTCTTGGCACATATCTTGTACACCCAAAGTCGGTGACATACATTCCCAGCAACAATCCATATCCACTTCATCCCAACAGCATCAAATACCTGCCAGTGCCTCAACTCTGAAATGTCCAAATGAAGATGCCATGGTGAAGGTACCTTAACAACCTCAATAACAAAGAATATAGTTATGAAACCATACATATGACACACTTCACATAGCAAATGTGTGGTGAATTCTGTCCATGCCAAAAATCTGACATAAACAAAGCAACATTTACTAAATGTGAATGTGTCAAAAGCGTCATCACCAACCTCCCTTTGCCAGATTTTTCCAGAGCTTAAGCCTCCTAACACTTTAAAAATATACTCCTCACATCATCACAACAAGAGTTCATTGTACAGTCAAAGTCATGACATCTCATAACATATTTACACTCATGAGAAGAAGCTGTTGATGAGGTATTGCTGCAAGTCAGCTACTTCCTCATCACCATCATCATTTGGTATTTCAGGATCGTCATTCGGTGGCACCTCAGGCTCCCCCCTCCCACTGAGATGTACTGTATGTTCTTTCGCAGGGTGATGTTATGGAGCATGCAGTAGGCCACGGTGATCTGACACACCTTCCTGGGTGAGTAGAGGGGGGCTCCCCCAGTATTGTCCAGGCAGCAAAATCTGGCCTTCGGGAGCCCAAAGCCCACTTAACAAGCCGTTTTGTTCTTCCATGGCTTCAATGAAGCAGACTTCCCCTGGTGTAGTTGGATTCCTCAGTGGAGTAAACAACCAAGGATGGTTGGAATATGCTGAGTTGTCTTTTTTGTAATGAGACATAAGAGCCACAATGAATCACACACTTCCTGATTATAGCACCTGACATTTCACACACAAAGTAAGGACAGATGTTACTTACCAACAAGCCATGACCTCTCCGGTTGCAGTCGTGACATCAGCTGGGGTATGGTGCTTCTCCGCATTACAAAGGAATCATGGGCTGAACATGGGAACTGGGCACAGAGATTTGAAATGTACAGATCTGGCAAGCAGCCAACTTGCACATTGATAAAATGGAAGTGTTTCATGTTTAGATAGACTTGTTCACTTGCAAGCGGGTGCACTAATGCAATATGGGTGCCAACAATGGCTCCCACCACATGTGGGAGGCAACCAAATCCCTAGAAGCCAACCTTTATATTGGCTAAATCCCCATGCCCAGGGAACCTAATGAAACTGTTCATGTGTTTCATCATTGCTGCTAGCATGTCTTTTAAAACACCACTAAAGTTAGGTAGTGATATACCACCAGCTATAGCCACCGTATACTGAAAGGACCCTATGACCAGAAAGTGTAATGAATCTCACAATCGGTGGTATACATGTTGAATTAGTGTTTTGAGGCAACTGACAACATAGATCTTGTATAGTTTGGCTATTCAGATGAAATGTTTTATAACATCCATTTCTTCCACAGTCTGAAGGACTGGAAATGAACAGTACACTGGAGGTTGTCATTTCCTCCTTTTTCCAGGGTACCTATGTGTGAAATTAAATAAATAGGTGCATCAGTCACAGTGTCCAGAGCTATGTATGTGATGAGTAAGTCACACATCATGTGACAAAGCATTACTGGCTTAAAAACCATTACACACATTTCACATTTCAATTGTCTACGCCCCAAGATCCAGCTATACTTCCCATTGTTGTCTACACGTGTCTACAACATATATGTGCACATCGTACAGCTATATGGTCTTCATGTGTACCTTGTCATAGAAAAATTTGTTTTCTCTTCCCAAAATACAGTCACCGGCGGTGTACAGTGCACTGGGGTTACAGGGCATTTATGACCAGAAATGCACCACACTGATGACTGTGCACTAGAAATTACACATCAGTGGAGTCTTACATATATGTACATGTTATGACACATTTGTAGTGGTAGTGACGCATTTATCAGTCAGCAATTCAGTAATTTCAACCGCTAAAATGGCAGTTGTCTGACTTCGTATATTGGACTTTTGGAAGCTGCTGCCGCTGGTAGATGGTGGCCAGCCTGTTGGTGGGTTCATCCACGGTGGTCCCAGCCATAGGCCAACGTTGTTGACTCTGAGGGTTGCGGACCAATGGCTATGTCTGTCTATGGTTATGACCGTGTACGTGGCGTACATGTATGCCATGGTTTGTAAAAAAACTCACTTGCCTCCTGGCACTGCTGCCATCAACACCTCTGCCACTTTAATCATGCCAGGTCAAGCAGGTGAATGGGCCACTGCCTTCTCTCCAGAGAAGGTGGAGAAATGTTTTTATGAGGTCCTTCCCCTGTATGGTCAGATCCATGGCTCACCAGAGGAACAGGTAACTATCTCACATTCATATTTGACTATGTTCAACACCATCCTTTCCTTTCCCACAGGCTACAATGTGCCTCTGATTCCCAGATATTTTTTTGGATGACATTAGTTACATTTTGCGTCCCATCCATAGGATGCACATGTCATGGATTGTGGAGCCATGTACTTTGTGTATTTCAGATGAGCATTGTGTTGTGTTATGTGTAACAAGCCCTGGATCCTCTTTCTGTTGCTTTCACATGTCTATGCAAGTAAATATTTCAGGGTAACAACGATATACAGGATGATCAGATGATGGTAAATGAGAAAATAAATGTATTTGCATTACAAAATGAGCTGTGTATGTATACTGTTAGAAGCAGTTGAGGAGGGTGTTAGCAATGGGTATAGTCTCACATGTCACTCAGCCCAGATCAGGCCTTTGCAAATGGTTATCTGAGAGCTAGCTAAACCTTACTGACCCCTCCAGAGTGCCCCACAATCTTGAGTTCAGATATAGGATGGCCACAAGATGTACTGTTATGCATTGAAGTGTTGGACATGTTATGTTCATGTTGTTCCAGTATGCTCAGCCTACAGAAAGCAAGGCCTGTCAAAGGTTTTCCCATTAGGGTCCATAGCCCAGGATGGGGCAGAGTTACTGTGGCAATGTCACTGATGCTGAGAGTGAACTCCCTGTAGACCTGCAGATCCTTGGATGTTGTCAAAATGAGTCTTCAGAACTAATAGCAGTGCTTAATGCTTTTACATTGCTTACATTTGGAATGGTGACTAAAATAAGCCTCTGACCTGCTACATCTTTCCATTGACCCACATTATCAATGTGTGACATTTACTACTGACAGGCCCCTTACTACCACACGTCTGTTGTTACTTTTCCCTAAGTCATGTTTGCACTTTACTGGCCTCTTGTACAAGAGACATACTTACCGTGCAGATAGGTGGTTAGTTCTGGAGAGATCATTACATGTGAATCACTAGCTTTGTCACATTGAACCAATCAGACCAAACTGTATGTTGGTGTGTTGAATGTCATCTCTGTAAGAATGCCACATATAGTAAAAGGTGTGTCCTGTGATACCAGCACATACCACACAACCTCAATCAGATGTAACATGAGATTCCATTATACAGTCCATATGTCCACACATCCACAGAGAGGAATCTCTGAGTGACACCCATTCCAGCCCCCTCATTGTTACCTAAGTCTTAGGGTGTAGTCTTGACTTTGGTAGTAGCCTATATGGACCATATACAACAAACCATGTGCAGAGATGTAAAAGTGTCTGTACAGTCATACACAAGCAGTTTACCCCTCAAAAGGTCACAATGGTGTGTTATGTTTCATAGGGGCTCACATCACTTTACATGTTGCCTGACCCTCGGCTACATGATGTTAGTGGGCTTGGTTAGTCAGTGTAGGTTTTGACCCGTGTTGTGGATTGTCAGCAGATGACTACAAAACTGTCTACGTATGTCCGAGTACTTATCTGCATGTGCAATTTCCACATGTAGTGTGTGAACAAATCAGAAATGCTTGTGCTAGGTGTCTACAAAATGTGTGTTAACCAAACAGATATCCTAAATTATGCACGTATGATCTCTTCATTTGTCTACTGTATCCATACATGTCAACACCCATCAGAATCAAACCATTTAGAGAGCCATTGCCCGAAAGGTGTGGACTAAACTTATGAACAGGAGTAGGGATCCAAATTCCTGAAAAGTTTGGTTGCTTATTAATAACTTAACAAACAATAAGAGGGGTTTTGGTACTGGTAATATTTCAGAAGGTGACTGGACAACCTACTTGATTAGACGTTTCTCAGCAAGTGAGCTTGATGAGAATCTGTCGAGTGTGGGGGCTTACTCCACCATAGCAGCCCCGGTTAAGCTTCTTTCTCAGCCTGCTGTGTCCGTGTTTTCTCTTCCTGAAGAGAAGACCTTTTCACTGCCTTCTCTCCTTCGTATAATTTCCAGGGCAAAGCAAGATGGAGCCCCAGGTCCTAACAGTCTCCTGAAGATTCTGTTCAAACAGGACATGTCCTTTTGGGAAGTTCATCTTGCTCATCTGTTTGAGTACAGCCTTTTGACCTCAAGAATTCCTGAGTCTTGGCGTGGTGCTATACTTCATCTGCTATATAAAAGTGGTTCAAGGTTGGATCAAGCTAATTTCAGGTTGATAGCCTTGCTTGATAACGAGGCCAAGTTTTGTGCTAGTCACCTGTTGCAAGATCTTCGTGCCTGGGCAGAATTGAAGGGATTAATGCCCATTGTCCAAACAGGGTTCCCTGCTGTTTCGGTTGCATCTACAAACCTATTAGCCGCATCTATTTTGGAGGACAGGGCAATTTTATCAGGCTCTGTGTTACATTGCTGTTTTGTTGATTTTAAGGCATCGTTCGATCAGATTCTCAGGAGCACCCTGTGGGCTAAATTACAAAACTGGGGAATTCCATCAGTGCTTTTGTGTGCCATTATAGAACTACACACAGATACCTGGGTCCTTATTAAATTAGGAGATGGTCGTTCCCTTTCCAGGAAAATTTCCATCGGTCGTGGTGTGAAGCAGGGTTGCACTCTGCTTTTTAATCTGTTTAATGCAGATTTGTCTCAATGCTGTTAATTCTCCCCCCCCCCAAAGGTCAGTGGTATTAGGCTTAGCCACCTGCTCTATGCTGACGAGCTGGCACTGTTTAGGTATACTAAGATTGTTCTTCAACTGCTTAATCAACTCCCATCTTGCACACTTTCTAATCAATTGGAAGTTAATCTGCTCAAAACCAAAGTGGTCTCCTTTGGCAGGATAAAGCATTTGGGAATCAGCTGGTACTATAAGAGTAGTAAACTTGTTTCAGACCTGTATTATTAAAAATTAGGGGTGCATCTTGATTCTAGGGGTAGTTTTGTTAGGCATAGGAAGGAGATTGAACTTAAAGCTGTGGCTCTGCAGGTGGATTTTTCTAAATTATTTAAAGCTCTTAAAGGGCAGAATCTGCTCTCACTAATGGAAGTTATGAAAGCAATGATTATCTCTTCATTGTCTTATGGTCAGGAAATTGTGCTGGGTAAAGGCTCATGTTTGTTAAATAGGCTGTTCAACAAGATTTACAAGTCTTTCATGTACCGCAACTTGCTTCTCCTGCCCAGGTATGGCTGGAATTTGGGATTTTAGATCAGCAGGCACAAGGTGCTAGTGCCTTCCTGATGCTTTGTCATAAGTTACAATGGGCCAAGGAAGGCAGTTTGGAGTCAGTTCTGTGGCTGGAAATTAGTGCGTCTGAAGTGAAGGTGTCTCACTTCCACTTTTTGGCTGATTGCAAACAGCAATTAAAAGCTGAGGACCATTGGGCAAGTAATCTCCCCATCCTCTTTTTAAACTGGGTGCCAAAAAGACCATGCAACTATGCTTGTATCACTCGTACCGATTTTTCCTTGCCAAATATAAGCATACCTGGTCGGTAATTAACTCATTCAAGCCAGGTACTCCAGCTGGCTATCTTTCTTGCTCACACGGGTGTTGTCTGAAAGAGGCATTTATGGCTTTGAGGATGGGTGATTGGGTTTTTCTGAAGCATCTACCCTCATGGTGGTCAACTCTGGAGGAGGGTGTGATGTGTAGGGGTTGTGGCTGTTGGGAAGAAACCCTTGAACGTGTGGTTTGTTTTTGTCCAGCACTGCTCAAGCAGCGTCGATCTCTGCTTCGGAGTAAGTGGAACAAATTGTGGAATTGCTCCTGTCAGCAGGCTATTATTATGTCTTTGGACCATGTGAACTCAATGTTGAATGTTTTGTTTAACAAATGTATTAAAGTTGCTCATACCAAATTTAGGGGCACTGCAAGCAGTGGATAATGATGTTTGAAATTTACTTCCGCCCTTGCTCCTTTGGGATTGAATTAACTTTGTCCAGCTGCTGCTCAGTTTCAACCTCACACTATGGGCTTTATTGCCTGTTGGTAGCTAACTTATGATCATTCAATGCACCTTAGCACTTTCAGGGCCTTGACTACTGTGGGTCCCTTGTTTATTATGCACTATGTGGGGTTCCTGTTTGTGGAGGTCCGGTCATATCTTAATGGTAGGTCATGTAATACTACTATGGGAATGGTTTTTTTACTGATGTTAGCGTACATAAATTATTAAGGATTTTATTATGTATTTAATGTCTGATTTTATTAGCTCGTATGTGCAGCTGGGGCTTTTTTTATTCTATGTAAATTCATCATTGGCTGTTTTTTGTTTTAATTGTATGAGATTTTATTATTTGTACAATAAACTATTAATTCATTCATTCGACTGTTGCCATGCATCAGGGAGAGGCATGTAGAAATATGTGAATCATATGTGAGTGTGTACCCTCAGTAATACATTGGGATTCGTATTTGCATGAAAAGTAGGTACAATAATGTACATTCTAATTGAGAAACAGATTTAACCACCAGGTAATGGAGTTTCTGCGAGCCTCAACAACATTCACTGGACTATTGGCCTTTCATTATGCAGTGTTAGAATGGAGTTCTCACCAGTACCAATCGCAACTGATGATTTGCAAGGCCTAGCTGATTCATTGTGTTGTGCATATTTGTATGCAAATCACCCAGACATTTTGAGCAGATTGTCTCCAGTGCATTTTTCAGTGCAATATATGTTGAAAAGCTACATTAGTACCATGTGGCCTTGCAAATGTTGAAGCCACTATGGTGGATCCTGTAGTTGGACTCTATTTCACATTATAGTATTGTTCTGTGATTCTTACTGTAGGTCAACTGTGTTCTGGCACAAGCATTAAACCAATTTGTATTTGTCATTTCAACATCCTCCCAGGTAAGTGGAGGAGACAGGGCCGACATCTGTGGGGAAGCATCTAGCTACGGTACCTCTGGTCACCACAGATATGGATGGACCCAGTGGCCCAGAGGGTGAGGGGTGCACCAGGAAGGACACCAACTCAACATCATCATTGTCCGACTCCAGCAGACACTCCCTAGTGGTAGCTTGGCATGCAGGACCAGTTCCTACACCATTCTTGTCTGCCACCCCGGTTGCACCCCACCCAGTTGGTTGTGACCACTCACTCAAGAGAGGAGCCATCTCATTAGCTCCAGGCGTTTATCCCCTACCCGTTTCCCCTTCTGCCCTGAGGAAGGAGGCTATTGACTTCCTGAGAAACATCTTCTGTGGGTCAGACAGCACTACTGAATGCCATCCATGTGCAGGACAGCCATTTACAACAGACGGTGGCCTACCTGGAAGGCACCTACAGTTCCATGTCTGCCCTACAGAGCTCTTTTCAGACTCTTGCCTCCTCCCTCATGGCAGCCTTCCACCCATTCTATACTTCCACTCCACCACCTGCCTCTTCCCCATCCAATTTCCCTATGCCCATACCTGTCCCAAGCACACTCACACATAAACGCAAACACACCTCAACCCCAAGCAGCACACAAAAACAAAAACACTACAAAGCACACAAGTACGCAACCACTCACCAAACATTCACCCCACTCACAACCACCACCCCACCATATCCCCAGATACCAAAGCCACACCCACAGACCCCCACCACTCCTACCATTCCTCAGACGCAACACCTATACCAACAGACATATCCACCACTCCCACCATACCCCCAGACACCACACCCACAGACACATCTACCACTCCCGTCATACCCCCAGACCCCACACCTACAGACAACTCCCCCACTCTCAGCATAACCAGCACATCCACATCACACACCACACCAACGACAAACTCTCACACCTACAAAACACAAACCTCATATATCAGACACACAGACAGCATCACCAACAGCACACACACACACACACACACACACGTACACCTGACATTTTCACTTCCTCAACCTCCCAACCCCTAATCCCTCCTGGACACCCTTCCCATTTTCCTAAAATACATTTGATGTTTGCCCTTGCCCCTGTAACTCCCCTCCCAAAGCCAAAGGGACCACACCCCAACACATCTCATCCCATTGCATCCCATCTCCAACACATCCAAGTCCTCCTCTGTGATACCGAAACTCCCCACAGAACCCAGACATGCCAATAAGAAACACCAAAAAAGGATCCCTCTCCCAAACTCAGGCCCACCCCTCCCAAAACCAAACCTACCCATCCCAAACTCAGGCCTACCCTCCCCAAAACCAAATCCTGCATCCCAAAACCAAACCCCGTCACAAAGGACATCATTGAGGTGGGTGGAATGTCCACTAGATGCCCCTTCCAGGTGTGGTTCACATGGCAGTGTTCTGAGAAGCATGTTAAGAGGCACAGAAGTGTGCTGGACCACCTATATTACTATTTGACTGGCCATTGGCCTTACCTACATGTGTTTGTATTTTAAAAATAAAGAAGAAGTTGCTAGTTTTCTTACACATTAGTCCTACCAATACTTTTCTACCATTTGAATGTTCATGGATACTTTGGGATGTATGACTACAGTGTGATTATTTCACCCTGTTTTATGATCCATTTGATGTGGTTGGTATGATCTTACCTTGGAACCAGCACTCGAGGCACCAGGACAAGGGGAAATGTACAATGGATGGATATGCGGGATGTAATCTTATAGGGGCTGACATTGCATTGGGTGGTATTTCATATGTTAAGTATTTCATCTTGGCTTGGCTAATGTCAACATCAATTGGGTTACCTTTTTTCCCTAGGATGTAGGTTGGACATTTGTTTAATGTGTGCAAGCTAGATATTTGTTTGTCCACACATGGAAGGTGTTTAATTGTTTTACCTTTATATACATTTTAAGGGACATGTGTCCATTTTCATGTGTAAATTACACCTACTATAACTACAAGCGTGACCTATGCTGTTACTCCTGTATTTGCTTTCATGACTTGCACTTAAATATTTCTCACATTTGCATGGCACTTGGTAATACTCTTGGTTGTCCCTGATATACATCAAGCCACAGTTCCTGGGCAGATAGTGGATTTGAGGGATGGGCAAAGAGGTATGTGGCCTAGGGCACCAGTCTTTCAGAGGTTCCCCTGGTAGAGGCATTCCTATTCTGCAGGGATTAGTATGCGTCCAGATGTCCGTAGTTGGCACTTTTTACTTTTAGGCACTAGAAAGCACATTTTTACATTTAGGGCCTGATTACGAGTCAGGTGGTCTCAAGAGCGCCAGACTTGCGGTGGTGGTTGGACCACCGTGGTATGGCGGTTCAACTGCCACATTAGGACCCTGAGGGTCCGACCACCAGCAGACTGCCATCTCTGCCAGGATCTCTAATACTGACAGGATGACAGCAGTCCTGGTTGTGATCAGCCAGGGAGGTGCTGAAATCAGCGCCACCCTGCTGATTACAACCTTGTTCTCCGCCAGTCTTTTCATGGCAGTCTGACCACCATGAAAAGGCTGGTGGAGAACAAGTGCAGGGGACCACAGGTGGCCCCCGCACTGCCCATGACCATGCACCCTTGAAATGTGCACTGTCTGCTTTGCAGATAGTTCACATTTCAAGGGTGCTGGTGCACCCTGCGTGTCACCCTCCTCCTGGTGAATGGCCACTGGAGGAGGAATCCTGATGATGAAAAGGTAGATCCCATCTCTTCTATGGCACTCCCCTTGCCCTCCGGGCCATTGGGACCCTCTGTGTCAGTGCAATCTTGACCTGATGTCCCATAGCCTGATGCTTCCCCACTTGGCTGTGCCCCGTCTCCTTCACTTGCTGGTGCTGATACTGCAAAAAGGAAGAGAAATAGGGTCACAACACCTACCTGATAACACTTGAATTACAACTCAGTGACAAACAATACTATCAGGTCAAGTAGGCCCCCAGCAAAAACTTACACCTAAGTGGCACATACATGTGCCATAACATATGCTTGCATGCCATCTGGATTTCTCAAAGTTGCCCACAAGAACATCAGGATGTCAGACTACTACAGTGGCATAGATGAATTCTGGCAAACCCCACAACCATACTTCTCCATCGGAGTAATTTCTCAAGGATACACACAACAAAGAATATGTAAGCTTCAGGATAGTCACCACTAATGTCTAACACCCATGACAATGACGAGATCTGAGTGTGTCAGTAGTACACATCTGTCCCTTGAATGTTGTAGAGACACAGAACTCACAATCAAAAATAGAAGGACTCCAACCTGTTGTCCAGTGAGAAACAACATCACTACCCGCATTTTGGACATGCCAAACATGGTAGCTACCTGTGGATGAATGCATGTACCCAAGCACATGTGATGTCAACATCAGTGCAAGACACTCCATGATGCATGACAACAGTCAGGTAACAATCCTCAATCAATACACATGTGCAGTAAACTCTTCAACACGATGCCACATCAGGGGCATAGATAAAGAAAGATTGGTCCCACAATCTTGGCCCACCTGTCATATCCCTCATTGCCACAGCAATTCTACAGTTCTACATGCCACATGACATACTATGATGCATGAAGGTATCTGTCAGACAATACACAATGCCAACACACCCTTGTCTGTGACACAACATGGAATGTGCCACCATTGTAAATGTACCATTCCACAGTTTTCCAAGCACATATATTTGAGGGGATACAGAAATCATATCATTAACATGGCTAGGACATGCCTGAAATTTCAGATAATGAACGTTTCCCAACACTCATGGGACATGATTCATGTCAATGGACATTCCCCACATACAAAGGGAAAGTGGTTTGCTACATCTTAAAACAATTAACCAGGTAAGCCATGTCTCATATATGATGGGCACCAACGCAGCACAGCCTGTAGTAAGGCACCAGTACCCATCATATACTGAGGCTAACTTGCTTTGGGTGTCAGATGTCTACATACACAAATGCACAGACACATGGCAGAGGACAGTGATTCATAATACAATTACCTTTTTGTCTGTGACATTCAGGGAAAGTGATTTTTGGCTCACAATTGACACCCACTACAAAAACAAATAGTACAAGAATGAGGAGTGGAAACAGTCATTTTTGGACCGTGCAAAGTAAGTGATTTGTGAATTCCCTCATGGTTTGTACTGGGTTCCAGGTTCAGAAAGCAAGGTACGCCAGTAAGATACACATGACATGTCAACACAATCTCCCAAATACTGTGTGACACATGGCTCATCCCTTACTGCAGGGGGAGCAATCAGTACCCCACACAATCACCTGGCAATGGGACAAGCAGGAATTCTGTATGTACTCACACCCTTGTGGCTGCTGTGCTGCCCTCAAGTGTCCATCCAGCTCCAGGTAGGCCACCGCCAGGATGTGGGCCATTAGGGGTGTCATGGTCTGACGGGCACCCCGCCCATGTTGGGGGGACAGCCAAAGCTGAGCCTCTGTGATCTTCCGGGCCCAGCATCTAAGGTCCTCCTACCTCTTTCCACTGTTGGCGCTTCGCTAGCTGTGGACCCCCAGTGTTCACACCTTCTTGGTGATGGCTCTCCAAATCCCTTTCTTTTGATGGGCGTTGACCTGCACGGATGCACAAACACAAGACAGGAAATTATATCCCCAGATGACATAAAAAATGGCAGAGTCACATACATGTCAGTACACATTGCAATGAACAATCTGTTTTGCCCAAAATGCCCATGTAGGGCACATACCAGTCACTGAGTACATGGATAAGACTAGAAACATTTCCCAATCTGCAGACCAAACCAAGACCCTTCTCAGGCCCTCCACTAACCAGGTTGGTCAACTGACATCTTGTGTGATATGCCCTGGCATTATGACAGAGATTTAAAAAAGAATGAAAAAACACAACACTGCTCTGTGGCTTCTGATGCCACAGCAACTGCAACACAATGGCATTTACTACAAATGTTGGCACACATGGGCACAATCTAGCCTGTGAAGAGGGACTATATTAGGAAGTACAGGGAAAAAAGTGACATGAGGTACCTACCTGCTCCTCTGGTGCACCATAGAGCTGTCCATACTTGGGTAGGAACCTCCTCCACCAGCTTCTCCAGCTCTTCCGGGGAGAAGGCATGGGCCCTATCACCTGTTGGATGTGGCATAACATGATACACAGCAGCTCAGGTCATGGAGGTCTTGCTGGCAGCAGTGTCAGGAGTCAAGTGAGGTATTTTTCAGAACATGGCGGTCACGACCACTGCGTACGCAGCTGTTGCTGCCGGTGGACACAGCCATTGGCCCAAGACCGTTACTGGCAACAACATGAGCCTATGGCTGTGTCCACTGCGGTTGCAAATTCCTACTGCCATTACAACTTCCACCAGCAGATGTGGGCAGTTCCTAGTGTCCAGTGGTATAGGTCAGGTACCCACCATTTCAAAAGCATTTTATGTTGTATTTGGCTAATAAAAAATGTGTCAGAAAAATGGTCTTAACAATTGATAACTGCTGGTCCTGTCCTGCCATGTATGTATTTCTACTTTTACAGCATGTTTGTACATTGCCAGGCACATACAGCAAGTTAATTTTGGCCACAGACAACCCCCAGTCAAATTCTGAGTACACTGTTTCATGTGAAAAATCGTTGCTGTCCAGATAGATGATGTGTACACATTTGTGGTAAAGCAATGGGGAAACTTGTTACTTCTGTGTAATTGGCAGTGGTAATGTGTACTGAGCATCATGTCAATCATTGCATGCCTTGTCAAAGTATGTCAATAACATGCATTATGTATGTTTCAAGAAATAAATTGGATGATGGCTATACTTATTTCTTGTCCTACATATACCAGATGAGGGGGAGCTAGCAGTGCCACCAGGTGAGAATCCTGAACTGCTAAGTGAGGATGACAGTGATGAGGGGGAAGATGAAGACTTGCGGGCAGATCCCATCAATGAGTACTTTACTTGAATGCAAGTAAGTGATAATATCTGATTCCTGTGAATGTATCTGATTCTGGGAAACTGCAGTTGACAGGATGTGTTGAGTAGGGCATGTTTTTCACAAAGGACAGGGAATCCCACGCCATGCAGTGTACAGCCAAGGTGTGATTGCAAATTGAGAAAGAGAAAAAGATAATAGCATCATTATCTTCTTTGTGTTAGTCTCATAGAAATGTGAAAGGATCTACTGAAGTCTAATATGAGGTAATGGTCATATGTATAGATTTTTTCAGCCTATACTCCTTGCATTGTGTTTTATTCAGGTCTCTTCACCATGTCATCTTCGTGTGGGCATTTCAGAGTTGTATCATTGGCATTTAACTGTTGCTGTCCTGACATAAGAAGTAGACATGGATTGATCCAGGTAATGTTGGTCACAGATTTGCGGTGTATAAGTCCTTTGCCGAAAGCAGCTATGACAGTGGGTGGGTGGAATTCTGAAGTGCACAATACACTTGTTTCATGTGGTGTGTTGATCCAATTATCTCATGTGTGTGATTACATGTTGTCATCCAATGCAATCCATGCATTCTCCCTTCACATTATGCAGACAATTATCTCGTATGACCTGCATGTAGCTGTCAAAGTGTTTCCTCTTTGCAGGCCACAGTGCCTGCATATCATACCACCAGATGCTTGCTCATTGTAATAGGATGGACATATGATTAGGGACTGTTGTATTGCCCTATGTCTGTATATGGCATATGTCAAGTTGGTAGACCTGGTTTTGGTATGTGATAAGGCTCAAGCTGGTGACATATATTCACTAACCTGTTAGTCTATTCTATGGGACAAATGCTATCAACTGTGTTGACCTGATATTTGTGCAACATAACAATTCCATTTCAGTCTAGCTTCAGGATGTCTGATTTTATTGGCACTTGGAGGGATGGTCATAGACTTGTATATTGCCAGCAGTGCAGTGAAAACAGTGGCTGGGTAGGATGTGGTTTAGGTTATCGTAAGACCTAGTTTACTGTCTTGCAGGCAGATCCAGAACCTTGTTGTATATGTGATAGTTGTCACCATGTGCCCAGTGCTTTGGGAATGTATCTGCTGCCAATGTCATTCAGATAATGCATTATGGGGCCTTTCACTGGGCTTTAATTTGCATGCAGTTTGAGCATCACAGAGTGTACCATGATATCTATCTTGGCCCCTCCCTTGTGGGTAAACTTCATCTGTGAGTTCACAGGCAGATGCACATGGTCATATGGCCAGTGGCCTGGTTCTTGGGGGTACAGGAACTTTCCCTCCTTGAATTTACAGTCATGTTACTTCTAGATATATACACAATTTACATGCGTCACCCTCTCAGGTAAGTACAGTTCTCTTGCAAGTTCACGTACAGGAATACTTGGACAGATGCACAGTGGGCTGATGTTTTGCATCCTGACCTTAGCAATCCTGTCAGTGCCTGTCCTACACACACACTATACCGATGCCATTCTCTCAGGTGAGTATAGTTTAATGGTTACGTAGAGGTAGAGAAGGGTCATAGTGGCAGAGGACAGTGTTGTGGCTGAGTGGTGTGAGTTTACCTGTGCCTCTGGGCCTTAGCATTCCTGTCAGTGCTTGTCTTACACACAGACTATACAGATGTCAACCTCTCAGGTAAGTACACTCCAATGTACAGTTTGTAATAAATGCTAATTTTGAGTAGGCTACTCTGTTCTGGTTTTAGTAATGTTGGAACAGTGCCTGCTGGGAATTGTAGTGCTGACAATCCCTGTACTACACCCATGATACAGAGATGTAGTTCCACCAGGTGAGTCTACTTCACATGTTCAAGGCCAGACATGGGTCTATGGACAGGTTGACACTGGACGTTTATTGGGGTGACAGTGAAGGTGGCAAAAGGTGAGCAGTGAGCATGCATGACAATACCTTTTGGGGCCATTTGTATTGTTGTGATTTACCTGACTTCATTCCCCCAGGTATTTCTGTCATGCCCTCAGGATGCAGGATGGCCAAGACCTTATCCTCCCATGATGTGAGCTGTAAGGGAGGAGGTGGGGGCCCACCACCAGTCTTCTGGTGTTGTAGCTGGTGCCTGGATGCCATGGAACATAGTGGAGTGGGGCCTGCGCAATTCAGCCACATTTCCATTTTCCTGGCGGTAGTAGTGTGCTGGACTTCGGCTCCAGATAGCTGTGGCTCTACTCTCATGATTTAATCTACCATGACTCTAAAATCATCTTTGGTGAAACAGGGATTTTTCTGGGGTGATATGGTGGTAAAATGAAATAATCAATAATAAAGATAGGTGCTGGGAAATGACTAGGTGACGGGGAGTAAATAGTATGGAGGGGTGCAAATGGGTGTGATATGGGTGTGTTGATGGTGTAAAATATTTGCTCAGTGAAAGATGGAGGGGTGTCAGCCAAATTGGAATTTTTATTTTTTGGGGCGCTCTGGATTGTGTATTTTGTGTGGAGCTGCAAAGGATTGTGGTGTGAGAAGGGGTGTGTTTTATAGTGTGGTCTGTAGGTGTGTCAGATGTGTGAATGTGTGGCAGCTGTGTTGTTAAATTCATCTAATGTGGTGTTGTGTATTATTGTGGTGGCCGCGAACCACTGTGATTCAGACCACCATTGAAGGACTGCCACGGCATGACCGCCACCAGTGCTGGTGGTTGGGCCACCTATTTTTCACCCTAGAAACGTACTGGTGTTGTTATTTTTGGCTGGCTTTTGGCTGTCCTGGCTGTGTATCTCGGGGTCTGTGTGATCGCCAACATGACGGTCTTTTGGCGGCCCCCAAACTCGTCAGTGAGGCCCTAAGTCTTGTTGGGACTTTAGTGAGGCAAAACGCATAGAAAGGAGATCAAATGAGTGATCAGATACTATAAAAATTAAGGTATTTGGCCACTTGTTGTCGAGACAGCGTGATAGAGCTATTAGGGCAGAGATCAAGCCGGTTTGCTCTGGCAAACCACCCCTAGTTAGGGTTTGTTCTGGGTGTCTGAGAGCAAGGCAGGCAAGTGGCCTTCTGTCACAGTTCCGGACGGGTCTAGTCAGGACTCTGGGTGGGGCACCCCTTGAGGTCACAGAATATCTCCCAAGGAGGTAGTGTACCGAAACAGAAGAGAAGCTAAAGGCATACACGAGGAAAGGACAGCTATGGTTAGGCACAGAAAACAGGAAAGTGAAGGCAGAGCAACCTTAGTGTGAACAAACAAGGAACGGATCAGTAATGGACAAACACGCTGAGGTTATCACTAAGGTTGTACACAGGGTAGGGCTCAGAACTTCCCACAGCAACAGGGAACATCAATGCCTTTGTGCAGATTACTCTTACAGATAGTCACCCCGCAAGCCCCATAGAAAGGAGGCAGCAGAAGTGATTCTGTCTCTGGACCCTTAGGGCACAAATAAGGATTGTACTTACATACACAACACTAGCCCTTGTGGGTCCAGCTGGAAACAGTGGCAATTCCTAGAAGATAGCAATAGCACACTGTCACTGTTAGGCACTAATGACTACATACAACACTAGACAAAGGATGAGGTCCGGAATTGCCTCCTGGAAACCAGAAGCCAACCTCAGCACAAAGGAAAACACTTATACACAGGTGAGGACTGATAGTACACTTACCGGACACGATAACCCAAGAGGAAACAGAAATAGAAGGAACAAACTAGGATGCAAAGGCGGGAACAGGGAACAGGCTCAGGCTGAAGCAAAAGTAGGAATAGGACTGGAAAAACAGGGAGCAGGCTCTGACTGGAACAAGCAGGAATAGGACTGGGAAACACAGAGCAGGCTGTGGCTAGAACAAGCAAGAACAGGACTGGAATGCAAGGAGCTAGAACAAACAGGAATAGGACTGGGAAACAGAGAGCAGGTTCAGGCTGAAACAAGGCAGGAACAGGACTGGAAAACAGGGAACAGGCTCTGGCTGAATCAAGCAGGAACAGGGCTGAGAAACAGGGAGCAGACTCTGGCAGAAACAAACAGGAACAGGGCTGAGGAACAGAGAGTAGGTTCAGGCTGAAACAGAACATTAACAGGACTGGAACACAATCCAACAAGGGGTCTGGTACACAAAGGAATTGAACTCCAATGCACGGCGAGGAGCTTCAGGGAATGGCAGCTTATAAGCAGTTCCAGGCAGCAGCAAACCCAGGGTGGAGTCACATGGCTGGGCTGCACAAGATAGGCCACAGGTGTGTGCAGTTTCAGTCTCTCACAAGTCCTGGAGGGGAGAATCCAGTATAAAGGAACAATTGGACTTTTCCCATAGGAAGCAATGGACAGAAAAGTTAAAGTCTTACCGACTACCAGGCAGTGCATTATGGGATCAGAAGTCCATGGGAGCAAATATAGTCCTTCTATAGCATGCCATATCGAAAAGGGAAGCAAACAAGAGTCATAAAGGGATTCTGGATGAGTGTTAATGATGATTCCCAGGCTACAGCACGCCCTAGAAATGGGACAGCAGAGTCGTAACACCTTCAGTTTGTCACTGCTTAGCATTCCTGGCCAGAAGAGGGATAGAAACTAGCTAAACAGCTATTTCTTGCTGAGATAAAGGTATGCTGTGTGATCTATCTCAAGAAACTTGATTCATAGGCTTTCTATCTTCCACTTCTGCTAAACTTAGCATGGCATTTAGAAGTGGTGATAGTTTGTTAGAATGTAAGGAACTTGCTAACCATGTTAGGATTGTTCAAATTGTTTCCGCTGCCATGTCATACATTACTACATTTATTTTCATATTCTGCGCGGTGTTAGAAATGGGTCTTTGGTTGGCAGTCAGCCAACCCTTCTGTCCAAGTAAGGGCCCTTACTCTAGTCACGGTTAAGGAGAATCACCCTCAGTTAACTCCCGCTTACCCCTTTGGAAGCCTGGCACGAGCAGGCCAGCTTAACTTCAGAAGCAATGTGTAAAGTATTTGTACTAACACACAGTACCTCAGTGAAAACACCACAAAATGACACAATACAGGTTTTGAAAAATAGATAAGATTTATCTAAACAAAACAATACCAAAACAACAAAAATCCAACATACACAAGTCAAGTTATGAATTTAAAAAGCAAAAGAGTCTTAAATCTTTTTTAAAACAGTGAGAATGCTGTTAGCATAAAAAGTACCTGGGCAGCGTCAAAAATAAAGCTGCAAGGGCACGTGTCCGTTGAAAAAGGCAAGCAACGCATCGATTCCTGCAAGCAAGAACGAGCATCATTCCTTCTCCGGTTGGGTCGGCAAGCGTCCTTTCTTCGCAAGAGAGCAATGCGTCCATCTGGATGAGCACCTTGGGTCCGGGCAGGCTTTACGCTGATTTTCCATGCCCAGTGATGCTGCGTTGAAATCCGGTCGTACGGTGTCCAGAAACCACACTGCGTGAGGGCTTGTGTCATTAACAGCAGCCTCTGCGGGTGTTGTGCATTGTTTCTCCAGCCGTTTTGCGTCGATCTTCCAGCCACGATGCAGGTGGAGCGTCAATATTAGCCACGAGGCCAGTGGAGTGTCGGTTTTCAGCTGCAAGGGGGGTGCATTGAAAGTTTCCCCGCACTGCGGTCTTTGCGTGGATTTCTGTCCTTTTCCACCAGCTGCACCTTTCAAGGGCCCAGAGACAGGTTAGGGCACCACTTGGCAGGTTGGACTCTCAATAACAAGCATAGGTGCTGGCAGAGAGATGTCTTTGTTGTCCCTGAGACTTCAACAACAGGAGGCAAGCTCTGTTCAAGCCCTTGGAGATTCTTCACCAGTGGGAAGTCACACAAAAGTCAGTCTTTGTCCTCTCTCAGGTAGAAGCAGCTACTGCAGGCCAACCCACCAAAGCACAGTCACAGGCAAAGGGGCAATACTCCCCCTCCAGCTTCTCTAGCTCTTCTCCTTGGCAGAGGTTCCTCTTGATTCCAGAAGTAATCTGATTTTCAGGGATTTAGGGTGCTCTTCTTATACACCTTTCTGCCTTTGAAGTATGCCTACTTCAACGAGAAGCCTCTGTTCTTTTCAAGATCCTGCCTTGCCCAGGGCAGGCCCCAGACACACACCAGGGGTTGGAGACTGCACTGCGTGAGGGCGGGCACAGCCCTTTCAGGTGTAATTGACCACTCCTCCCCTCCCCTCAGCCCAGATGGCCCAGCAGGATATGGAGGCTTCACCCCAGCCCCACTTGTGTCAGGGTCTAGATGAGAGGTGCAAACAGCCCACCTGTCAATCTGACCCAGACAGGGAATCCACAACCAAGCAGAGTCACAGAATGGTTTAAGCATGAAAATGCCTACTTTCCAAAAGTGGTGTTTTCAAACACATAGGTGGTCATTACAACCCTGACGGTCGGTATTAAAGCAGCGGTAAAACTGCCAACAGGCCGGCGGTAAAAAAAATGGAATCACGACCATGGCAGAAACCGCCAACTTAGACAGCCACTTTAACACTCAGACCGCCATGGCGGTACAAACAAACACTGCGGCGGTAACCGCCAACAGACAGGTGGAACACAATGTACCGCCCACAGTATTACAACAGTCCATTCCGCCACCTTTTCTGGGGCGGATTCACCACGAACAAAAACACGGCGGAAACAGGACTTGGAAGGGAAAACACTCACCTCTACACACCCCACGAGGAACCAGGACACCATGGAACCGGAACTCCAGATACTCCCTGCCTTTGTCTTCCTGCTCCTCTACCAGGAGCACGACGCCGGCGGCGAAGACCACGGTGAGCACTGCACCTATGACACAGGGGAGGGGGGAGGGAAAAGAGAGTGACACACACATGCAACACCCCCACCCCCACACTCACCCACTACAACACACACACTAATACATCATGATACATTTCAGTTACCCCCCCACACCCTCCGGAACAATGCAAAGACAAAAGGAAATGATTTGAATGTTTGTAATCGATTAAAATACAGTACTCAAAAAATATATATACACTATAAACAAATATATACACCAAGAATACAAGTCCAAGGTATTGCACCATAAAAGTCCGTGGACCACTGGGCCCAAAATGCATGGGCGAGGCCCACACAAAATACCCAATCAAAACGGAGAGAACACTGCAGGGGCATCAGATAGAAATACAACAGGCACCTCAGGGGGAAGGGAAGGGGGGGCACCTCAGCCGGATGAGTGCATGACTCTAGATCCACGAGGGGGGTCCATGACCACTGCTGTATCCTGGGGAGTGCAAAGCCACAGTCTCACAAGTCACTCCAGTGTGTGTTTTGCCTACTGCTTTATCCTGGGGCGGGCAAAGCCACAGTCTCACAAGTCACTCCAGTGGGTGGTTTGACCACTGCTTTATCCTGGGGAGTGCAACGCCACGGTCTCACAAGTCTCTCTAGTGCGTGGTTTGACCACTGCTTTATCCTGGGGAGTGCAAAGCCACAGTCTCACAAGTCACTCCAGTGGGTGGTTTGCCCACTGCTTTATCCTGGGGAGTGCAAAGCCACAGTCTCACAAGTCTCTCCAGTGGGTGGTTTGCCCACTGCTTTATCCTGGGGAGTGCAAAGCCGCAGTCTCTCTAGTGGATAACAGTTTCCACTGGTTCTGGAGGGGGCTTTGTGCCCAGAGTGCTTCATCCTGCCAAGGACAGAGGTAGTGGATGCCTTTCTCCACTGGTTCTGGAGGGGGCATTGTGCCCAGAGTGCTTCATCCTGCCAAGCACAGAGGTAATGGATGCCTTTCTCCACTGGTTCTGGAGGGGGCTTTGTGCCCAGAGTGCTTCATCCTGCCAAGGACTGAGGTAGTGGATGCAGTTCTCCACTGGTTCTGGAGGGGGATTTGTGCCCTGAGTGCTTTATCCTGCCAAGGACAGAGGTAGTGGATGCCTTTCTCCACTGGTTCTGGAGTGGGCTTTGTGCCCAGAGTGCTTCATCCTGCCAAGGACTGAGGTAGTGGATGCAGTTCTCCACTGGTTCTGGAGGGGGCTTTGTGCCCAGAGTGCTTCATCCTGCCAAGGACAGAGGTAGTGGATGCCTTTCTCCACTGGTTCTGGAGGGGGCATTGTGCCCAGAGTGCTTCATCCTGCCAAGGACTGAGGTAGTGGATGCCTTTCTCCACTGGTTCTGGAGGGGGCTTTGTGCCCAGAGTGCTTCTTCCTGCTCGTGGCGGCCTCAGTAGCGTCGGAGCTGTCGCGCTCATTGGCCTGCGGTGCTGGTGACGGCAGTGTCCTTTGCAGCGGTGCTGGTGGCGGTGGTGTCCTTGGCAGCGGTGCTGGTGGCGGCGGTGTCCTGTGAAGCGGTGCTGGTGGCGGCGGTGTCCTTGGCAGCGGTGCTGGTGGCGGCGGTGTCCTTGGCAGTGGTGCTTGTGGCGGCGGTGTCTTTGGCAGCGGTGCTTGTGGCGGCGGTGTCCTTGGCAGCGGTGCTTGTGGCGGCGGTGTCCTTGGCAGCGGTGCTGGTCGCCTTGGTGTCCTGTGAATCGTGCTGGTGGCAGCGGTGTCCTTGGCAGTGCTGCTTGTGGCGGTGGTGTCCTTTGCAGCGGTGCTGGTGGCGGCGGTGTCCTGTGAAGCGGTGCTGGTGGCGGCGGTATCTTTGGCAGCGGTGCTGGTGGCGGCGGTGTCCTGTGAAGCGGTGCTTGTGGCGGCGGTATCCTGTGAAGCGGTGCTTGTGGCGGTGGTGTCCTTGGCAGCGGTGCTGGTGGCGGTCTTGTCCGCCGTGCAGGTTTTCGGCGACTTGCCTGTCTTTCTGTGCCCCTTCCCCACCTTGGATGGTGGCACATCTGTCTTCCCACTCCCAACTGTACTCCTGGGAGAGCCTTTGGTGGTAGATGTTTTGCCTTTCTCCCGCCGGGCAGTGCCAACTTTTTATGCTTCTGAGGTGGGGGACTGTCTGTGGTCTGGCTCCTTGGCACACTGGCTGCCCTGCTGCTTGGCACACTCCAGAAGCCGGTTACTGCTGGCACCAGTGTTCCCGCTGATGTTGTGGCAGAGGTGCTGGGTTGGGACCTGGAAAGGTGGGCCCTACGGGACTGAAGGGGTGGGAGAGGTGAGGGGAAGAGGTCAAGGTTGGACAGGAAAAGTTTTTTGGACACACTGGGACGGGTAGATGGAAGGGGTTTGGGAGTAGAGGAAGAGGTAGTGTTTGTAGGAGGTGTATGTTTGCTGACTTTGGGTGAAGGTGCATGGGCTGGAGGCTGTCATGAGGTGGATGGCTGTTGGGTGGGTGTGTGGCTGCGTTTGTGTACCTTGGGAGGTGGACTCACAGACACACTGGGAGAGGACACAGGGGATGTGTGAATGGTAGTGGGGGTGGTGAGCGCAAGTGAGCGGGGTGTGGTGATGGGTGTGCTGGTGATGGACGTAGTGGCTGAAGATGTAGTGCATGCAGGTGTGAGAGGAGACGAGACAGGGAGGGATGAGGGAGACGAGGAGGAGGGGGACACAGTGGAGGCAGTGGATGTTGGTATGTGTGCATGGGTATGATGCTTGTGTGAGTGCCTGTGGGATGTGAGGTGCTTATGTTTGCCAGAGCTTCCCTTGTGTGTTGAGGTGGGTGCATGCTGGTCTGATGGTATGCCTGGGATAGGCTGAGGTACAGGTGTTTGGGTCTGGGTGGAGGAAGTTGGAGGGGGGAGGCTGGACACCGGGACAATGGCTGCCATCAGTGCTGAGGCCAGAGTCTGAAAAGCTCGCTGTTCGGCTGCCTGACCAGAATGAATGCCCTCCAGGTATACATTGGTCTGTTGCAACTGCCTCTCTACACCCTGGATGCATTCAAAATGGTAGACTGCCCAACAGTGAGGGACCTGAGGAGGTCAATAGCCTCCTCACTGAGGGCAGCAGGGCTGACAGGGGCAGGGGCTGAGGTGCCTGGGGTGAAGGAGATGCCCAACCTCCTGGGTGAGCGGCCACAGGGCACACGCTGAGGGGCTGCTGGGATTGCGGTGCTAGTAGGGGGGTGGCGGCTGTACCTGTAGATGCGGTGGGCACAGAGAGGCCCGCCACCGCAAGGGAGCTCCCATCAGAGGAGGAGTCCGTGTCGCTGGTCTCAGCTCCTGTCCCCGCCGTGGAGCTCCCCTCGCCCTCCGTCCCACTGGTGGCTTCAGACTCCGTTGTGTCGCCCTCCAGTGCCATGTGGGATGCAGCTCCCTCCTGCTCCGGTTGCACTGCTCCTCCGCCTGATGATGCTAATGCACACAAGAACAGGGAGACCACAAAAAGGGGGGGGGGAGACAGAAGAAAGATATGTTGAGTGCATGCAATACCGCTACCGTTGGTGGACACTACAGACACAGAAGCCCCCTGCACTACGCTGTGCGCTTTGAGTTCCCTAATTAATCACAGGGACATGAGGTACAAGGCCTATGCCCGATTGCTGCACACATGGAAGTCACAGGAGCCTGACTAGGTGTAGTTGGCTCGGAACACAGTTGGGGTGGGGTGCCACATGCCCTGCCTTACGAAGGGACCTTGCCTACTAAACTAGCCCTGGCCTAGGGGAACCCACAGCCCACCTCCCCCACCCAGACACCTCCAATGCACGCTGAATCAGCTGAATGAGAGTGTACTCACCCCCTTGTGGCTGTTGTGAGTTCCTCAAGTGCCCATCCAACTCCGGATAGGCCACCGCCAGAATCTGGAACATCAGGGGGGTCATAGTGCGACAGACACCCCTCCCACGTTGGGAGGCCATCCCCAGCTGGGCCTCCGTTGTCTTCTTGCTCCAGCGGAGAATGTCCTCCCATCTTTTCCGGCAGTGGGTGCTCCTTCTGTGGTGGAACCCCAGGGTCCGGACTTCCTTGGCGATGGCACGCCAAATATCCTTCTTCTGGTGGGCGCTGACCTACAGGAATAGTACAGGGGAAAAGTAGAAGATATAACCGTCCGCACCGTCACAGTCATTGGCCTGCATCCCTACCCTTGCCATGACGCACATGCACTCACCGTCGTTTCATGCACGCCTCATTATCCCCCCATCTTCCATCCACACCACTCCACACGCATTGCCCATTCCATATGCTCAAAGTGTACTTACCTGTTTGGAGGACCGTAGAGTAGCGTGTACTGGGGGAGGACCCCATCCACTAGTTTCTCCAACTCCTCTGTGGTGAAGGCATGGGCTCTTTCCCCAGACACATGAGCCATTGTCTCTTCCAGACTGAGGTCACAGCAGCACTTGCAGTGTAGGTCCTCTCCTGTCGAAGATCAGGTATCAAGTGTGTGAACAGAGAGAAAATGGTGGTCACGTCCGCGGCGGTGCTTACCGTCACCGCCGGCGTACATCGTCATTGGCTCCTGGGACCCATAGGGTCCAATGTTAACCAATGCAGGATTGCGCTGCGGTCTTCGACGGCCTACCGCGAAGGTCTACAACGCCAGCGCCGTTACCTCATATCCCCTTGTCCCACATTACAGGTTAGGCAGCCGCCATATCAGGGGGCCACATGGCATTAATTTTAAATGCGTCACACATATCTAGGCCTTGCATACACACTAATACAGGCACATAGCGGATTAAAAAAATTGAGAAATAAAGTTGTGTTTTCGTACCTCAGTGTTGGCTAACTCTCTGCTCGCTGTTCTCCTCCATAAAGCACGTACGCTGGGGCAGGTGAGGAGATGGTGGCATCCTCCGGTGTACAGACCGCTGGTGGACCTGTCGACAATGGAGGAGCGACATGTAATTGTCACCTACAGACTTTACCGTGCCACAATCCAGGAACTGTGTGCCCAGTTGGAGCCAGACCTGATGTCAGCTATCCGCCATCCCACAGGAATCCCCCCTCTAGTGCAGGTGCTGTCAGTACTCCATTTCCTGGCCAGTGGGTCTTTTCAAACGACAGTGGCCATTGCATCAGGGATGTCCCAGCCTATGTTCTCAAACGGGTTGTCCAGAGTGTTTTCTGCCCTGCTGAAACACATGTGCAGCTACATCGTTTTCTCTCAGGTGGAGGATTTGCCTACAGTGAAAGGTGACTTCTGTGCCCTGGGACATATCCCCAACATCATAGGTGCCATTGATGGGACACATGTGGCCTTGGTTCCCCCCTCCCCTCGCAGGAGTGAACAGGTGTACAGAAACCAGAAGAGTTACCATTCTATGAATGTGCAGATGGTGTGTTTGGCCGACCAGTACATTTCCCATGTGAATGCCAAGTTTCCTGGCTCAGTGCATGACGCTTATATTCTGAGGAATAGCAGCATCCCTTATGTGATGGGGCAACTCCAGAGGCACCGTGTGTGGCTATTAGGTGAGGACATGGACCCTATACAGTGTGAATATTTGTCTGGGTCTGGGGTTGTCCCTAAGGGTTAGTGTGTGTCTAACAGTTGTCCCTCGACATCTGTAGGTGACTCTGGCTACCCCAACCTGTCATGGCTACTGACCCCAGTGAGGAATCCCAGGACAAGGGCAGAGGAATGCTACAATGAGGCACATGGGCGAACTAGGAGGGTTATAGAGAGGACCTTCGGCCTCCTGAAGGCCAGATTCCGGTGCCTCCATCTGACAGGTGGTTCCCTATACTACTCACCGAAGAAGGTATGCCAGATAATCGTCGCCTACTGTATGCTGCACAACCTGGCTTTGCAACGACAGGTGCCTTTTCTGCAGGGGGATGGTCCAGAGGTGTTATGGCAGCTGTGGAGCTTGTGACAGTGAAGACGAGGAAGCAGAAAAAGAGGATATAAAAGCAGCAGGACAGGGCACACCAAAATAAGTTCTGTGTGGTTGATCCAAGTGGTCAATCAAGTAGCGTCAAAGTCCAGGGAATAGGTGAAAATGAACATTTATTGACGAGTGAACAAGTATGGTCAATATGCAGGTCAACGACCACATGTGAGACAAATAATCTGAAAAACAGCCCACAGCTGACACGTGTTTCGTCTTCTAGACTTTGTCAAGGCTGTGGGGTAAACATACAATTTATACATATTGGTAACATGGAACATACACTTTTTCCATATCAGCGCAAACTATTTATAGAAATTAAAGGTTAGACAAAAATAACCCATATGACTTAGCAACTGGCATGCGAGAGTGATGTTAGTATAATGTATAATACTGCTGATAGACTAAGCAAACGTGATGGGATGCGCATCATGCTTATTCGTCAAAGCATAAAGAAAGCTAATGCGGTATTTAAGAACAAGAGAGAGGAAGAAAATAGTTAAATTGCCCGAAAACCTAATATTGTGTAATGCTCACACACTAATATGAAAACAAACAAGTGACCAATTCTGCAGGCAGTCCATGCATGTAGAAAGCACCAGAAGATCTGTGTGTAATAGTTGAACACAGAAGGTCATTGAATGCGAAGAAACGATAGAAAACCAGCAAAGCAAAAGAACATATACCTTCGAAATGTAGGTTAAGGGAGAATGGGAGTCTCACACAAGGTATGCCTGAGATATAGTCTCCAAACAGATCAATGAAGTTTAGAAAATTAAAGGCAGTAACTGGCCATGATAAGCCTGAAAGGAGAAACAAAAAAACAAAAAAGAAAGAAAAGCATAAGAAAAGGCACAAGTGATTTAGCGGAGTAATATAGCCAAGAAAGAAATACAAAAAACAAGTACACTGAAGCCTTGGATGAATACACGCTCATGGAAAAGTGAAAAATTATCAAACAAGCCCTATTCTCCAGGGCCAGTATGATCAGGTGCAAGTAAAACCATGTTAGGCCATACTGAAGTGGTCTCTACGCGGTGGTCAAAGTAAAAAAAAAAACTGAACTGAGCATACATGTAAGATGTCACCTACGTAGTGTAAATGACCAAAAGCAAACATGGAGTCAAATATGTGCAAGGTGAATAGACTGTGTAATTAGCCGAAAATGAAAAAACTGGGCAAGCCTGTGTACGTCGGAACCAAAATAAGTAGAACGATCCGTAAATACCAAGGCCCGTATTTATACTTTTTGACGCAAAACTGCGCTATCGCAGTTTTGCGTCAAAAAAATTTGCGCCATTTGGATGCGCCATTCGGGCGTCAAATTTATACTTTGACGTACGGCGGCGCAACCAACAGGTGGGAGTCATTATTTCGTGACGCACACAGCGTCGGTCTGTCGTAAGGGAAACCCACGTAAAAGTGACGCAAATCACTGTGGGTCGATTTACGACAGCGCAATCGTGAAAACGCCGTATTTTTTCACGCTATTGCGTGACATTTTTGCACGAAAACTGCACTTACAGGAGAGGAGACCCAAAATGGATCCTAGATGCCCCAACAGACCCCAGGAGGATGAGAGCAGACCAGGAACCAGCCAGGAGGAAGCATACAGGAACCAGGACATGTTAAAGAAAAAAAGAAAGTGTCGCTTCAGTGCAGAGGAGCAGGAAATCCTGGTGAAAGAGGTGACGGAACACCAGCACCAACTTTTCATATCCTCAAAATTGGCACTCAGTAGGAGAGAGGCCATCTGGAAAGAAATTGTGGACAAGATAAACAGTGTGGCTGAAGAACGCCGGACAGTCACCGAGTGTAAGAAACGCTGGCATGACTGTAAACGTAGGACCAAAGAGAAAATGGCCAGGAACAGGAAGGCAGCAATGCAGACTGGAGGGGGGAGTCCAGCACAACAGGAGGCCCTGGACCACATGGAGGAGATGGTCGCAGCCGTCATCCCGGAGGAGATCGTCACAGGGATACAAGGACTGGACAGCGCAGACTACCACGACACTACGCACATGCAGGGTAAGTCGCATGGGGAATTACAATGCAATAATGGGGACTGTAAGCAGGGGGGGGATACCTACTACACAATGCATGTAACTTAGCACATATATGAAGTGGCATGGGGAAAGGGGCACGGCAGGGGGGAATGCCCAGTACTGACCATAGCCGGGGCACGACAAAATACTGCCACCACTACAGTCCCACGGGGACATCCTGTAATTACAACAAGAGAGCCAAGGGAAACCAGTGACAGGTGGGAAGGACACTACCCTGAATCCACATCCAGGCACTTGTTTTGCACAAACTATTCCCCATCAACTAGGTCCCTACCTGTAATGCAGTAGCAAATACAACAACTGCAACTTAACTGCCACCACAGTTGACAATAACACCTCTCATCTCTGGGCAGCTATAGTACCAAATGGCAGGAACCCCACCCTGGAACATACATACCTAAATTAGGGGGTGAGTGTAGGAGGCTGGACTGGCTTGTAGTGAGTACCAAGGGGTACTTGCACCTTGCACCAGGCCCAGTTATCCCTTATTAGTGTATAGGGTGTCTAGCAACTTAGGCTGATAGATAAGCAGAGCAGCTTAGGCTGAACTAGGAGACGTGTGAAGCTACTACAGTACCACTTAGTGTCATATGCACAATATCATAAGAAAACACAATACACAGTTATACTAAAAATAAAGGTACTTTATTTTTATGACAATATGCCAAAGTATCTTAGAGTGTACCCTCAGTGAGAGGATAGGAAATATACACAAGATATATATACACAATAGCAAAAATATGCAGTATAGTCTTAGAAAACAGTGCAAACAATGTATAGTTACAATAGGATGCAATGGGGAAACATAGGGATAGGGGCAACTATGTTGCAGGTTTGCAGGCTTCCAGCGCGGTCAGCAGTCGATTCCTTATCAGAAGGTGAAGAGAGAGATGCAGAGGAACTCGGATGAGCTCTTGCATTCGTTATCTAAAGTTTCCCCAGAGACAGAGACCCTAAATAGCCAGAAAAGAGGGTTTGGCTACCTAGGAGAGAGGATAGGCTACTAACACCTGAAGGAGCCTATCAGCAGGAGTCTCTGACGTCACCTGGTGGCACTGGCCACTCAGAGCAGTCCAGTGTGCCAGCAGCACCTCTGTTTCCAAGATGGCAGAGGTCTGGAGCACACTGGAGGAGCTCTGGACACCTCCCAGGGGAGGTGCAGGTCAGGGGAGTGGTCACTCCCCTTTCCTTTGTCCAGTTTCGCGCCAGAGCAGGGGCTAAGGGGTCCCTGAACCGGTGTAGACTGGCTTATGCAGAATTGGGCACATCTGTGCCCAAGAAAGCATTTCCAGAGGCTGGGGGAGGCTACTCCTCCCCTGCCTTCACACCATTTTCCAAAGGGAGAGGGTTTCACAACCTCTCTCAGAGGAAGTTCTTTGTTCTGCCATCCTGGGCCAGGCCTGGCTGGACCCCAGGAGGGCAGATGCCTGTCTGAGGGGTTGGCAGCAGCAGCAGCTGCAGTGAAACCCCAGGAAGGGCAGTTTGGCAGTACCAGGGTCTGTGCTACAGACCACTGGGATCATGGGATTGTGCCAACTATGCCAGGATGGCATAGAGGGGGCAATTCCATGATCATAGACATGTTACATGGCCATATTCGGAGTTACCATTGTGAAGCTACATATAGGTAGTGACCTATATGTAGTGCACGCGTGTAATGGTGTCCCCGCACTCACAAAGTTCAGGGAATTGGCTCTGAACAATATGGGGGCACCTTGGCTAGTGCCAGGGTGCCCTCACACTAAGTAACTTTGCACCTAACCTTTACCAGGTAAAGGTTAGACATATAGGTGACTTATAAGTTACTTAAGTGCAGTGTAAAATGGCTGTGAAATAACGTGGACGTTATTTCACTCAGGCTGCAGTGGCAGGCCTGTGTAAGAATTGTCAGAGCTCCCTATGGGTGGCAAAAGAAATGCTGCAGCCCATAGGGATCTCCTGGAACCCCAATACCCTGGGTACCTCAGTACCATATACTAGGGAATTATAAGGGTGTTCCAGTAAGCCAATGTAAATTGGTAAAAAATGGTCACTAGCCTGTTAGTGACAATTTGGAAAGAAATGAGAGAGCATAACCACTGAGGTTCTGATTAGCAGAGCCTCAGTGAGACAGTTAGTCACTACACAGGTAACACATTCAGGCACACTTATGAGCACTGGGGCCCTGGGTTACCAGGGTCCCAGTGACACATACAACTAAAACAACATATATACAGTGAAAAATGGGGGTAACATGCCAGGCAAGATGGTACTTTCCTACAGTGAGGATGACATCTGCAACTACTCCTAGAAATAAGACAAAGGTACCAGTACACCTAAATGCCGAATGTCCATAACTGACACATACATAAGCCTAAGTAAACAGCAATAGGAGCCACACAGCACTAACAACACACACATGCTGCATACGTCAGGGTCCCTCACGTGCCTGCCTAACAATGCTACATCACAAATGTCATACTGCTCAGACAACAACATTGACGAGGGGACACAGGCAACTGGTCAATGAAACACATCTGCACAGTCTAACCAAAAAATAGGACATTCATACGATAAACAGGCCAATCCAGTAAGACACACATGAGACCCCATCAGATACAAACATCAACAATGTTTACATCCATACCACATCCTAACATTGACATACATAGGTCATGCCACCTAACATGTACAGATCATGCAATGTGAATAAAAAGTGTATGGTGCAGGGCCTGTGAGGCAAGTGTGCTGGCAGGGCAGTCACAACACCCACAGTCAGTCAAAGTGTAGCGTGGCAAGTGAAATGTATACTTTGCGCAATAGCCTCAGGCTGGAGGCCTTTGTGCATCTTACCCTGAATGTACTTATACTCATTTGCTCACATCTAAGTGCCTCAGAGCACTTTGCACTAAATGAATCTCATTGCCCTTCCTATCAGTTAATGTAGCAAATAGTCAGTCCTAAGGTGTTGGCAATTAATCAAATCACCCTGTTTTGCCTACTTCTGCACTGGAGTTTGCCAGAACATATTCACTCTGTGCCCCAGTCAAGGATACCGTCTGGTTCGTTGATGATAGATGTGGTAGGGGTTAAGGTTTGCCATTCCTGCGTAGGGAAACTTTGTCATCACAATGACATATGTCTTTTAAATTCACTTCCTCGTCCCAAGACACGCATGGGGGAGTTTACAAACAGAAAATCACATCTAGATGCTGCCTGCCTTGCTGCTGATGCACAACCAGATCCCAGCCCATTTCTCTGATATGAGGGATGATGTCTCCCCTGTGATTCAGACAGCCAAGCTCCAAACTTAACATGCTGTGCTATATATAGAACAAGCAGAGGGAGAGTAGAAACTGTTAGGCACCATGATAGCTGTGTACCAATGTATTACTCTCCTGCGGACTATTTCATTTCTAACTGTGTGTATTGTTTTGGTTATTGGGGCTCACACCTAAATTCCTACAAGTCAGTTGTACAATGAAACTTCATATCAAACAAATACTGTCTGTGTCATTTGTGTATGGGAACATACCGGAAAAGATAGAAATGTGTAGGACCTGAGTGACCACCACTTCCCTGAGAAGTCCCAAAGATGTCATGGGCTTGGACTTCTAAACATTCCTCTGTTGTGGGAGACCAGAGGCACTGCAAGTCTGTCTGAGCTAAATAGAATATCTGGGTGACAGAGTTATTTACAAGTGGGTCAAACTTAGTCCCCCACACCATTAGCTATCCTGCTACCTAGAAAGCCAAGAATCACATGTAGGATAATGAGAGCCCACCCAAACAAATGTCCCTCCATAACAATAGTGAAACACCGAGGGAGGAGTAGGACAAAAAAATGCATATTCCGAAATAATTACAAATCAACACCTAGAGATGACCTGGCAGGCATGTCTGATAGCTCCATATCATACATGTGACACACAGGTGGGCCATAGGCCTACAACAATGCCCTATGACGGACAGCAGATACCAAGACAAAATCAGAGTACAAAGTTAAGGCATCCAAAGGCTTGTATCTTAGTGCAAAATGATCTCAACACAGACACACTAATTGTACCCTGTTTCTTTGCAGAGGAACACGGATCTCCTGCCGATATGCCTGTCCATGAGTTCCCTGATGACATGGATGACGAGACCATCAACCTCAGACAAGAGACCATTGACATGGTCCTCGAAAGCCTCCAAACCCCCCCTTCAGTAACAAGGAGGAGCCAAGAAGAAGCAGCCACCACAGTAGAACCACCCGCCACCCCAATTGTAAGACCTGCCAGCTCCAACACAGCTGAGGACTCTGACGACACTGGCACCAGCTTCGAAAGAACAGTCGTTGGGGTCCAGCGGGAGCTGGCCAAGGAGGTGCGGGTGGGGATGCAAACTATGGCAGCCAGCCTTGAGGGGGTGCGTTCGTGCATGCTGTCAACTGCTGATCAGGCAGCTGCAATGCAAGCCAGAACATCGCTGTTGGAGGAACTTTTAGTAACACAGAAGGCAATCTGCACAGCTGTCATCCAGTTGACCAAACAACTCCAACAGCAAGCCAGTCAGCGTGTGCATGAATGCAACATCGAACCCCTCAGGGCCGACCTGGCTGCCTACCATCAGGATGTGGCTGCCATTCTGAAAAACCAGCACGCCCTCCTTGCTGCAGTACTGCCCTTCATAACTGGACAGGGATCAGCCCCCGGGATGTCTGCCTCCATGTCTTCTGACACTGAGGTGTGTGTTGCCCCTTCACAACCAACAACAACAAGGACACACCAGGCAACACACACATCAGAAGAAGAAGACATGGAACAGATAACATTCACTCGCAAGAGTACCCGGAAGCCCTAGTCCCTGCACCATGCCCTACTCTGACCAAGGTCCTACGTTTTGACAAATGCCAGCCTCACTCCAACTACCCTCAATGACTGTTCGGCAATCCACTGTTTAACTTGTCCACATTGGCTGTAAATGTTTCTCTCCTACCATTTGGCAATTCCTGTTCCTCTGCACCGTCTGTGACATCACCCCAGCATGTCAGGAGCATCATCCACACCCTGTAAATAGGATCACCATTTAAGAATGCACCAGAACGGACTCACCTAACATTGTTAATGGACTTTTTGCACTACTCCACCTAAAAATAAATATCACTTGCACACCTATTGTGTCTCTGTGTCATTTCACACTTCAACTGTGCAGTACATAACTCCAAAGTGGCTGTGTGGCAACCATGTCGATTCTCTATACTACTGTCCTGATTTCATGTATACTGAAACATCTCTGCAGTGGCCAGGATTGCATCATAGCTTTACTAGACTGAGGAAAATAACTGATGTAGGGACTAAGCACACACAATCATGCTGTGTTGGACAGAATGAGGCCCCATCCATAGCTATTCTAGAGAACTAATGGTGGCTGAGAAATGTAGGCACCTTGCAATACTAAAACAAGAAATTATGCTGTAAAATGAAAGGAATGATAACCAAATTACACTGCATCAATCACCCTTACAGCGTATACTACCATGAAGGAAAGTCATGCTCAAGCAGTACACACATGATGTAGGTCAGCAACAAGACAAGAGTGTGAACAAATACTCATCTACAAAGCTCTCCCTGAACTTCACAATGCTGTCCGACCTATCTATTTACCTACAAAATTAACTCTGGAAGCACTCTTTGTGAAGTAGGATACATACCAACCCCAAATCTTGATGATCTATGCACACTACCAATGGTGGCTCTCCCACATGGTGGATACTTACCAAGTTAGCACACGGGTAGCTGGCATGTTAAACCTCAATAGCCTGGGGATAGCGAGCATAGGACACAAATGTCATACTAAAACTTTCTGCTACACTGATGTCAAGGCCATGAAAAGGTAGCACCTAACGCATCAGGTAAAGGGTTAACAAAATTTTTATTTCCAATAAGTAATAAAAGAGGCAACTAAGGGAAAGATAAACCTACACTAATCTAACCTGACTACTACTAACCCACAACTGTCCCTAACTAACCTAAGCTAAACTTACTCTACACATGTAACGAAACGATCTAAACATCAACCCCCCACCCACCATTATGAGACAAGACACATGCAGGACAACACTTACTAACCTACACACATACTACACTATCCTAAACAAACATATATATATATATATATTTTTTTTATAGATTTTTTTATTATTTTTTATTTTTTATTTTTATTAAACAGGAATCCCAACATTGCCCCCCACCCACCCACCCACACAAAAAGATAAGATATAAAGAAGAAGGACCCCCCACCCTCTTACCTAACACTAACTAAGCTAATTTCCTACACTTATCCTATAACTAACCCCCCAAACCCAACTAACAGTATGAAATAGGAAAGAGGTGAGAGGGGAGGGGTAAAAGTTCTGGAGGGCAAAATGTCTACTGATTTGGCCTCCGTAGTGTTCGCCGGATGGAGCGCACCTTCTTCTTCACCTCAGCCATGTCCTCCGTCAGGGTGTCAACTTTTCCAATCAACCTGTCCAATTTCCTTGACAATGCGTGGAAGTCCGCTGGGTTGATCGGAGGGTCAGTGCAGGTCTGGGTGCCGGTGGAGGTGGATTGTGTTGGTGGAGTGGTGTGGGCACGGGACTGCCCTGCTCCCACCACACGGCTGGGTCCAGGTCTGGATGAGGATGCCTGGTCCGTTGCTGGGTCCACTTGGCCAGACCTGGTGGATGTAGTGGCGGGGGTTGTTGGGGGCACCGTTGGGGGAGCCTGTGGTGTGGCATACCACGCCCCGGAGGCCCGTTCCGAATTGTATCTGCGGGCCATCCTCTGATACCCACACTGCACCTGCAGGATGTGGCTGTACCTCATTGCCCGGTGCTCAAACTGGTTGCGAGCTGCGGCACTCAGGTTTGCAGCTGTGAAGAGAAAAGGCAAATATTGAGCATAGAATTTACAGTGGGTTGAATACCACAATGGGTAATTTGTCCATTACTAGCAATGTATTGGTTGCAGCAATTGTTACAACATAGTTCACGGGAAGGCTCAGAGGAAGTACATGTGAATCATGCATACTGAAGGGCATATCACATATAGCATATCCATGTCTCTACATGATGGATGACATCACCCTAAACTACTCATACAATTCATACCTAAGGCATTATACATTATGGCACCAGCTCGTCCGCATACTGACTTCACTACATATGTCATTCTATGTGATAAGAATCACACTCCTCACTCAATGGCATTTCGAAATAGTTGTGTGCTAAGATTGAACCCCTGGCCATGAATCATATGTCGACACTATGGGCCAGATGTAGGAATTGATGGGAAATCAACTAGCAAATTGCAAAGCTGAACGGTGTCTCTGACACCGTCTGCGAGTCACTATGGGGTCCCTAAATCCCACCTCATGAACATCAATGATGTGGGTTCCAACTTGCACCACCTTAGCAACTATGGGCACTCACGGGGATGGAGGCCTGCTGGGAATAGCAGAACTCCATAGACGTGACTGCTTTTAAATGAAGCAAGTTATTTTTCACCAAGTGTAGGCCCTTTATCTGAAAGGAAAATGAGCTGCGATTGATATGATATGAATATTAATATTTCAAATTGTACATGAGATGACCAACATATTGTCCATGTAGCGTCATTTTTACCACGCATACATCATGGGCGTCATTTTTTTTACACGTACAGTGGTGCACATGATGCGGAGTGAAAAAATATGATATGAATATTAATAATTAATACTGTACATGAAATGACCAATATATTGTGCATGTAGCGTCAATTTCACCACGCATACATCATGGGCGTCGTTTTTTTTACACGTACAGTGGTGCACATGATGCGGAGTGAAAAAATATGATATGAATATTAATAATTAATACTGTACATGAAATGACCAACATATTGTGCATGTAGCGTCAATTTCACCACGCATACATCATGGGCGTCGTTTTTTTTACACGTACAGTGGTGCACATGATGCGGAGTGAAAAAATATGATATGAATATTAATAATTAATACTGTACATGAAATGACCAACATATTGTGCATGTAGCGTCAATTTCACCACGCATACATCATGGGCGTCGTTTTTTTTACACGTACAGTGGTGCACATGATGCGGAGTGAAAAAATATGATATGAATATTAATAATTAATACTGTACATGAAATGACCAACATATTGTGCATGTAGCGTCAATTTCACGACGCATACATCATGGGCATGGTTTTTTTTACACGTACAGTAGTGCACATGATGCAGAGTCAAAAATATTGTGGATGTAAATAATGATTTGAAGGTGAAATATCAAGACACTTTTGGATACATTTGTATCTGACTCTGCATTGTGTGCACTCATGTACGTGAACAAATTATGACGGCCATGCTGTATGCGTAGAATATGGAGCAAATTTATCCAAATGTCTTCATGCGTTTAGCTTTGGAAAGGTGATTTGTCATGGTAAAACGGTGTGATGTGAGACACATTTGTGTTTGTATATGACAAATGTCCGTACTTTTATGTATAGACGGCCTTCACACTGTGATGTTTGGGATACGTTAACTAATGTATTGACCATATTTGACAACATATTTGGTGTAATTGCTGATGGCTATTTTGAAATGATGTTTTTGATACCATTATGTATTCCGTCTCCAAAATGTCCCCACCTTTATGATGGGGATGCTTTTATCTGTAGTCCTAACAGGGAGTGGGAGAGTCACTTTCAGTTTTTATGTTTTGGGGGTGGTAGAGGTGGAGTTAGGCCCCCAGCACCCTAGGATTTGACCATCCAGAATAGCTACTGTATCCATGGAGTATTTTTATCATATCCTGGCAAACCTGCAGCAGCGGGCGAATGTAAGGCCATATGGTATGAATGACTGTTGACCATTTATTCATCTCATTAGCCCATTTGACGTTTGCAGTAATGATGATTTGGAGCTAAGTTGCATACCATTTTCATATGACTAAGGGGGTCATTCTGACCGCGGCGGTCGGCGGTCGCCGCCCGCCAAGCGGTTCCCGCCGAAAGACCTCGGCGGTCATTCTGGCTTTCCCACTGGGCTGGCGGGCGACCGCCAAAAGTCCGCCCGCCAGCCCAGCGGGAAACACCCTTCCCACGAGGACGCCGGCTCAGAATGGAGCCGGCGGAGTGGGAAGGTGCGACGGGTGCAGTTGCACCCGTCGCGAATTTCAGTGTCTGCGAAGCAGACACTGAAATTCTTTGTGGGGCCCTCTTACGGGGGCCCCTGCAGTGCCCATGCCATTGCCATGGGCACTGCAGGGGCCCCCAGGGGCCCCGCGGCACCCCCTACCGCCATCCTGTTCCTGGCGGGAGACCTGCCAGGAACAGGATGGCGGTAGGGGGTGTCAGAATCCCCATGGCGGATTCTAAAGGGCAGCGGGAAGTCGGCGGTACACCGCCGACTTCCCGTTTCTGGCCGCGGCTGAACCGCCGCGGTCAGAATGCCCATCGGTGCACCGCCAGCCTGTTGGCGGTGCTACCGCCGACCTCCGCCATGGCGGTAATTACCGCCAGGATCAGAATGACCCCCTAAGTTTGCAAGACTCTCAGCGTTCACGATGTGATAATGCGAAGATTGTTTTGCTTGTCTGTGTCCCTTTCTGCATAAACTGGTTTAGTGTCATGTTACAATCTTCCTGCTAGGTTCAAACTGGGACACAACTGTGATGGTCTACTTTCAAATATTAGGTTGGTTGTATGACATATGTGTACATGTGTGTGGGAATGTGGATCCAGTATGACCTGTCTGTGTGTATGTTGTCACTGTAACTTCAAGGTCTCCTCCTGAGTTAGTGGCAGCTGATGTTGTTGCAATTGTGTATTGCTCACATCATACACTTGAGAGAAGCCATTGATGACATGTTCACGTACACATGGATGGTCCCACCCTGTCTCTGAACACGTGTGATGTGACTTTCAAATGATCTCCAATTTTGGGCTGGATGAGAGACTGTTTCAGTTGTTTGGATCCGGCATGTGTAATTGTCACATTTGTACTCTTGTTGGGCTCTGTGTATGGTAATGTAACATGTCACATCCTACCCTCTGTGCATACAGTTGTGATGTTTATTTTTGGTGTGATGAATTTTAATGGCATTCTTGATCAATGAGACGACATTCATCTTCAGCTATTTCAAACTAAAGGTGGTCAGAAATGAATAGGCCAAAGCATGATGTGGTGTTTGTTATCTGTGTTTATTTACAAGTGTGGAATACAAGTGATTATAATAACTTAAGTAAAAAAATTGTTCACAAGCTGTTGGCGCCTACGCACTCCTGCTGCGGTGTTAGGTTGTTCCCCCTCCTGTTGCAGGCCAGCATCCTCCTCATCATCATCCTCAGGCATGTCTGGGTCCGGTTCAAGGAGGGGAATGTTCCTTTGTACACAAATATTGTGTAATATGGCACAAGTGAGTATGATTTTGCAGACCATCTCTCGGGAGTATAGTAGGCTTCCGCCAGTGATGTCAAGGCAGCGGAACCTTGACTTTAGGATCCCAAAGGTCCTCTCCACAATGCTGCGTGTCCTCTTGTGGGCGTCATTGTATGCCCGCTCAGCAGCAGTATTTGGGTTCCCATATGGTGTCATTAGCCAAGGCTGGATGCCATACCCCTGATCAGCTGAAAGAGAAACACAGAATGGTATCAATTAGATATAGGAGGCACTGTTGTACGTATCTTTGATGGCAGTAGTTGTGTTGTGTTGTCTGTGACTATTTTGTGTACTAATGTGACAACCTATGGTTGTTGGTGGAAACTTTGGTATTGTTTTTTTTCCTTGGCTGAGCAAGTGTTTGTTGTCTAACTGTTTGTCAGCAGGATGTATTGGTTTCTCAAGTACAGTGTGCCCTCCCTTGCATTGTGACTTGTGACACAGGTGTCCGTGTGTCCTCACTGGGGGTGTGATGATAGTTCCATGCAGAGTTGAAACATGAAAGGGTATTAGAAACGTTCATATGAACATAGCCAGGCCATCCCATCCCTTAAAAGTTATGCATTGTATTAGTGTACAGGTTATTGTGAGACTTCCAATTTGCAAGGTGACATTTAGGCAACCACAGTCATGAATGTCTTCACACTAAGCTGTGGAGTAAATTCAAATGTGTGAGAGGTTCAATGGTGACTTGTGACACATGGCTAGTGATGTGAGTACCTCAGTGTGTTCCTGTCTAGGTGTTGCTATTGTGGTGTATGGGTTGTTTATCCTAGAGGGTTTCTGTGCAGTGAGTATATAAGTAGATTTTTGTCCTTACCAACAAGTAGTCCATTGCCATACCGTCCATCCTGGAAGTGTTGGTTGATGGTGCAGTGACGGAAGATGAATGCGTCATGTACACTCCCAGGATATTTAGCCACAATGTTGCTGATCAGTCCTTGGTGATCGACTATGGCCTGCACGTTGATGGAATGTGTGTGCTTCCTGTTGCGGTAGAGGTGTTCACTCGCAGCAGGTGGCACAAGGCGTACGTGTGTGCAGTCGATTGCACCAAGGACGTGCGGAAAGCCACTGATGGCGTAGAACCCCTGTTTTGTTTCCTGCTGCTTCTGCACTGTGTTAGGGAAGCAGATGTGGCGGGGTGTCAGTCCAATGATGGCATCCAGTACTTTAGGCAGGAATGCGGAGAAAGAAGGTTGTGAGATTCCACCAACCAGGGCACCAGTTGTCTGAAACGAGCCACTTGCCAGCAGGTGAAGTACGGCAAGCAGCTTTGTTTCGGTTGGGATAGTGCGTGGAGTCACTAAAGTGGGGGCCAATTGCTGTTCAATATTTGTCAGCAGCTGCTGAATGGCCTGCCAGTTCAACCGGTACCTCTGGATGATGTCTCGTTCCCTGAGGCCATGCAGGGTTGTTCGTGGGCGGAATATCCTCTCCTGCCTTCTGCGCTGTCTTTGGGGTCCCTGCTGTTGTTGTTGTGGCTGCTGTTGTTGCTGCAGGGCTCTGCGTCTACGTGCACGTTGAAGAAAAAGCACCTCCATGTCTCCCTGTTGCTGCTCTGCTGCTCTGTTGTTTGTTCTGTGTGTTCTGATTAAGTACAGGTGTGTTTGCCCCATTTTAACGCCTGCCCTGACCCAGGCGTTAAAATTTCACGCTATTCGTGCTTTGCGCCATTTTTTTGCGCCGCCTGCCGCGCTGGAGTGATTTTTGCCCTGGAGCATAAATACCACGCACCGCTATGTGCGTCTGTTTTTGGACGGGAACGCCTACCCTGCATGTCATTAACGCAGGGCGGGGTGCCGCTTCCAAAAACTGGCACACATAGCGCCATTTTCCTGGTGCGCCGGATCGGGCGTCAGGGTTTAAATATGGGGCAACGTTTGCGCTGAAAGTGCGTCAAAATTTTTGACGCACATTCGGCGCAAACGGAGTATAAATATGCCCCCATATAGGTCTCGTATGGTAAATGAAAAACAATTGGTAGTTCCGCAAGTGCGCTACATTTAAAAAACCCGTAATGACATCGGTGATATCCAAAGCGATGACTTTAAAGTGAAGCGGTACAAATAAAATACAGCGTGGCGAAATTGCCAAAAACCACAGCGTTTAACAATGTTGGAAATGTCACAGTTGCCCCTTGCACAAAAATGGGAACCGAAGCACATACTAATTAAAATCGTATGCATGATGCCAATAAAAATTTAGCTGTGTCTAAAGGTGGCCAGTGCAGGACACCCTAGTTATTTCCATCACATGGCTCTCAGTAACCACCAAACACATGTTTGCCTGTAAGTATGATCCCTAGTTTTTCGAGTGCTGCCTGTGACTTGTAGATCACTGGCCATACCTCTGACATGAACATGTAGAATGATCGCCATTATCCTTTGCACTTAGCACATTACAGCTGCTGCCAGGACTACTTCAATGATACGGACAGCTCCATCAAGGGTTTTAGGAGATATCCTGGCTGCAGCAGTCAAACCCACTGCCATTCGTCCATCAGGTAAGTGTGCCATATAGTGTTGTAGTCTATTGATACCCTACCCATGAACAACAACCAAATCCATGTGGAAGGGGATGAGCAGATATTGCCATTTTAGCATTATAACTGAAGTTGGTGTGTTAAACATACCCAACAAGATCAATGATGTGTGTGTCAGGTGTGCATATTCACATATTCTTCATGCAGAACAATAACCATGGTGTCACTTCATTTTAAAGCTGCTGGTTCACGGACAAGTTCTTCTGCTACACACTCAAGGAGCCCAGTCCTGCAGCTGACATCTAGGGGGATCTCAATACCACACAAAACTGTGGTTGCAACTGGTGAGTTGCCACAGTGCCAACTGCCACATGTAGGTGTACATAGACCAGATCACATGCGTAGCATCTGATCATGTGAAGAAAATTTGACTCAATCCTTATGTTACCCCACATGACATTATAAGGCAAATATTTAGCCTGTTGCAACCTCTGTCTTAAGGTGGTGAGGGGGATGAGTCCAGTAAGGATAAAAGGCCATCCACTAGAGGCGGGCGACAGGCAATCCATGCGGAGAACCTCTTCCTCTTCCAAGCTGTCTTAATATCTGCCAGTAATACACAGGAGGAGGAGGAAGTAGAGGAGGAGGAAGGTCAGAGGACAATTTCAAGAGATGTGTAGGCTAATCCTCGTACCCCTCATGTTGTCCCATGCAGCTTACCAACAAAACCCACATCTTCTGTGTTTGGCATGTGCCTCCTACAGCCCAAAGGATTGCCCATTTCCAACACACCTCAACCCAAACCTCACCTCCTCACAGCCCTAACATCCAGGTTAGACATGTTGGTTAGGGCGGTATGGTTAGCAAAAGAACGATGGAGTAAACCCAGATCTGTGACTGGGGGTGAGTGTTCGAAAATTTCAGCATTCCGTCCATCATCCTTTTGAGTTGAGAAAGTTGCCCTAAGTGGGAAGGGTATGCCCAGTCATGGGTCCCGTGCTCACTGTGCCACTGGATTCAAGCTAACCTGTCTGATGAAGGGTGATACCCCAAAACGGGTCCCAGGGTGCTTGTTTCAAGAGATGTGTAGGCTAATTCTCATAACCCTCTTGTTGTCCCATGCAGCTTACCAACAAAACCCACATCTTCTGTGTTTGGCATGGTGCCTCCTACAGCCCAAAGGATCGCCCATTCCGAACACACCTCAACCCGAACCTCACTTCCTCACAGCCCTAACTTCCAGGTTAGACATGTTGGTTGGGGCGATATGGTTAGCAAAAAAACGATGGAGTAAACCCAGATCTGTGACTGGGGGTGAGTGTTTGAAAAGTTTTTGCATTCCGACCATCATCCTTTTGAGTTGAGAATGTTGCCCTAAGGGGGAAGGGTATGCCCAGTCATGGGTCCCGTGCTCACAGTGCCACTGGATTAAAGCTAGCCTGGCTGATGACGGGTGATACCCCAAAACCAGTGCCATGGTGCTTGTTTCCGGTCTAGGGAGGGCCTGGCCTGACAGTTTGGGCTGGACTGTTCTCATGGGCATAGTCACCCCCTTTCTTGGCATAGTAACTCCCTTTTTCTTCCTGATGTCAGAGTGCTTGACTATGTTCAATGGGATCCTGCTATCCAAGACCCTCTCACCAAACTCTGTATTTCACCCACAATTAGCACACTGGTGCCCCATTATAAGACCCTAGTATATGGTACCTAGGTACCCAGGGCATTGAGGTTCCAGGTGATCCCTATGGGCTACAGCATATATTTTGCCACCCACAGGACTGCCATTGCAATCTGTGTGAAAAGGTGAATGCAATCTTTCACTGCCATTTTTCACTACACCAGGTCACTTATAAGTCACCCCTATGGTAGGCCTTCGAGCACACAGGGCAGGGTGCAAAGGACCTGTGTGTGAGGGTACCCCTGCACTAGCAGAGGTGCTCCCACAAACTCCACGCCCATTTTCTCGGACTTCGTGAGTGAGGGGATGCCATTTTATGCGTGTACTGAACATAGGTCACTACCTATGTCCAGCTACATAATGGTAACTCCAAACATAGGCATGTTTGGTATCAAACATGTTGGAATCATACCCTAAGGCTTTTGCAAGCATTGGTTGTATGATTCCATGCACTCTGGGGGCTTCTTCGAGGACCCCCAGTATTACCATTTCTGCCTTCTGAAAGTTTCCAGGCAGCCCAAGCTGCTGCCACCTCCCAGACAGGTTGGTGCCCTCCTATTGCTTGAGAAGCTCAAGCCCAGGAAGGTAGAATAAAGGATTTCCTTTGGGAGAGGAGTGTTACACCTTCTCCCTTTGGAAATAGGTGTTACTGGCTGGGGAGGGGTAGCCTCCCCAAGCCACTGGCAATGTTTTGAAGGGCACATTTGGTGCATTCCTTGCATAAACCAGAATACACCGGTTCAGGGGCCCCCAGTCCCTGCTCTGGTGCAAAACTGGACAAAGGGGAGTGACCACTCCCTTGTCCATCACCAGCCCAGGGGTGGTACTCAGAGCTCCTCCAGAGGGTCCCTGGGTTTCGCCATCTTGGATTCCAGATTGGGAGGAAACTCTGGGAGCATCCGAGTGGCCAGTGCCAGCAGGTGACGTCAGAGCCCCTTCTTGAAAGGTGGTCACCCAGCTAGGTGACCAATCACCCTTTCATGGATATTAAGGGTCTCTCCTTTGGGTGGTTCCTCAGATTCAGATTGCAAGACTCCATCAGGAATCCTCTGCACCCCGCACTTCGACTTCTGACTGAAGAAACTGCAGCTTAACTCTTCAGGACCCTACAAGCTGCAACAAAGAAGCAAGATGCCTTTAGCAACATTTCCTCGGTCACGCATCCTCTGAGGACAGCCTGTCTTCAGCCTAAATCAGAAGGAAGAAGGAATCTCCCTTGGGGTGAAGGAGTCTCTCCCCTGCTTCTACAGCCACCAACTGCGACAACGCCCGACTGTGTGGATCCCCTCTCCTGCTCAACTGTATGGATCCTGCACCACGGATGGTGGACAGAAGTAGTTCCGACGGTGCTCTCTTCCAACTGTCCAACTTAGGTGAAGGTAAGCCCTTGCCTGCCTACGCAGGATAGTACCCCTGTGCACTGTGTCATTTGCAACTGCAAGGCTGTCTGGCATCTGTCCTCCAAGATCTTCATGCATCTTGCAGCTCCAGCCCCCAGCACTCCTTCCTATGATGCACAGCTCCCTGAGTGGTTCTCTGGCGGCATGGGAGCCTTTCTTGTAGTGCTGCATAGGGCTCTTCTGTGACTCTGCTGTCCCTGTCCTGTGGGACTCTTGTGGGTACTGCCAGGTCGTCTGTGGGCTCTCTGTGCTGCTGAGGGCCCCCTCTGACTCCACCTCCTGGGTAGAGTCCACCTGGTCCTTCCTGGTCTCCGGCAGCATCATTTTCTGCCAACCGCAAGCTTTGCGTGGGCCAAGGCTTGTTGGCAGACCCCGCTGATGCAAACCCAACTGCAATCCTCCATCCAGCGTGCTACATCACCTGCACCCTCCAGGAACCCGACTCTCTCTTCTTGGGTGCAGTGCTGATTCTTCTTCCTCACCGGTGGTTCACTTCTTGCACCTTCCTCCTGGTGGGTTGGGGCTCCTGCCCTTCTTGGACTCTTCTGTGCTTCTTGAACTTGGTCCCCTCTTTCCACAGGTCCTCTGGTCAGGAAGCCACTGTTGGTGTCTTGCAGTGCTTTCTGGGTTTTGCAATATTTTTCTGTTCTTCTTTGTGTGAGTTCTATGAAACCTACTGTGATCTACTCTTGCTTTCCTGGTCATTGGGGTGGGTTGTGGTACTTACCTTTGGGCTTTCTACATACTCCTAGCTCCCCTCTACACACTACACTTTTCTAGGTGGGAGACCGACTTTCACATTCCACTTTCTTAGTCAATGGTTTGTGCTCCCCCCAAAGGCCCATTTCTTCCTATTGTGGTTTTAACTAATTGCACAGTTTTCTAACTGTTGTTATGCCTATTTCTGCATATAAGTGTATATAATTTGTGTATTACTTACCTCCTAAGGGAGTATAGCCTCTAAGGGATTTTTGGTATTTGTGTCACCAAAATAAAGTACCTTTATTTTTGTAACACTGAGTGTTCTCTTTTATGTGTGTGAGTACTGTGCGACTACAGTGGTATTGCATGAGCTTTGCATGTCTCTTAGATAAGACTTGGCTGTTCATCCACAGCTACCTCTAAAGAGCCTTGCTTCTAGACACTGACTATACTATACTAATAAGGGATAACTGGACCTATTAAAAGGTGTAAGCACCATAGGTACCCACCACAGACCAGGCCAGCCTCCTACATTGGTGGTGCAGAGGTGGCATAAGTACTTGCAACTGGCTTATCATTCTGTCACCTGGTGCTTTCCACAGGAAAGACCACTCCATACCTAGAGGTACATACATAGTACCTAGTGCAGAGAACAAGTTTCTAAAGTTTAGGTAAGCCAGGGTATAGGCATAGCCCTTCCTCCAAACTTTCTAAGAGACTAGAGTTTAGGTAGGTTAGGTACACCCTACACTATCCTAACACAAACCATGTCTGCAGCTGGACATAGCGCTGAGGTCATGGATTCTCCCTATCAGAATCTGACCTTACAACTGTCCCCACCCCTACCTCTGAAGCATCCGTCTGAACTATGAGCTTCTTGGAGTAGTTTGGGCTTTTTAGAACAGGTGCAGATCACAGGGCCTGGTTGAGTCCCTCAATACCGTTTTAGGTAGTTTCTTGGAGGTGAGGTCATTAAAAGGGGCAACAGTGGAGCCATAGTTCTTAATGAACCTCCTGTAATCCCCAGTGAGGCTTAAGAAGGCTCTGATCTGTGTTTGTGTGGTAGGGGGAGTCCAATCCAAAATGGGTTAGATCTTCCCCTGTAGTGGCTGAATCAGTCCCCCCAACTAGATGTCCCAGATAAACCACTTTACCCTGCCCTAAATGGCACTTTGAAGCCTTGATTGTAAGGCCTGCTTTCTGCAGAGCCTCCAAAACTTTCCAAAGGTGGGCCAGGTGGTCATCGCAGGCGGAGCTGAAGACAGCTATACAATCTAGATGCATTGAAGGCTTCCAGACCTTGTAGGACTGTGTTCCCCGACCTGTGAAACGTGGCAGGCGCATTCTTCAGAACAAAGGGCATTACTGTGAATTGGTAGTGCCCTCCAATGGTTGAGAATACTTTCTTGGGTTTAGCCTTTTCTGACAACTTAATCTGCCAATAGCCTGCAATAAGGTCATAAGTGTTAAGATACTTGGCATATGCCAGTGTATCAATGAGTTCATCTGCCCTAGGAATAGGATGAGCATCAGTTTTAGTTACTGTATTGAGCACTCTATAGTCAACACAAAACCTCATCTCTCTTTTCCCATTTTGAGAGCGTGGTTTTGGGACCAGCACCACTGGGCTAGCCCAGGGGCTATCTGAGTGCTGAATGACTCCCAGGTCAAGCATCTTTTCCTCCTTTGCTTTGATGCAATCTCTTACATGATCAGGTTGCATGTAGATTTCACTCTTGATAGGCAGACTGTCCCCTCTATCAACGGTGTGTTCACACCATGTTGTTTGACCAGGTGTAAGGGAAAACAATTCTGAGAACTGTCCCAGGAGATCTCTGCAGTCTTCCGTTTGAGACTGAGAATGGCAATCTGCTAAGACTACCCCCTCAACTGAACCATCAGCTGCAGAATTTGAAAAGAGGCCAGGAAGAGGGTCACTCTCATCTTACTGTCCCTCATCAGTGGCCATGAGCAGGGTTAAGTCAGCCCTGTCATAGTAGGGCTTTAGGCGGTTCACATGAAGTACCCTACGGGGACTTCTTGGGATGCCAAGGTCAATTAAGTAAGTTACCTCACCCTTCTTTTTCACTATGATGTGTGGTCCACTCCATTTGTCATGGAGTGTACATGGTGCCACTGGCTCCAGGACCCACACTTTCTGCCCTGCTTGATACACAGTCAGGACAGCTTTCTGGTCATGCCATTGCTTTTACAATTCTTGGCTTGCCTGAAGGTTCTTACTGGCCTTCTTCATGTACTCAGCCATGTTTGATCTGAGGCCAAGTACATAATCCACTATATCTTGTTTAGGGGACTTCAGGGGTTGTTCCCAACCCTCCTTCACAAGTGCTAGTGGACCCCTAACAGGCTGACAAAAGAGGAGTTCAAAGGGGCTGTAGCCCACTCCTTCTTGGGGTACCTCCCTGTAGGCAAAGAGGAGGCATGGTAACAGGACATCCCATCTCCTCCTGAGTTTTTCAGAGTCCCGTTATCATACCTTTGAGTGTTTTATTAAAACGCTCAACCAACCCATTTATTTGGGGATGGTAAGGTATGGTGAATTTGTAGGTTACACCACACTCTTTCCACATTGCTTTTAAGTATGCAGACATGAAGTTGCTACCTATGTCTGATAGAACCTCTTTTCGGAAACCCACCCTGGAAAGTATTACCAGTACGGCCTTGGCCACTGCAGGAACTGTAGTGGTCCTAAGAGGTATGGCTTCTGGATGGTGGCATGGTCCACCACCACCAGAATAAATCTGTTTCCAGAAGCTGTGGGTGGGTCAATGGGGTCAGCAATATCAACCCCTACCCTTTCAAACAGTTCCCAATCACTGGGATTAATGGGGCATTTGGAGTGTCACATGTCTTGCCACTGGCTTGACAGGAGAGGGAGCAGAGGTGGATCTTTCCCTAGTCTTAGTGACCCTTTCTACCTGTCCTCTGGGTGTAAAGGGAGCCCTATCTGTGTGACTTCCCCTCCATCTATCAGCTTCACTCATTGGTCTGCAAGGGACTGCAAGATCCTTTGAGGAACACTCCCCTGGACCTAGAATGTCATTCTCTACCTCAGTGAGATTAGGGTCTGCTTCTTCTTTCTCCTCCTCCTCATCACCAACATGATCTTGGTCATCCTGGAAGAGGATGCCCAAGAGGAGACTCTTATTAGGATTCCTCCCCATCTCCAACTTCCTCTCTGCACACAGTGCCTTCAATTCTTGATGCCATTTTATGCGTGTACTGGACATAGGTCACTATCTATGTCCAGCTTCATGATGGTAACTCCGAGCATAGGCATGTTTGGTATCAGGTATCAAACATGTTGGAATCATACCCCAGGGCTTTTGCTAGCAGTGGTAATATGATTCCATGCACTCTGGGGCCTCCTTAGAGGAACCCCAGTATTACCATTTCAGCCTTCTGAAGGTCTCCAAGCAGCCCAAGCTGTTGCTACCTCCCAGACAGGTTAGTGCCCTCCTGTTGCTTGAGAAACTCAAGCCCAGGAAGGCAGAACAAAGGATTCCCTTAGGGATAGGGGTGTTACACCCTCTCCCTTTGGAAATAGGCGTAACAGGCTAGGGAGGGGTGGCATCCCAAAGCCCCTGGCAATTCTTTGAAGGGCACATTTGGTGCAATCCCTGCATAAACCCATATACATTTGTTCAGGGACCCCCAGTCCCTGCTCTGGCATGAAAGTGGACAAAAGAAAGGGAAGTGACCACTCGCCTGTCCATCACCAACCCAGGAGTGGTGCTCAGAGCTCCTCCAGAAAGTCCCTGAGTTTTGCCATCCTGGATTCCAGGTTGGCAGGGAACTCTGGGAGCATCGCATTGGCCAGTGCCAGCAGGTGACGTCAGACCCCCCTCCTGATAGGTGGTCACCCAGCTAGGTGACCAATCACCCTTTCAGGGATATTTAGGGTCTCTCCTTTGGGTGGTTCCTCAGATTCGGATTGCAAGACTCCAGCAGGAATCCTCTGCACCCTCCACTTCGACTTCTGGCTGAAAAAACTGCAGTTTGACTCTTCAGGACCCTACAAGCTGCAACAAAGAAGCAAGACGCCTTCTGCAACATTGTATCTCCTGCTCTTTCCAGCAACTGCAACATTTCCTCAGTTGTGTTTACTTTGAGGACAGCCCGTCTTCAGCCTGCATCAGAAGGAAGAAGGAATCTCCCCTGGCGTGAAGGAGTCACTCCCCTGTTTCTGCAGGCACCAACTGCGACAACGACCGGCTGTATGGATCCCTTCTCCTGCTGAGCTGCGTGGATCCTGCATCACAGGTTGTGGACAAAAGTGGTCCCAACAGTCCTCTCTTCTAACTGTCCAACCTGGGTGAAGGTAAAGCCCTTGCCTGCCCACGCAGGACAGTACCCCTGTGCACTGCGTCATTTGCAGCTGCCAAGGATTGTTGGCATCCTTCCTCCAAGATCTTCATGCATTGTGCAGCTACAGCCCCCAGCATTCCTTCCTGCGATGCATAGCTCCCTGAGTGGTTCTTCCGGCGGCGTAGAAGCCTTTCTCGTTTTGTTGCATGGGCCTCTTCTGTGACTCCCCTATCCCCATCCTGTGAGACTCCTGTGGGTTCTTCCAGGTCTTCTGTGGGCTCTCTGTGCTGTTAAGGGCCCCCTCTGACTCCCTCTCCTGGGTAGAGTCCACCTGTCCTTCCTGGTCCCCTGCAGTGCCATTTTCCGCTAATCGTGATCTTTCCGTGGGCCAAGGCTTGTTGACGGACCCCGATGACGCAAACCTGAATGCAGTACTCCATCCCGCGTGGGACATCACCTACACACTCCAGGAACCTGACTCTGTCTTCTTCAATGCAGTGCTGATTCTTTTTCCTCACCGGTGGTTCACTTCTTGCACCTTCCTCCTGATGGGTTAGGGCTCCTGGCCTTCCTGGACTATTCTGTGCTTCTTGGACTTGGTCCCCTCTTTCCACAGGTCCTCTGGTCCAGGAATCCACTGTTAGTGCCAGATGTAGGAAGCATTTTGCATGGTGCAAACTGCGAAAATCGCAGTTTGCGCCATGCAAAATGCTCATCGCGATGCTCATTCACAGTTTGCGAGTCGGTACCGACTCGCAAATTGTGAATGCGACTCGCAAATAGGAAGGGGTGTCCCCTTCCTATTTGCGACTCGCATCGCAGTGCTAAATTGCTTTGTGACCGCGAATGCCACAGTTGGTGCACAGAATGACCCAGGTGTTGGAGAGGATTGATACATCTTGGAAAGCCAAGGGGAAGAAGCTGAATCACATCATCGCCATACAGAGGGAAGAGAGTGCAAGTCACCGTGCACTGGCTATGAATATGATGGAGGAGATAATCAAAATAATACCAAATCAGCCTTCCCAGTCAATGCATGGAGGGGAGCCAACACATCTACCTGCACCATCTCACCCCAACTCATTGTTATGAAACCTGCACAGGGCCCCCAACTATCCACAATGGGAATACTCCCCTTGCACACACTCTCCTCTGCACAGTCATGTCTTCTCTCCGTACAGGCACTGACACCCCCTGTCCAGACAGACCCCTACACTGCACAGGGAACACCACCCCCTGTCCAGGCAGAACCCCACACTGTCCACAGAACAAGTCCCCCTGTCCAGGCAGTCCCCCACACTGTACAGGTAAAACCACCCCTTGTCCAAGCAGACCCCCACTCTGTACAGGGAGCACCACACCCTGTCCAGGCAGACTCCCACACAATACAGGAACCACACCCACTTGCAACTAAGAACCCCAGGAAATGTACCACATTGCAACAATCCTCACCACCAAAACTGAGGAGGTGCAAGTGAGATCCCCTATGAGCACTGTAACATGTGTTTGAACAGCACTATGTAAATAAAATACATATTCAACCTTTAAATTGAGTTGAGCATTAGTTGATGATTGTCAAATGCTTATTGTGGTTGTAAGCTAAATATGTGTCAACAACGTGGGTAAGACGTGTCCATCACTAGAACTATCAGTGTACAGTTGTGTCACGTGGAAGCCATAGCTAACCAACTCCAGATGTATACTTCCATATTTTGGTTCCACCACATACAATGAACTACATGACATAGTTTTTTTCTCTTCTTTTTTTAATATATACATGATGGAAAAAAAGAAAAACCATCCATTGGGAAGGGAGAAACAAAATCAATTTGCCCTGTAGGGGTCAGTACAATACAAGTCTCAGGATGCCCTCTGATTATTGCTTTCTATGTCGTCCAGTGGGGCATCGTCTTTATGACTGCAGCAATTGCTGCGAGTATGGGAAAAGAGACAAGAGGGGCGCACAAAAAAAATGCATGGTATGGCATCCAGCACCAAAAATACACGTCTTGATCTTACAACGGACAGTGTCTGGACCATCCCTTTGCCATCGCAACCAGCAGGGATAAGGGCCTTGGTTCACCAGTCATGGTGTTAGCATTGCAATTTTGCATATAATTGCAAGAGCGATGTCTATTTGCCCTGTAGGGGTCAGTACACTACAAGGTCCAGGGTGCACTCTGATTAGTTCTTTCAATGTGCTCAAATGTGGCATCATCCTTGTGACTGCTGCAGCAATCGCTCAGAATGTGGACATGGTAACAATTGATACATGTTGGTACAGCTCAGTCACCACTCACATCATACTACCAGGCACAGTATGCAGCTGATGCACTTACTAGGTCTCTGCTGCTCCAACTCCTCCAGCTGGGCATTGAGAGTCGACCAGGCTGACCTCAGGACCCTCTTGTACAGTGGTATGAGGTGGGCCAGTGCAGGTGGGGCTGAGAGGTCTGTCCCAATAGTTCTTGGGCCCTCAGTAGGGCCCAACATTTCAGATCCTCCGAGCGCTTGCTGCATGTCCTGGCCCAATGGTAGATGCCCACTGCAGCACTGTGCAATTTCCTCCCAGAGCCAGGCTCACAATGTATTGCTCAGCTGGTCTTCTGACCCCCTCATAAAACTGATAGTAATTGTTCCGCACCCACCCAGCTAAAATGTCCAATTCACATTCTCTGAAGGGGGGTGCCCTCTCATCAGCTCCCTCAGCCATGTTAGGGGCAGTTAGGGTAAATAGAGCAGCAAGATGGCAGAGGATCCTGTCTGTAGTTGGGAATGAGTCAGAATAATAACAAAATGGCTCCCTGAAACTTCCTGTCATGAACTTCCTGCCTTGCATTTCCACAGCTTCATTTCCTGGACAAATACATTGGGTTCCAGCCTGTCTCCGAATTCTACGCCCGACTGCAGATCATCTGCACTCAGAGCATACACTACACATTCAGACTGTAGGATCCACATGAAGGGAGCATGATCCGCATGTGGGGCATAGGATCCACAATCAGAGCGCAGCAAAAATTACAGATGCATGACATCTGCAAATCAGTGTAAGAAAGGCAGGAATGCTAAAGGAGAAAGGGAAGGTTTTGCAGATACACTGAACACTACAGCACTTCCTAGCACAGTTTGACATTTTGCATTGCATTATGGTATATGTGGTCAACATATTTTGCTTACATCTAAGTAGAATGTACTATTTCACCAAAATAGGCACATGTAGTGATGTCAAACCCTGGACACCTAGTTCCAAGTACACCAAGGGCCAGCAGTACTGAGCAAGACTAGGAACCCATAGAGGCACTGACATGTTTGTCATCCCACCCACAACTCAAAGAGAGTAAAAGCAAGTGTTGGAATCATGCAGGATTGCAGTTTTGTAACTGGGGGCACACACTGCAGAGCCAGTTCTGAAGCAAATCAGAGTATTGAAACCTGGCCACACCCTTTCAACCTCCCCTGGCAAATGCACGCTGCCCCCCTGGCCAGTATGATCATGCCCGCGTCCTATGCACTAGTGCAGAGACCCCTCAGTCATTGCACTTGGGGCACAATCTCCACAATGAGTCATCCAAGTGCAGGGGCCCACTGTGACTCAGGCTCAGATTTTTCTTTTAGAATGTCATCCACCATCAATAGTGAACAGCACTCCAAATCCCACGCAACATATGGAGGGGCCGAAATCCATTTCATGTTCATTCAGAGTCAGCCTCGCCTCCAAGCAAGATCCCCAGCCATCCTGCTGCACTATTAAACCAACCTCACCTAACAATGTTGAAGGATCTGTGGACGAGGCACCCAAAGAGTCAGTGACACTGATATGGACATACACACTGAGAGGGTGTTTGCTAGGTAGACCCAGTATCATGCGGTTCTGGTAAAAAAGATTCATGGCATGATTAAACATGGGACACACTTTCTGTGTCTGCACTACGACGGAGCTGAAAAAGAGTTGCAATGTGGGAAAGTGACCCCCATTACAATGAATGCAGTGCCCCCAGGGCAGCTACATAGTCACATTTCCCTGGATGCAGCCCAGTTATGTTGACAAATGAGCTGTCACATAGAAGCCGCTCCATGTAGTACTGTGCAGATGTCAACCCACATGCACATTTGAGGGGGAATTGGAGATGCCCTTGAAGGCAGGTGCAGTGGATGACTAGACCCAACTGCAAGGCTATGCCTATGGGGTCTGTAAGACCAAATGTCTCCCCTACAGGGGCACCAATCAGGGTATGCACTACAGATGTCCCTTGGGAGAGCAAAGAGCAGGTGCACATTCACAATGCATACCTGGGGCACTTTGTGGGAGACAGATAATGAAGTTTATTCATTGCATGCTGGAGGGTTGTGTGTCTTGTTACCTGCAATAGTCTGAGATGTACCTTTGGAGTAGGATATGTGTTAGATTAACATTACCTGCACAGAAAGTGGCAGCCACTCCATGTCATATGTCTCACAGGGTGCCTGTTGGTTTGATAGGAGATAGTGACATGTCATTACTGTGTAACATGAGACCTGCATGTGTGATGCACTCTCCATTACACACAATACAAAATGGCCAAACATTTAGAACGTGACCAGTAGGTGTTAGTCTTATTAATGAGGAAGACTGTTTGTGATCATGGCGCCCTGTGAACTTTACCTGGTCCATTCATGATGTGCTGATCTGTGCTAGATGTTCATAATGCATTCAGGGGCATATTTATTTTATGTTTTCGCTGAATTTGCATCATTTTGTTACGCAAATTTGGCACAAACTTAACTCCATATTTATATTTTGATGCTAGACACGCCAAGCATTAAAATATTGGAGTTAGCACCATTTTCTGGATGCGTGCACCTACCTTGCATCAATAAGATGCAAGGTAGGTGTTCCCATCTAAAAAATGGTGCAAACCCGTAGCCCAGTATTTACCCCCCTGTGCTAAAATGACACACGGGTGCGAGGGGAGGCTAAATAATGGTGCAAAGCTTGCTTTGCACCATTATTTAATGCCTGGGTCAGACCAGGTGTTAGGGGACCTGTGGACGCATTTCCATGGTTGAACACCCTGGACTGGGTCCACAAGTGCCCTCCACAAGTCCCAGGAACACCCCCACCCACACCAGAGGATGGGGGACCCCATCTCAGGTAAGTAGGGTAAATATAGGTAAGTATTTTATTTTTTTAATTAAAGTGCCATTGGGGGCCCAACTTGGGGCCCACTGCATGGCACAGGGTGCAATAGCCATGCTCAGGGGACAGTGGTCCCCTGTGCTGGACATTGAGGTGGTGGGCATTTCTCTTGTCTTTTCTAAGACAGGAGTCATGTGGTATGGATGGTTTTACATCAGAAAATGCTGCTAGGCTGGTTAGAGGCATTTTTTTTGCCTCTATCTAGACTAACATAATTTTTTGGTGTAAAACCCCTTTCTCCTATACCGCCATCCCCACCCAGCTAATGTCATTTTTTATTACGCAAGCACACCCTTTGCTTGCTTGCTTGTGGCATTTCATACATTTGGCAACCGGCTGGTACTCTGAAATGACACAAGATGGTGCTATACTTTTTGACGCAAACCTGTGTTTGTTCAGTTTTGCATCACAAAATATAAATATGGGCCTCAGTGTCTTGTAGTCTCAGTCATTCCATGGAGAAACAGGGACAAAATGCCCAATCTCCACTATAAAATTACCACAGGCTCCCATGTGCAGCTGCCAAACATGTCAGCTATGAGCACGGACTATCCGTATCTCAAAACTAGTAAATTGGCTCCATGGTGTACCTAAGTCAGACATCTGGCCACACTGCCATGTGATTTGCCACACACACAAAGTTGTAGGTGATATACCACATTTGGGGCATGATCACTACACTGTGTAATCTCATAGCAGGAATTTCCCATTGGTAACGGATACTCACCCTCTGATGTGGCACCTTCACTCCAATGGGGGAGGCCCTTTGTGAGGCAGACCCCTTTTGTGACACTGTCCAGGGAGAACTAACACATGCAGACATTTGATCCCCAGAGTAAAGTAAGCCATAAGAGATGTTTTCTATGCTGATCTCTGACATGTGTACAAGATGTGATGCATGGCCAATCTTTTGACTCTTGGCAATGGCTGTTGTATACAGACCTCATGTATGGCTTATAAAGTAGTCTCAGGATAGCATATGTGGACAGAGTGTTATTAGTCCATTAATCATCATTGACACCAGACTGCAAACCATATAAGGGACATGACACAACATGTTGTTCAAGTGAAGAAAGTATCAACCAATTGGTCATGCACCTGCATACCCTTCCCTCTGTTTTGTACAGTGGCCCAGTTGCCTGGATTCAGACCTAGCTGAGGGTTCGGAGTTATGTGTAACCATGATTTAATGCTATGTTGTTGAAAACATAGCAGGCTACTATGATGTTGAACACAACTTGAGGTGAGTACAGCAGCACCCCCACTGCATGGTTGAGACATCTGAATCTTGACTACAAGAGTCCAAAACTGCGCTCAACGATGACTTGTGCACGTCTGTGTGTCCTATTGTACCTCTGCTGAGGTACAGTGGTTGCACGTCTGCATGGTGTAAGGAGATGAGGGGAGAGTACATATGCAGCATCACTTGAGGAAAGAGATAGAGTAATATTTGTAAATGTCACTCATGCATCTGTACTGTACGTGCTGTATAAAATGGTACATACTGTGTCGTTTGGAAGCATATATGTGGCATGTGGATTAGTTTTGTCTAATGGCTGTGCTCATGTACAAACACAATTATACATCTCAAACTTGCGTGGTGCTTAGAACTTGCCCAGAAGACATATGTTGCTAAATTCTCCTGCTGCCATCTGCCAGGCAAGAGGTGACCTGCGGAATACATAGCTGTCATGGGTACTGCCTGATAACATTGCATGACCATTAATGAAGGAGTGCCAGTGGTGTCTATTGCAGGAGATGTGTGCATTTTGGCTAGGTGGCTGTGGAGCCATATGAGTGCAATCAATTGCATCCAGCACACTTGGGAAGGGGAAATGAGGTAGAAATCCCAGCTACCCTTGACCTTCTGGCCAGTGTATGGGGCATGTGTATGTGATGATGGACTCTCCTATTGATGAAGCTCAGTACCTGATTCAGGCATTGTGTGTGGCTTGCCTGGGAGATGCCCACAAGTTCACCGGAGACCCTCTGCAATGATCCATAGCAAAGAAATGGAGAGCTGCTAAGATCTTGAGATAGGCTGGGATGGCACGGGAGCGGCTGGTCACAGAGTCAAGATCCTGCACCCACTCACAAACCATTTCCAAGATGGTAACGGGGGAAAGCAGTATCAGGCCATGACATCATGGCTGGAGAGATTTACCCTCTATCTGAAGATCCTCTCTAATCTCCTCCTCTTCCTCCTTCTCCTCAAATCATCCTGTCGCGTAGCAAGGGGAAAACAAACAAACACATACAGCCACATGTTAAAAGGACTGAAAGGTTTTTTTTGGGCAGCTTTGCTTTTATGTGTGCAGCAAGGCTAGGATTGTGTGTGCTGACGACTTTCAGTTAAAGCTGGCTGGTGGGGATGGTAAGCTTCTACACAGGTATTTCAGTATGCATTTTTTACCTCATCCATCCAGACTGCGGATGATCCGGCCCGAGTGTGGATGATCCATCCCGAGTGTGGATGATCCGCCCCGATTGCGGACATAAAGATACTACTTGTAACTTAACTTTGTGAGCACCTGAAAATCGTAAACTTACCCTTTTGGTCTAAACTTAGCCCAAAAGTGTAAGTTTACCTTTATGAATTTGGCCCATAATTTTTCCATCAACTCCTGAACAGTATTGCTATTGCCATTTGAGTAGGGATCACTCACAGTTTCTAACCCGACTTCTGTCCATCAAGCCAATGTATTAGCCGAGATATACCCTCCTGTTCCAGGTAGCCCCACGAATGGGATTGCTAGTACAATGTCCTTAAACTTGTCAGACTTTTTGTGGCTTCCACTCATTCACTATGCTGTTTGTAGATGTCTCTTGTGTATTTGGCTCCTTTTAATTACGGTGGGTCTCAGGAGGCTGGCAGTCCAAATACCGCCAACCTCGCAGTAGCTGTTGGACTGTCATGGCTGTTGCGGTCTGACTGCCGAATTATGACTTTGGCGGGCAGACCCACCTGAAGACTGCCATACCAACCAGAATCATAGATCCCGACGGGGGGAAGGCAGTTGGGCTTGTAACCAAACATGGCGGTGCTGAACTCAGTGCCGTCTGGCTGATTACAACCCCACCTTCCGCCAGTCTTTTCATGGAGGGGACCATGGCTGTGAAAGAGCTGGTGGAAAGCCAGTGCCTGGTGCCACAGGTGGGCCCATGCCTAGCACTGTTGAAATGTGCACTCTCTGCTTTCCAGACAGTGTGCATTCCAAGGGTGCTGGATGGCCCCCTCTGTGCTACGATAAAGGACTCGGTTCCCGAATCATATATTGTAGCACGGTTCCCACTGGATGGATGGGAACATTGTAATAAGTGCGGTTGGGGTGTCACCGCCATGGCGGTGGTGTCCTCCCTGTGAATTTGGCAGTCCCACGGCGGGACCACCAAACCCGCAATGAGGTCTTAATTTGCTTAGAAGGCCTCACCTAATCTACAAGAGTGAAACCCTGTATCTTCCACCTATACTGCATTCAACCATCTCCTTAGTTGGGATGCAAGATAATATAATGCAAAGTCAGAGGCCCCCAAGCCTCTTTCCGTTACAGGCATTTTTAATGTATTTTGTTCTACCCAGTTACATTTTATTCCTCTTATTAAGACTAACAGGAATTTATTGACATCCTTAAATATTTTCAGGGGTATAAATATTGAAAGGTTTACAAAAAACTATAATGATCTAGGGAGCATTATTATTTTTATTACTCTAAATTATCTGCACTATAGTAGGGAGAGCCTTTCAAAATTGTGTACTACCCTTTAAAGCTACTTGAGGTCTACCTCAGTTCCCATTTAGTAACTCTAAGTCTGTGTGGTAAATCTGTATTCCCAGATAATAAAATGTAAGAGGTTCCCAGGCTATGTTGAAGTTACTGAACCAGTGAGAAGAGTTTGTCATATTTGGCTTGACCAGGGACAGTTCAGGTCTTCGAACAGTTATCTTTTAGCGAGAGAGGATAGCCCACAGATATCAAAAGTTGCAATAGTGTCTCAGAGCCCAGAGGAACCATCCTTGTATTAAGCAATAAGCCATCTGCATATCAAGGCACTACATTTGTGTCATCGGCTAGTAGTATACACTCAACATAAGTGAATTAGTCATAACATTTAAAGACATGGACAACATTGAGCATGATTTTTCCTTACCTTTGTCAATTGATCCATTGATTGAGGCAATATGTTCTGAATTAATAATTTAAAAATATGCTAACTATCAGCTCCAGTACTGGATAACAATTCCATGATAGTCAATATCATAGTATGTAATGCATCCATCATATTGGCAAACAATTTAGTATGGCTGGAAATCACAGAAAATGTATGAGTTTGTGTGGCAAACACAAATTAGAGGCAAACAGTAGCTGTGTCACAAGGGACAATGTAAATAATATTCAAGCTATTCAAGTCACATCAAATCAAGCTATTTCTATTTTTTCTAAATTACCTAAATTCTCTCAATCTCACCACCTTGGAACGCTTTCCTGACACACATTTCATGGACTTTGTTAGTTGATGAGATAGCAACATTGTTATAGTCTCCATGCAAATACTTCCTAAAAAAGGATTAGATATTTATTACTGGGCTTACCAATGGGCCTAACCCCTTAGAGTGCTAAGTGATTGTTCCAGACATAGCTCATGGTGACGACCCCCCAAATAGATTCATATAATGGCAACATGTCAACGACTGTTGTTATAATATAATGGCAATAAGATAATTATGCATACAGAAAGATTCCTCAATGTTGGGAACAAAAATAAAAGAAATACTTTTTCAGGTAAAATTAGGCCTGCGGGAATCACAGTTATGCCACAGAAATCAGATTATTTTTGGTAGTTCTGTGTTACTAGTTGATTTGGAGTTACCAATAACAACGACATTGATTAATTTTGGGGAAAAAATTCTAGCTCCAGGGCACATTTAGCGAGAGTGAACGGCTGCTCGCTCTGCTGTTTATGTCTATTTTGGACATGAGGGCACATTTTGTGCTTCAAAACTAGTGCTAAATGTGAGAAGTACGTTGGGGGAAATTCCTACCCCAAATGCACTTTTAGTGAAGTATGAGTGGCTGCTTGTGCTCGCTTTTCATCCTCTGTTGCAGTTAGCACTAGTACTTAGCACAAGTTGCATCCTTGCGTCCATTTTGGATGCCAAATGCCATTTTGCGTTAAGAAAATATTGCTAATGCAGAATTACTCTTTGTTTGTAAACTTGCAGAATTGTTGGGTAATTCCATGTGATTATACTACACAGAACTACGTAAAGTATATATATACATATATATATATATATTAACACTCCGGTCAGCGTTACTCTCTGCACCTAATCGTCAATGGTGCTGGAGTGGGACGCACGCCACCTCGTCTTTCTAATATACAGAATTCCTTAACCAATCATTAAGGCTCCAGCACTCCACGAAGGTTTCAAGGATTTATTATAAACAAAACAGGAACGCGTTTCGGCGTAACCGCCTTCTTCAACCTGCGGGCCGCCATTTTGGCACCCTTTATATATCCCTTGTGTTACCATGCATTTAAAGTGATACACTGCCTTTTCAAACATACTGACTTCTGTAATGTCATACATGTGAAAAAATATATATGATACATATAGCAAAATAAATTAATGTAACGAAATAAGCCAGTGTATAGTGCTAAAACACAAAATGTTATTTACCAATCTAACTAAATCTTTATAAATCTGAGTAAATTAGAATTGATGACAAGGAAACTAATTACGTATAAATCTTAAAATAAATCTCCTTGGAGAGGCCAACCAGGTCCAATCAATAAGCATAGATGTTACATTAGACATTATTGCTATGAACAATCATAAATAAGTTAAATCTCATATATACTAGCAAAATCGTACAATGACTGTATCTATGTAATGTGTATGTTTTAGTTGCTGTATTACTATACATTAATCAACCACATCAGCCTAAATGAATATATAACTCTTCACTGGAGTTCAATCCTCCTGGCTCTCTAGTATCTAATGCCAATATATATCTGGACTCTAATTTCCTCAGATGTTTTTCCCTGTCTCCTCCACGGATGTCCTTTCTGATGCCATCTATCAGTATGTTTGAAAAGGCAGTGTATCACTTTAAATGCATGGTAACACAAGGGATATATAAAGGGTGCCAAAATGGCGGCCCGCAGGTTGAAGAAGGCGGTTACGCCGAAACGCGTTCCTGTTTTGTTTATAATAAATCCTTGAAACCTTCGTGGAGTGCTGGAGCCTTAATGATTGGTTAAGGAATTCTGTATATATATATATATATATATATATATATATATATATATATATATATATATATATATATGTCATGTTGCACATACAACCTCCTCAAAGCATTTCAGCTATACAATTCTCTTCTCCTAGCATGGCGGTTTCACCTTTCCGTCCCCCACTTCATATACAACTTTGGAAGAACTATCATCTCCCCTGCGCTCATCGCTATCATCAACACCTCCATAACTAGTACCACCTTCCCATCTTGCTGGAAAAATGCAGAAGTCAACATCCTATTGAAGAAATCAACAGCAGATCCCCCAACCCCCAGTAGTTACAGGCCCATCTCTCTCTTGCCTTTTCCAGCTAAAGTCATGGAGAAAGTCATCAATACCCAACTCGCAAACCACCTAGAACTCCATCAACTCCTAGGCAGCTCTCAACGTGGTTTTTGCACCAACCACAGGACAGAAACAACCTGCATTGGGGCCACTGATGACATCAGAAGCATTCTTGACAGATGAGAAAGGGACACACTCATCCTTCTTGACCTCTCACAGCTTTTGATACGGTCTCCTACAACTTACTCATCAGAAATCTTCAGCACTTGGGTATCTGCAGACCAGCCCTCAAGTAGATATCCTCCTTCCTCGTGGTCAGAACTCAATTAGTTAGACTTCCTCCCACCACCTCCGAACCAAAGAAACTCATTTGCATAGTCCCTCAAGGATCGTGGCTCAGCCCACTACTGTTCAACATCTATATGATGCCCCTTACAGACATTGTCAAAGCCCACGGCACCACCAAAGTACCCTGCACCAGTGACACACAGCTCATTGTCATCCTTACTGACTCAAGTAGCACCGCCAAATCAAACCTAGTCAACTGCATGAGCAACATTTAGGGATGTTCTAAATGCGTCTCTTCCTAATAATGGTTAATTATGGTCTTCTGAACCCATTTGTGATTCAGAAACCTGTTATCGAAATGCAAAATGGGTTTCCACATTCCCAAAAAGTCTTTGGGCCTTTTATGTACCGGCCTCATATGGCAGCTGAAATTTCTATCCCTTTCTGTTTTTGACTACTCTACATGATGCTGAACATACGATGCATCAGGATCAGTATTCAATCCCCATACAAGCCTTTTGAGCACCAGCTTAATATGGTGGCCAATGTTTCAATGACTTTTGAAACTCCTTTTCTATTTCCATTACCTCAGGCAGTATCCGTAATGTCGAGCCATATTGGACTAGATCATGCACAACTGGGCTACATTTTTTCCAGTTGTGGGGGAACCACAATCACTAGTGTAGTGTGTTGCAGGGCACAGGTGTTGTTTGATGGTGGTGCATGGTCCACCACGGCCAACGGTCTTTTTGGCCATCTGAAAATACAGTCCCATTTCGAGGAGCAATTGTGTAGCAGATAGTTGATTTTTTGTACAAATCCATGTTATGGACACATGTGTTGACATCCATGGGGGCCATATGTGATCCTTGTTTAGTTGCCAGCTGGGATGTGTACTATGTGTCATATCTATCCATCCAGAAGTTCTTTGTCACATTATATTGTTGGCATACATCATGTATGTTGTTGTGGACACATTGACTAGTGTTTGATAACATGTCTTGTCACACATAGGTACCTTGGGAGAGGGAGAATGCAACAACCTCCTGTCTACTGACCACTGCCAGACCATGGAGCAATGGCATATTATTTGATTATACCACCTGGTTAGGCAAATAATAGTGGACTTCTGCCATCAGTTGGAGCCAGATCTGATGCCAGCTACTATTAATCCAGCCTGCATACCATCCATTGTACAAGTGATGTCAGTATTGCACTTCCTGGCCACAGGGCCCTTCCAACATACCGTGGCCCTATCTGCTGGTATGTACCAACCTATGTGCAGCCTGGTGTTGAAGGATTTCATCTCAGCAATGATGAAACACATTGACAGCTATATCAGGTTCACCTGATGTGAGGATTTAGCCAAAGTGAAGGCTGACTTTTATGGTTTTGCCCTCCTCCCATATGTGCTGGGGGCCTTTGGTGGCACAAATATTGTCTAGGTGCCACCGCAGGCCACTGAAAAAGTCAATCACAAAAGAAAGAACTTCCATTCCATCAACGTGCAAGTTGTTCATTTGGCATCTCTCTATATCTCACATACGGGTGCCCATTATCCAGATTCATCACATGATTCCTTCATAATGAGGAACAGTACCATACCCCAGCTGATATCACAACTGCACCCAAGGAGGGCCTGGCTGGTTGGTAAGTCATGTCTGTCCCAATTGTGTATTAGCAATGTCAGGTGCTACAATCATGAAGTGAGGGAATCATTGGTTCACGTATGTCCCACTCCTTAACAGGAGACTCAGCATATCCTTGGATGTTGACGCTGCTGTAGAATCCAACTGCAGCAGGGGAAGTCCACTTCAATAGGGCTCATGGAAGAACAATGCAGGCAGTGGAGTGGACTTTTGGGCTCTTGAAGGCCAGAATTCACTGTCTGGATAGGACTGGTGGAGCCCTCCTCTACTCACCCGGTAAAGTGTGTCAGATCATTGTGTCATACTACATGCTCCACAACATCACAATGCAGAGGAATATCCCATACATCCCAGAGGAGGGGGAGCCTGCAGTGCCACCAGGTGAAAATCCTGAAATGTCAACTCAGGATGACAGTAGTGAATAGGAAGGAGCTGACTTGCAAGAAGATCTTATCCACAGCTACTTCTCATAAGTGTATGTCTTGTGTTGTCATGACTGTGACTGTACGATGAACTGTAGTTGCAAGAATATTTTGAGTTGAGTGTTTTGAATATAGCTAGGGAGCTAATGCTCTGCAATAATCAGCCAAAGGCTGCTTGATGGGGCAGCTTTTGAAACATCCCGACCTTGATGATGTTGCTATGTTTGTGTCAGTTTCCTTGCAATGTACTTTGTTTTCAAGATGGTTGCTATGTGACTTGTGTTATATGTATGGTATCAAGCCTATACTGCTTGTTTTATTCGCAGTACAGGTACCTTCACCATGACATCCTCATGTGGGCATTTCAGAGTTGTGACATTGGCAGGTATGTCTTGCTGTTCTGAAAATCGAAGTAGACATGGATTGTTGCAGGTAATGTAGATCACATACTTTGGGTGTAGGAGTCCTGTGCACAGTATTTGGACGGAAGTTCAGAAGTGCCCATTGGAATTCTTTTGTGTCCTGTGGTGGGCCTGATGCATCATGTGTGTCATCATGTGGTGATACAATATGTAGTCCTAGATCACGACCAAGTCAGTTTCCTTTCACTTTGGCTAAACACTCTTTTTGTACGAACTGTATATACCTATAGATGTGTTTCATCATTGTAGGCCATAGTGCCTGTGCCCAACCCTGACATATGTTTGTGTCATACAACCAGATGCATAGGCATTGGATTATGATGACTCCTTGACTGTTGTACTGCAATCTGTCTGTATCTTGGATTATGTGATTTGACTTACTGTGGTATATGATAAGGCTCAAGCAGGTGACATCAACCACATCAATGTTTGCCTATTCTACAGGACAGTGTCTGACAAATCCCTTCCTGCAGTGGTCTGTACCTGTCAACATGTACATTTACTCAGTATAAACAATCATTTTTGATTTTCAATAGTCCTGGTAGATTGATAGTCTATATGAAGAACACTGTAAGAAATATTTTTGTTTGAGCAGACACTTTTATGTATGTGTTTGTGTGGCAGGGTTTTAATCCTAGCTGGACACTGTGTACACGCAACGTACCCCATCATTGTATGCTTCGCACGATCTGACATATCTACATGGCTAAATTGGAAATCAAATTCAGAAAAGAGTCAGTGCATGGTGATTTTATTGTGCAGCTATGACTAACAGAAAATATATGTGACATTACTCAACAACAAATCAAATGTGAAGGGGTCAATCATGGTGAATGAAATCATTGGAGTAGATGTCACATCATTGGAAGTTCAAAGTCTTCAGAGTACTCCTCCCACTGGAAATGACAGGTGGTGCAGGATCAGTCCTGAGTGAATATGTAACACACAAAGGAGGTCCTAAAGGAACATAGGGCCAGATGTTCAAAACTTTTTGCACGTCGCAAACAGCGAATTTTGCTGTTTATGACGTGCAAAACGCGCATTGCGATGCCCAATCCCCGTTTTGCGAGTCGGTAACCTGGTTACCGATTCGCAAAACGGTACTGCGAGTCGCAATGAGGAAGGGGTGTTCCCCTTCCTAATTGCGAGTTGCAGCACAATGCTGTATTGTTTTGTGACCGCGAACATGGTCGCAAAACAATCGCAGTTAGCACCCATTTCAAATGGGTGCTTGCCATTTGCAAAAGGGAAGGGATCCCAATGGGACCCCTTCCTCTTTGTGAATGGCATTGAAAACATTTTTTCAGTGCAGGCAGTGGTCCTATTGATTGTAATCAGTTCAACATCACAATTAAGAATCCGATTTGGTTATGAAACAGATATGCACACTTGTATAAAAAAGGGACACTGTCCAGTCCAAAGTACAAGGGGCCCACATGGTCACAGGGCACAGTCGAATGCCCAACTCAAGTCCTGACCACATCCAGATAGAACACTGCAGGGGCATCAGTTTGCAAACAGGCAGGCACCTCAGGGGGCGCCCAGCCGGATGTGGGAACAAGCCCACTGGTTCTGGAGGAGGCAACATGCCCATTGTTTTGTCCTGGGGAGTACAAGGCCAAAGTCTCTCAAGTGGGTGTCTTGCCCACTGGTTCTGGAGGGGGCAACAAACCAATTGCTTTTTCCTGGGGAGTGCAAGGCCAGAGTCTCTCAAGTAGGTGTCTTTCATACTGGTTCTAGAGGGGGCAACATGCCCATTGCTCTTTGTCCTGGGGAGTGCAAGGCCACAGACTCTCAAGTGAGTTTCTTCCCCACTGGTTCTGGAGGGGGCAACATGCCCATTGCTTTGTCCTAGGGAATGCAAGGTAACAGTCTCTGAAGTGGGTGTCTTGCCCACTGGTCCTGGAGGGGGCAACAGGCCCATTGCTTTATCCTGGGGAGTGCAAGGCCACAGTCTCTCAAGTGGGTGTCTTGCCCACTGGTTCTGGAGGGGGAAACATGCCCACTGCTCTTTGTCCTGGGGAGTGCAAGGCCACAGTCTCTCAAGTGGGTGTCTTTCCCACTGGTTATGGACGGGGCAACATGCCCATTGCTTTGTCCTGGGGAGTGCAAGGCCACAGTCTCTCGAGTGGGTGTCTTTCCCATTGTTTCTGGAGTGGGCAACATGCCCATTGCTCTTTGTTCTGGGGAGTGCAAGGCCACAGTTTCTCAAGTGGGTGTCTTGCCCACTGGTTCTGGATGGGGCAGCCCACACGGTAGCCCTTGGAGGGTGTACTACATGGGGTCTGCCGGCGGTGATGGCTGCATGGTGGTGGTGGTTGGTGGATGTTCTTGGGCATCTCCGGCACTCAGTGATGGCTACATGCTGGTGGTGGCTGGGGGAGGCTCCTGGGCAGCCCCTGCACTCAGTGATGGCAGCACATCCACGGCTGGTGGGGGGGCCACATGACAGCTGGTGGTGGTGGCAGTGTTTGCCTGACAGCTTCCGCTGGTATAGAGTGCATCTTGTCCTCCTGGTCATGTGTTGGGGATCCTTTACCCTTCCTGGCAGGGGTGGATGGGGTCTTCCTCTCTTTGTCTGGTGGTGCAGGCTCCTTCCCCTTCCTCACAGCTGGTGCAGGTTCCTTCCCCTTCGTCATAGCTGGTGCAGGTTCCTTCCCCTTCCTCACAGCTGGTGCTGGACTCTTCCCTTTCATCCCGGGTGGTGCTGCCGCCTTCCCCTTCAGTGTTGTTGGTCTGGTATCCCTACCAGCACGAGTAGGTGGTGCTACCACTGTCCCCGTGGACTGTTTGGCTGAGGTGCGGGGCTGTCCTTGGTACCCTGCCCATATGTGCAGGAGGGATTGGGGGTAGGGAAGAAGTCAATCTGTGAAACGAAAAGCTTTTTAGGGACGTTGGGGCGGGAGGAGGGAGGAGTAATGGGAGTGGAGGATGAGGGAGTGGTTGTCTGAGGTGTATGTCTGTTGGATTTGGGTGCAGGTGCATGGGCTGTATGCTGTTGTGAGGTGGATGGCTGTTGGGTGTCTGAGTGTTTGCGTTTGTGTCCTTTAGAAGGGGGGACAGACATGGTGGGAGAGGACACAGGGGACACATGCATGGATATTGTGGAGGTGTCTGCCAGTGAGGTGTGTGTTCTGCTTGGTGTGGAGATGATGCTGGTAGTGGATATTGATGTAGTGCATGCAGGTGTGAGTGTGGACCTAACTGGGTGGGAGGTAAAGGAGGAGGAGGAGGAGGGGTAGACAGTGGAGGCAGTGAATGTTATCGTGTCTCCAACTGTATGGTGTTTGTGTGAGTGCCTATGGGATGAAGTGTGGTACTTGTGTTTTGCTGTGCCGCTCTTGTATGTTGTCTTGTGTGCATGCACGTCTGCCTGTGTGCTTGGGATGGCTTGCGGTTGAGGAGAATGGGACTGGGAAGTGGAAGTTGGAGGGGAGACGGTTGAAACAGGGACAATGGCTGCCATCAGAGAGGAGGCCAGAGCCTGAATCGATCTCTGTTGGGCCGCCAATCCACCGTGAATGCCCTCCGGGAATGCATTGCATTGCTGCATCTGGGATGGCAGCCCCTGGATGGCATTCACAATGGTTGATTGCCCTACAGAGGTGGATCTCAGGAGGTCAATAGCCTCCTTACTCAGGGCAGCAGGGCTCACTCGGGCAGGGCCTGAGGTGCCTGGGGCAAAGGAGATGCCCACCATCCTGGGTGAGCGGGCACGGGCAACTCACTGAGGGGCTACTGGGAGGGCGGTGCTGGTACAGAGGAGGCGGCTGTACCTGCAGCTGGGGTGGTCACAGAGGTGTCCTCCACCACCAGGGAGCTCCCATCGGAGGAGGTATCTGAGTCTGTGTTGTCCCCTGAAGTCTCTGCCATGGTACTCCCCTCGCCCTCTGTCCCACTGGTTCCCTCGGTGGACTCTGCCTCCAGGGTCCTGTGGGATGCAGCTGCCTCTGTCACCGGTGCCTCTGCTCCTCCGCCAGATGATGCTAATGCAGATAAGGACAGGATGACAAAACAAGAAAGGGGCGAGAGAGACAAAGGATACACTGGGTCAATGACTGCATCAACACCACAGTTGGTGCACATAGCACCCTCACACACAGGGAACAGGCCTACGCACTATGCATTGCACTACCAGTGAAATGGCTAGTCACTAAGGCATGAGGAGGGGCACACACCGTAACTGCAGCACACCTGGAACCCACGCAGCTCTGCCTAGAAGTGAATACTAACAAGATAAGTAACCAATATTTTCCATTCAACCCTTAGCCTCTAGAGGACCTACGCTGCTATGTCTGGCCTGGCCCAGGGGCACCCACTAACACACAACCACCACCCGGATACCACCCCACCAGCTGTTAGTTGTAATGATACCCATTGTACTCACCCTCTTGTGGCTGCTGTGATGCCCTCAAGCGCCCATCCACCTCAGGATAGGCCACCACCAGTATGCGGGCCATCAGGAGGATCAGGGTCCGACGGGCATCCCTTCCCCGTTGGGAGGCCATACCCAGCTGGGCCTCCGCAGTCTTCCATGCCCAGCGTCTCAGGTCCTCCCATCATTTCCGACAGTGGGTGCTCCGCCTGCCATAGACCCCAGGGTCCGCACCTTCTTGGCGATGGCATGTCATATTCCCTTCTTTTGATGGGCGCTGACCTGCAGAGGCAATACAGACAGGAGAACACCATTAGACAAACAATCCAGCCTGTCACACAAATGGCCCGCCATACCCGTTTGCATCACCATTGGCACACATATAGCCCAGCGCACAACATGTACACTGCCAAGAGGACATCCACCCTCCACATGATGCCTTCACACACAACTTCATGGATTCATGCCACATGCATCGTGCCCACAGTGTACTCACCTGTTGGTCTGAAGGCCCATACAGCAGTCCGTACTGGGGTAGGACCCCATCCACCAGTCGCTCCAAGTCCTCCAAAGTGAAGGCTGGGGCCCTTTCCCCAGTCACACGGTCCATAGTAAGTTCCAGACACGGGTCACAGCAGCACATGCAGTGTAGATTCTCTCCTATGGAAGGTCAGAAAACAAGTGAGGAATGTGAAATATACCATCACCACCGACATAGATCCCCTTGGCCACTGTACCCCATTGGGGCCCAAAATAAACCAATGAGGAATTGCACAGCAGTTCATGGATGCCTAACGCCACGGCGCACAACGTCAGAGGCATTACCTCACTTCCACCTGTCCCTCCACACAGGACAAGCGGACGCCATTTCAAGGGGGTGAACAGGCCTATCGATAATTTCTGAGTCACAGCATATATATAGGCACATACTTTCAAATTCCACTGTCCCAAAACATGATTGCACGATGTGGACTGCTGTTGTGGTGTAGTTGTTCAAATTGTGACAGTCTACTCACTCTTGTGTCCCTTAGATACCTATCGCTGTGGATGAATAGAAGATGGAGACATAACCCTGTGTACAAACCCTTGGGTGACTTGGCTACACTGGAGGACAGGCACATTAAACTCACCTATAGCCTGGACAGAGCCACAATCACAGAGCTGTGTGTCCAGTTGGAACCTGACCTGATCTCATCTATCCGTCATCTCACTGGGATCTCCCCTCTTATGCAAGTTCCATCAGTGTTTCATTTCCTGGCAACTGGTTATTTCCAAGTGACAGTGGGCTTGGCAGCAGGAATGTTACAGCCAACATTCTCACTAGTGCGGGCAAGAGTCTTGTCTGCCCTGATAAAACACATGTGCAGCTACATTGCTTTCCCCCAGGTGGAGGATTTGGTCACTGTGAAGGCAGAGTTTATGCAATGGGACATGTCTCCAATATAATTGGGGCAATTGACGGAACACAGATTGCGTTTGTCCCCCCAAGCAAAATGAACAGGTGTTCAGGAATCGTAAGAGTTTTCACTCCATGAATGTGCACATGGTGTGCCTGGCGAACCAGTACATCTCCCACAACAATGTTAATTATCCTGGGTCAGTGCATGATGCCTTTGCCTGAGGAATAGCAACATCCCAAATGTGATGGCCCAACTACAGAGACACAGGGTGTGGCTAATAGGTGAGCCTTGGTCCCCACCCAGTATATGTTGGTGTATGCCTATGCTGTTGGCCATATAGGATCGTGTGTGCCTAAATGTTGTCCCTCAATACTTGCAGATGGCGCTGGTTACCCAAACCTATCATGGCTGATGACTCCTGTGAGGAATGCCAGGACAGGGACTGAGGAACGTTATAATGAGGCACATGGGTGAACCAGAAGGATCATCAAGAGGACCTTTGGGCTCCTGAAGGCCAGGTTCAGGTGCCTCCATCTGACAAGTGGATCCCTGTGCTACTCACCCAGGAAGGTCTGCCAGATAGTAGTGGCATGCTGCATGTTGCGCATTCTGGCCCTCAGATGACATGTCCCTTTTCTGCAGGAGGAGGAGACTGGAGATGCCGATGTGGCAGCAGTGAACCCTGAGGACAGGGAGGATCAGGAGGCAGAGGATGAGAATGTGGACAATAGAACATTGGTGACACGTCAGTACTTTCAATGACACACAGGTGAGACAGTGCAACTTCACATTTCTATGACTATTGGTGTATTCTGTGTGGCATTGACATGTTGGCATTACCCACTTCTTTCCCCTACTTACTGTTACCTATGGATATTCATTTTACATATGTTGGTGATATGACAACAGTGTCCTGGTGTGATTACAACCAGCAGCAACAGGTAATTCATTCTATGCTCATACTATGTACAGTTCATTTGCAATAGTTGTAGCTGTTTCAATCAATACAGATTTGCAATACATGAAATACTAGTAGTCGAGTTTTATCCAAGGGTGTTTATTGTAGTGCTAAAAGGGGAAAGTGCAATGCAATGGGGTGATGATGGAGGAAATCCAGGGTATTGTTCCAGTCTGTTTGTAGCCCAGGTGCAGTGTCCATGGGGACTTAGGAAGGGGAGCAATGGCAGTTCAAGTTGGACAGGGTGACTACGTGGGACAAAAGGGGACAATCAGGAGAGTCTCATTTCCTGGTGGTGGTCCTGGCAAGTGTCTCTGGCTTCTGTCTGGTTCGCAGGGAACGTTTTTGGGGTGGTTCACATTCTGCAGGGTAAGTGATGACAGTCCTGTGGTGGGGCCTCCTGGCCACTAGCGGCAGCAGAAGTGGAGGACTGCTCAGATGACTGGCTAGTGGTAGGGGCCCACTGGTGTGCTGTTGCCTCCCTCATGATGTTGGGCATGTCTGCCAGCACCCCTGCTATGGAGATCAGGGTGGTGTTGATGGCCTGCAAGTCCTCCCTGATCCCCTGATACTGTCCCTCCTGCAGCCACCTGGTTTCCTGCACGTTGTCTTTGATCTGCCCCATCGCGTCCTGGAAATGTTGGTAGACTCCCAGGATCTCTGGGAGTACCTCCTGGAAAATCCGTTCCCTGGGCCTGTCCTCCCCTGGCACACAGCAGTCCTCCCAGTGTCCCTATTGACCTGTGCCTCTGTCCCCTGAATGGTGTGCCCACTGCCACTGATCCCAGGTCCCTGATTGTTATGTGTGGCTTGGGGTCCCTGCACAGGTGGGCAAACTGCTGATTGACGTGTCCTGGGGACAGAGGCGTGGGTACGCTGAGTGGGTTCGGTGGTGTTGGTTTCTGATGGGGGAGGCTCTGTGGTGGTCTGTGAGTGGGCTTGGGTGACCGGCTGTCCAGTGGTCCCTGATGGGCCAGGTAGGTCATCCAGATCCAAAAGTCCAGAATTACTGTCATCACTGGGGGCCTCTTCTGTTGAGGGAATGAATAGTGGTGGCACCTCCTCTCCACTGACATTAGCTGGGGTATCTGTGGGGATGTAAATGAAGTATTATGCTTCAGGTGTATGATATTTGTACTTCTGTAGCTTCCCCTCTATGGTTGTTGTCACCCTGCCAGCTTTTGCTTGTGTATGTTGGTGTATTTTGGGATTGTTAGTTTCCCTATGCTGTGCATGCTTTAGTGATGAGTGTCCATGGGAGGGGTGTCCATGCATTGGTACAGCATGCAGGGCCTGGCATTGGGATTAGTGAGATGTGTAGGAGTGTCTGGGATGTGGTGGAGTGATGGGACTGAGGGTGGGGGTATGTGATGGCATGCAGGTATGCGGAGTGATAATTGTTAAAAGTTGACCTCCAGTGTCCAGTCCTCCGCCAACTCCAGCGAGTCCCTCAGGATGCAGTATTGCCAGTACCTGCTCCTCCTATGCTGTGAGCTATGGGCAAGGAGGTGGGGGTCCACCGCCAGTCCTCTGTATGGTGATCTGGTGTCTTGCTGCTATGGAACGTACCTTCCCCCGTAGGTCGTTCCACCTCTTCCTGATGTCATCCCTTGTTCTTGTGTGCTGTCCCACGGCGTTGACCCTGTCCACGATTCTCCACCATAGCTCCATCTTCTTTGCTATAGATATTTGCTGTACCTGTGCTCCAAACAGCTGTGGGTCTTCCCTGACAATTTCGTCCACCCTGACCCTTAACTCCTCCTCAGTAAAATGGGGTGCCTTTGTGGTGCCATGGTTGTTGTGTGATGTGTGTTGGTGAGAGTGTGTTAAGGGTGTGTGTGATGTGGAGTGCGTGAGGGATGTATGGGTGTGAGTGGTGTGTGTGTCTAGTTGTCTCTGTGCACTTCTTCTTAGTCTCCTGGTGGCAATTGTTGTATGTAAGGGGTTGTAGGTGATGTGGGTGTGTGTTTTATAGTGGTGTGGGTGTTTGGGTGTGGTGTGTGTATGTTTCAGGTGTGTTTATTTGGTATTGGCCAATGTAGTGTGGTTTTGTATATGGGTGTCCATTCTGAGCGCAGCGGTGTGTATCGCCAATGGTTTACTGCCATTGAATGTCCGCTGTGGTGATTCGTGGGTCATAATGTGAGGGGTGTTGTTCTGTTGGTGTAATGGTGTGGGTTTTGGGACCGCCAGTTTATCACTGACCTTTGGTCTGGCGGATTTGTGTATGTGGCTGTATTCTGTCGGATTGGTGTCATAATATGGTGAACGGATATTCCCCAGCGAGGCGGTAAGTTGGCGGCTGTCAGCGTGTTAGTAAGCAGGATTTACCGCAAATGTCATAATGAGGGCCATAGGTATTATTGGTAGTGGTGGGTGTCTTGCCATCCACACCTCCTGGTGGATTCTTTGCTGGGTGTCCCCGCTTGCGATGGGGGAGGATCTGGTGCTATAGAGGCAGTGGTGTCTTGGCTTTGGTGTTTCTCTGGCAGGACTTTTCTTCTAGGGGTTGGCACCCATGTTACTGGGCCTGCTGTTGATTGGCTAAAGGAAGGGGTAGACTGGTGTTGAAAAGCCCTGCTCAGGGTGATATGTATGTCCCTCAACACCCCTGTTAGGCAAAGCCATGTTGGTATTTTGGCACTCCATCTGTTCCTGCATGTCCCGATGCATGTCCCTCTGTAGCTGCTTGATTTCCCTGAGTTCAGTCAACACCTGGCCCATCAGGCTTTTGGAATCCTGATAGATCCCCAAGACGTGGCTGAGGGTGTCCTGGCCAAGAGCAGCCTCAGTGGCCTCATCCTGCTGGCCCACATCATCCCTTCCACATACACTACCCCACAGGCTTTTGCCCGTGCCACAGGGTGCACCCTCCAACTTGTTCCTGGACCGTTAGTGTGCGTGGTGTACAGCTGCACCTCAGGATCCAGGACTGGAGGCCACGAGATGCTAGGCACTGTGCTTGGGACACAGGTTGGGGGCAAATGGTTTCCTCTGAGGTAGAAGCAATAGGGCTGGGAGGTCACATTGTGGGCACAGTGAGACTCACTGTTGCCGTCTGACCAGGTTGTCCAGTTGGGCCAGAACCATCCTCCACGTCCGGACATCAAGAAGTGTTGTCTTCACTGGGGATTAATCTGGGTGGGGGGTGTAGTGACAGTCTATACCGTGGCCTCTGTGTGCCCAGCCGCAGCGCGACCTGTTGATGTAAAACATACAAAGTTACTCATTTTACTGTGACATCTACTTCCAACGGTTTAAAGGTACAGTAAGCAGAGACCTTGTACAAATTTAAGATGTAGTTAATCCAATTGTGCCAAGTAACCATGGTATTGGGCTATTTTACATGACATGTGTGAAGCATGTCAACCCAATTTTACTCAAGTAGCTGCTGAGATGTGCAAATCAGTTGCACTTTGGAGGATGGCCTGAAAATGACATCTTGCCAAAAGTACAGTCAACACAGTAGCTAGACAAGACATGACTTTAACCATTTGGTGGCCAATATGGTTGTGATGCAAGCAGACCCTGGACTTTGTTGTATATGTGACTGGAGTCATCATGTGCACAGTGTTGTGTCATTGTGTCTGCTGCCAATACCAATCTGGTGTATCCTTAGGAATACTTGTTGTACACACTGGGTAAGGTGTCATTCCCATCCCTAGGTGGAGAGACACATCTCTAATTTGTGCATGATCTGTGCTTGATTATTCCCAGGTGAGTATACTTCATTTGGGATTTGACAAACAGGGGCAATTGGACAAGTGACCACTGTGCTGGTGTTTAGAGTTAAATACACAATGCCTGCTGGGAGTTACAGACAGGTCAATCCCTGTACTACACACTTTGCAGATATTATACCCCCAGGTGAGTACACTTCATTTGGAAGTTGATAAACAGGGGTATTTGGACAAGTGAAGACTGTGCTGGAATTTGGAGTTACTAAAACAGGGCCTGCTGGGAGTTGCAGTCAGGTCACTCTCTGTACTAAATACACTTGCCAAATGTTATCTGCCCAGGTGAGTAAACTTCATTTGTGAGTTGACAAACAGGGGTCTTTGGACAAGTGAACACTGTGCTGGTGTTTGGAGTTACAAACCCTTGGCCTGGTGGGAGTTGCACTCAGGTGATTCCCTGTACTACACACACTATACAGATGTTATCCCCCCAGGTGAGTACTCTTCATATGGAAGTTGACAAACAGGGGTATTTGGACAAGTGGAGATTGTGCTGGTGTTTGGAGTTACTGAAACAGGGCCTGCTGGGAGTTGCAGTCAGGTCACACTCTGTACTTCACACACTTGACAACTGTTATCTGGCCAGGTTAGTGACCGTCATTTGTGAGTTGACAAACAGGGGTCTTTGGACAAGTGAACACTGTGCTGGTGTTTGGAGTAACAGACCTTAGGCCTGCTGGGAGTTGCAGTCAGGTCACTCTCTCTACTACACACACTATACAAATATTACCTGTCAGGTGAATAACTTAATTTTTGAGTTGACAAACAAAGGTATTAGGGCAAATGAACACTGTGCTGGTGGTTGGAGTTAGAGAAACAAGGCCTGCTAGGAGTTGCAGTCAGGTCGCCCTCTCTACCACACACAATATACAAATGTTACCCCACCCACCCCCCGGTGAGTAAACCTAATTTCTGTGTTGACAAATAGGGTCTGTGGACAAGTGGCCACAGTGCAGATGCTTAAAGTTAGAGAAACTGGGCCTGCTGGGAGTTCCAGTCAAGTCAATCTCTGTATTAAACACACTATACAAATGTTATCCCCCCAGGTGAACAACCTCATTTTTTGAGTTGTCAAATAGATGTATTGGGCATGTGGCCACTGAGCTGATGTTCAGAGTGGTAGAAACAGTGCCTCCAGGTCACTCACAATACTACACACACTTTACATATATTGGGTATTAAATATCTGTATGCAGACTTCATTTAGGTTTGGGCATGCATTTACATGTTGAGACATGCCATAATTCCTGGGATGATTTTTTGGTATTGTGAAATTTCCAGGCCCCATTTGGATGTATGGCATGTGATGGGGCTTGGCAGCTGTGATGTTGGGTCCAATAATTCACATTAGCAGTGTTAACACTGGGTATTGAATGTTGGTGGGGTACATGAACAAGACAGTGGGTAAAGGTGATCTGTGAGCATGCATGACATTGCTTTTGGTGACATTTTTTGAGTTGTGACTTACCAGACTCCACTCCCCCAGATATTCCTGTCAAGCTGTCAGGATGCAGGATGGCCACCTTCTCCTCCCAGGGAAAGAGCCTTAACGGGGTACTGGGAGGTCCACCACCAGTCTTCTTGGCCTCCAGCTGGTGCTGGAAGAGCAGGGAATGGATCTTGCCTCTGAGGTCTTTACTCCTCTTCCATATGTCCTCCTTTGTGCTCGGGGTGGTGTCTACAGCATTCACTCTGTCGACGAGCCTGTCCCATATTTCCATTTTCCTGCTGAGAGTAGTATAATGGACTTGTGCTCCAAACAATTGTGCTCTGCACTTATGATTTCATCCACCATGACTCTTAACTCATCTTTGGAGAAATGAGGATTTTTTTATCATGACAAGGTGGGAGAAAATTACGGGTGACAGGTACTTACTCAATAGGGGAAGTGATATAGGGTGTGAAAGGACAAACCCATGCAGGATGTTTTATTGGATGGTGAAAAAAGGAGGTGTCTAATCAATGAAGTCTTCAGAAAATAAGGTGGTTGGGCTTCTGTGATTTGCAGTGGAAATGCAAAGGATTGTGGCCTGTGAAGGGGTGTGTTTTATAGTGTCCTTTGCAGGTATGTCCAGCTGTGTTGTTTTTAGATCCATCCAATGGGCAGTTGTCTGTTACTTTGCTGACCGAGAACCACCGTGGTCTGCCTCCCATTGGCTGACTACCCCAAGAGGACCTCTATGGCGATGTTGTGATTGTAATATGCTCAGTGGTTGGTCACGGTGCTGATGGTGCTGGAGGTCGGACTGCCTGTTTGCAGGCTGTTTCCAGGCTGCTGTGCCACTGGCGGTCTGCTATTTTTGCTTGGCAGTCGGTGGTCCTGTCTGTGTAGCTCATAAGAGGGTGGTCTAGAAGACTATTGGCATGGCGGTCTTTTGAGGACCGTTAACATGGCGGTGTGGCCATCAGACTGCCAAACACATAACAAGGCCCTAGGTTTTGCTCCTTGTACAGCCTACCTGTGGCATGTTATCACTCTGCTCATTGGTGCATGATCTAATGCTAACAATCAAATTCCAGTTCTTTACACTGACCACACATGCTTTCTACTCAAAATTCTTAGCACTTACAGATTCTCAAACTGGCCCCATGTACCCTCCAACCCTTCTCTAAAGAATGATTTGACTCTCTGACTATTCTTGTCCGTATCGGCATGGCTGCTAGTGTCAACAGTACTTTGTTTTTATAGGAAAGGGTCATGTCACAGAGTGAGCCCTCAGATAAAGAAATGGATAACTTACCTGAAATTATCTACTGGTCAACTGTGGTCCCAATACCTGAAATGAAAAAGAAAGAAGTGGTTAAAAGACAAGCAAAACAAGAGAAAACGGAATGAAAAGAGCTGGAAACAAAATAAGGACTTTCATTTTTACAAAGGAATGATGTTGGCACAGAAAGAGAGGAAGGACTGATGGCTGGATTGGGACAGGTGTAAACCAAGGATTAAAAAAAAATCAGGGAAGAAGTTGCACATGTAGGAGAGAGACACATTGGATGAAGAGTTGAATTTAACAAAACACGTGAAGACTGTTGGAGTCAGGAAAGGGGTCAAACAGTACTAGCGGGAATCAGTGTGCCGAAGCAGTGAGATGGCAGAAGATGAGACTTTCCAGCAGAAAGTGTGGGAGCAGACGAGGTTGGGCTTAGAGTGACAATGAATCGAAGTACATCAATTTCATCCAAAGCTGACTCAACAATTGCTTTGGAAAGCAGAGGCAGCCTGAGAGGCTATCAGACCCACCACGCTCCAGAAGGAGCGTGGCTTATGCAGAGAAGTGCAAAGGTGTGGGGTTGGAGGGAGATATAGAGAGACATTAAGGGACCCAAAGCCTTGTATGAAGGAGGCATCCATTGCACAAGCTCAATAAGGGTCGTATACCAACAAGCCCAGCAAAAGACAGGAAATGAAGACAGAGTGGATGTTCTGTGCTATGCTTTAAATTTCTTAGAACAGTGTTTTGAATGTTTGTATTTTTTGTTTTGTTTGTTATGTGTAAATGAAACTCGGAAACTACACCTGACAGAAAGGTACAAGGGAAAGGCAAACCAAACACTAGTAGTTATTTTATAAATTTGAGAATAGAAAGCAGCAAACTGTAGTACTATATTAATCCCAATAAGTAAGTAGAAGTAGGACAGAAGGAAGGGTGAAGAAAAGGTAATTGAAGAGAAAAGCCCTAGAAGAAAGGAGTAAGTAAAAAGAAAAAAAGAAAAGGGAGATATACTAGGAAAAACAGAACTTGCCTGTGTTTTTTCTATTTCTAGGGTTCCCCCATACTGCCTTGAAGAAAAAGAGAAGAAACTCCACACACCGTCCACATAGAGGGCCAGTCACCAAGTAAAGAACAAATTAACTATAGCCAAGACTCGGAATGCCCTAGTCAAGAACAAAGAGTATGTACTAGTTCTATAATCTGAATAAACCAATACAAACCCACATTTTCTTTCCCTTCATTCAACTAAAAAAACACAAAATTACAGAAGACTAGCACTTTTGCTCATCATCCTGCACATGTAAAGATCATGCCAGAAAACAAGAATAAAGAATGTCAGTATTGAATAAAAAATGGGTAGAAATGTTAACTCTAAACCTGATTACCTAGACATATGTATGGTAAATAAATTAAATACATGTGTTTCGAATGTGTATCCTGCACAAATTGCATAATGTACTCTATAGCTACCTATGCAACTTGACAGAAATGTAACCCCCCACAAATACATATGGGTTATACCTACCCTAAACATTGCACTACAAACAAAACCACTGAAATGAAGGTGTAGCAAATGTTGGTCTAATGTTTGAACAAAGACACATAAATGACACTTTTGATAATGAGAAAGAACATGATAATCTATGTAATATAGCCTAAGTACAAATATGTAAGATAGCCAAAAATGTAAATATTAAATAGAAATTGGACAAAATTGATAACTCTAAACCTGATCACCCTATAATCATTTCTAGGTTAGTTAACTTAAATTTATGTTTCTCAAATGTATAGCCTTCACAGATTCCAAAATGTTCATTATGGCTATCTACACAACTTCACAGAAAGGTAAACCCCTACTAACACACATGGGTTATACCTATACTAAAGATTGCACTACCAACAAATGCTCTGGAAAAGTAGTAAATATTGATCAAATGGCTCTTATGGTTGGACAACTACAATAAATGATACTTTTGAGAATGTGAAAGAACATGATTGTTGATCTAATATAGCCTAAGTACAAACATGATTTATAGTCAAAGTCCAGAAAGAAGCAAACACTGGTGCATCAGCACCAACAGGAGTAATTCCAAGCAACTATTGCCCTCATTATGACCCTGGCGGTGAATGATAAAGTGGCGGTAATACCGCCAACAGGCTAGTGGTAATTACAGTCAAATTATGACCATGGCGGAGCTAACTCGCATAGACAGCCAATGTACCACACCAACCGCCAAGGCGTTAACAACAATGACCACGGCGGTAGCCAACAACAGCCAGGCGGAAAACAAAGTACCGCCCACCATATTTTGACCCTGCAATCTGCCAGGATTTCTGGGGTAGTACCAATGCCATCAAAAGCCTGGCAGATAGACATCACAGAAGAGCAAAGACTCACCATCAGAGACACAGGGAAGAACGACGCCACCATGGAACCGGAACTGCAAGTCTTCCCGATGCTCATCTACGCCATGCTTCAATTAGAACACCAACTCCAACGAAGATGACAACAGTTAGTACAGCCAGCCTAGCACACAAGAGAGGAAGGGAGGAAAACAAGAGTGACACGCACAACACATACCAGACACACACACACACCATACACACAACTAGCTGCAGATGAAAAACAATGGCACACAATACATGGCAGAATAATGCAAGGACTACAAGAATGCAGTAATGAGAATGCATTGATATAAACAGCTACCAAATTAACCAATTGTACAAAAACAGATCTGTGAAAATGTAAACAAAGGGCCAATGCCCAGTCCAATGTACTAAGGGCCCACATGGCCACAGGGCACAGTCCAAGGCCCCACTCGAATCCTGACTTTATCCCGGGAGAAATCTGCAGGGGCATCAGTTTGCAGGTGGGCAGGCACCTCAGGGGTTGAGAGGTGGGGGGCACCTCAGCTGAATATGGGAACATGCCCACTGGTTCTGGAGGGGGCTCCATGCCCATTTCTCTGTCCTGGGGCGTGCAAGGCCACAGTCTCTCAGGTGGGTGAATTTCCCACTGGTTCTGGAGGGGGCTCCATGCCCATTTCTCTGTCCTGGGGCGTGCAAGGCCACAGTCTCTCAGGTGGGTGAATTTCCCACTGGTTCTGGAGGGGGCTCCATGCCCATTTCTCTGTCCTGAGGAGTGCAAGGCCACAGTCTCTGGAGTGGGTGACTTTCCCACTGGTTCTGGAAGGAGCTCCATGCCCATTTCTCTGTGCTGGGGAGTGAAAGACCACAGTCTCTCAGGTGGGTGACTTGCCCACTGGTTCTGGAGGGAGCTCCTTGTCCATTTTTCTGTCCTGGGGAGTGCAAGGCCACAGTCTCTGGAGTGGGTGACTTTTCCACTGGTTCTGGAGGGGGCTCCCTGACCATTTCTCTGTGCTTGGGAGTGCAAGGCCACAGTCTCTCAGATGGGTGACTCTCCCACTGGTTCTGGAGGGGGCTCCATGCCCATTTCTCTGTGCTGGGGAGTGCAATGCCACAGTGTCTCAGGTGGGTGACTTGCCCACTGGTTCTGGAGGGGGCTCTATGCCCATTTCTCTGTCCTGGAGAGTGCAGGGTCTCAATCTCTCAGGTGTGGAACACGCCCACTGCTCCTGGAGGGGGCCCCTTGTACAGCAGTTCCTGGAGGTTGGTCTACATGCCTTCCGCTGGTGGTGATGGATGCACTGTGTCATCTGGAGGGGAGGGCTGCGCAGTGTCAGCAGGTGAAGGTGCCTCCTAGGCAGTCTCTGCTGAGATGAGGGCTGCACTGTGTCAGCAGGTGGAGGTGCCTCCTGGGCAGCCTCTGCTGGAGGTGAGGGATGCACTGTGTTAGCAGGTGGAGGTACCTCCTGAGCAGCCTCTGCTGGAGGTGAGGGATGCACTTCCTCAGGTGGAAGCGGGGGCCCCTGACCACTGGGGGTGGTTGTGGTGTCACCCTGACAGCCTCCGCTAGAGTCGAGGGCTTCTTCCCCTTTATGACAAGAGGCATTGGATCCTTACCCTTCCTGGCAGGTTTTGAGGGTTTCTTCCCCTTCATGGCAGGATGTGCGGGCTCCTTCCCCTTAATGGAAGGAGGTGTAGGATCCTTAACCTTCCTGGCTGGTGGAGTGGAATCCTTCACTGACTTGCCACCACTTCTAGGTGGTGCCACCACTGTCCACGTGGACTGTTTGGCTGAGGTGCTAGGCTGGGTCGTTGTGACCCTGCTGTTACAGACAGGATGGGGGGGAGGGAAGAGGTCAAGTTGGGCAAGGAAAAGCTTCTTAGGGACAGTGGGGCAGGATGAGGGAGGAGGGATGGGAGTTGAGAGAGTGGTTGTTGGAGGTGTATGTCTGCGGGACTTGGGTGCAGGTGCATGGGCAGTGTGCTGATGTTAGGTAGATGGCTGTTGTGTGTGTGAGTGGTTGCGTTTGTGCCCTTTAGGAGGGGGAACAGCTGGGTGGGAGAGGACCCAGGGGCTACGTGCATGGATGTTGTGGAGGTGCCTGCTAGTGAGGTATGTGTGCTGCTTGTTTTGGTGATGCTGGTGGTGGATGTTGATGCAGTGCATGCAGGTGTGAATCTGGACAAGACTGTGAGGGAGGCGGAGGAGGAGGGGGAGGGGGAGACAGTGGAGGCAGTGGATGTGGTTGTGTCTGCAACTGTCTGGGGTTTGCATGAGTGCTTGTGGGATGAAGTGTGGTGCCTGTGTTTGACTGTGCCACTCTTGTGTGTCATCTTGTGTGCATGCTCATCTGTATGTGTGCATGGGATGAGTTGGGGTGGAGGAGACTGGGACTGGGAAATGGTAGTTGGAGGGGGGATGGTAGGAACAGGGACAATGGCTGCCATCAGAGAGGAGGCCAGAGCCTGAATCAATCTCTGTTGGGTCGCCAATCAACCGTTAATACCCTCTAGGAATGCATTGCATTGCATTGCTGCATCTGGTGGTGGTGATTCGTGGGTCATAATGTGGTGGGCGTTGTTCTATTGGCGTAACGGTATGGGTATTGGGACTGACACTTTAGTACTGACCTTTGGGCTAGTGGATTTGCTTATGTGGCTGTATTCTGTCAGATTGGTGTGTCTGTGTCATAATATGGTGAACGGATATTCGCCACCATTGTGGTATGTTGGCGGCTGTCACTGTGGCGGTAAGCAGGATTTACCACCAATGTCATAATGAGGGCCTATATTTCTAATGTTCTTTTCAGAAGTCATTGGGTAGTTGACTTCTACTGAAAATTTAAGAGAGTTATTTCTAGACTTTTAAGAAAAGAAAGACAAGTCACAGCTACAGCAAAAAGATTTAGGCCCTCATTACAACCCTGGTGGTAAATCGCGCTTTCTGCCGTGTAGAAGACCGCCAACATACCATTGCAGCAGCGGAATTCCGCTACAGATATAACGACTCACAGCTTGGAATCCGCCACAATACAGACACTAACACAAGTCCGCCACACCAAAGGTCAGTGATAAACTGGTGATACCAAAACCTACACCGTCACGCCAACAGGAATACGCCCACACTATCACAACCCACGAATCAACGCGGCGGTCTTTCAACCGCGGTATTCCATTGGCAGTACACACCGCTGCGCTCAAAATACACAAAGATTTACAAAACACAACCACATTGGACAATTCAAAATACACACATCTGACACACATACATACACCACACCCATACACCCAATCCAATATAAAACACACACCCACATCACCCACAAACCCTCACAACCAAATTTCTGAAAGAAGGCCAGAGAGAGAGACTACCTAATACAACACCAGCATCCACAGACACACAACAACATCATTCATACAACATCCACGCACCTCAAACAACACACACCAACACATCCCCTCACACATCACAAAAGACACCACCTCACACATCACCCACACCACATCATGGCACCTCAAAGACACCCCAGATTCTCTGAGGAGGAGCTCAGGGTCATGGTGGAGGAAATCGTCCGGGTAGAGCCCCAGCTATTCGGATCACAGGTGCAGCAGACCTCCATTGCAAGGAAGATGGAGCTATGGCGGAGAATTGTCGACAGGGTCAACGCAGTGGGACAGCATCCAAGAACACAGGATGACATCAGGAAGAGGTGGAACGACCTATGGGGGAAGGTACGTTCCGTGGTATCCAGACACCAGATTGCTGTACAGCGGACTGGCGGTGGACCCCCACCTCCTCCCCCACAACTAACAGCATGGGAGGAGCAAGTCTTGGCGATCATGCATCCTGAGGGCCTCACAGGAGTAGCAGGAGGACTGGATTCTGGTAAGTCATATCTTTACTACTTCATCCCCCCACCCCACCTGCATGCCATCACATACTCCCACCCTCACCCTCACACCCATCACCCCAACAACTCACAGATACCCCACTAACACAACCCACACATCCCAAATTCAAGCCCTGCATGTAACACCAATGCATGGACACCCATCACCAAAGCATGTCCAGTAGAGAGACTCACTCAGACCCCGAAATCACCAATCACACAAGGGCCATGGCAATGATGCAAGCACAGGAGTAGAGGGTAACTCACCCATGGCAGACATAGATACAATAACTATGCATTTACACCCCAACAGGACCCATATCCAACATCCCCGGACAGGAGGTGCCAGACACATCCAGTCCCCCCACAGAAGAGGCCCACAGTGACGACAGCAGATCTGCACACCTGGATCAAGATGACCAGCCCATCAGGGACCTTGGGACAGTCGGTTCCCATGGCACAGTTACAAACCACCACTGAACCACCCCCCTCAGGAAACACCACCACAGCACCCACCCAGCGGGCCCATCCCTCTGTCCCCAGGACACGTCAGTCAGCAATGTGTCCACCACTACAGGGAACCCAGGCAACCCAACTAACACAGGAGGATCAGGGACCTTGGAGCAGTGGCAGTGGGCACACGGTTCAGGGGACAGAGCCACAGGATAACAGGGAAGCTGGGAGGACTGCTGTGCGACAGATGGAGGACAGGCCCAGGGAACAAACTCTCCATGAGGCACTCTCCAACATCATGGGAGCTTACCACCATTCCCAGGAGACCATGGGCACGGTACTGGCCAAGTTTCAGGAGACCCAGCGGCTGCAGGTGGAACACTACCTGGGGATCAGGGAGGACTTGAAGTCCATCAACACCACCCTGGTCACCATTGCAGGGGTGCTGACAGACCTTCTCAACACCAGGAGGGACACAGTGGCACACCAACGGGCCCCTGACACTAGCCTGGACGATGAACAGCCCTCCACCTCCACCGATGCTAGTGGACAGGAGGCACTGCCACAGGAACAACAGGCACCAGCATCCCACCCCTGCAGATGGAGAACCACCCCGCAAATGGTCCCTGAGAGCCAGGAACAGACAGAGAACATTGCCAAGACCCCCGCCAGGAAATAAGACCCCCCTGAATGTTACCCTTCTGTCCCACTTTGTCTCCCTGTCCACCTTAAACTGCCATTGCTCCACTTCCTATGCCCCATTGGACAATGCACCTGTGAAACAAATAGACTGGACTCTGCCATGGACATTCCTCCACCATCACCCCAGCCCATTTCACACACCCCTCCACTTATTTGCACAGAAATAAACACACTTGAATCACAAAACAATCTGGAGTCTGTCTGTGCTTTCACTAATGTGTAATTGCAAAACCTCTGGAATATAGCAATGTCAATGTACTTGTTCACATACCAGCATAACACAGCTGGAGGCCAGCAATAAACATAGCAGAGGGCACAAAGTGGGACCCAGGTCTGCGAAATGGAAAGGCAAAGTAACAAGTCAGGGTTCATACACTGAGTGAAAATGACAGACTTATGCTAGCTCTAACAATAGTATGAGATGTGGGAAGCAGTTACATCTTCTTACCTGTGTCTCACTGGAAGTATTGCATTATGATGTTGTTTCGGTTGTCAACATCTTCTTCTTCTGCCTCCTCTTCTTCACTGTCCACATGCTCCACAGCTGCCACAAGACCACCATCTGGCCCATCCTCCTGCAGAAAAGGCACCTGGCATCGCAAAGCCAGGTTGTGCAGCATACAGCCTGCCACGTTGATCTGGCACACCTTCTTCGGTGAGTAGTATAGGGATCCACCTGTCAGATGGAGGCACCGGAATCTGGCCTTCAGGAGGCCGAAGGTGCGTTCTATAATCCTCCTAGTTCGCCCATGTGTCTCATTGTAGCGTTCCTCTGCCCTTGTCCTGGGATTCCTCACTGGGGTCAGTAGCCATGACAGGTTGGGGTAACCAGAGTCACCTGCATATGTCAAGGGACAAATGTTAGACACACACTAACCCTTAGGGTCAACCCCATACCCAGACACCTATGTCAACTGTGTTGGGACCTTGGCCTCACCTATTAGCCACACACGGTGCCTCTGGAGTTGCCCCATCACATAAGGGGTGCTGCTATTCCTCAAAATGTAAGCCTCATGCACAGAGCCAGGATACTTGGCATTCACATGGGAGATGTACTGGTTGCCAAACACACCATCTGCACATTAATCGAATGGTAGCTTTTCCGGTTTAGGTACACCTGTTCATTCCTGCGCGGGGGGACAAATGCCACGTGTGTACCATCAATGGCACCAATGATGTTGGGGATATGTCCCAGGGCATAGAAGTCACCTTTCACTGTTGGCAAATCCTCCCCCCAAGGGAAAACGATGTAGCTGTGCATGTGTTTCAGCATGGCAGATAACACTCTGGACAACACGTTAGAGAACATTGGCTGGGATATCCCTGATGCCATGGCCACTGTTGTTTGAAGAGATCCACTGGCCAGGAAATGGAGTACAGACAGAACCTCACTAGAGGGGGATTCCTGTGGGAAGGCGGATAGCTGAAATCAGGTCTGGCTCCAACTGGGCACACAGTTCCAGGATTGTTGCACGATCAAGTCTGTATGTGATAGTGATGTGTCTCTCTTCCATTGTCGACAGGTCCACCAGGGGTCTGTACACCGGAGGATGCCGCCATCTCATCACCAGCCCCAGCAGACGTGCCCTATGGAGGAGAACAGCGAGCAGAGGGTCATCCAACCCTTAGGTGTCACAATGTGTTATTTGCTAAAATGTTGGAAAATCGCAATGTGCCGGTATCTGTCTGTCTTCCAGGCCTAGGTAGGTGTGACACAGTTTTTTCCATCCCATGTGGCCCCCTGAAATGGCGGTTGCCTGACCTGTAAGGTGGGACAAGGGGAAATGAGGTAACTGAGCTGGCGTTGTACAACGTCACGGTGGGCGGTCGAAGACTGTGGCGCAATTCAGCATTGTTTAACACTGGGCCCTATGGGTCCCAGGAGCCACTGACGATGTACGCCGGCGGTGACGGTATGCACCGCCGCCGATGTGACTGCCATTTTCTTACTGTTCACTCACTTGATACCTGACCTTCATTGCAAGTGCTACTGTGACCTGTGTGTGGAAGCGACGATGGCTACAGTGTCTGGGGAAAGGGCCCCTGCCTTCTCTTCGGAGGAGTTGGAGAAACTGGTGGATGGGGTCCTCCCCAGCACACACAACTGTACGGTCCTCCAGACAAACAGGTGAGTACACTGTGAGAATGGTGGATGGCACCTGAGTGTATGGAGTGTTGTGGATGGAAGAGGGTGGAGAGGGGGAGAGGCCAGCATGTCAGGATTGTGTGTGTTTGTACGCAGGGCCAGTGTGGGAGGTGTTTGGCAATGTGTGAGATGAAATGTACCGGCTAGAAACATCTTCTTTTTTCCTCTAGGTCAGCGTTGGCGTGCCATCGCCAAGGACGTCCGGACCCAGGGGGTCTACCATAGACGGAGCACCCACTGCCGTAAAAGATGGGAGGACCTGCGCCGCTGGAGCTAGAAGACGGCAGAGGCCCAGCTGGGGATAGCCTCCCATTGTGGAACGGGTGCCCGTCGCACCATGACCCCCCTGATGTACCGGATTCTGGTGGTGGCCTATCCGGAGTTGGATGGGCGCTTGAGGGCATCACAGCAGTCACAAGGGGGTGAGTACACTCTAATTCAGCTGACTCTATGCACATTACGAGGTGTCTGGGTGGGGGAGGTGGGCTGTGGGTTCTCCTAGGCCAGGGCGAACTTGGTAGGCAAGGTCCCTTGATAGGCAGGCTCTGTGGCACCCCAACCCCACTACTGGTAATAGCCATCTACACCTAGTCAGGCTCCTGTGGCTTCCAGCTGTGCAGCAGTTGGGCTTAGGCCTTGTCCCCCATGGGCAGGTGAATTTGCTAGGAACTGTTAGTGCATGGTTTCGTGCAGAGGGCTGCTCCCTGTGCGTTGTGTCCGCCAACAGTAGTGGTGCTGCATGCACTGAAAAAGTGTTTCTTCTGTCTTTCCCCCCCTTTTTGTTTTGTCTACCTGTTCTTGCGTGCAATAGCATCATCTGGCGGAGGAGCAGTGGCACCGGAGCAGGAAGGAGCAGCAACCCACTTGGCCCTGGAGGGTGAAGCAACGGAGTCTGAAGCCACCGGTGGGACGGAGGACGAAGGGAGCTCCACGACGGGGACAGGAGCATACACCAGCGACAGCGACTCCTCCTCTGATGGGAGCTCCCTTGCGGTGGCGGTCACCTCTGTGCCCACTGCATTAACAAGTACAGCAGCCACCCCCCTAACAGCACCGCCCTCCCAGCAGCCCCTTGTACGAGGCTGGCCTGGCTTATAGTGGGTACCTTGTGGTACTTACACCTTGTGCCAGGTCCAGTTATCCCTTATTAGTAGATTAGAGGTGTTCTAGCAGCTTAGGCTGATAGAGGTAGCTATAGCAGAACAGCTTAGGCTGAACTAGGAGACATGCAAAGCTCCTACAATACCACTTATATCACTTAGCACTATATCATAAGAAAACACAACACTCAGAGTTACGGAAAATAAAGGTACTTTATTTTAGTGACAATATGCCAAAAGTATCTCAGAGAATATACTCCCTTAGGAGGTAAGTAATATACACAAAATATACACACACCAACCAAAATCAGGTAAGTAACAGTTAGAAAAGTAGTGCAAACACTGTAGAACACAATAGAATGCAATAGGAGACAATAGGCCTAGGGGCAACACAAACCATATACTCCAAAAGTGGAATGCAAACCACGAATGGACCCCAGGCCTAGTGTAGTGTGTGGAGGGTCACTGGGAGTGTAAGAAAACACTAAGGGTGTCCAAGATACCCCACCCCAAGACCCTGAAAAGTAGGAGTAAAGTTACCCCACTACCCCAGAAAGACAGTAAAGTCGAGATAGGGGATTCTGCAAGGACAACAACTGACTGCAAAGCACTGAAAGACGGATTCCTGGCCCTGAGGACCTGTAAAGAAAGGGGACCAAGTCCAAGAGTCACACAAGTGTCCGGGGGGGCAGGAGCCCACTAAACCCCGAATGAAGGTGCAAAAGGGCTGCCTCCGGGTGGAAGAAGCCAAAGATTCTGCAACAACGGAAGGTGCCAGGAACTTCTCCTTTGGTCAGAAGATGTCCCACTATGTGCTGGAGGATGCAGAGTTGGTTCACACAGAAAGACCACACACAAGCCTTGCTAGCTGCAAGAGTCACAGTCGAGGATTTTGGGTGCTGTCAGGGCCCAGGAAGGACCAGGAGGTTGCCCCTTGGAGGAGGAGACAGAGGGGGTGCTCTGCAACACAGAGAGCCCACGCAGAAGCAGGCAGCACCCGCGGAAGCATCTGAACAGGCAGTTACAAGATCTGAGGACCACAGTCGACTCAGAGTAACAAAGGAGGGTCCCACGACGTCAGAGCCCAACACAGCGAGTTGAGCAATGCAGGACGGAGTGCTGGGGACCTCGGCTAGGCTGTGCACAAAGGAAGTCTTGCAAAAATGCACAGAAGCCCGAGCAGCTGCAGTTCACGCAGTACACAGGATTACTGTATGGCGTGGGGAGGCAAGGACTTACCTCCACCAAATTCGGACAGAAGGGCCACTGGACTGTCGGAGACACTTGGACCCAGCTCCTGTGTCCCAGGGACCACACTCGTCAGGATGAGAGGGGGCCCAGAAGACCAGTGATGCAGAAGTTTGGTGCCTGCGTTGGCAGGGGGAAGATTCCGTCGACCCACAGGAGATTTCTTCTTGGCTTCCAGTGCAGGGTGAAGGCAGACAGCCCTCAGGGCATGCACCACCAGGAAACAGTCGAGAAAGCCGGCAGGATGAGGTGCTACAATGTTGCTGGTAGTCTTCTCACTACTTTGTTGCGGTTATACAGGCGTCCTGGAGCAGTCAGCGGTCGATCCTTGGCAGAAGTCGAAGAGGGAAGTACAGAGGAACTCTGGTGAGCTCTTGCATTCGTTATCTGGAGAGATACCCACAGGAGAGACCCTAAGTAGCCACAGAGGAGGATTGGCTACAGAGAAAGGTAAGCACCTATCAGGAGGGGTCTTGGACGTCACCTGCTGGCACTGGCCACTCAGAGCTGTCCATTGTGCTCTCACACCTCTGCATCCAAGATGGCAGAGGTCTGGGACACACTGGAGGAGCTCTGGGCACCTCCCCTAGAGGTGCTGGTCAGGGGAGTGGTCACTCCCCTTTCCTTTGTCCGGTTTCGCGCCAGAGCAGGGCTGGGGGGGATCCCTGAACCGGTGTAGACTGGCTTATTCAAGGAGGGCACCATCTGTACCCTTCAGAGCTTTTCCAGAGGCCAGGAGATGCTACTCCTCCCAGGCCCTTCACACCTATTTCCAAAGGGAGAGGGTGTAATACCCTCTCTCAGATGAAATCCTTTGTTTTGCCTTCCTGGGACAAGGCTGCCCAGGCCCCATGGGGGCAGAAACCTGTCTGAGGGGTTGGCAGCAGCGGTAGCTGCAAGAGGAGACGCCCGAAAGTTAGTTTGGCAGTACCTGGGCTCTATGCTGGAGACCCGGGGATGCATGGAATTGTCCCCCCAATACCAGAATTGTATTGGGGGGACAATTCCATGATCCTAGACATGTTACATGGCCATGTTCAGAGTTACCATTGTGACGCTACATATAGGTGGTGACCTATATGTAGTGCACATGTGTAATGGTGTCCCCGCACTCACAAAGTCCGGGGAATTTGCCCTGAACAATATGGGGGCGCCTTGGCTAGTGCCAGGGTGCCCACACACTAAGTAACTTTGCACCCAACCTTCACTAAGTGAGGGTTAAACATATAGGTGACTTATAAGTTACTTAAGTGTTTAGCCAATGTGAAGGGTGAAGGCCTTGCTCACAATTGATAACTACCCACATGATGGCACACATGATACAATTGGCTCAACACAATGCATTAAACAAGTAAAATATGCACTTCAGAACTTCCACCCAAACACTGCTCAAGCTGCCTTGGTACACGTCTCATACACACCAAATCTGTGATCTACATTACCTGGAACAAATCATGTGCACTTCCTAGTTCAGAACAGCATCAGCTACCTGCCAATGTCACAACTCTGAAATATCCACATGAGGATGTCATGGTGAAGGTACCTGTACAAAGACAAAAAAAGAGTATGGACTTGAAAACATACCTATTACACAAATCACATAGCAAGCATCTGGAAATGGAAATACATTGCAATGAGACTGTCACAAACAAAGCATCATCATCAAGGTGGGGATATGCCAAAGGCTAACCCATCAAGCACCCTTTGGCTTAATATTGCAGAGCATCACCCCCCTAGTTGTTGCCAAAACACTCAACTCCAAACAATCTAAGACCTACAGTACATGGTACGTTGACAGTCATGACATCACATGACATAATTACACTCATGAAAAGTAGCTGTTGGTGAGATCTTCCCACAAGTCAACGCCTTCCTCTTCACCACTGTCATCCTCATTGGCATTTCAGGAGTCTCACCCGGTGGCACTAAAGGCTGCCCCTTCTCTGGGATGTATGGGATATTCATTTGCAGGGCAATGTTATGGAACATGGAGCTTGCCACAGTGATCTGACACACTTTTCCCGGTGAGTAGAGGAGGGCTTTACCAGTCCGGTCAAGACAGCAGAATCTGGCCTTCAGAAACCCAAAAGACCACTCCACTATCCACCTTGTTCTTCCATGGGCCTCACTGAAGCGGACTTCCCCTGGTGTAGTTGGATTACTTATTGGTGTTAACAACTAAGGACTGTTTGAATATGCAGAGTCTCCTGTTACGGCATGGGACAAATGTACAACAATGAGTCACTCACTTCATGATTGTGGCAGCAGACATTGAACACACACACTCGGGACAGATTTGACTTACCAAGCAGCCAGGCCCTCTCTGGGTACAGTTGTGACATCAGCTGGGGTATGGTACTATTCTGCATTACGAAGGAATCACAGCTGAACCTGGATAATGGGCACAGACATGTGAAATGTAGGGATCCCCCAAACATACTATTTGCACATTGATGGAATGAAAGTGCTTTCTGTTGTGGTATATTTGTTCATTGGACTGCGGTGGGACCAGGCCAACTTGTGTGCCATCAATGGCCCGCACCACGTGTGGGATGCGTACCAGACAATAAAAGTCAGCCTTTACATGTGCTAAATCCTCCCCGTTTGGGAAACCGGATATGGCTGTCCAGGTGTTTCAACACTGCTAAGAGGACATCCTTCAACAGCAGACTGAACATAGCTTGGGACATGCCAGTGTTAGGGTCACTGTATGTTGGAAACATCATGTGGCCAGGAAGTGCAATACTGACTTGACTTGTACAATGAGTGGTATGCTGATTGGATAGCTAATAACTGGCATCAGATCTGACTCCACTGACAACATAAATCCACTATTGTTTGCCTATTCAGATGCTAAAGGAGGATAATGTGGAGTTCTTCCATGGTCTGAAGGTTTGGTAGTGGATGGTAAATGGGAGGTTGTCACATCCTCCCTCTCCCAGGGTACCTATGTATGACAAGACATGATTTCTAACATTAGTCAGTGTGTCCAGAGAACATACGTTAGGCATGTCAATCAGATCATATGACAAGTCATTTCTGACTAGATAATTATGGTAACCAGTACACATCACAGCTGCAAAGAACACAAGGGTCACATGTGACCCCCGTGGTTTTCCACACGTGTCCACAACATGTCTATGGAACAAACACAAAGATGTGTGACACAATTGCCACTCGAAAATTGACTCCATATCCCTACCATCAAAATGACCATAAGCGGTGGTGGACTGTGTCCCAAAGTTAAATGCCATATGTGCCTGCAACATACTACAATGGTGGTTGAGTAGTAGGACCTACATGACAAGACAGGATAAGCATGTCTGTGTGGTCAAAAATATATTTACGGATGCATTTTTTAAAGCCCAATACTGCATTTCAGGCAGCCAAACTGGTGGCTACCTAACCTAGTGCACTGGACATTAGAAACCACTTGTGACTGCCTGCAGAAGTTGTCATGGTGGTAGCTGGTTGTAACAGTGCCAGACACAGCCACAGGCTAACGTTGTTTCCAGTGGAGGTCACCGGGTTACTGGATATGTCTGCCGGCAGTGACAACCACATATGTGGCGGTTGTGACCACCATGATCTACAGATTCACTCACTTGACTCCTGCCACTGCTGCCAGCAAGACCTCCATGATCTGAGCTGCTATGTGCCGCCTCTGGGAGCTATCATGCCACATCCAGCAGGTGATAGGGGTCCTGCCTTCTCTCCAGAGGAGCTGGAGAGGCTAGTGACTGAGTTCCTACCCCTGTATGAGCTACTCTATGGATCACCAGAGGAGCAGGTAAGTACCTCATGTGCAGAATTTTCTCTGTAGATAACCATGCTTTTCCTCCTCGCAGGCTAGGATGTGGCCATGTGTGCCAGTTAGACTACTCCAGTGCCTGTTGTTGCCGTCTATGTGGCATCAATGGGAGGGACAATGTGCAGGTATTGTTGGCCAGTTCCATATGATAAGTTCAGTAACATTGTGTTGTGTGGGGTTTTTGGGGTCCTTGTGTTGGATGCACATGACTAGGTGAGAAGACATTACTGTCACCCACTGACATATCTTTCCTCATGATTGTTGTAAATGTTCCTAAACAGATATGTGCATGACAGCTTGAGCTTAGTATGCATGTTGTATGAGCTAATTGAGAGTAATATGAGCAATGTGTATGGGGCCACAGATTTCTGAACATATCTGCACTTGCTAAACTGTGTGGAAGGCATATTATGACTCACTCCACCCTTCAGGTTGCCACACACACTACATGCCAAATTGATTTTGGCCACATGGTTTTTGGTCATGCATGGAAGTGATGGAAATGGAGGGTCATATAGGCTCTGTCAGCTCAGCCTGCAGAGACCATGGCATGTCACATGTATCTGCCAGTAAGGGACCTAGTCTATGCTGGGGTAGAGTCACTGTGGCTATGCAACTGTGGCACTGTGCCCACTCCCTGTTTCCCAGCAGATCCTCTCATGTAGCAAATATGAGGCTCTGGTGGCGAATCCTGCCTAGAATGCCTCATTCCCTTGAGTAGATTAGGAAAGTGTACAGAGGTAGGTATGTCATTAATCAAAGCCATGCTTACACTTAGCATCATTGTCAATGTGTGTGTTTAACTCGTGACAGGTCCCTTACTCCCACAGCTCCGTTGTTGCCTTCCCACAAGTCATATTTGTCCTATTCAGGTTTATTGCACAAATGACAGACCCACAGTGCAGACAGTGTATTGATTCCTGGGAGGGCATGATATGTGACTCAGTAGCTTGGTTACATAGCAGAAATTGTGCAACACATGACTTTGTTTGTTGGATGCTATCTCTGTAGGATGGACACATATGTCCAAAGTAGTGTTCCGTGGTACAGGTACATACCACAGAACACCACCCCCTGAAAAAGCATGAGTCTGCATTTGTTATTGCTCATTTCCACACATTGACTTTTTGTGACCTCATGCCTGTCCCTTCACTGTTACTCATATGTAATGTTTGAGTGTGTACTCTGTCAGTTGCCCGCAGGGACTGAGTGTGAATGTGTTGGTCCATTCATGCCTAAGGAGTTTACTCTTCAGAAGCGACATATGCATGATGTGTTTCATAGTGGCTCACATCACAGTACAGATTGCTAGAGCATGGACTACCTAATGTTAGTAACCTTGCTTAGTCACTGTAGGCCCTGAGCAGGGTAGTGTGTTAGTCTGTAGATAGAAATGTTTGGTCTGTTGTCATGTCCCTGTATTATTGGCTTGTATGTCTCACACTAGGGGAGTATTGACAAATAGGAAAGTCCTAGTTTGATGTTACTGACATATATGTGACTCAACAATTTATGATGAAACTTGTAACCGTGATCTCTTGATTTGTCTTTTGCATCCATATAGGTCAATGCCCATCAAAAAAAAGGATTATGGAGAGCCATCACCCAGAAGGTAAGGATCCTGGGGGTCCACAGCCGGCAGATCGCCCACTTCAGATAAAGGTGGGAGGACCTGAGACACTTAGCCGGGAAATCACTGAGATCCAGCTGGGTATGTCCTCCTAATGTGGGTGGGGCGCCCATTGGCCCATGACCTCTCTAATGGCCCGCCTTCTGGCAGTGGCCTATCTGGAGCTTGATGGGTGTTTGAGGGTGTCAGAGCAGCTACAAGGGGGTGAGTACAGACATATTCCTGCATGTCGCGTTGCCAAGTGAATGGTTGTGACAGTTCCCCTGACAATTAGGAATGAGCCATTTGTCACACATTTGATGAGTGATTGTTTGTATAGACATGTCATGTGGTGCATATTGATGTGCCTTGCCTTTTAGCCAAGGGGCCTAAGCCACAACTGGGTAGGCTCCACAAACCACTTGCTCTCCAGGGACAACATATGACTGGGTACATTAATCAATTGAGTACTGTTTGTTGTTGTACTGTATTTCTATTCAACAGACCACTACTCCTCAATGTTACAGGCCAAAGTTAAGTAAGTGATGGATCACTGTCCTGGGCCAAGTGCCTGTGTAAATGAGTATATGGGCATCTGTCACCCAGAGGCCACTTGTCTTCAGCGTATGAAGGATTCTGGTGACTCACTGGAGTCTGTAATGTTTAGATGGCCAACATACATGTGGAAGAACTTACATTGTTCTTTGGGTCAGCCACGGATCAATACTTTTCCTTGGTAAGTGGGGAATGTCCATTGACATGATTTATGTACCATCACTGTTTCCAACATTCCTTGTGCCTGCATGTCAGCATGTGTCCCTTTCTCTTTTGAGAAATATTTGTATGCTGCTGTTTAATGCATGATCTACCTGTATTGATGAGATAATGTCTGTATTCCCTCACATATATGTGCATGGCAAACTGTGTGTGGAATGAGACATTTACAATAGGCGTACATTTCATGTTGTGCCACATACAGGAGCGTGTCACCATTGTTTATTGGCTGACACATTCCCTCATGCATCATAGCATGTCATTTGGCATGTCCAACTGCAGCAGCAATGAGGGACAAGACAGGTAGGTCTAGAGTTTTGAGCCACAATGTGAAAATCTATGCCCTTGGTGTGGCATCATGCGTAAAAGTGCACTGCACATGTGCAATGGATAAGGTTTGTGACCTGACTGTTGGCCAGCATCATGGTGTGACTTGCAGTTATATTGGAATCACATGTGTTTGGGTACAAGCATCCATCCAAGGACAGACATCTGGGTCTGACTGACCATAATGGAAACAATGATGTAACTTCCAATTGGGCAACATGTTGCGGGCCTTCAACAAGTACTTGCAAATTTCTGGGCCTCTCCTACATCCAAGGGACTCATTGTGTTTACTGATACACTCAGAGTATGTAATTGTAAGGAGTGCCAGAGATTAGTGGTGATTATCCTGGGGCTTGTTGTTTCATTGTGTTGTGGATTTTGGGGATATCTCTCCCTGACATATTGGACATGATGCCTGCATTGTCCTTTTCCATGCCACACGTGTAGCCTATATAAGCAATATTAGAACTATCTCCATGGCTCTATTGTGCCAAATATCCCTTGGTGAAGTGTGCATTGTGGAACTGCTTCGAATGTGACATGATTATTTCCATGTCACCTTTTCCAGGCTATTGTACTTTTGTCGGCAACATGACAGGATTTTGGAGCATCATTTCTTATTGTTGGTTCATTACATACATGACAAGTGGATGTGTGCATGACCTTGTGTGGGATCTGTTGGAAAGCAGTTGGCATTGGACTACTATTGTACGACAACAGGTAACTGAGGTCTGCTCCATGGGGCAAAGCTATGAGGGTGATGGGATCTCCTACTTGTTGAATGTTTATTGAGAGTGCACAACTTCACCCATGCAATTGCAGTTGTCCGAGATCCTGATTTTGCTGTGGGCAACTGTTGATAGTTCACATGGCATGCATACATTTGGTATGGCACATGTATGAACCACTTAGGTTGAGTTTGTTGCTAGAGCCTACTTGATATCATGGTAATGTTTGCTAATCTGAGCTGTTGTTCAAGTATGATCATGGTCATGACATGACCCTATTTCTCTTTGTATTTGCATCATCAGCACTGGCAAGTGATGGAGTTGGGGTACAGCTGAGTAGGTAAGCATCTGGCCACGGGACCTCAGGTCAAGACACCACCAACACAGAGGGAACCAGTGGCCAGCAGGTTGAGGGGAGTGCCAAGGGGGAGACCAGAACATCCTCTTCATTATCAGATTATTCCTCCAGTGGTGGCAGACCCATCGGGGGCACCACAAAAGACACACACATTCACCACTCCGTCCTCCAGCACCTCCACCTCCCAGCCCTCCAAGGCACATAAATACATTCACTCACCATCCAATAGACACCAACCAACCACAAACATACCTCCCGGAAGCACACACCCACAACATCTACACCTACAGAGCAGACAACCCCCACTCCCTCAACCTCCAAATCCTCACCCCTTCTGCTGACTGTCCCTGTGTCCCTAAGAAAGCTTTTTTGTTTGACCTTAGCCTTTCACCTGTTCCCTCCACCCCATCCCACACCTGAGGCAACCATACACCTTCTGGGCCCCTAGACTTTGGAAAGCTCTTACATTTGAAATTCGAGTATCCCTTAATGAAGTGACCTTTAAAAAATCAACTGAAAACCTGGTGTTCCAGTCACAGTAGTTAGCCTTGTTCTTGTTCACTGCATTTCAATGAAACCGGGACATATGTTAGACAGCTATGTGCACTATAAATGAGTCATTCAATCATTCATTTGGCAGGGTGGGTGCACTATCAATTTATGGTAGTACTCCTGCTCTCTCAGATGTTGAACGATGATCTCACTCTTTAAAGGGGACCACCAGCTGTGCATAATAAAGGACCTTTTATAATCTGTACCCAGCCAAACTCTAACCATATCTGTTTTACAATATTAGCACAATTTCTCTGACGGCCATAACTTCATGTTCCCTGGCCTATATTTGTTTGTTCTTGCGTTCCTGTCCTACGACCAGGACCACTGAAATAATGCCCTTTTGAGGCCACCGTATTTTCTGCATAAATATTAATTCAGTATTTTGCCACATACTCCCTTACCAGCTGCTTTTTATGCAGATTTTAATAAAAAAATGTTTCCTGCTCAAATGATTCAAAAGATTCTAAAAATGTAAAAATATTGTCAAACGGTGGAAACCCCTTTGCAAAGAGTGACTGGTCCACATTTTATGGTTTACCACTGTATTTCAGAGTTAAACTTGTACTAAGGGGATGAAACCCTTGCCGAGTGTTGAAAAAAGACAAAAAAAGGAAGTAATGCTATCACAGAATGTGCTACATTACCCAACGTAATTTGCCCCTTCTCGCTGCATAATGTTGTCAATGCTACCGCATAGTTTGGCCCTCCTGTGCTGCATAATTCCAGTGGCCTTGCTAATGACCTGTATTTCTTTTTTAGTTGTAATTTCAGTGCTGGATTTTGAAAAACTTTACTACAGGTACCTATACTTGGGTGTCTGGGTGCAGCACAAAAAGGGGTGGAATCCTGAGTGAGGAAAAGCAATCAGACAGACAACTTATACATTCATTTAAAAAAACAAAAAACTCTGCCACAAAGTAAATGACAACAAGGAGAAACGTGGGAGTATATCTGTACTGACTTACTTGGCCTCAAGAGCTGCATTTTAAAATATCAAGGCCCATATTTATACTTTTTGACGCAAAACTGCGCCGGAGCAGTTTTGCGTCAAAAATATTACAGCCGGCTAACGCCATTTTGGTGCGCCGTGCAGGCGTCATATTTAGACTTTGACACACGGCGGCGCAAACCACAGGTGGGAGTCATTATTTTTGACGCACCCCGCAGCGTCAAGTCGTAAAGCAAAACGACATTAACGCAGCAGAAATGACTGTGGGTCGATTTACGACCCCGCAAATCGGATATGCGCAGTTTTTTGACGCAATAGCGTAAAATAAAACCGTGAACACTGCCATTTCACCAGAGGAGAGCCAAAATGGATCCCAGATGCCTCTACAGACCCCAGGAAGATGACAGCAGACCAGGAACCAGCCAGGAGGACCCACACAAGAACCAGGACACTTTTAAGAAGAAAAGAAAGTGTCGCTTTAGTGCAGAGGAGCAGGAAATTCGGGTTAAAGAGGTGACGGAACACCAGCACCAACTGTTTGTCACCTCAAAGTTGCCAATCAGTAGGAGAGAGGCTATATGGCAACAAATTGTCGACAAGATTAACAGTGTGGCTGAAGTACGCAGAACTGTCATTGAGTGCAAGAAACGCTGGCATGACTGCAAGCGCAGGACCAAGGAAAAGATGGCCAGGAACAGGAAGGCAGCACTGCAGACTGGAAGGGGGAGTCCAGCACACCAGGAGGCCCTGGACCACATGGAGGAGATGGTCGCAGCCGTCATCCCTGAGGAGATCGTCACAGGGATTCAAAGACAGGACAGCGCAGACTACCAGGAAACAACACACATGCAGGGTAAGTCGCATGGGGAATTATAATGCAATAATGTCAACTGTGACCAGGGGGGGATACCGACCACAAAATGCATGGAAGTCATCTTATACATGGACTGGCATGGGTAAAGGGGCATGGCAGGGGGGCATGGCCCATTCAGGGGCACACCATTACACAACACCAACAACAGTCCCATGGGGGCATGCTGTCATGCCAACGATGGAGCAAAGGGAAAGCCACGTCCAACTGACATCCCAGCACACGTCAGCCACCATACCCCTACATTAATTAGGGCCCTCTTAACAACCTCTAGCCATACCGACAACTGGAATGTAACTGCGACAACAGTTGCCACTACCACCTCTGCTCTGTGTGCAGCTCAAGTAGCCAATGGCAGTAACCTCCCCATGGATCATACACACCTAAATTAGGGGGTGAGGATGACAACTTCAACAATCCCCAGAAACAAGACAAAGGCCCCAGTACTGTCAAATGTCAGTGACCATAGTTGTCGCAAACATCAGCCAATGTAAACAACAATAGGAGCTACACAGCACTAAGGACACACTCATGCTGCATATGTCTGGGTCCATCCTGTGCCTGGGTAACAATGCAACATCCCAAATGTCATACTGCTCAGACAACAGAATTGAGGGGGGGGGGGACATGTAACTGGTCACTGAAATACACCTGCACAGTCAGAGGAGGAAATAGGAAACTGATACGATTATCAGGGCAATCCAATGTAACACACATTCCCCAACATCAGCAGGACACATTATCAATGTCAACATCCATATCAGATCATAACATTGCCATACATAGGATATGCCACATGTCAATTACATTTAAGTGGATGTGAAAGATCAGAGATTGGGGCAGGTCCAGATTGTTAAGTGTGCTGCCAGGGCCATCAGTACACCCACAGCCAGTGAAAGGCCTCACCATGAGAATGGATGTAGACGGAGGGTTGAGTAGGAAAAGAAGGTGGCAATTCTCTATTTGGCATAAACCAACACCTAGAGGTGATGAGGTTGACAAGTCTGACAACTCAATAACATACATGTGACATGCATGTGGGCCATAGGCCTGGAAGAATGCCCATCTGAAGGACTGGAGAAATTAACACAAAACAAGATCACAAAGTGAATTCATCAAAAGGCAGGCACGTCACATCAAAATTGCCACAACACAGACACACTAATTGTACCCTGTTTCATTGCAGAGGAAGATGGATCTCCTGCGGATATGCCTGTCCCAGATTTCCCTGATGACATGGATGACGAGCCGATAAACATTCCCCAGGAGACTATCCAAAATGTCCTTGAAACCCTCCAGACCCCACCTTCAGTCACAAGGAGGAGCACAGAACAAGCAGCCATCGCAGAGGATCCACCCACCACCCCAATTGTAAGACCTGCCAGCTCCAATACAGCTGAGGACTCAGACGACACTGGAACCAGCTTTGAGAGAACTGTAGTTGGAGTACAGCGGGAGCTAGCCAAGGAGGTGCGGGTGGGGATGCAAACTATGGCAGCCAGCCTTGAGGGGGTGCGTTCGTGCATGATGTCATCTGCAGATCAGGCAGCAGCTATGCAAGCCCTAACATCCATCCTGCAAGGACTACAAGAATCTGTCAAGGAATTCACCACTGCAGTAAGGGAGTTGCCACAACACCTCACACCCCAAACCTTCCACTGCATGCACAAATGCAATCATGACCCCCTCAGGGCTGACCTGGCTGCCTACAGGGAGCAGCGACCGGGATGTCTGACTCCACGTCATCTAACACTGAGGTGTGTGTTGCCCCTTCACAACCAACAACAAGGACAGAGGAGGCAACACACACATCAGAAGAAGAAGACATGGAACAGATCACATTCACAAGGAAAATGACCCGGAAGCACTAGTCCCTGCCACATGGCCCACATTTACCAAGGTCCTGCTCTTTTAACTTGCCAGTCTTGCAACAACTTTACTCAAGCACTGTTCTGCAAACCACTGTATATCTTGTCACCCAGCCCAGTGATTGTCTCTCTCCAACTCATTGGCAAATTCTGTCCCTCTGCACTGTCTGAAACATCAACCCCAGTATGTCAAAAGCATTTTGGTAAACCATTGTGTTGGATCACAATGTAAGATGTCACTATAATGGACTCACAATCATAGACAATGTACAGATAGCACTACAGCACTTTTCAATAAATAGCACTTACACAACAAATCTGTCTCTGGGTAATGTGACATATCAAATGTGCAGTAGATAACTGAAATGTGCCTACTGTCAAACTACGTACCTTGTCAATACAACTGTCCTGATAATATGTAGTCAGAGAAATCTGCACAGTGCCCATGATTGCATCATACTCTGCCCCTCCTGAGGGACAAATCTGATGAAGTGAGAAACCATACACCATCATGCTGTGTTGGACAGAAGAATGCTTCCTCAGGGGATAACTAAGTCATCAAATAGTGGCCGCAAAATGTTGTCAACATGCAAAAATAACACAAATAACATGGCACACTAATCTAAGCAAACACTACAAAAACTGCATAAATGAAGGTGTCTGAGTTTACGTACAAATAGGTAATCATGCTGAACTGTGTCACAAATGATGTATGAGAGTCATGAAGACAAGAATACAAGATTGCCAATGAGAGCTCATCTTATAAGGGTGTCCATGATCATCACACTGCAGTCAGACCTAAAACTGTTTCCCCAATACCAAGTCTGGAAGCACTGTTTGTGACTTTCAAAACAGACTTATCAACAGAAACACATTGTCATCCATATTAACTGTGATTGCTGGTTGCAACAAAGGGTCGACACTTTGCAAGGTAGCTCTGGGCTAGCTGCCAATCGTACAGCTCAGTTGGGATTTGTTTGTAGCATAGGACACAGATGTTATAGTACAAAATTGATGTACACTGAATCCAAACCCACGATCAAGTACCATTCAACACATTCTATTAAGGGTTAACCAAATATTTATTAAATGCTAATCACAGAAGAGGAAACTGAGGGAACAATCTTACCTACCCTAATCTATCCTGCCTACTCATTACCCACACCTGTCCCTAACTAACCTAAGCTACACTTACGTATCACATGTAATGAAACGTTCTAAACATCTACCCCACACCCCCCTTATGAGACAGGACACATGGAGGACAACACATACTAACCTAAACACATACTATACTATCCTATACAAATATATATGTATTTGTTTTTTTTTTGTAATTCTTTTTTTGTGTGTATGTTTCCTTTTTTTTTTAAACACACAAGAACCCCAACATAGCCCAACACCCACCCACACACTTAAGAAGTAAATATATAAAGATTGTGGACCCCCCACCCACTAACACTAACTAAACTAACAGCCTATACTAATCTAACACTGAGCCCCCTAAGCCCACTAACTATAAGAACAAGGAAAGAGGAGGAAGGGGAGGGAATCATGTCCATCTAAAAATGTCTAGAGGTTGGCCCTCCAGAGGGTCCTCTTAATAGACTTAACACGCCGGTTAATGTGGCGCACATCCCGGCTCAGGTGGCTCAACTTGCGCAGCACTCTGTCCATTTTACGTTCCATTTGGTTGAAGGCTGCAGGGTCAACAGATGGAGCTGTGGCAGTCTGGGTACCCGTGGAGGAGGTCTGTGTGGGTGTGGTGCCAGGCCTAGTGGGCTGTCCTGCACCAGTGGCAATGCTGGGGCCTGGAAGTCCAGCAGATGTCGGACCAACAGTCCCAGTTGTGGGTGGGGCCACCTGGCTCGGATTGGTGGTTGTGCTGGTGGTGGCTGTGGTGGGCAAAGTAGGCCCACCCTGTGGGAAGGCTCTCTATGCCCCGGAGGCCCGTTCATGGTGATATCCCAGGGCCATCCTCCGGAACCCCGACTCCACCAGCAGGATGTGCTGGTATCTCATGGCCCGGCGCTGGAATTCACGGACCTGGTCTGGAGTCATGTTTGCAGCTGTGAAGACAAATGCAGATATTCTACATTAGTAACTGCATTGTGTGAAATGGCACAAGAAGTTGATCAGAAAATACATCTACTGTACTTGTAACAGATCATATCACAATACAGATCATTGAATGTCCCTGAGGAAGTACATGGCAGGCCAGACTACAAAGGTCACTTCACACATAGCACATCCATAACCTACAAGATGGGTAACAACTGATTTTGACTTGCAATCTGAGTTCTGCCAGTTATCAGCTAAGAATCATGCTGCATATCCTTCGCCAAGACCTGGGCTACAAATGTCAGTGTATGGAAAGCAAAACTAAAGCCACATGGTCTGCAAGTTGTAACTGGACTTGCCAGTATAGTACCAAGTGCCAAACCTGAGTGTGTATACTAGTTTGCAACCAAACCGTCAGTTATTCACATGGATGTGTAACATACTTGTAGCATCAGAACTAGGTACCCCATTCACAAACCCATGCCCATGTTTGAGGGTGGGGGGAGGATAAACAACTATAATTTGCCAACAACATGTACACCGAGGAGTGTATAGAAAACTCCACACATGTTTGTCTCTACAGTCAGACCACAGGTAAGGACTATCAACAATTAGGAGTCAGCAAACCATACAGCAATCATAGGGCCACACATGTCAGGAAATGCAGAACTTGGTACACAACATATACTTCCAGTGAGGCCTGACTTACATCAGACACATAGTTGCTAGAACACGCATGATCATGAATTGCATGCACACCTAGGCCATTGCACTCAAGTTCCACAGACTTGTAGCACTACATGTGGAAGTACATGCTACTAGGAGGTTCTACCTACTGTTTCATAATTACGTAGGTAAATAGGGAAGCAGATGTCTATTGGAAAGCAATTTGCTGTTCCAATCTTGGAGAATGTGGGTCTGACAGGCTGACTAAGTCGGAGCTGACTTCCAGTGCGACTCTTGGTGATACAAGTGTCATCCACATGACTAACCCCTGTACTCACAGTGGGGCCTACAGGAATGGCCTACAATCCCTACATAATACCATTGGATACGCATTGGCCAACTCAAAACATGTGAGAAACTGAATTCCCACTCATGGAACTAGAGAAAAGCTTGCCCAACGCATCACACCTTGCTATGCGTTCAACTCACAGGAGTCCATAACCAGCAAACACAACACATAACAGACATATCAACACTTACTGGAGTGGTCGGGGTCCTCAAATGTCGCCACCTCTCCCACAGTGTAGGGTGCCGGTCCACCTGTAAGGTATGGAAGGAAGAAATTTGCTCAAAATCTGTGCACAGTGCAACAATTTCATAAACATATACAATGTGTAGGCTGAATAAGTAAATGGCAGCCATTCAGACATGATGGTACTGCATCTGACATATCACGGCCAACTTGTACATAGCATGGGTCTCCTGTGACAGTTACACACATATCTGCACACATACATTGGCCCTAACTATCATGTGGTTGCAAACATGCCCCGTAATTGGTGACCAGAAAGAAATATGGAGTGTAATCGTCTCATTATGTGCATCCAAGAGAGACATCCAAAGCATGGTTACTTGAGGACTGCATTACCAGTCAAACATGCCTTGTGGCCATGCCACATTAATGACACATAGGTACAATGTACAGAGGGAGGGGCAGGGACTTTTGTAAGCCCCCCTGTTGTTACATTTGATTCAATTGATGTGGCCCAGCTATGGTGATTTGCACCAACCATGGAGATGTGAAGCCATGTGCATACACTTGGACTGCCATCCATATTTGGAATGTGGCACAACTAACTCCAATAAACATTCTAAGATGTTAGCTGAGGGCACCTTACACCTTTTCACGATGTTTTCAAATCCAGATCTGACATGTATCCAAAAAGATCAAGGAACACAATAATCCCACACATTCATGGTACTTCCGTGAACGCTTTCCTTCCACACTCACCAGACTCACATGAGACATATGTCTGAGCCACTTTGCTATTATCAATTGATGTGAAGGCAGCACTCATTTTCTGCATCATGTAGTGATTCTAAAGTCAGTCTAGCAATTGCGTCAACAAAGTTGGCCTAAATGTTGGTACATCTGTACTTCTCTGTCAATAGTACCCTATATAGTCATGATTGGCTCCTATTTTGTTTGCTTTTCTGACAAAAAGGCCGCACCAATTTCCTTCATGGAAAGGTATCATGTAAGTTTGCTGAGCACGTGCTACCTGACAGCTAGCAATTGTGATCCTTGCCATAGTGCATCAATTATCCCTTTATGTTTCCCCAGCATTACACACAGTCAGCAAGTTAGCTGGCAGACATTGTACTAATCCCCTTATGTCACTACAGAGCATTTAATTGTGCACATTAACATGTTTTGTACTCACCAACATTGCCACCAATCATGATTCCCAGGTGGTCCAAGAGATCCTGCTCCCTGGTGATGAGGTCAGCCCACCGGTGCTTCAGCTGGTGGTCACTCCTCTGGCTGGCATACACATGCTGCAGGTGATGCAGCACCTTTCCCCACCGGATTCTGCGCGCCTCTGTTGGATACCCCTGTATCACTCTGCCCCCTGCCTGGATCATGAGCGGCAAGAAATGGCACACAAGCCAGATGAACCCCCCCCCAACTCCTCTTTCCCCATCCTGCCAAGACGTGGCCTACCAGACATACTTGAGAAGTGAAAGGGACTAGGGGTAAAAGAAATAGGGGAAAAGGGGGAAAGTAGGGGTACAAATACAGATGAAAAGTAAACTTAACCACTAAAACAGCCCAACTATTCCCAAACTACCACTACCCACAACTGACTCCCACAAACAACAAAAACACAAGATAAATGGACAAATGTAGACAAAACAGAGTAGTACAGTATACAGCAACAATATCTATTTCACAAATGGACTTTACAGATAGCACACAGGACAAAAAAGCACAAAGTCTCAGGACAACACTCTCTACACAGCCACACAGTCTAGAAGGATCATAGACTGCAAAGTGAAAGTGAAAGTACACCCACTGTACATGATCTGTAAACAGGATATCCTATTACATCACTTCCTGTATGAAAAGTCCCGCCTTTTTCGCGTTAAACGTCATTTTTTGTCTACCAAAACTGTATTTGCGTCATTTTTTTGACGCACAGAAGTGAAAATTAGCCCGCATCCACATAATAGTACATGGCCTGTACAAATATCTGGATGCGGGCTAAATTCCACTTCTGTGCGTCAAAACAAATGGTGCAAATAGAGTTTTGGTAGACAAAAAATGATGCATAACGCTAGGAACGTCAAAATTTCAGTGCATTAACTTGTTTTGGGTAATTGTTCTTGTTTTTTTGTTATGTTACATTTGGGACACATCAGAGATAGGCTGATTGAAGACACTATGGTGTTGATGGTGTATGTTCACATGTGTGACATCATACTGCAGCGGACCATGATCCGCTACTCCCTTCACAGTATTTTTACGGTTGGCTGACGCAATAGTTGGTCATAAGTGTGGCCTACATATATGTGTTGCAGAAATTGTGCATGTTTGCCATAAGGAGAGGATAGCAATGTGACGCACATATGTACAATACCTAAATGCCTTTGGCTCAAAGTGTGTGCTTTGGCAACTAATGTATTTGTTGACCAAGTGTGTGTGTATCACATGAAGCATATTTGTACATATGCTAGTATGAATGTGACATCCATGTGTCCAATCCTTAGATGCAAGTCATTGTGGAAATGAGAGAGGGCATGTGTTAGTCATACATGTAACAGCACCCGTAAAGTGGACTTCCAAGATTTAGGGTCACGTACACACCACATGTGACATAGCATGCACCAGATGGATGGCAGACGCTTGTTCGTGTCAATGGTCCACATTTTCTACATCCTATGTCCTAGAGTATTGGTAAGAGCTTCCTAGGCACTAGTTGGTGAATCCCACATTGAGTCATACACGTGCATTGAGGAAGTGGGTACCATGTTGTTTGCACAGACAGACAAGGGTGAATCTCAAATGTATGATGACACCACAGTTGAGGCCATAGAAGTGAGCCCCAACTATCAAGTGGCTGTGGTGGACCAGCATACAAGACAGCATGTGTCCACATATTTCCAGTGATCAATTGCACATAGGTGTCTTGTTCATGTGTGTGGTCCAATGATGATCCTGTATATTGTTTGGGGTGTAATTTGTCACAGTTCGGTCCAGGACTCATCATGAGTCAGTGGCAGCTATTCCTGTATCTACTGAGTATCCTTGGTTGATCAATGTGAGTAAAGTAGATGTGGACATGTGAACCAACATGTGGATGGTCCCACCCTGTCACTAAAGACGTGTAATGAGACAGTCAACAGGGCAACCTTGGTGTACTGAGTGAGATAATGTCTCAGGTGTCATGTTCCAGCAGGTGTCATTACAACATTTGTACACAGGTTAGCCTCTGCAATTCCCACTGCATCTGGGAACATCATAGCCTCTGTGCTGATTATTCTCGCAGGTATTCACCACACACGGCCCATCACTATGTTGTGAGCACTGTGATTCTGTGTGTGAACTGTCATGGTCCTGACATTTGTTTATTTTTCATGGACATTATCAGAGGTTGCTGGTTGTGCTGAAAGCCCCGTACCCAATCCCTGCCTACGGCCCTGGTACACTGTCACACTTTGTCATTCATGCATAAATGCAACCCAGACAAGGGATGGGCCATGAATTTTGCTTTTCCAAGAGGATGTAACTCAAATGGTACAGTTAAAAGGCAGATGATGCTGTACAATGTATTTGTGTATTCATTGAAGAAGCCCATGCCCAATACCCCCTGATGAATGAGAGGTTTGCTAACGCAAGTGTGGTACATATGTAGACACAGGGATACTTTAGTGTGATGCACAGACAGTTGCCAGTCAGGCTGACAGAATGCAAGGTGATTCAGGGTCCAGCTACTTGACAAGTTACATAATCAGTGGTCTGACTAAGACTGTTTGGAGGACAAACTAGAGAGCTGACATGTCAAACTGTGTATGTCCTGTGTTTTTGAAGGTGACTAATGAACCCAGTGGCTGTGTTAAACGGCTTAATTATTATCAATGCTTAACGGTGTATTTGACATAATGGCAACTCCTATGCTGTTCCAGGCACCAGCAGGGGCAGTGCTTTTTTAAATGGGTGGTGTGCATGGAGGTGATCACAGGTGTGGGCTGCATCTGTTTCTCACCAGTCCTGTAGGTGAGACTTGCATTCTAAGGGCCAACAGACATTTTCACACGGAAAGTAATCTACAGGTGCTAACAGGGCTTTGAAACTAGAAGACAGTGTATAAATTAACCTGACGTCCATGCAGTCAGATGTTTTATGACAATGGCATACCATAGGAAAGGGTGTAGCACACTGGTTTGCTAATGTTGGTCTGTGTGTGTAGAGGAGGGAATATCAGGGTACACGTCTTAGTATTCCAGGGACCTCTTCCGACAGGTGGGTTGTGACCAGGTGCATGGGTGTGTCAGGAGTTAGGAAATGGGCTGACATGTACATGGAATGTCATGTGTGCAATGCTGCTCATATGTGTGGCACTTGTGCTGTCTATGTTCTGCTTCTATGGGACTCTGGTCACAGATAGTCCTTGCAAATATTGGATGCAGTTGGACTTACTGCTGTCAAGGGTCTGGTCAGGCATTCCTGTTACTGATGCCAAAGCACATTGACCGCCTCATGTATGAGGCTTGTTTTCCCCTTATTGAGTGATGGTGTCTTAGTTGTGTGCCATATGCTGCGTTGGACCTTGTTTCAACATGTATGTGTGAAATAGTTGTGGTCCTCTGCTATTGGCCTTCAAAGGAGAAATGTACATGATATATGTCATTAACAGTGTGTGTGTATGTGACCATTGTATGTTAGGCATCACATTAGCTCTGGGATGTTCAGTGTCCTACTCAGTATATCAGCAATGCTCCATGAGGCAACACTCTTATTCTGATAAGTAGAGATGAAGGTGTGCAAAAAGGAATAGCCAGACCATTATATGGTGATTATAATAGGTGTTTATTTAAATTCGTTAACTAAAGTGGTGAAGGTGATCATATTCAAAAGAAATTGTTGACGATCTGTTGCCGCCTGCGTATACCAGCGCCCGTGTTCTGTAGTTCCCCCTCATGTTGCAGGCCAGCATCCTCTTCCTCCTCTTCAGGCATGTGTGGCTCTGGTTCCAGGAGGGGAATGTTCCTTTTGGTGCAAATGTCGTGCAATATTGCACATGTTAGGATGATCCTACAGACTATCTCCGGGGAATATAGGAGGCTACTACCAGTGATGTCGAGGCACCGGAACCTTGACTTGAGGATGCCAAAGGTCCTCTCGACAATGCTGTGTGTCCTCCTATGTGCGTCGTTGTAGACACGCTCTGCAGCAGTACTTGGGTTGCCAAATGGTGTCATAATCCATGGCTGGATGCCATACCCCTGATCAGCTGCAAGAGAAAATGATTGGGATCATGTTGATGTGGCTGGCCCTATTGAAATGACCTTTCATGGCAGTAGTTGTCTTGTGTTGTCTTTGACTCTTTTGTGTAATAATGTAGCATCCTAGGCTTGTAGGATGTACCATCTGCATTGTTTTGTTTCCTTGGCTGAATGAGTGTTTGTCTGCTAACCGTTTGTCAGCAGTATGTTTTGGAATTTGCAGTACAGTGTGCCCTCCCTAGCATTGTGACTTGTGATACAGGTGTCCGTGTGTCTTCACTGGGGGTGAGATAATAGCTCCATACACAGTTAAAATTGACAGTGTTGTTAACACGTTCATATCAATGTACCCTGGACATCCCACACCTTTAGACTTAGGCAATGGATTAATGTAACGGTCATTGGGACACTTACATTTTGCAATGTGACATTTGGGCAACCCACTCCACACGTTGTGATCTTTGACGTCTTAACATTAGGCTGTACAGTAATTTCCAATGTGTGACAGGTTTAATGGTGACCTAAGAAACATGGCTAGCAATGTCACGACCTCAGTATGTTCCTGTTCACATGTTGCTGGTATGGTGTATGTGTTGTGTGTCTTAGAGGGTTGCTGTGCAGTGTGTATATAAGTAGGTTTTTGTACTTACCAACAAGTAGTCCATTGCCATACCGACCATCCTGGAAGTGTTGATTCATGGTGCAGTGACGGAAGATGAATGAGTCATGGACACTCCCAGGATATTTAGCCACGATGTTGGTGATCAATCCCTGGTGATCGACTATGGCCTGCACGTTGATGGAATGTGTGTGCTTCCTGTTGCGGTAGAGGTGTTCAGTTGCAGCAGGTGGCACAAGGTGTACATGTGTGCAGTCAATTGCACCAAGGATGTGTGGGAAGCCACTGATGAGGTAGAACCCCTGTTTTGTTTCCTGCTGCTTCTGCAGTGTGTTAGGAAAGCAGATGTGGCGGGTGTCAGTCCAATGATGGCATCCAGTACTTTGTGCAAAAAGGCAGACAATAAAAGTTGTGATATTCTGCCAACCAGGGCACCAGTTGTTTGGAAAGAGCCACTTGCCAGCATATGAAGTACGGCAAGCAGCTTGGTTTCTGTTGGGATGGTGCGGGGTGTCAGCAAAGTGGGGGCCAACTGCGGTTCAATGTTGCGCAGCAGCTGCTGAATGGCCTGCCAGTTCAACCGGTACCTCTGGATGATGATGTGTTCCCTGAGGCCCTGAAGGGTGGTTCTGGGGCAGAATATCCTCTCCTGCCTTCTGTGCTCCCTTTGGGGTCCCTGCTGGTGTTGTTGTAGCTGCTGTTGTTGCTTCTGGGCTCTGCGTCTGCATGCACGCTGGATTAGAATCACCTCCATGGCTCCCAGTTGCTGCTCTGCTGCTCTGCTGTTTGTTCTGTGTGTTCTGATTAAATACAGGTTTGTTTGCCCCCATTTTAACACCTGCCCTGACCCAGGCATTAATTTTTGACGCAAATCGGGCTGTGAGTCATTTTCCGGCTCCGCCTCCCGGCCGAGCGTCATTTTTGCCCGAAAGCATAAATACGACGCACGGCCGTTTAAGCCATTTTTGGGACGGGAACGCCTACCTTGCATATGATTAACGCAAGGTGGGTTGCTGCATCCAAAAAAAGACGCACAAGGTGAAATTTTGTCGTCTGCGGGATCGGGCGTCAAAGTTTAAATACGGGGCAATGTTTGCGCTGAATGTGCGTCAAAGTTTTTGACGCACAATCAGCGCAGACGGAGTATAAATATGCCCCCTAGTGTGGTTAAGGAACGGCTGCAGAGAGCTTTGTGTGCTCATAAATATCAGGGAATAATAATACGGGTAAGATAGCGCTTGTGGATAATGCAATTGATGAGAAATCTGTGTTTTGTCTAGTCACAGATTAGACTCAAAAAGTAGCACTGGATTTAAAGTGTCTCCTGCAAATCGCCCTTTGTTACAGATGACAGATTTTTCCTGCAAAGCACATTGAATAAAATGCAGATGACAGATTTTCATTTTTCTATAGCTAGGTAAGTGGGTTACGCTTTTGACATAGAGATCTTTTATTACTTGCAGTTCATAAATTCCATTCCTCATACTATAGCACAGTGAGCTATGAATCCGCATCGGACCTGCATGCAACTGCAAGGCAAAGATTTACAACCTATAGAGGTTTCCCAAACTGTCATTTTAAGGCTGCTAAAAATGATTTATTTGCATTCTAATTGAAAATATGAAAGCCACACTCACTGCCTACACGTTGCTACTCTGTAAAGAAAACAGACAACATGTGGTGGGTGTTGCTGAATTGTGCTCTAGTAAATTTGCAATTTAGAACAAATGCAGCACATTTCACTAGGACCAGACAGACCCCCGAATTGGCTCAAGAATAGCTGCCGGAACGGGGATCCGGCTGGTTCCCCCTTCATTCCAGCTCTGATTCTATTCTGTTCTGTAAAACAATCTGCCATGCTGTGCTCAGGTTATTGGTGTACTACATTAAGAATGTAAAATTAAAAATAAATAAATGCCTGATAATATACCTTGTGTTATGCGTGTACTCGTGAAGCAGTGTAATGGAATGCGCCAGTGACATCAAAATACAGCAGATGCAGACATTTCAACACTGGGAAAAAGCCTGTGACAATGGCTTTGTGTGCCTGGAAGCCATTTTATATGACTATGGTGAGTCTGGATATAGGGATCATGTAGAATGTGAAAATGCAACAGTGAAAGTTTGAGGTGAAGGTAAATATGTCCTCTTGCATGCATCCCAGAGCCATTTATACGAATCAACTTTCCGCCCTTTTTGACAGAAGCACCATTTTGACAAATCTACAATTATTCCCTGATTTGGTCATTCTGACAGTTTCCCTTGGCCTTTAGTAGCCGTGTGTCTTTTTTAAAAAACATCCAAGCTTTGACGATGATTGTTTCGTTAATAAAGAACAGGAATATCCAGCAGACCATGAGCCGAAAATGCCTACTTTTCACAGCAGTGCATTAGCAGGAATAGGTGAGGAAGTGAGAACGGCCAGTACTTTAATATTTCATTTTTACGAGTTTGTTAAGGGAATGCATCGGCATATGCTTTCTGACCTAAACTGCTTAATGGAGATAGCTGAGGATCCTGGATAACTGTGCGAGTGCTGGCTTCTTCCTGCGGTTTCCCTTTTATATCATGTGTACTGCTCTCGTTCCTTTTGTGCCTTTGTTGAAAAAGCAATCGGAGGAGCTGATGATAAAAGCAGAGAACATCAATGCACGCTGAAGAGCGGGGATATGGTACAGTACCTCCTTTGTGCACAACACACATCCACCAAATCTAAAAGCTGCTCGCAGGCTGGGGTGTACGCCACAGAGCGCGTGCAGTTCGTATGACCTTCATGTGACAGGGTGAAACAAGTCCAGGCTGGCTGGTCTTAGATTCGATTCATCCACAGCGCCGTGCAGCTTCATAATTCATTTTGAGAAAAACTGCACAGAGCTGACAACCTTTCCGTGGCACTAAGGGCACCCTGATAACATTTGTTCACTGGCACAAGAGAAGATTTTAGAGCCGAGTGAGTTGTTTGGCATTGTCCCCTCTTTATTTGTCCTTTCTTTTCAGTTGTATTTTTTGCGTGTGGGAGGTGCGGCAGTCGGGGTGGAATGGGGGCAGCGAACTCTCAAATGTTAAAGCATAGACAAGGAACAATGAGAACAAGCAAGCTGATAGCCAAAATATTGGTGGGTGTCATATGTAAAAACAAAACAGGGACACTCATAACAGTGACCTCTCATATTTCATAAAAATAAAAAAAAACGAAGAAAAATACTTATGTGCAAATATTTATTTGCAGAAGAGGCAGCTGTGATGTAAGATAATGAATCCGTTCAGATTTATCCTTGAAAATGTGAAATGTGATTGCTGCACAAGGGAAGAGAAAGGGAAAGGCCATAAACTGGATGCATGCAAGGGTACACTTTTGTGTGTGCCATGTTTTTCAAGAATGCTGTTCTTCATGTGTGTTGGACCTGGCAGTCATTTTGTATACTGTTCTCTGGAATATTTTGCAAGGTCTAGCACCGACTTCCATACCATGAAATTCTTCATGTAGCACCTGGTGTACCCCTTATTTCTGGGTCTTTTTTTGTCATGACTATTGCTTTGTATTGTATTGCAGCATTTATATGGCACTTACTTCACCTATATGGGTCATTGAAGCAGTTACGGACCTAATTAGCAAACTACACCTTGTAGTGTGTGTGGTTGGATGGGTGTAGTTTTTGTTGTGAGCCTTTGTGGGAAGTGCTTTTATGTTGTGAGTGATAACCACAGAGGTGCGGTTATTTTGTTATAGGTCACAACTCATGGAAATGCGATGAGTGACGGTATACGAGAGAGAGAGAGACACACATTATCATTAAAATAATTACTAATCATTCTAGCCAGAAGGGGCACCGGGATGTGGTGTTCCTCTATACAAAAAAGGGGGTCACCAGAAAGGGCTACATGCGCCAGGCAGAAATATTGTTGAATGGGTAAAAGGATGCCTAAGATGGTAAGAATGGGAATTATTGATATTAGCAGTAGACATGTACCATCTGAATTTATTTATGTATTTATCTTTTTCAAGACAGGAACACTGCGTACTGCTGAACAAATACATGTCATAAAAAAGAAACGAAATGGGAGAGCGGTCAAAACTGGCAACCCTGGCTACACCAATGGCTCAATAACTTCACAGCACCAACCAACTGTCATTTCAGCTGTCAATCTTAACAATTGGGAGAGCAACTCAGCATGAAGCTATTAATTGTTAGTGACTTTCACATTGAGAACCAGTGATGAAAATCCTCACGAGTTTATTAACATTTCTGATGTGTCTGCATATACCTTTGTGAGGTTTGAGGAAAAAAACTGGAAATGTACCCACTTTCAAACAAATATTGTGGTACCATTTCCTCTCCTGTTTTAGCACTCATGGTGCGATGAACCGTTCAATTAGTGGAGTGTACACCTATTTTAGCACACATTTGGTTTGTGAGGCAATAGCCTCTGAAGAGTTCTCAGCTGATGTTTCACTGAAGGACAATCATAGCTTGTCAGATTGTTTTAGGAATTTTCCTTCCCATACCTTTTATTGAAATCCAAGTTCTTGCACCATTTACAAGTGTGCAATGCATCTCTCAGAAAATAATTTGATTGATGAGTGCATGGGGAAATGTGTAAGTTTATCAAGCAATTCCAATGCAAGGATTAATACCGATGTGAGATATTGGGTTGGTGGCTGGCTAGGGAGCCACTGGTGAAGTTGCAGTGAAGATTTCTGGTCTTGGGCTTCTCTTTTTTTGGAAGTAGAAAATCTCCAGTTGGATGAGGCAGGAGTCTGTAGTCGATTACCATTCCAGCAGGCCAGATACCCCTTCGATGAAGGACAACTGAACAGGATTTTCTGCTGTGGAGAAGAACGTAGCAGGAGCTACCTCAAAGTCAAGCCGACCATCGATGCACCTTGAGCAGATCAATGAACAAGGTGGTCCCTAGCCCCCGGTTCTCAAGGCAGTTTTTAGCCCAAAAATGTCTGATCCCAAGTTGTGGAACTTGGCTATCTGGGCATCTTTAATACTGCAGCCAAGGGTCCAGGACTGGAGGTACACCACCTGTGGGTTCAGGACTTGCTCAGGCCGGGCCCAGATGAGGGTTCAAGATGGTAAGAGTCTGTTATATTCCTGTGGCTCTGAACAAGATGCCAGCCAACTAGCTCTTGGAGTCACTGTGGTACTCCTGGGTTCAAGTGATGAAGTAGGGCTCAAGAAGCAGGGCAGGCCTTTCAGGGGTTAAGGCAAGCTCCAGACAGCAAATCTGTCCCTCCAGGTTCAGCAAAGTATTCTTAGTGGAGTGCACAGCAGGATACAGGAGCAGGCAGTCATCTGACAGCCCTTCCACTTATCCAGAAAGTAAACTGAAGAGTGGTTCACCTTTTTATAACTGGTGCCTTCTTTGAAGTGGGAAAAGTTTCTAGTGCTTTCTCTTTGAAGTGCTTGGGATTTCCTGACTCCTTCCCCCTCGCTTCAATCTGGCTACAGGAACAATACAGTAATTCTTTGTGTGAAGACAGAGCACAGCCTATTCTGTTGCAAGTGTGCCTGTGTCCTGCTCTGCACCCCCATCCTAACCTCTCCTACACATAATCTCTACAAATAGAGTTCACAAAGTCCATCTGCCAATTACACCCAGTCATCTAGCCTTGGACAGGCTGCAAATACCTGATAGGAAAAGGTTGGAAAATGCCAATTTTCTAAAAATGGCTTTTCCAAAATTATAATTGAAAATCTGGCTTTACCATTAAAGGGGACTTTTAATTACAATTCAGAGACACCAAACATGAAATTTGTACATGTTCCCAATCAAATCTTGGCACTTATTAAATGTGATAAGATGACTCAATGTTATCAGATGGGGCAGGTAGACTTCTTACTAATAAAAAATAAATTTAGGAGTTTTTTACTACCAGGAGATGTAAAACTTAAAAGTATAAGTCCAACGTTTTAATTACAATACCCCGTGCCCTATGGGCTACACTGGGCCTACCTTATTTGTAACACATGCAACAAAATGATAGTTTAAGAATTAGCTGTGGATTATATTACCAAGTAAAATTGGTAGTTTACACTGCATTCAGGCTGCCATGGGAGGCCTGAGAAATGTTTTAAGGGGCTACTTAAGTAAGTGGAAAAATGAGTGCTCCAGGCCAACTAGTAGCATTTAATTTACAGGCCCTGGGTATATGGTATATGGTATACCACTATACATAAGACTTATGAGTAAATTAAATAATTCAATCAGGTATTAGCCAATTTGACCATGTTTGGGGAAGTGAGCACTAGCAGTTTTAGCAAAGGTTTGCAGTGGTAAAAAGCACAAAGTCCTAAGGCCAACAAAAAAAAAATTCAGCAAAAGTGGATGGCAAAAGGCAAAATGTTTGAGGGAAGACCGTCTGAAGACTGCCAGGTCTTACAACTGATATATATAAGTAATATAGTTCAGTCACCCAAGATACTATGGGCCACACGTACAATGCTTTTTGCACCTCGCAAACAGCAAATCTGGCTGTTTGTGATGTGCAAAAAGCACTTCCTGATGCACAAACCCAGTTTTGCTATTTGGTAACATTGTTACCGAATTGCAAAACGGGTTTGCGACTTGCAATTAGGAAGGGGTGTTCCCTTCCTAATTGTGACTCGCAGCACGATGTAGGATTGTTTTGTGACCGCGAACACGGTCCCAAAGCAATCGCAGTCTCAAACATGAACGGGTCCCCCTGGGAGAGAATGTGAGCGAGCGAGAGAACGTGTGAGCGTGAGAGAGAATGTGGAGTGTGAGTGGAGGAAGAGAGAAGGACAGTTGCAGAGGGAGGCGGAGGTCGGGATGCTTCCTCTTCAGAAGAACTAACTGCTTAGGGCATACCATTTCTGGTGGGGGTGTTTTACCCAAGAAAGAACTGGTTGACTCCATTCGGTGTCTGTCATCTCCCACTTCGAAAGAGGAATTAGTGCGATTCCTTGGTATGGCCAAATTTTACAATAAATTTGTCAGGAATTTTTTATTTGTTTTAACATGAGAAACTTGCTAAAAAAAGGAGCTGATTATAGTTTGAATGATGAGTGTGAGAGGGAGTGAGAGGGAGTTTTGTGGTCTCAAGGAGTCTCTAGCGATGGTGCCCGCTCTATTTTGACGACCGATGACAGTAGTAAAGGGTTGGGAGCTGTTCTACAAAAAGGTGGTTTAGATCCGGAAAACACCATTGCTTTTTTTTCTAGGAGTCTTAGAGGTGCTGAGAGCAAATATTCTGTGATCGAGAGGGAAGCACTTGCGGTCTTTTGGGTGATTAAGAAGCTAAAAAGGTTTTTGTGGGGAGGTTCTTTTGTTGTGCGGACTGATCACAAGCCTTTATGTCAGGTTTTGTATTCTAAGGGAATTGATTCTGTCTCAAGTAGGATCACTAAGTGGATTGTTGGATTACAGGAGTGTGATTTTGTGGTAGAATATATTCCTGGCTCTCATAATCTGTCGGCTGATGTTTTATCTAGATTGGTTTCTACAGAAAGTAAAAACTATGAGAGTGAGGGTTTGGATCGTGATGATACAGAATGCTTTGATCGAGTGTGTGAAGTGAATTTTAAAATAATCCCCGAAGCCAAATGGTGTGAAGAAACCTTGAGAGATGTTGTGTTACAAGAAGTCATCAAGTTGTTACAAGATAATTGGAAAACTAAAAAACAAAGTAGTGGTGGGAGTGCAGAATTTTGGAATGTAAAGAATGAATTGGTATGTGTTGATGGACTGTTGTTGAGAGGTACGAGGTTGGTTCCTCCTTGTAATGTGAGAAGTCAATTATTATGACAGGCTCATGATAGTCACATGGGCATCTCAAAAACCAAAGAGAGGTTGTGTTCCTCATATTGGTGGCCAGGGATGGACATTCAGGCTGAAAGGGTTGTCAGAGAATGTCTACAGTGTGCAGTGAGTGAGAAGGCTTTGAAACCTCGGGTTCAACCCATGATCACTAAGGAAACACCGAAAGGTCAGTGGTAGGACATTGCATTAGATAGCTTAGGACCCATTCATAGTGGTGGCATGGCCGAATACATGATTGTGGTTATTGATATGTTTTCAAGGTGGCCTGAGGTAAGTTTTACTGGAAGTGTCGAAACTAACAAAGTGGTTACATTTATCAAGAAGTTAATAATTCACAAGGAATACCCATTACCATTCTCACTGATAATGGGGTACAGTTGGTTTCTGGGGAAATGAATGATTTTTTGAATGGGTGTGATATCAAACACAAACTCTGTGCCCTGTACCATCCTGAGTGTAATGGTATGGTGGAACGATTTAATCGGGTCCTCAAAGAAACCATCTCCATTGCTAAAGACAACCAATTGAACTGGAAGGAGGAAGTATTAAAAAAGGTCTATGTCTATAGACATACCCCTCACACGTCTACGGGTGAGACACCTTTTGCCCTATTTCGAGGTAGGCGTGGAAACTCTGAATTGGAACCTAATTGGTTTAATGGCCTACTTGATGGTAGAGGTAGGGTGGTGGTGAATGATGATTGGAGGTCCAGGGAGTGTGCGAAGAGGGTGAAAAATAAAATTAATTTCGATAGGACCCATGCTGTGAAGAAAACTGTAATTAATGTTGATGATTGGGTTCTTATCAAGAATCCTCTGATGAAAAAGAAACTCTCTGGTCCCATGAAGGTAGTAAAACTATTTACCAATGCTGTGAAAACAGATGATAATAGAATTTGGAATTTGAATAGAATTGTCAAATTTAGAGGAGACCCCAATTCCTTGTGTAAAGATGTATTCCATAGAAAGGCCGTTGGAGATTCCTCACAGAACTCAGACTCAAGTAGTCAGAAGGATACCACTGAAGAGTTGTCAAGCAGGTCAGATGTGAGGAGATCGAACAGATCCGTCAAACCTCCTTCACATCTCAAGGACTATGACATGTTGTAACCGTAAAACCTCCTCCACATCTCAAAGACTATGACATGTTGTAGAGAACCTGTTTTTCGAAGTATTATAGTTTGTTATAATGAGTTTGTATTTCAAATATTTATGTTTTTTTTCTGTTGTTTCGTGTTAAGGAAGGGAGAAGTGTTATATTCTATATTCTGGTTCTGAGAATGTGTGAGCGAGAGAATGTGACCGAGCGAGAGAATGTGTGAGCGTGAGAGAGAATGTGGAGCATGAGTGGAAGAAGAGAGGAGGACTGTTGCAGAGGGAGGCGGAGGTCGGGATGCTTCCTCTTTGGAAGAACTAACTGCTTTCCACAATAAACATACGCAAGTTAATCCAGCGATCTGATTCCTGTCCTTACCTTCATCGAATATTAGACAGGTGCATGCGACTCTCTTGGCAGCCCCCCTGTTTAGTTCAGCCCCAAATTCCACCTTTTACTGGTGACGCTGGATGTAAAGTCGATACAGCTAACTTTTTGCCAGTTGACTACAACCATCTATTTTTGGATGTTGACTTCCTTCAGGAAATTGTGCAGCAAACAAATTTGCGTTCAGACCAATTTCGGAGGGAGAGTGGAGGCACTCTAGTGCCCTGTTCTAGGGCACACCAGTGGACTCCCACTTCGCTGGCGGAGTTGAAGATACTTTTGGGCCTTATGCTCCAAATGGAGTTAGTGCAGAAACCCACCTTGCAGTCCTACTGGACGACTCGGACGGTTTGGGTAACCCCCATCTTCGCACCATACATGAGCAGATATCGTTTTTTGCTACTGCAGCGCATGCTACATTTCAGCGACAATTCTGCTGCATTGCCCCGGGACCAACCAGACCATGACAGGTTGTTCAAAATTCGGCCTGTCGTGGAACATTTGTCTGCCAGGTTTCCAGAGATCTATACTCCTGGAAAGAATACAGCAGTCGATGAGTCCTTGATCCTGTACAAAGGACGGCTGCTTTTCAGACAGTACATTGTGATCAAAAGAGCTCGCTATGGCATAAAGCTGTACATGTTGTGTGAGAGCCCTTCTGGCTATGTGTACAGCTTGAGAGTGTATACAGGGAAGGATTCTACCCTAAATCCTGTAGGTTGCACTCCCGCGTTGGAGGTCACAGGTAAGGTTATATGGGAACTTGTCCAGCCACTTCTTCACAAAGGTTATAACCTTTATGCAGACAATTTCTATACAGAAGTAGAGCTGTTCAGTGAGCTCTACAAAGGTGGCACTATGGCCTGCGGTACAGTTCATTGTAACCGCAAAGGATTCCCGCAGGAGATTGTTTGCAAGAAGCTCCAGAAATCCCAGAGTACTGCATTGCATTCTAACAAACTGCTCGCAGTCAAGTTTTTGGAGAGGCCTGATGTATACGTGCTCACTACAATTCATAATGAGAGCACTTCCCCATCACGGTTTGGGGTCAGATGGCCGAAGTCCACAAGCCCATCTGTACACTTGATTATAATAAGTACATGGGCGGAGTGGACAAGAACAACCAGGTTCTTCAACCATACAGTGCGTGTCGTAAAACTCGCACTTGGTACAATAAACTGTTTACCTACCTGATTCAGATGGCAACATTTAATGCGTATGTTGTTTACCATCATACAACCACAGGAAGGCTCATGACTTTCCTTGACTTCCAGTTGTCTGTAATTGAAAGCCTCACTGCTGTTACAGAAGCAGCAGCAGCCTCCACCTCATATGTTCTGGAGGATGTGGCAAGGCTGCAGAAGCAACACTTTGCTGATCGCATTCCTAAAACACCCAAAAAGGATCGTCCATTTCGGCGCTGTAAAGTGTGCTCGAAGGATGGAAAGTGGAAGGAGAGTCAGTATTACTGTCCCCAGTGTCCATCACAAGCAGGCCTCTGAATCCCTACTTGCTTTACGTTGTATCATACTAAAGCAAAGTTTTGGGAAATCGACTCAGGTTGAGCTACCGTTGGGTAATCCTTTCAGTGGCAGTGCATGGATACCGAACGTCCATGGGCCACTGCTTCATTAGGCAAGGAGCCACAGAATTTTACTTCATCTACTTCATCATGGACTTCCTAATGGACTGCTTGAGAGCTAAATCAACCGTCAGAACATGGTAGGTGTTCTGTTCAATTAAAGTGCATTATATTTCCCCTACTGCATATACTAGTGGACAGAACATATGCCACATTGTCACAAAGTACTCTTTCTTCACCAGCATGTCTACCTTAGTTTCAATGGTAGATACGTTCACTCAGTTTGAGGAATCGCTTTGTACAGCATACTTGGACTCCCCCAACTTGCATCCACAAACTAGTATATGTTCACTTGCAATTATACAGGATTAGTCAGGATGAGAACAGAGACATGAACGGATAAGGAAAGCTTATGGTATGTGTGCCTTCACAAGGCTATTGTACAGGTAGAAGGCAGATAGTAAAGGTAGTACAGATGTACATCATCTACACCTATGGATTCAAACCCATTGGTGCCATCCCAGCACTAAAGGAGAATGACTTGTTTAGGTCAGTGTTTGACCTGCTTTTCATGTTCATCCTCCATCAGAACTTAGTAGATGTTCAGTTTGCTGTGTTAGTGCATTATAGTCACATCACTGCACATAATGTTGGCTAGGACATATGCTACGTTCTCATGGACTCCCCTGTGTGCCAAACACTGCCCTTTTTCATCGCCTATGACCTTCTCTTTAGGTAACATCATGAGAAATCCCCAGCATGTCTCCCTTAGTTTCAAAGGTAGATATGCTCACTCAGTTCGAGGAATCGCTTTGTACGGCATACTCGGACACCCCCAACTTGCATCCACAAACTGGAAGGAATTGGATTTAGCACAGTGAGTGCATTAAAGGCACATGAAAAACATCTCTTTCTGAGCCTCAGGTGGCTGTCACGGGAGTCATTAGTAAAGGTTTGTTACGCATGCATTTGGTAATGTTAAGGAAGAAGGGGGCAGTTATTTGACAGGTGGTAAAATATAGTCAAAGTTATTCCGTTCTGTGGCGTGTGAATGTGATGAGCCCTTGGCTGGCAATGGTAAGTTAATATGAGTGCAGTGATTGGTTGGATTGGGCCTGTGGCCGGCGGTATGAAAGGGTCGTTTGTTGTGCGTGAATGGCATGTGAATGGACCATAAACAGGTTGGTGCCTGGACGCAGCTTTATGGCCCAACTTCAGAAGGCTTGGTTTCAACATTCAGATACTTTGATAAGTATTCATGCTTTGAAACCATAATTTCTGGAGGTGCTAAAACCAACCAGTGTGAGTGGTGGGTTAACTTTAACAGACTAGTACCAGGGGAGTCCCAGGGTGCAGGACTTGCGTGGCTCTCACCAGTTTTCCTTCACCCAGAAGCCCCTTGAAATCACAAAATGTGCTTAAAAAACACATTTGCCTTGCATTTCAATGAGCAGAAGCCCAGGGATCTGCAGGTAGACACAAATTTTCCACCACTCAGCGTTCCACTAAGCCTCCAGCTACAAACTGCCTCACTTTAGTGAGTGGGCAAGTGACCACAACAGGGAAGTACCCAAAACGGATTGTGGAGACATTAAAATTACCTACCACAAAACAGCCTCGTTTTTTAAGACAGTCACCTAAGTATTTGATCCTGAGCTCGGCAATCATATAGGGAAACCTACCAAACGCAGACATTTCTGAAAACTAGACACCCAAGGCAGTCCACGTAAGTGTGGCGTGATTGGATTTACAAACTTTTTTTTTTACCCAGAATACTGTGCAAAAGTGAAACGTTGATTAAAACTACTATTTTTCCTTCATTTTTTATTACAGAAACTACAGGAATGTGCAGGGATCCTCAAAATTTCTACCACCCAGTGTTTCTCCACTTGTCCTGAAAAAAATACAACCCCACTTGTGTGCCTGTGCCAAGAGCCTGCATCAGGAATGAATCACTCCAGGGTTAACAGTAGCCCTCATGCAAGGACTACCATTGACCCTTGTGTGATCCATTCCTGTCGCGGGCACTAGGCCTACCCACACAAGTGAGGTACCATTTTTATCAGGACACTTGGGGGAATGCGGGTTAGGAGGAAATTTGTGGCTCCTCTCAGGTTCCAGAACTTTCTGTCACCGAAATGTGAGAAAAAAGTGTTTTTTTGCCAAATTTTGAGGTTTGCAAAGGATTCTGGGTAACAGAACATGGTGAGAGCCCCACAAGTCACCCTATGTTGGATTCCCCTAGGTGTCTAGTTTTCAAAAATGCACAGGTTTGGTAGGTTTCCCTAGGTGGCGGCTGAGCTAGAGGCCAAAATCCACAGCTAAGCACTTTGTAAAAAAAAGCTCTGATTTCTTTGGGAAAAGGTACCATTTTTATCAGGAGACTTGGGGGAACACAAAATAGCAAAATAAGTGTTATTGCCCCTTGTCTCTCTCTACATTTTTTCCTTCCAAATGTAAAACCGTGTGTAAAAAAAGACGAATTTTTTAGAAATGCCCTGTAATTCATATGCTATTATGGGCACCCCAGAGTTCAGAGATGTGCAAATAACCACTGCTCCTAAAAACCTTATCTTGTGCCCATTTTGGAATTACAAAGGTTTTCTTGATACATATTTTTCACTCTTTATATTCCAGCAAATTAATTGCTGTATACCCGGTATAGAATGAAAACCTATTGCAAGGTGCAGCTCCTTTATTGGCTCTGGGTACCTAGGGTTCTCGATGAACCTACAAGCCCTATATATCCCCGCAACCAGAAGAGTCCAGCAGACGTAAAGGTATATTGCTTTAAAAAATCTGACATCGCAGTAAAATGTTACAGAGTAAAACATGAAGAAAAATGGCTGTTGTTTTCAGCTGAATTTCAATATTTTTTATTTTATGTGTTATTTTCTATAGGAAAACCTTGTAGGATCTACACAAATAACCCCTTGCTGAATTCTGAATTGTGTGTATTTTTCAAAAATATTTAGCTTTCTGGGATCCAGCATTTGTTTCACACCCATTTCTGTCACCAACTGGAAGGAGGCTGAAAGCACAAAAAATAGTAAAAACGAGATATGTCTCAGTAAAATGCAAAATTGTTTTGAAAAATGTGGTTTTCTGATTCAAGTTTTCCTATTCCTGAAAGCTGGGAAGCTGGTGATTTTAGCACCGCAAACCCTCTGTTGATGCCATTTTCAGGGAAAAAAGCACAAGCCTTCTTCAGCAGCCCTTTTTTCCAATTTTTGTTTTAAAAAACAGACTTTCTGCTTTATTTTGGCTAATTTCTTGGTCTCCTCCAGGTGAAACCACAAACTCTGGGTACCTTTAGAATCCTGAGGATGTTGGAAAAAAAGGACGCAAATTTGGCATGGATAGCTTATGTGGACAAAAAGTTATAAAGGCCTAAGCGTGAACTACCCCAAATAGCCAAAAAAGGGCTCAGCACTGTGGGGGAGGCCCAGCAGCTAAGATGTTAATATATGCTTTTATTTCTAAACTACAAATGCAACACACATATTAATTTCCCTCCAAGAATGTAGAGGAAATTCCTAAAGCAAATATATCAAAGCCTTTATGCATAGCCAGCTTACATGGCTGACCAACATCCACTACTCACAACTCTCACCCGTGCACAGGCAAGGTTGATTCAAAGGCCTGACTTCTGTTCACACATTTGGCTGTGCGCAGTAAGTGTTGGCTGTAGAGCCTGGCTTTCAGCCAGGATTTGCATCAAAATGTTTATGAGCAGCATATATACCAGCTTCATCTTGCCTTCAGCCGTTCACAGTGAGAGTTAGCCCTAGGGCCCAAAATACAGCACAGTCCTGCACCCAACGCTATCCAGGCAGCCCGCCCTCCACCTCTGTCGGTATCAGCCATTTGCAGAAGGTGTTGCCTGCCAGGCCTGGTTATATGCCAGGCCCTACACCTTTTCCTCCAAAATCAACTGCTTCATATGGTTGTCAGTCCTTTGTTCCCTATTGCTACCTTACACAAATAATCTATCAATGCACCATAACAAATGACATCACCCAAGCCATAGAACTCCTTAGTTTCTGTCTCCAAACAGACAGCAAACCTCCATCAGGAACACCCTCGCCTACTGTCTTCCAGTACCACATCCAGCCTTCTGCAACTTCATCACCAACTTCATCACCCCCTCTTGCCATAGACTCCAACAACTACATTTTTCTCAGTGACCTCAATTTACATCTCAACAACCACAATTACATCAATATTACCAACCTCTGTAACAGCACAAACAAGTGACTCACCTAACTCATCGAGGACCCCACACACACCACAGGCCACACACTGGACCCCATATTCACCTCTAACGACTACATCAGGTACAGCCACGCCATGGAACTCACCTGGACTGACCACTCTATCATCCACTTCAACATGACAAACTCACGGACCTCCACCCGCAGTCTGGGCAACGCCTCTCACCACAGCTGGAGCAAATTCTCAAAGGACACATGTATCAACACGCTCAACACCACCCACCCCATCTCTTCCAATAAACTAGACTAGATTGTCAGAAACGTAAACAATTGATTCACCAACTGCACCAATAGTGTCACTTCCATATGAAACAGCACCCGCAGAAGGTGCACCAAGCAAGCTAAATGGTACACTGAAGACCGCAGAACAGTTAAACAACACTGTAAACTACTGGAAAAGAGATGGCACACCTGCACAGATATGACTGACAAGACCACCTCCAAGACAGCCCTCAACCTCTACCACAGACAGTTGAGAGAATCAAAGAAAAATACTTTAGCCTCACGTATCAAATTAATGTCAAATAACAGCAAAGAACTCTTCAACATTGTCAAAGAATTCTACAACCCCTCAGCTGCAACAAATAGCATTATCCCCTCACTGGAACCCTGTGACAACCTTGCAAACCTCTTCCATGACTAGATCACCAACACCTGCGCAAACTTCCTACCCCACTCCAAGGCCACCACCTTCTTCGAGCAAAATAATGACTCCTCTACCATTAAAAACATCAGACTAAATGAATGAAGCCAGCTTGCCCCACAGGACACCTACTCCAATATGACCTTGGTCCACTCCGGGGCCCCATTTGATCCTTTGATTTTATACCAACCAAGCACAGGCTTCAGGCTCCCTGCAGCAGCCACATACACTACACTACTACACATTAATGTAGTTTAGCAATGTGTTTCACCAGAATTTTGTCTATATACATTGGTGAAGTCCATGTCATTGCTCATTATTTGTAAATTGTTTCAGTTCAAGTGCTTGTGGTTTTGAAACACTTTTTTATTTGTTGTGTTGAATGGATTCTACATGTTTGCAGTCTGTGAACCAGGCGATTCGTGGAAAGCATAGTACTGCGTGAAACTGTTGTTCTATCTGCATCCATGCAATGGAGCTGATATTTTGATATGGGGCCTTTGGTGTTTTCATGCTTGCATAAATCCCAATTATTGAGTTTTGTTCATCTTCCACATTTTTGCTTTTCTTATGAGTATGCTATTTGCATAATTTTTACTAACGACTCACTGAAGAAGAAAATATCTTTGGGGAACAGAAAAACTGGTTGTGTGCTGCGGACTCACGCGATGCCCCAGCAACATTCACAGTGCAACTTTAGAAACTTTGACAAAAATACATTGTGTAAGTGACTTCTACGACATTTGTACATAAAGGCATACTTGCAGACATTTTTAAGATATAATAAACAAAGCATATTTTGCATAACACCTCAGATTGTTGCAAAGTTATGTGTATTATACAAGGCAAACCCGTACGCATCTTGAGTAACTGAACACCAACATTGGGCAGCTCTATGCTAATTTATACCAGTGGCATAGACAAGGGTAGTACTGAGACAAACTTCACATGTCCTGGAATGATGTGACTATGCTATGGGCAAGGGTAAGTCCCCTTTCCCTTTCCATACCTTTTCCAAGACGGATTTTGGTAACAAATGATTTATGGTATTTACCTGCTCATTGGAAATGTTGTTGAGGGATATCCTTTGGCTGACGATTCACTGCCTCCTCATCCTTGTCCACATACCAGTGCAATGTGGAATGGAACAGCTATTTTGCCAAATGGGACTTGTAATGTATTTGCCTTAGTGCCATTCAACTTATTTTGTTAATATACAAAATTCATCAAGTACCTGGGAACAAACAATAGTGTTAAATTTTGTGATACAGCCCTCCTGTCCTACTTTCTTCATTTGTGTTTTGGTATTCCATATCAGTCAGTCAGTCAAAAAAACTTTATTCGGCAATTGCCATAAAAGTACATACAAAGAAACATATTCAGATAAATAGTATAAAACACAAATAAAAACTGAGGAAACAATTTCTAAAAAACACAATGTGAGCATCCGATCTAAAAAACCCTTGATATGTAACAAATAAATATACTAAAACATAATTAAGAATCGCAAAAACACAAAATTCACAGATATTATCTCAGAGTAGAAATCTCTCACGAACATATAGAGATTAAAATGGAGTGGACCTTTTCCTAATACTTAGAGAAGTTGTAACAAAATTTAATACGTGATGACAAGTTTGAATGTCAGGCAGTCTCTAAAAATATAATAAGGCTTCCTTATAATGGATAGGTCTGAGATGACATAAAATGGGTAAAATAAAAGCCTTTCTAGGAACAGAATATAGAGAGCAAAAGAGAAAGAAATGTGAGGTACTCTGCTTTGATTTGGAATCACAGGGGCAAGGTGGTAAATCCTGTTTCCAAAAACATGGTATTCCATATTAATTGCCACACCTGAAACATATCTTTGACATGAATGTAAATTCTATAATTTAACCTCCATTCCCATGCTGCAGTATCTAACATACTCCAGATGTCCTTAGAAAAAATCCTCTCATTGGCTCTGTAATGCTCAATCTCACTGGAGATTTTGACATGGTATCCAATCCCACCCTCCTGTAAAACCTGCAGAATGTGGGTCTGGAGAGCTGGGGTCTAGTCTGGCTGAGCTCCTTTCTTGCATGACCTAATAATCCTGTGGGGTCATGTGAGAAAACCATTTCTTTTGGGAGACGGGTTACTCCTGTGGGGCAAGCTGGCTTCATTCAGTTAGTCTTGATGAATGTGTGACTACAGAGGACATCGTCCCCTTCCAGACCACGAATCTTATTTCCCTTAATTAATGGGTGTTAGACTTTTCATCCTTGGCGCGGTTTCCCTTAAGTTTTTGCCTCTGTTTCCCAGGTTCTTAATGTGTGCTGGACTCTGTTTTTGTGTTTTTAGTTACTCTAGGCACTTTACCACGGCTATCCAGTGCTAAAGTGCAAGTGCTCCTGTATACAAATGTGTATGTAATTGGCTTTCCATAACTGGCATATTTGATTTACTAGTAAGTCCCTAGTACAGTGCGCTAGAGGTCCCCAGGGCCTGTAAATCAAATGCTACTAGTGGTCCTGCAGCACTGGTTGTGCCACCCACATTAGTAGCCCTGTAAACAAGGCTCAGACCTGCCACTACAGTGTCTGTGTGTGCAGTTTTAAACTGCCAATTCGACTATGCAAGTGAACCCACATGCCAGGCCTAAACCTTACCTTTTGTTACATGTTAGGCACCCCTAAGGTAAGCCCTAGGTAGCCCTATGGGAAGGGTGCAATGTATGTTTAAGGTAGGACACATACTAAGGTGTTTTACATGTCCTGACAGTGAAGTACTGCCAAATTTGGTTTTCACTGTTGCAAGGCACATCTCTCTCATAGGTTAACATGGGGGCTGCCTTTAAAAATGATAAAGTGTAGATTCCCTTTGGGAGCAGATAGACATATGGAGTTTGGGGTCTCTGAGCTCACAGTTTAAAAATACATCTTCTAGTAATGTTGGTTTTGAGATTGTGTGTTGGAAAATGCCTCTTTTAGAAAGTGGGCATTTTCTTGCTTAAACCATTCTGTGACTCTGCCTGTTTGTAGATTCCCTGTCTGGGTCAGTTTGACAGTTGGGCTGTTTGCACCTCTCTCTAGACAGTGACACTAAGGGAGCTGGGGTGTAGCCTGCATATTCTGATGAGCCATCTGCGCTAAGAGGGAGCGCAGGAGTGGTCACTTACACCTGACAGGGCTATGCCTGCCCTCACACAATGCAGTCTCCAACCCCCTGGTGTGTGTCTGGGGCCTGGCCTGGGCAAGGCAGGATTTCACAAACAAGAGAGACTTTCCTTTGAATTAAGCCTATTTCAAAGGGCAAAATGGTTATCAGAAGGGCACCCAAAACCATAGACTTTAGATCACTTCTGGACATCAAGAGGAACCTCTGCCTGGAGAGGAGCTGAAGAGCTGAGGAGAAGTGCTGCCCTGCCTGAGACTGTGCTTTGTGGAGCTATCCTGCAGTTCCTGCTTCTGCCTGTGCAAGAGGACAAAGACTGGACTTTGTTTGCCTTCGTGCTTGTGAAGAAACCTCAACGGCCTGTCCTGAGCTTGCCTCCTGTTGTTTAAATCTCAGGGACATCAAAGACTTCTCCTGCCAGCAACTGGACTCTCTACTGAGACTACTCCTACCCTGCCAAGTGGTGCCCTATCGAGTTCCTGGGGCCTTGGAAGGTGAAGCTGGCAGACCAAGACTGAAAATCCCCTCACAGACCGCCGTGCGGGGAAAATATTGACACACCTTCTGAGACGCAGCTGAAAAATGACGCGCCACCGGCTTCATTGCAGAAATTGACGCTCCACTTGCATCGCAGCTGGAAGATAGAAGCACAGAGCTGGAAGAATGACGTGCAACACCTGCTGACAGAGGCTGTTAACGTCACCACCCACATTGAGCGGTTTTGCTGATACCGTGCGGCAGGATTTTCGACACAAACCTTGCTGGGTGTGGAAAAATGACGCACTGCCTGCCCGGACCCAAGTGCTGCCTGGATCGCTCATTGTTCCCCTGCGGGGAGGAGAAACAACGCACACTGACCCGACCGGAGAAGGAGAAATGACTCACGGTCTTGCTTGCGGGTGAGAAACTGACGCACCACTTACCTTTTTCGAATCACACTCGCCTGTGCGTGTTATTTTGATGCTACCCAGGTACTTTTCAATGCTAACAGTGTTTTACCTGTTTTCTCAAGGATTTGAGACTTGTGTATGTTGGATTTTTGTCATTTTGGTCTTGTTTTGTTTAAATAAATATTTTCTATTTTTCTAAACCTGTGTTGTGTCATTTTGTAGTGTTTTCATTGTTACTGTGTGTGTTGGTACAAATACTTTACACCTAGCATTCAGCCTGCCTGCTCGTGCCAAGCTCCCAAGGGGGTGAGCGGGGGTTAGCTAAGGGTGACTCTCCTTTACCCTTACTAGAGTGTGGGTCCTTGCTTGGACAGGGGGTAACCTGACTGCCAACCAAAGTCCCCATTTCTAACAATACGGTACAAATTGCACAGATTCAGGTAGGATTCATCTGGGTGCTTGTTTTTCTTTACTATTGGTATATTGGCCAATCCATTAGGGATCCCTGGCCATGACAAATGCCCAAGACCACTTACGCTTCCATAGGAGCAGAGACATGTTAGCTTACGGAGATGGTTGGAGTCATCTCTCTAAATGACCCTGTCAGTAAGGTTCCTAGATATACCTGAGGTCCCAATATTAAAGGTGAAAAGCCTGGGTATCCAAATGTATTTTTAGTATTTTCTGGATCCCGCAGTTTGTCCAGTCAAACTTTATATAAGAAGTTCCTCCTTCTTTTCCATCCATCAGGAGGTTGAGTCCACCCTGGTGGCATTGTCCTATCACAGTGGGGAGAGATTGCTGAGGATGAAGCATGACACGGTTGGAATGTGAGGCTTCTTTTTCCAAAAGGAATGGCTTTCTCGTATGACCCAACAGGATTATTAGGTTACCCAAATAGGGCTGAGACTAATAGTAGGTTCTGAAGGCTTTGAGTTTTGTAGGTGACTGTATCCATTTTTGTTCACCTAATTAATCCAGGGAGGATATACAGTAGTTTTCTACCTCCCGATCTCTAGCTTGCATGTTTCTAGTGAGCTTCTTTCTTCACATCAGATCTCACACAGTTATTCTATTGGCATATCTCTCCTCTTACAAAAGATTACTTCTGGTATCCCTCAAGGCTCCACTCTAAGTTAGATAATTTTTAATGCCTCTTTTGACATTGAGTTTTTCACCTATTTCAAAGCAATTGAACTCATCCTTCAAGGAATAGCCTGGCTTTATACTTTGCTAAACTACTAAACTTCTCTCAGAAAATCATCTTTTCTCACTTGAGTTCTGTCCCATCTAGATTATTTTAATGACTTCTATAAGGTCTCCACAGCACATCTTTTGCTAAACTGCAACAAGTACAAAACCATGTTGCTCACATAGTAATGGGACTGAAAAACCTTTACACATTGCCCCTGCTCTCAGATCCCTCCAGTAGTTCTCTATGAACGATTGCTCATTCTTTAAAGCTTTCTTCATTTTTTCTGAGACTCTAAATGATAGAACTCCAATATGCATCTCCAGCCTATTGGTCATTATCAACCAACTCTAAACCTCAGGTCAACTCACAGAGGTCTGCTGTCTCCCCATTGATTTGCATACAAAAGATTCAGTAGCCATTCTTCTGTACTAAGGCCCATTATTGTGGAAATCTAGACCCATCCACCTGAGACTTGAAAATTACCACATACATTTTAAGAAATCCTTGAAAGCACACCTTTTCACTGTGTCATTCAGGTAATCCTGTTGTCATAAATTACATGCATCAATTTATTACTTACATGCCAAATGCCATACTACTCTTCACAAAATTGTTATTGATTTCTTAAACCTAACTCTTTTCAATCTGCCTAAAGTCTCTAGCAGGGCAAATATATAACATTTTAGCAATTGGATTGGGTGGGACCAGTTTCTGTATATTGTTTTTCCCAGCTCAGCCACTGATGCCCATCTGCGCACATATAGGCCACCAACTGGGGTAGTTAGTAGCGCGTCAGAAAAACCCTACAATAAATAAGTACATTAATTAACTTGAATATCAGTGGCATCTTAATGAATACTGCTATGAAAAAATGCGTAGGTTTATTTGATTCTCTCAGACACCAGCTGTAAGTGACCAAAAAGGACTTACAATTGAAGCCCTCAATAGAAACACACAAACAAATGCTAGGAAGAATAAATAGACTGTGCAAAGGCTCACTGCTGCCTCCTATAATTATCATCATGACTAAAGGCCTGATTTAGATGTTGGCGGACAAGTTACTCCTTCACAATGGTGACAGGCATCCCTTCCGCTAATATCTAAATTCCATAGGATATAATGGGATTTATATATTGGCATATGGAATATCAGTCACCATTGTGACAGAGTAACTCGCCCGCCAATATCTAAATCAGGCCCTAAGTCTGGCCAGCATCCAGTGGACTTTTAAGGATTTGACCAGAAGTAGTTTGGGAATTTTAGTTCCAACTCTTCAAGGAGCGACTCAGAGCTTCTAGAACCTTGGCTAGTGCTGAGGACACTTGAAGACCCCAAAAAGTCCTTCTGGAAGAAGATCCAGAAGTTTGGGGACATTTGGAGAACTTTTGTGAAAAAGTTCCATTAGTGGACCGACCTATCGACAAGAGTCAAACTGGCGCTGTTGACGAGAGTCAAGCTGGCTATGGAACTGTGAATCAGCCTGAAATTCAGGTTTGCTCCATTGAAAGCTCCTGAGCTCTGCCCATCAATGAGGAAAACCAAGACCACCAGGAGTTCACTGAGGCCTCGTTCTGAGCCAAGCCAACAAGTCCAAAGCCCACTTGCCAAGGAGACCCACTTGACGACAAGGAAAAAAGAAACAAAAAATTGCGACGGTAAAATATCAACAGAGAACTACTGCTCAGTGTTTTTACTTTTAGGCACTAGCAAGCACATTTTTTATTTAATCTGAAAAAATTCATTTCTCCGAGTCCTTCCATTAAATTTTTGTCATTATTGTGTCATCTTAAAGATAAAAATATTTCCTATCTTTATATATTGGAGTTGGAATTTTATTGTGTGTTGTGTTTCACTTATGTACTGTTCTGTTGAATTAAATGCTTTACACACCTTTCTCCTAAGTTAAGCCTGACTGCTCATGGGCCAAGCTACTAAGGGTTGAGCAAGGGTTAACTTATTGAGACCTTGACTGGACCCTATTTATGATTGTGGTGGTATTACTTAGGTGGTCATTCCGACCGTGGCTGTCGGCGGTGAAGCGGCGGTAAGACCGCCAACAGGCTGGCGGTCTTTTTCCATGAATTCTGACCATGGCGGTTACCGCCATGGCCAGCAGCTGCTTCACCGTTCCGACCGCCACGGCGGTAACGACCGCCGGCCTGGAGACCTGGGTCTCCAGCCCGGCGGTCGTCACATACCGCCGGCGGTATTCCAACCCACCTGACCCCGGCTTACCGCCATGGATTTCATGCGGTTTGGGACTGCCATGAAATCCATGGCGGTAAGCACTATCAGTGCCAGGGAATCCCTTCCCTGGCACTGATAGGGGTCTCCCCCACACCCAACCCCCACCCCGACTCCCTCCCCTACCCCCCCACCACCCCTGCCACCACCCAAAAGGTTGCAGGACCCCCGTCCCCACCCCGATCCCTAACATATACACACACATACACGCACGCATTCATGCACGCACTCATGCACATACACACACCCCCGCATTCATGCACGCACTCATGCACATACACACACCCCCGCATTCATGCTTGCACTCATACGCCTCCTCTACATACACACACGCACAACCCCATGCACGCACACAACTCACAACACCCCCCCCCCCCTTCCCTAGCGGACGATCACCTTACCTGTTCCGGTGATCCCCCGGGAGGGAACGGGACCCATGGGGGCAGCTCCGCCGACACCGCCACGCCAACAGAACACCGCCACAGCGAATCACAGGTCGTGATTCGCTGGGCGGTGTTCTGTTGGCGTGGCGGTGGAGGTGGAGCTACCTCCACTTCCCCGCCTGCCGCCAGTATGGCTGTTGGCGGCTCTTCGTCCGGAAACAGCTGGAGCGCTGCCAACGGTCATAATGGCCCGTGCGGAAGACCGCCAGCACTGGTGGTCTTCCGTACGGCGGTCCCTCAGCAGTCTATTGAAAAGACCACCGGGGTCGGAATGACCACCTAAGTGTAGGTACCTACCTGCCCTTACTAATAAACCACTTTCAAACATCTATGTCCAGTGGTATCACTTAGGTATGCTCCATCAACTAATCTGTTCAACATCTTTATGTGACTGTTGGTCAGGGTCATAGTAAATCAAAAATGCAGTTTCAAATTAATGTGGACAATACTCAGGTCCATATACAGCTAAGATGTTTTTTTAGAACATTAGGACACATTTATGTCATGTCTAAGGCACATTTGCTACTGGATAAAGAATTGTTGCTTGTGTCCCAGTGGCCCCAACCAGAAGTTCTGCATTACTCCAGGCCATATTGAACACATTTCCATTTTATTGGATTTAAGAATTGAGTGTAAGGCCTGCTTTTCCCAGTATATAAATAATTCATGGTCTGGGTCATCCCAGACCCCACCTTCTCACTGCTGATTAGTAATTGTGACCATGATCAAGTTCCAACCAATGATTCAGGAGAAACACAGGATTCAATTTCCAAGAGTCTGGTTCTAAATCTAAGCAAGGAAATCATGGCTAACTCTGAAGAAGTACACACACAGTACCCTAGCACTTGAAAATAATGTACTGGCTTCCAGTAGAGCAAGTGGTCAAATTTAAAATTATGTGCATTGCTTAGAAAGCCTTTGGTTGGCAAAGGTCATGCTTCAGTTCAAGAGACGTAAAGGTAGTCATACACAACTATGCATGTTTACTAAAGTATTAGATGAGGAAACAACAAAGAATGTATGCAAATGAGAGCAATTATAATTAATGCTGTTGAAATCTGAATAGATTGACCAATCCTTAAAAAAGAGGTTCCGTAACCATCAATGGTGTGAAAAATCGAGTATTAAATTAATTGCACAATCTAGAGCATTTTGGGGGAAACAGGTGATTACTATTTAACCAACCAGTACCCCACTACACTGCCAGTCACACATTATGGGTGGGGAACTCTAAGCTGAACAATCAAATTCAGGTGCAAGAAAAGCGGGGCCAAAACTATGGAAGTTCTGTGCTGTGGGCTAAGTAAACTCTGGACCCTTAATGTCATACACTTCATTGCTTCAAGAGAGCCCTTCAGATAAGCCTCTGGAAGCAGACTTATAATGTCACAAAAAAACTATATAAAATGTATATTGTCGGGCTGTCAATGGATCATTATTGATCTCAAAGGAATTCCCCAATATTACAATTTCATTGTAGTTTATACATTGAAAAGGGACACATATGTGGACATGAGCAAATAAATTAGGTAAAATCTTAATCAGAACAATGAATGGAATGTTCATGTTAAGAATCATAGGAGTACCACACACACAGAAGATCATGCAAGTGTTGCCCAAAGTCATAGATCACCAGAGGGTCATACAAAGAACTATCAAAAAGGAACAAGCTAGTTCCATCTTCAGTACTATTCTTCAAAGTGGATTACTATTTTAGATAACAGTAGGACCACTGGAAGGTCATGAAATCTTTCTGGAACAGGACACATGGTTCAATTAGAAAATTAATTATAAAAACTAAGTGTACATAGGGTTAAATGTTTCTTAATGAATGTATATGACTAGATTTGTAAACATAAAGCTGTGCACTATTACAATATTCCTTTATTAGTACATAGATGGTTAGGTTTGTTTGCATAACGGACTACAGTAAGACAGGATTCAATAGTTACACTCCAGTAACTTGGACAGACAGTCATCATAAATGTCTTTCAACTAAAGGAGACTCTAAATAATGAACCTGGTGCATAATCAAGGCCCGAGGCCAATCATACAAGAGCACCTTGACCTTGAAAAACTAGAGGCTACTCTAAAGGAATCCATAATAGAAACAATGGAAAGAGAATAGGAAGAGCCATCATGCATTCAGAGTGCCCTTAGAAGAGCAATAAAGCAATACCAGGAAGGAGGTTCGCGGAGATGAAGTACAGTAAAATGATACATGAATTACCTTCAAATAAAGTAAAATCAATACCTGAAATATAGAATCCATAGAGTACATAAGTATCAATAATCAAGCATGTTACTTATAATTTCACAATGTGGATGAACTCCTGTGTCCTTGGAATGGTATATTAAAGATAATACACATCACAATGCACTATGCATTCCCCGTACATATTCAGAATCTGGGCAATAGGCATCTCACAGAGGTGTGTTTTTGTAAGCACTCATGTGGTGCATCAGTGTCCTTAGCACTATAAAAGGCGCTCACCGTGTGAGTGTTAATTCTTGAATAAATATGACTTTTAAAATGATAAAACTGTTTATCTTGTGCCCGGAGAGTATAAAATTGTGTAGCACGTTGCAAATAAGCAAAAATACTTTATTTATTTGATGATGAGAGTACGAAGGGACTCACACAAGGTTACTTTCTGGTTGTAAATAGTATGGGTGAACAAATTCAAATGTCAGATTTATAAAGCTAAGCAATGCCAGCCTGGCCAAAGGGAGCAATTGGAAACACCTTTTTTTGACATACTTCTCCAATCAAAAGGCAACATTCAGATCAGCGATTCATTCCGCAGTAGTACAATCCGTTCAGGGTGTATTATGTTCAGACCATACCATCTGGAATAGTGGTATTCTCCTTTTTTGGCCTTTTCTGTATGAAGATGACATTACCTCATCTGCCACACAATGCACAAGCTGCCTCACAACTTTGTATTTCAACAAAAAAGAGAATTGTTTCAAGCAAACTGGTCAATTTTACCCTTGTTGTATTGAGCATTTGAAACAGGGACAATTTTGCACAGATAATTTAAGCATCCCTAATTGATGGAATGCTGAGATATTTTTCATATAAAAAAAACAAAATTCTACAATACTTGAAAGCAAAATAATGAAAATACGTTTTATTCCTTCTTTGTTATGAAAACGTGATGTTTTTTCTTTTGCACAAATTGAAGTTTACTTGACACTGTTCGTAAATTAGCTGTTACTTAAAGAGGAAACTCGCAGTTTAGAAATATCATAACAACCCCTTTAGTAAGGCAAACTAAATCTTAACTGCGTATTACTCACACTTCTTATGTGTTACATGTTCAGTTGTATTCCCTCGGATAGAAATGACAGTGCTATCAGGTTTTCATTCAAGACAAAATTACTAATTGTTGATGAAGGAGGTTAAATATTTACAGAAATGAGACAACCAACACTTCGCAATAATTGTGAATTGCTCTATGCATAACTTTTGAACTTTTTCTAAAGAAACCTGCATATTTGTAATAGCACCGAGATCCATTTTGCATTGGTGAATTCAAATACCAAAGTAGCTAGCTAAGGCAAATACATTTGTTGCATTCTTAGCCTCTAATAGCAAAATAAGTCGCTTAATTCAACTTTACTGAAGACTTAATTTGCCTTTTATTGCAACATAACAATATGGAAAATGTAATACGTCGCAGCATCAAATCACCCAAACATTAATACTAGGAATACTCAAAAATACAAAAAGAACACGATTCTCATGCATGTGAGGAGACAGCACAAAATAAAGTAAATTAAAAATGTTGTAACGATCATAATCATCAACTTTCATTTTTCTGTGGGGTCTCCACATAACACACTTACCCAAACGTGGGGATACAGCTAGCATTGATGGATGCACTCTGGGAAACTGTGGTGTATCAAACCAGAATGTAGGATGTCCCAAGCCTCTGCAAACCTTCTCATGTCTAAATTTTAGTGACTAAGGTAAAAACCATTCAATGTAGGGAGAAGTTATTGTAAACCTCTTCTAATATGCTCCATGGTCATTCTTTGTAAATGAAATACTGGTTTTACCTGAAGGTAATGAATACACTTTAATTTCCACAGATCCCTTACGTTTTACAGGCCTCTGCAATTGTCTCAGTTCACAAAGTTTTTGCACATTTAAGCTCATCCTCGGTTTGCCAAAATATTATTTATGAGGGATGTTTCCTTTCATAAATAGATTTGGGCCAATATAAATGCAGTATACTCAAATAGAAATGTGGCAGTTTCAGGATAGGTCCACATTGAAATGTAGGCAGCCAGAAACATTTGAGATAATTTACCACTCTGAAAAACAGCTGCTGATTTACTCCTGTCAAGGGCATGTGTAAATCAATCTTCAGGTTCAGATTAATGAGGAAAGACTGCCAAATGAATAAGGGTAAAGGGAAGAAATGTTTTCATATTTTTTCCTCTTTGTAGAAAAAAAGTTAACGTACAACTGTAAATCAGGGTTACATTTCGGTATAAGCAATTTACAGTTGTTACATTTCTCTGTACTTAAACTGATGTGCATCTGAGCTGACTTGGCAATCTGTGACATCAGCAGCTTGCCCGGAGGACTCTTGAAATCCTTCACAATTTTGTAATAGTCAGAGATGTATTCTAAAACTAGGTAAGTCAAATGAGTGCATTTCCAGCTTTTACGTGGAACATTTTATGAATCCATCCCAGTGCTTTCAACATACCTTATTCTATTAGAATTGGGCACCTAAGGCAGTGGTGGGTGGCAATTTTAGGAGGAAGGGGGGTGGGCGCAAAGCACACTCACAGTCATTCATTCACACTCATACGCACACCCATTCACAACGCTCATCAACATTGAAACATACACGCACGCACCAAACATTCATTCAAAAAACACACACATACACTTACCTTCAGCTCGGAGGTCCCAGGAGGATTGGGAATGCTGCCTTCCCTCACTGGCTGACCTTAAGTCCCAACTTTGTCACAGAGTGGGAAGGGGTCAGTGAGACTTCTGACCCCATCCCACTCTGTGGCGAGGTGTCACTGATTGACACTCGCCCTGGGCACTTCAGGGCTTAAACCTGAAGCGCCAAGGTCGGAGTCAATGGGTGACGCTTCCCCTTGTCACCGAGTAAGAGGTGCTTGAGGCGCCTTTGCTGAGCCAAGGAGGTCACTCCCATAAGAGCTGTGACCTCTTCAGCCCAGCAAAGTTTAGCTCAGGCAGCCAGGAGCCTGCGCAAATCTGGCTGCCTGATCTGAACATGAAGAGTGTCTATCAGGCTGACCTTTGCTCAGTCTGACAGGCACTCTCCATGAGGGGCAAACGGTGGGGGGCGTGGCCCCTCTGCCCTAAAGGATGGGCCGTGCCTGACCTGGGGCCTTCTTTAGAGTTAGGAAGACAGGTACTCCATCGTAAACATGACAGATACCTTGCCCACCTCATTATAAATGCATTATATCCTAAATATTGTTGGAGATTTTCTATAATTAACTCTAATGGAGTAATATTTTTATAAACAATATTTAGGACACAATATTCACACCAAATGATATTTTGGCTACAATATATTGAAAACATACTCATAGGATGGGAATAAACATGTCTAAAAATAGGGTAAATGTCAATTTTTTTCAACCTTCAAGTTTTGTTCCTACCGTTGTATTTGTTATATTTTTTGTCATTTAATGCAATGCAGGCATATCCCAAGGAACAGCACAGTCTCGAACATTTTTAACTTATCATTAACATATCTTATGTCATCTTCTTTATACAGAAGCAAACAGTGTATGGTATCTAGTTGTCACCAGGGTAAAGAAACCAGAGTTTGAGCGCATGTAAGCAGGGTACATATTTACATGACACGCCTGTTCAAACCATGGGCAACACAACAATTGGGGCTGAATCATCTGATAATGGATGAAGTCCGAATGCCAAAAAGGGAATGCAGGCCTTCCCGTTTCAAGTCAATAATTTAAGGCATTTAAGCAATTCGAACACTAGTTTTCACAGATCATGTCATTCCACAAAACACCATCTACTTGGGATTGCAATTTCAATAAAATCACAGTTTATTAAAAAGTCACTACCCCTACATAAACACATGACAACTGCTAATTTCTGTGAATTCGACTTTCCTAAACATTCAGTATAATTACAAAGGTTTTTCTTTGAAGATGCACAATTAAAAAAAACAAATCTAACTTTGTACATACGCACTTATTGGTTACTGGTTTAATACATATTAATACATATTTTTCTTTAACATTTTATAGTTTCCTATAGGCTTGATGCAAAGCACAGAGCAGAGGCTGATTAATCTCTATACTGTGTATTTTTTTATGAATGATGTATTGCTTGCAACCCAAATAGCCTACCGAATGAGCAGTGCAAAATGTATGTGGCATTCCATATATTCATCTAATTTCTTTTGCTTTGTTTTATAAATATCTGCAAAACAACCCCAATATGCACCCATCTCGCATCAGTGACTTTATCAGAGTAAAATATACTTCCAGAATGAGCAGGTCTGATCGAGCCAAACACAAAAAACAACAATGTAACAACATTGTCAAAACTTAAAAATAAGCTAAACATTCATACTCTCCTGATGGTTGATGCCATCAACAGAGCAGCACGTCTAAGCAAAATACAGGTGTAGATAGCCCAATTCATTGGAACGGCCACACAGCTCCATTCTGAACCAGTACACCGTGTCCATAATACCGCTTTTGTTTGCAGGACTGAAGAGACTTGTTATAGTACTGAGATAACAGGTCACCGTTTCATTACCTCTGTCCTCTTATTCATCTGTCCACTAGACTGCTGTACAGCATATCAGGAGCATGCTATGAACTTAGGTCAAATAATTTAAAGTAAGCAAAATGCCATACTGTGACGGGCTAGAACCTGTGCGCCCGCACATAGCTATCACTGGTGCTGACTCTGCCACTGCTGATCCGAAGCTTCCTGGTCCTGCTACCGGTGATTGGTCGTTCGTTCCGCAGCGGCGGGACGCCAGTCGGACAAAGGAACCTGTGTCAGCACTTTCGGTGTTGAGAGGCGAAAAGGAGAGAGACGAGGAGGAGAACTCGACGGTGAACCAGCAGCAGAGGTTACCCTCTGGGTATCGGAAGAGTCACTGAGAGGCGATTCCAAGACGGCCCTGTTCCAGGCGACCGGGAGGACACACTGCAGCATCCCGCCACGCTCCAGGAGAAGCGTGGCCATTCAGGTGCGTGGGACTACGTCCCTGAGCGACTGTAAATAAGTGAGAGAACGGAGTGGAGGGACGGGGAAGCACAGGGATACGGGGATTGAGAATAGACAAACACCGAGGAAACTGAAGGGCACGAGCACTGGGGAAATAGGAAAAGGAAAGAGGGAAAACAAATGAGAAGGAGGGAGAAACACGAGAACTTACCAAAAGGCATAGTAGACTACCGTTACCTTTAAATGAGTCAGCCGAATCCCAAGCACAGAAATGACTGGATACTAGAGGAAAACAGAAAGATAAAAAAACCCGATTAAGAGTCAGAATAGAATAGAAACCACAGATACGTACGGGCTAAACTGAAACAAGAAGAGTAACTTACAAATGTCAGGAACGGAAAGATAGGAATTGTAGTGACATTGTATTAGAAACAATATAACATTAAAAGATCACTTACAGTTCTTATTCTTTTCTCTCCACATGCGCTTCCCGGGGAAAGACCTGTGAACCAGAGAGGGAAAGAGAGAGACAAGTAAAGGAACTGGACCTCAATAACACCCCACCAATTAAACCCAATTGCACAAAGACTGAAATAAACCTACCTGTATACCATATCATCAATAAAAAAAACTTAGTTTTTATCCAATAACGCAGTCTGGAGTGGTTCCTCCATCCCCACACGGTGACAAGTGGTGTCAGAAGTGGGATTCAGTGGAAAAAACCATCACCATGGAGGAAAAGACCACAATGGCAGACATAATCGCTCAGTTGGCCGAAGGACAACGGCATCTCCAGATAATGTGGGAACAACAAATGAAAGAAGCTAAAGAGGAACGAGAGGCACTGCAAACAGCTCTTAAGAGTCAGGCCACGATTATGGCCAATAATCAACTCGTACATGAGACTGCTTTGGGAAAACTTACCGATACCATCGCTCATACAAAGGTACACCCCACAGTACCGAGTAGTGTGTTGCAACGCTATCAGGACCAGGAAGACCCTGATTCGTTTTTCACCAATTTTGAGAGGGTGGCCAGCACTGCTAACTGGCCAGAGGATAAATGGGGTCAATACATCGCCCCCCTTCTCACCGGCCATTTACAAACGACATATCAAGCTGTTAATCCCAGTGGGACTCTTCCATACAAAGATCTTAAGAAAACAATTCTCGAAAGAGTAGGTTTGGACAGTGAGAGTTATCGCACTAAGTTATGACAAGGGAAGTGGCAACAACAAGAGAACCCCCGTACCTTGTATTATCGAGTCCAGCATGCAGCTGGGAGGTGGTTACTACCAACAGAGAACACAAGAGAAGCAATGTTTGACATTATAGTCCTGGAACAATACTTAGATGCTCTCCCACCTACCACCTGGAACTGGGTTCGGCAACATCCCGGTCTCACCAATGAAACAGCCATAGAACTGGCTTGTGCTTATCATAGAGGCTCGGACTTTAGGGCTAATGTAAGTAGGACCCCACCAACCTCGACCCGTCCGGCCATGCCTAGACTACATCTGCCACGGCCGGTAGGAAATGCTGGAACTGACCGAGCACAACCAGCAGGTCCGGGTCCCTCTGGATACACCAGTCATGGACCCCAATGCTATAACTGTTCAGAATGGGGTCATATTGCCCGGCATTGCCCGCAAAAGAAAGAAACAGAAGAACCTATGGAGATAGGCCTGACAAAAGGAAAGGTGTTTTGGGCTGGAGGAAAGCAACCCAAATACACCCTCCCTCTACTCATCAATGAAGTAGAAAGGATAGCTCTAATTGATTCTGGATGTAGCCAGAGCGTGATCAGGGATGATTTAATATTACCAGGACAAATAGAAACTGAGACACAGGTGCTCATTACCTGCGTACATGGGGATCAACAATTGTATCCAGTTGCGACAATACAGTTAAAATGGAAAGAACAAACTGAAAACCTCAGGGTTGGGGTGCTTCCCAGCCTCGATGAGGATATAATCCTCGGGACAGATTATGTGGATTTTCCCTCCTTATTGGAGAAAGCAGGACAGGAGCACCTTCTGAGGGAATGGTGGAGGGAAGCTCCTAGAGTACTGGACCCAGATAAGCCCAAACAAGTACAAATTGCCCTCGGCCGGAGACAGAAAAGAGAACAACGACGCTCTTATATACCGAACTGTCTAACTCACAAAGATTCCCTTAGTATGGGGAAGGTTTGCACAGTCACCGGAGATTTCCAACAGAATCAAAATGAGGATCCCACCTTAAAATACGCCTGGCAGCAGGCTGTGTCTGGAATAGCCCCAGGGGTAGGTCCCCGATTCTTGGTTCGTAATAATCTCTTATACAGAAATCCCACACCCACCAGAGGAAATAACCTACAATTGGTAATACCTAAAAGCCACCGTCAACAGGTATTGCAGCTGGCACATGGGGATAATGGTGAAGGTCATCTAGGAAGGGAGAAAACGGAAGAAGCGGTACTGAGACGATTTTATTGGCCCGGGGTTTATGGCGAGATACGCAAGCATTGTTCCGAGTGTACCAAATGCCATTTATATAATCCTTCCTCACAAAAACCCGCTCCCCTCCAGCCACTTCCCATTATTGACATTCCTTTTACCCGGGTGGGAATGGACCTTATCGGGCCCCTTACCCCCTCAAATCGGGGAAGACAGTATGTATTAGTGTTGGTAGACTATGCTACCTGATATCCCGAGGCCATATCCCTTCCCAGTACCCACACAAAGGCTATCTCTCAGGCCATGATAGAGTTCTTTTCCAGGGTTGGTTTCCCGAAAGAGATCCTGACGGATCAAGGGACTCCTTTTATGTCCAAATTAATGGCAGAAGTATGTAGACTATTGGGGGTGAAACAAATCCGTACTTCGGTTTATCACCCGCAAACAGATGGGTTAGTAGAAAGATATAACAAAACCATTAAAACCTTACTAAAAAAAAGTATATCTGAAGCTGGGAAAGACTGGGAAAAGAAACTGCCATTGGTCTTATATGCTATTCGTACACATGTTCAAGCTTCACTGGGCCATAGTCCTTTTGAAATGTTATTCGGACGACAGCCACGCACCCTGTTAGACATGTTAGCGGAACAGTGGGAGGATACAGAGGAGGAAGTAAAAGATCCCTTGTCCTACACCAGGGATTTAAGAGACAATCTACATACAGTATGGGAAGAAGACAATACGGCCTTACAAGAAGCACAGGATAAGCAGAAACGAAGCTACGATACCCGGAGTGCTGTTCGCACACTCTCAGTAGGAGATAAAGCTCTGGTCTTGCTCCCTAGCACTGACAACAAGCTATTGGCTAAATGGCAGGGACCATTCGAAGTGGTAGCTCAGATCAACCCCACCACATATAAATTGGCCATTCCCCAAGGGAGTGGTAGGGAGCAGATATATCATATCAATTTACTAAAGAAATGGTTAGAACCCACAGGAGACAACTCTGTTCACTTTATCAACTCTGAGATCCCTGATAACATCCCATATCCCAAGATCACTTCCCAGGATCGGTCCAACCAGGTAAATCCATGGATCAATCCTGACCTTATAACAGGGTATCACAATCAATTAACTCAGTTAGTACAGCATAATCAAGATGTCTTCTCTAGATATCGGGGAGAACTACCCTAGTCCAACACCCCATCCGTTTGAAACAAAATACTGTCTCATGACAGCGGCCATACCGCATCCCTGAAGCAAAGCAAAAGATAATTGAAAGAGAGGTCCAAAATATGTTGACAGCAGGTATCATAGAACCATCAACCAGTCCATGGTGCTCGCCAGTCGTATTGGTACCCAAGCCCGATGGCAGCACACGGTTTTGTGTGGATTAAAGGTGTTAACAACCTCACCTATTTTGATGCTTATCCTATGCCTAGAATAGACAAACTAATTGAGAGATTAGGCCAGGCCAAATACTTATCCACCTTAGATCTCACAAAGGGTTATTGGCAGATACCCTTAAGAAAGGATGATAAAGAAAAAACAGCATTTGCCACCTCTTCGGGGTTATATCACTTTATGGTCCTTCCTTTTGGCCTCCATGGTGCCCCCGCCACTTTCCAGAGGCTCATGGATGAAATCCTACGTCCCTTTCAGCAATATGCTGCTGCCTACCTCGATGACATTGTTGTATACAGTAAAACCTGGGAGGAGCACATGACACATCTAGGGACCATATTGCATGCTCTACGAAAGGCCAATTTGACTGCCAATCCTGACAAATGTAAACTCGGACAGACTAGTATCAAGTATCTGGGCTATATTGTGGGGAATGGTAGAATTAGTCCCCAAGTAGAAAAAGTAGAGGCCATTTCTACTATGGAATTTCCCAAGAGAAAGAAAGATATTAGGGCTTTCCTGGGTTTGATTGGCTATTATCGGCGATTTATCCCTCATTTCTCCACCTTTGCAGAACCCCTGACTAATCTATTGAAGAATTCCTGTCCGAACACCCTTGGCTCCCCCTCTATGCCTGCTGTACGTAGTTTTGAACAACTTAAGACCGCTCTCACTTCGGAACCTGTGCTGTGTTGCCCTGATTTCAATAAACCCTTTGTGTTATTGACTGATGCTTCTGACGTGGGACTTGGGGCAGTATTATCCCAACCACAGGCTGATGATTCCCTCCACTCTGTGTTGTACATCAGCAGAAAGCTTCTACTGAGGGAATGTCATTATCCAACTATAGAGAAGGAATGTTTGGCCATTAAGTGGGCAATTGAATCACTCAGGTACTACTTGTCGGGCAGAACTTTTACCCTGATCACTGATCATGCGCCTCTCACATGGCTTGCCCATCATAAGGACACTAATGCCCGTGTTCTTCGTTGGTTCCTTTCCTTGCAGCCCTTCTCTTTTCGGATCCAACATCTGCCTGGGAAACACTTGGTGACAGCGGATTTTCTTTCCCGTTATCCGGCTCTGGAGCATCTCGACAGGCCGCTCCCTAGGGGGAGTGTATGTGACGGGCTAGAACCTGTGCGCCCGCACATAGCTATCACTGGTGCTGACTCTGCCACTGCTGACCCAAAGCTTCCTGGTCCTGCTGCCGGTGATTGGTCGTTTGTTCCGCAGCGGCGGGACGCCAGTCGGTCAAAGGAACCTGTGTCAGCACTTTCGGTGTTGAGAGGCGAAAAGGAGAGAGACGAGGAGGAGAACTCAACGGTGAACCAGCAGCAGAGGTACCCTCTGGGTATCGGAAGAGTCACTGAGAGGCGATTCCAAGACGGCCCTGTTCCAGGCGACCGGGAGGACACACTGCAGCATCCCGCCACGCTCCAGGAGAAGCGTGGCCATTCAGGTGCGTGGGACTACGTCCCTGAGCGACTGTAAATAAGTGAGAGAACGGAGTGGAGGGACGGGGAAGCACGGGGATACGGGGATTGGGAATAGACAAACACCGAGGAAACTGAAGGGCACGAGCACTGGGGAAATAGGAAAAGGAAAGAGGGAAAACAAATTAGAAGGAGGGAGAAACACGAGAACTTACCAAAAGGCATAGTAGACTACCGTTACCTTTAAATGAGTCAGCCGAATCCCAAGCACAGAAATGACTGGATACTAGAGGAAAACAGAAAGATTAAAAAAAACGATTAAGAGTCAGAATAGAACAGAAACCACAGATACGTACGGGCTAAACTGAAACAAGAAGAGTAACTTACAAATGTCAGGAACGGAAAGATAGGAATCGTAGCGACATTGTATTAGAAACAATATAACATTAAAAGATCACTTACAGTTCTTATTCTTTTCTCTCCACATGCGCTTCCCGGGGAAAGACCTGTGAACCAGAGAGGGAAAGAGAGAGACGAGTAAAGGAACTGGACCTCAAGAACACCCCACCAATTAAACCCAATTGCACAAAGACTGAAACAAACCTACCTGTATACCATATCATCAATAAAAAAACCTTCGTTTTTATCCAATAACGCAGTCTGGAGTGGTTCCTCCATCCCCACACGGTGACACATACCTTACTACAAGTCATATTATGCTATTAGACAAGGTTTGAGCTTAGCGTTCTTATGCCCTCATTTTGAGTTGCCTGGAACTCAAGGCTTCCCCAATGGGATACTGCTATGGGAAACTGCAGCTATGAGCTGTACAATGTTGCTGGACCCAAAATCATTATGTTGGAAACGTTGGGCTCAGTTGTACTTGGTGAAGATGTTCACTCAGTAAAAACAGAGGTTTAGATGGGCATGGCTTGCTGGCCAAGGGACAGCTTAGACCCCGCACATCTGTATCCATGCACTCTTGAAGTAAAGTAGACAATGTTCCACCCAAAACTTCCAAGCCTTCTCAGTCCCCAAAAGCCTTCCCCACCTTACACCCTCCAGCCCTACCTGACCTGCCGCCTGACATCTAGGACCAGGAAATCTGGATCCAACAGGCTATTCCCCATTTCTGGGAACTTTTACTCATAATCTCAACGGAGATACTGGCCAGACTTGTTAACTTTAGCCATGCAATCTCCCTGCAGAGTTAACTGAGAGCTCGTAAAGACTACGTTTACTGTGTACGTACTGTGGAAAACAATAAACTGAACAATGCTCTTTACCTTTCTTGGAAATGCAATACTTTCAAAACAACACAGTTCCCTGTTTTGCCATATCTGAAAATTGATTCCACAATTACTCTAATTATTGCAGTGGCACCTATTTCAATTTTCATACCTCTACTGAGGTGCTGACAAGTTTTTAAAGGTGGGCGGCACATTCGTCCGTAAGTTGTTCGTGGTGGACTATTGAAGATTTGTATTGGTTTTGTGGGCAGTGCTTTGATCTCATGAGTGATTACCAGAGTGGTTCTATTACCAAGCCATGCATAGTTTTGCTTGAACCTGTACTGGACAATAAATAAAAGCAAACAAAGCAAAACCTAAAAACACTTGAGCTTACACAGCCATATGAGAAGTGGAAACATGTTTTGCTGGTTAGCTTTATTTATGAGCAGTAGCTTACTCTTATGTGGCTTATGCTCAAGGGCCTGATGTACATGGATTGTTCAAGGCTGGTGCAAGCATTGCTCATAAAGAATCCAGTCTGAAATGTTGTGTTTTTACTCAGGGAATCCAAGCAATATTTAAGATAAGTAGTGCAAAGCTTGAGATGTCTGTCACTTGGAGCCCAGAGATAAAGAACATAATGTTATTGGTTAGATGCAGGGTACTTCCTCCTGGAAAAATTCACACACTGGAGGATTTGGAAACAGACCAGCATTTGCTTGTGGGTAGATTTGATATCATAACCACTCTGAAGTCATATGGAACTCCATTTGGTCACAGATCCAACAAGCATGGTGTTACCTTCACTTCCGAAAAGCTCCCAAACAAGACATCTCCACTACAAGTGCTTGGGTCTACTAAAAGAATTCACCACCCACCATGGAAGCTGCATGATGAGTAACTTGTTTCTAATGTTGCACAGCAGTAAAATCTGTGCCAGTTTCTCATACGCAGCAGAAGGGTATGGTTCACTCTACTGTTCGCAAGAAAAGGAAAGTGAAGCACAATCTCGACTCTCAAAATAAGTGGTAGGTATGCGCTGGAATGGTTTAAAAACTTAAGGTAAATGTGACAAATCCATTGCAATATTTGTAATTTGGCAATTGTATTTATATAGTGTTTACTGCCCCTGATGAAGCATCGAAGAGCTTTTCGGCGAGTAGCACACTACTTCAGAACCCAAAAGGATTAGTGGTGGATTAGTACAGAGAAATATGAGTATAGTATTAGTGTAAGTATAGGGAGTTATGAGTTCATTTAAGTGGAGGACATGTGAGACTGTTAGTTGGATTGAATAGAGTAATGGAGGGATAGAAGAGGGAAAGATCAGTAAGTGTTAATTGGAAGATCATAGTAGTAAGATGAAGTTTGAGATGAGTAAAGGAGAGGTGGAGGAGGGAAAAGTCTGTAGAAAGGGTTAGGAAGACCATAGTTGTAAAATGAGGTTTGGGATGAGTCAAAGGAGAGATAAGTGAGTTAGTTAGTAGGGTTATTTGGGAAATCATAATAGTAAACTGATCTTTAGGGTGAGCCAGGAGGGGTAGAGGAGGAAAGAGTCAAGGAAGGGTTATTTTGGAGATCATAGTAATAGAATGGGTTTGGGACGAGTCAGAGAGTGGAGAAAGAGGATAGATTGATAGAGGTATAGGGTGATGGTGAAATAGAGTCAATTTGCCATACTTATAACGCCATTTATAACAGAATGCTTGTCGGCTCATTTCGCTGGTCCCCAACCTTCGATGTGGTATGCCAACTAAGATATGGCACAGTTCATTTAATGACTTGACCTGGGAAATACAGAGGGTTAGACATGGCCAACACTAGTTAGATCAGACAATCAGATTCCAAGAAACTTGTTCCTGAAGAAGTTTGCAGGAATGAAAAGCATTGGTTATGAAGGGTTGAGCATTTTTAATGGAGAAATGGACAATTGAAAGCAAAAAGAACATAATGCTCATCGTAACTTGAACGTTTGACGTAAAAATTACTGAGGACTTGAGTGAGATGCCAATAAACACAATATGAAGAGTGTTGCGATCAAATGTCTTGTCCATTTAGAATGTCTATTTACATCAAAATTGTTGTTTCTCTATTTCTGCTCAGAAACTGACCTGCTCCATGGATGTTAACCCCTTAACATAAATGATAACTATAATTCACTGAATAAAACTGTACTAGAACAAGATGTGGTCTTATATCTGAGCTTGAATTATTTCCTGTGCTATTTTTCTAATTTAGATATTTTGCACATTCTTTAGCAATCAATAAAAGTGCATCCTGGCCAAATCCACTTGTTCGTTGTTTGTTGGATTAGTTTCTTCTTCAATAACTGTTTTATTAGTGAGTGAGTGGAGTGGTAAACATTCCACTTTTTTGGTTTCGTTTTTTAGGTTGAAGCCTACCAGACAGTGCAGTTGTCTGGTTCACTAACGACATCTTGGGGACATTTGGAAAGCTTTCCTGGGAATGCATTCCACCCTTACTTAACATTGGCTTTGTGGTTTGAAACTCACATTTGCCTGATTTCTATTTGCTGGCTTTATTTGTTTTAGGCTGCCCTGCTTGGTTTTGTCCCTCCAGTTGCCCAAAACCTGTTTACTGCATTTTTCTAGAAACTCATTTTTGGTAAACAGGCCTTTAAATCTTGTTCTTATCTTGTCAGATTTGCTGTGCATTCAAAGACAGAGGTCAAATATCAGGCTCTGTCTTCCAGAGAGTTTTGTGTTTACTTTTCCTTCTCTGACTTCAAAGAGAGCAAATTTAAGTGACAATCATGCTGGCTACTCGGGGTTTCCTCTACAATGTTATTTTTATCTATCACAAAACAAAACTTGAATGTCTGTAAATGATCTGTGCAGGCATTTCAGAAAAGAAAAGCATAAATTAAGCACAGTATCGGCAATTCTTTTTTTATTATATTTTTATTGACTTCCTGCTCCCTCTGAGCGACCCATAGTCGAGGCCCCACTGCCCAGGGAGTCGAAGACCACTCCTCACCCTCATTCCCTCCAAGTGACCCTGCCCAAACCTAGCCAACAGCTACCACCCCCAACCCCACAACCCCAAAAGAGGTGGCTTGCATGGCATCCTTATCGTCTAGGGCATCAGAGAGGATTTTGTTATTATATAAACATGACGCCTTATACTATAAACAATCTACCAGTGGCCACCCTTCTCAACCATAATTACATATTCTACTGATCTGCACCCTCATTTGAATTCCATATTGAGTACAGGAGGTCTTAGGCAGCATCAGCCATGTGCAGAATCTTTGACCGTCCCTTGAAAAGCACTTTAAGTTTTGACTGTTGCACAAGACCCACAGGAGCCCAACTTTTTCAAAATCAGGAATCATATCTTTAAATTCACGCCTCCTCCACACTGTAAGAGCAGACATGTCTGAGAAAACTTTAAACATGTAGTTCCCAGGGACCTGACAAGCCTTAGCATTAATTGCCAGATCAAGGAAACACTCTTTGATGCCATAGTCCCCGACGTTCACCAGTATCGTCCAAGGATATTTTGCACTGGGGAGTTGGACTGCTGGAACTCAATGGGCTTTCATTATAGTGATATCTATATTTATATTCACCACTTCTGGGAAGACATGTTGATTTATGAGGTTTGAAATTAATTTAATAACAGTCTGCCTGTTCTCAAGATCTTCTGGCACTCCCGTGAACCTTAAATTTGAGCAGTGCGATCGGTTTTCTTCATCATCCATCTGGATCTGTAGGTCAACCAATTCTGATTGCCATTTAGCAACTGAAGTTTCTAGGTGTGTCCCCCATCTTCCAGATCTGACACCCATTGCTCTACCTCCTTAATACGGGTGTGCAGCTGCTGCATATTTCTGCTTATAGGATTGAATTGTGCTCTAGTCTTTCGATTTGCCTCTGCTTGTGATAATTTTAAAGTTTTGAGCTCACCCAAAATTTGAAGAAGCAAGCTCTCTGTTGGCATATCATACTTTTCATCCTTTTCCCCATCCTTCTGGCTTTGAATACCTGGCTTAGGATGGCCTGATTCTGCATATGAGGATACAACCATATTTCCTGCTCAATGCTTTTCCAACCCAATCCCCTTTAAGCCAGAGGGAGATGCAGTCAGTACTACTCTAGAGAAAATGTAAGAAGCTGAGCAACGCTGGGTGTTGGGCAAAGTGCTATGTGCAATAGGCACTGAATTGCATCTGACTTATCTGTCTTTTGATACATGATCGAAAAATGTGGGTTGTCTTGAAGGGTTCCTTGAGCTCCTTAGGCCTAACTGTAGTGAATAACGGGCAAGTCTGATGGCGCACACTTCCACTCTCCTGAGTATGGTTGGGTCTGGGCTTTAACTGGCAGCTTTGCTCAAAGAAGGGTGAGTGCAGTGACAAACTAGTGGCTTCTTCTTGAATCCTGAACTCACGTCTCGTCTGACTGCCCTTTGTTATCTCACTACACTCTGTATCGTGGTCTGAAACCAGGACGGTCATGTCTGCCACAGAGGTAGAGGTTGAAAGAGAGATAGAAGTAGGCGGTAGAGCCATCTGGGAAACCGATCCTGATCTTGGAGACTTGTCTAATGTAATTGAACATTTGCCCTTTAAATTGCATACAGATTTAACAGATTTGGCAGTAGTATGTGCCTTAAACTGTGATTCTCGTGGAATCCTTTTCATCATAGTAGCAAGCAGTAATCACCCTGCGGCTCACTTCTTAGTCAGGTGCTGCTTGGAAGCCACAAACCACACCTGTGCCTACACAGTCCGCTTCTGTGATGGTTCAAAGCATACATTAACCCAATGAGAGAGCTTAATGCCACCCTCACTTGTGGGGTGAGGGGTGCGCAGGTACTAAGGTGTCACATTGCTACTGATCCACGAACGAGCTCCAAGGAAACCCGGTCAGCAGCACAGCGCATTTGCGTGCAGCAACACTTTTCTTAAATATGCTCCTATATTCCACTCTGACACTCTACTCCACTCTACATCACTAAACTCCACTCCACTCTCCACCCTACCACTCTACGACACTCTACACTACTCCATGACACTCCTCTTCACTCTGTGCCACTCAACTTCCTTCTACAGCAGTCAACACCACTGTATGCCACTTTACGCCACTCTCCGGCTCTCTGGGGCTCTCCATAACACTCCACTCAAATCCACTGTATGACACTTCACTCCACTCTCCTTTACCCCCCTAACTTTTACCCATGCTGAACAACAGCCATTGTGGTGTAAAAGAAGGCTAAAGCATATTGGCCAAGCTAATAGCTCTTGCATAGGCAAGACCTAATGGCTTTTGCAATGCATTATTATGTTTGTGAACGTGTTTCAGATGTCTGGTTCAATGAGAGTGATTTTCCATTTGAAACTGCATTCAGTGGTGTGTTCGAAGTCGGACCTGCAAAGAGTCAGTATTCACCGGATTCTCTGACTATTATTACGTAATTGACACCCCTGTGATTATATGCTGGATGCACGTTTCACATAAACTGTGTGGTTTTGCTACTTTTATAAAATATGTTTCACTTTGTAATTAAGAAGTCCCATTTTTTAAAGTTTGTACCTTTGCTCATAGTTTTGACTTATTTTATTTTAGAACTTTTGAATATCTTCTTTTGTATTTGTTGATTCCTTTATATTGTGAATCCTCATTTCGCAACAACGTACTCTTTTCCATGTGTCTACCGCTGCAATCAGAATATATTTTGACAAGAGAATAGTTGTCCATTCAGCACATCTCAGAATTATAAAATTAAATATTTTTATCTTCTCACAAATTCCTGATGTGGTACCTTCTATCCCCACACAACCCCTGAATAACATACAGCAACATGCGGTGCCACTTTTAGCGACAAAGAAAGGATATTAAACATACCGTGCAATAGAAGCAGCAGGTAGCCTGCTCTCAATCATTGAAAGTGCCTGTCAAGCCAGTGTGACGTTGCATCCCTTTGTTACAAATCCAGCATACATTTATGTCTTTCAGGAAAATAAAATGGAATCATATTGCCCTCTTTCTATGACATTTGTCTTCTGCGCCAGGTGAGGTTAAAACGTGTTGGTGGCAGGAGTTATACTGCCTGCATGTCTGGGTTAACCTTGCAGTCAAACGTGGCCTGACATCAAGTTAAATTGATATATGACTGGTCATTGCCAGGGCTTCACTCTTGATCAATATGTCAGCTTTCTAAAGTGGTCGTAGCAAAAGATACTATTGATGGTGGAAAGGTGGGGGAAGGGTCGGCACGAAAGAAGTCAGCACGAGGCAGTAAGTCAGGAACGCTTATACTGTACATGGCTGAAAAATAGACACTTGAAATGAGTGAGCGAAATGGTCAAAGTGTGAGCTCTTGCAAGGGCTGGGGGCAAGCATCATCTTTTTTGCAAGAACCCATTTTAAAGGAAAAGACAACATATAAGAAACACATTACAGATCTTATTTTTATTGCGAATTGGCAAGTTACCTGGGGCCAGATGTATCAAAGCTTTTTGCATTCGCAAACGGTGCGAATGCCCGTTTGCGAATGCAAAAAGCTATTTCAGAATGTATCAAAGGCATTCTGAATGCAATTTTAGGAATCGCTAAATTAGCGATTCCTTAAAATTGCGACTCTGTTTAGAGAATCGCAAGTTGTGACTCTCTAAATAAGAAATCACAAATAAGGAATCCTTATTTGCGATTTCTAAAGCACATGTAACAAGCAATTCCTTAATGCGAATTGGGCATTAAGGAATCGCTATTTACCACCAAGTTGAACTTGGTGGTAACCATGTGCAAATTTTTAAAATGCATTTAAAATGCATTTTTAAAATGTACATGTAAAGCACACATGCCCTTTTGGCATGTGTGCACCTTACATGTTGTAAAAAAATATTTGGAGGTGCAGCAGAGGGGGCCTAAGGCTCCCAGCACCCTGGACTTTGCATTTCCAAAAACTGTGAATTCCACTTAGGAATTCGCAATTTTGGAAATGCAAACAATTTGCAAATATGCGCCTACAGGCCCATAGGTGCGAATGGGGTCCGGTATCGCAATTTGCGATTCAGTAATAGCATTTGCGATTTTTAAGAAATCGTTATTACCGAATCGCAAATGTGATACATTGCATTTTGCGAATCAGAAATAGCGATTTCTTAAAAATCGCTATTTCCGATTCGCAAAAGGCCTTTTTCATACATCTGGCCCCTGATTTCACATTGAACTCCCTTCCACCGACTGTCATTTTCCTGTCTGCAATTTGTTATGTTCCCACTTTATTCAACCTGTATATTTGAAGTGTGCAAGGGTGTACCCTATTATCCAATATAGCATTATTCAATCCTCTTCTACAGTGTATCTATGCTCTGTTACAAGGTAGAACAGAGCTGTCCTGTGAAAAGAAGCACACGTTTCAAACACTAGAAGGGATATTTATACTCGTTTGCGCCATTTGTGCATCATGTTTTTGATGCAAAACGGTGCAAACTTAACTCAGTATTTATATTTATTTGTAGACCCATCTAGCATCAAAATACTGTAGTTATCATCATTGTTTGGATGCGTAAACCCTCCATGCATCAATGAGATGCTAGAGCCATTCAAAAAATGACGCTATCCCCGTAGCGCCATAATTATCCCCCATGCTAAAATGATGCATGGATGGGAGGTGGACCCAAATAATAGGGTTAAGCTAAGTAATTTTAATTTCTATACGCTATTCCAAGCCCTTGCAGCCAAGCCCTTATAACCACCCAGCAATACGACACACATGGTTGCGTACAGCGCTGGTTGGCCACAGGCCCTGTCTCTATCAGTAGATGTGTGAGTGGGTGCGTTAGTGCATGAGTGGGTGTGTGAGAGGGCGCCTGAGCCTCTAAGTGCATGTTTGAGCGAAAGATTTAGTGTATGAATGAGTCAGAGGTTTTTCTTTCAAATTTTTCCATAAACGAGAATTTTCACGAATGTCACACGCTGTGATGCAAAATTATATTAAACCTATAATTTGCCCCTAAACACACCTATATCATACCCCGTAGGTCTGGGTACCTTCACCCTGACCCCTTATGCCACTTTCAATTGGAATTTTTACCCCTGGGGACTTTGTCCAGTGAAATAACATGGGAGTCACAGCTTTTAAGTCAGGTTGCAGTCAGCCAATTGCACAGCTTCTTTTTGCATGCATATTCATGAAAATTCATATATTTGCGGCAAAAGATATACACATTTTTTTGGAGTTAAATGTCTCCTAAACTACTGAACAGATTTACACCAAGTAACACAAAGCACAATCTGCATACCGGCAGCTAGCTTTCTGCCAATTTTGGTGTAATTCCTTCCAGTGATTCAGGCTGTAGACGTGTTGACAGGTCCTATGGGAAACACAACGTTTTCTGAGCCCCATTTTTCTTAGTTCCCCCCTTGACGGATCACACCAAAACTTCCTATGCACAATAAAAAACATCGGGTCACTTTTTTGTGGAAAGGTTTGTGAAGATTCGTCAAACTGTGCCCAAGATATAGGCAAGTCAAAAAACACTTCTTCTATGAAAACATAATCCTATCTATAACAACTATAACTATCTACTGGTTATATATATATATATATATATATATATATATATATATATATATATATACAGAGAGAGAGAGGGGGATAAAGAGCAATATAAAGGCATTTTCTATTTCAATCACTGGCTATTCCATGGTGTGTGTTGCAGGAAACAACATATGACCATTTCGTCCATCAAGTAGCCTTGCTTACATGATTAAAGACGAAAGTGATAATCTTTAAACATGACATAGTAGGAGAAAAATAAACAAATGACAACTAATGCTATATATACACAACCAAGCATTAGCTTAACCTGATAAGGATATTGTAATTTATCCCACAAAATCAATCACAAATACAAGCCACACAGCATACAATTGATAGCAATACCAATGGACAGAAAGATGAATACATCATCCTTGATTATAATTTATACAGGGAACAAAGCTCAAAGAATAATAAAGAAATACACATGTATGTATACTATTTCATTCTCCAGGTTTCTTCATCAAGTGAGCAAGCTCTTTGTAGAAATATACGTGTATCTCCTACAGCAATGAGCCAGTATCATACAAAGATACACAATATAAACTCAAAATAATGGCCCCTTGAACCTAGACCACCACCTCTCTATTATAAATACATACAACAGATATTATATAACAAATATAATCAAAAAATAGGGACAACATAGCATCATACCTAAGCAACTTTAAAAAGAACAAAATAAAAAGGCTTCACAAAAAATAAAGTAAATAATGTCTTACCTGTACTAACAGCGTGTCACAATTACATCCCTTGTAATAGAGGAAAAAGTGTATAATTCATTAAGTGAAAGAATAGGGGGCTCCAGCTGTGTAGCATGACTTAATCTCCAGCAGCAGACCCCTGCTACCAGCGATTTTCTCCCTTTTCCTTCTGGAATGACAAACACAAAAATATGAAAAGCATGAAAATGACCAGGGAAAATGCCCGAACAGGCACACCTCAATGCATTATTCATCTAAGTGGACCCTACGTTACTCCTCATTATTCCAGCTGGGGAAGTAAAGGCTTTGTTTTTAGGTCCAAAATATATGCTGACTCACTTTTCCTCTACTTCAAGATCATGATCCCTCCTTCTAATACCATGTGAAATTTGCCCAGTCGCAAAGTAGAGCATGTATTTCCTATAACCAAATGATGAATCCCTAAAGTGCCTGGCAGTGGGTTAATTAATATCAATGGTCCTTATATCTTTGAGAATTCTCTTTTTTTACCTGGTGCATAGCACTCCCCATGTACCTCTTGTTGGCTTTTCAAAATATAGACAACCTCTTGGGAAATGCATGTGACGAACTGGATTACCTCTTTGGTTGCATTGCCACAAGGGACAGAGAATTCCTTAGTAGTGGTTCTGTTCTTACAAGCATTTTACTTCCCACAAGGGGAGAACCCCAAGAGTTCCTCCCACCTGGTCTTTTCTCTTACCCTGATGTTACTGTGGATAAGTAGGTCCCCAAGGGATTTGCTTTTCCTTTATGTGATATTGGGTCTGTCACATAGAATTCCCCCGCCCAGATGGTCATTCTGAAGGATCCTCCAGTTTCTGTTAACCATACCTTTGACATCCGTCCAGTGTTTATTGATGGTGGAGAACGATCCTCCAGTTTCGGGTAAGGATATCCTTAACAGTTCTCGATCATTTATAGAAGGTGGTGGTTAGTCTCACTGTATCCTCATCTTCCTATTCAACTTCGCTATGCAAGTCTGGTAAAGAATCTTTTTCTTCATTTTCTCTCTTACCCTGTCTCTCGCTATCTCAAGCACGCATCTAGGATAACACTCTCTACAAATCTTCGTATTATGTCTTCTTGTTCATTAAGGAAGGCAGCCTTAGTGCTGCATTTCCTATTTCTGCTCTTAGGAATGCTCCTCTTCAGAGCCTCCAGTTTACTCGTGTTGCAGAGTGGTCTCAAGATTGTTGTCCTTTACTTCCCTACCACATCCAGAAATTGTATCCTACTCTTTCTAGTAGTACATGAGAAATCTGAATTCCATAAGGTCATTCTGAGTTTTGGTATGAAATGCTAGGCTGTTCTCTCTGTGCCTCTCCGGATTATTAAAAGATCATCAATGAATGTAAGCCAAAACAGGACATTGGCCATTTCCTCTATAGTGTCTGGTGCAATGGACACCCGCACCTCCTTCCAGCCAATGAAGAAATTAGCAAAGGCTTGTGTGAAGATGTATTCTCCATGGCACTCCCCCTAGAGAATACAATAGGACATCCTATTGGGTTATACTGATCACTGTGTACCTTGGGTAAACAGTATATATAGGCAAACAAGGATACTCATTGTTCATATTTTCATATTCCTCCTGTACAACAGTCCTATATTTCTCCAGTTCTCAAGCTTTTCCTAATAGCTCACAATTGCTTCACTGTAAGTTTTCCTAGTGATTGATCTACAGCAGCTGGTGTCAAATAGTTGTCTGTGGGCTTTCTTGGTATACATTTTCCTACACACAACAACAATATTCCTACCCCTATCCACTGAGTGGATCACAATGTTCGTGCTGCTAGTAAGGGACTATGAGGCCATCTTCTGATTGTGCAACAGGTTCCTAGGCTGATTAAAGGTCCTATTTCTGAGTTAGTTGAGATTCCCGACCAAGATCTCATGAAAGATATAAATGGCATGAAAAGGTAATTGGGGCAATAAAGTAGATTTCTTTTTAAAATGAATGGGAAACACCCAATCATATTTTATGCTCAATCTAACCAAACAATCTTCTATGTTGATATTCGATTTAGTAACATTGTCACCTTGTTCCAATTCATCAAAGGTGATCAGCATGTCCACATCTATTACAATCAGGTTAGAGGTATTCACCCTGTTAGTACTCACCCCTTCAAGTTTTAGCCTGTACCATTTTTTCAATTTGACTTTCCTCACCAATTTAAAAAAAGCTTAATCCATGTGTATACACATTTAACATTGGAAGTGGGGATAATGCTGGGTAGATGGTGGCTGATTTGTAATCCGTAAATGTTTTACTTAATATATTAATCATTGATTTATTTACCTTGCTTTTCTCCATTATTGGTCCTGTACATTGCCCCTTCAGCTTGTTCCCACTGGAGTTTCCGATGTTGGTCTGTTTATGTTTCCTTCTTTACTGTAACAGAAGAAGAAACAATTACAACAACGAAGTAAATACAAACAGCAATGCATTATTCTTTCCTTTTACCAGTGGAGTCAGAGAACATGAAAACAACGGTCTATTCACCCTAAAGTCTTAAAGCTAAAAATCCAAGCTTCAGGTGAGCTACAAAATTGAGAACATGCCTCACAGGATCATAAATTTCGTTCTGGAGACATGGTATGGCACCTCCAATTCTGGAGTACAGTTCTTGAACTGGAAGCCCCCTGTTACCTCTGGGGAGGCGCCAACACATAGCAGCTTGTGTTTCAATGCCCCTTCCCTCTGGGGTAATAGAACACCAAATATGCACATTTGTAAGATGCTGCAGAGTATTTTGGGATGCACCTTTGCCCTACATGCTTTCCTTTAAAGCAGCAGCTTGAGCCATGTCAATTCCTTTTTTAACTTAAATATACACACGGACTTTTGTGATTTGTTTTCCATTGAGTTGCAGTGACCCTGCACCAAATGTAGGGGAACTGGAGAATCTGTTGTAAGGTCCTACAGAAGCCTGTGCTGATGCGGCCAAACCATCTGGCTCTACTTCCTGCCCATCTTTCTCTTTCAGTGTGCAGGCAGGATGCTGGCATTGACTACTCTTTCTCTGCTTTCCTGTGTGGGGTAATAAATGATGGCTTGTGTCTTGAACTGTCTGCTGGCAACCAACCCAAGTGCTGTCAATCAGGTGCAAATCAATAAAACACCCCGTAAGGAGCACTCGTGCAGCTAATGCAATATACCTTTATTAAAACACTAGCAGAAGCACATATATTGGCAATGATATCAGACTAGTTACATGAATAACACTAGTACAGATGTATACAGATTGAATATATATATTCAATGACGGTTATACATTAGCAGCATGGTTAGAGATAGGTACTGTAATCACCCACGATATAGTGAATTAAGGCACAAAGGTAAATCTGTCACTTAGACTAACACAGGAGAATCCAACTTTTCATCTTGATACTGAACCCAATGGCCAAATACAAGTATACAGTGCACTACTATCACAATGGTAGTAAAACAAACGGTCTGGAATCCATTGTAATGCAGTTAATCAGATATTCAATAATGAATATGACTTTATTAGTTAAACAACAGAGCAGCTGCATAAATAATACTGAATTCATTGATGGATGAACAGTAGCAGAACAGTGGCATGTATATTTATAGCACATTGGGAGCACACTGATAAAATGAGAAAGAAACAGTAATCATTCACAATGCAGTACATCAAAAGCAGACTAGCAATTTTATAGGTCAAGATAAAGTATGAGAATCTGGCCCTTCTTCCCTGGAACTTAACTTACCACTGGGAAGCCCATTCTGACTACTCTGCTCTCCCTCCCTCGGAAACGGTGACACAGTGCAGCAGTGGGCCTCAACAGTTCTGGCTCCTGTGACTTTCATACATTAAAAGTTGGCTTATGCAGCATTCTATTCACTTCACTCAAGTTCTAGTATTATCAGTGTTTACAACCTCCTCTGCTGGGAACCATCAATCATTCTCTCAAGCCCTCTCAGAGTCAGTACACCCTCAAAGGTACATCTCTCCTACAATTCACCTGGTTGCCCAGTACAATTAATACAGAGTCTTAATAAATGATGATATCTACGGAATTCTGAAAACAAGTATCCCAAGCTCAGTGCAGGCTGATATGATAAACAGAATATTTTGGCCAATGGTTGCACCTGTGGAATGCTGAAAACAAGCATCATAGGCTCAGAGCAGTAGATGGGTTTTCTGCATGCATTTCAATTCTTCAAGACTGCCTAAGCTAGTTAACTCTTTTGCCTCACAATGCCTTCAGCAATCATTTCCCTGTGTATGGAACAGCATGCTCCAAACTCACCCCAGATATAGTTGTGTGGGGGAGGCACAGGGAATCACTCACATGGCTCTGGCCCTCCCTGTGAGCCTCTATGCTAGAACTCTGAGGCTCTCAATGACACCCTGGTGTGTGGTGTTCTCTTGAAATGTTATTGTGAAGGGAGAAGCACTGCACATCTAATACACTCCTGCGCGGAGATCGCTGATCACCCTGAGGGAGATTTCAAATGGAGGAGGGGACACCACACACTGCTGTGCTTGATGGCCCTTTCAACGGAATTCTTGAATGCTTCAAAGAAACCACCAGACACAATTATTTTTTTTCTGAGACCAGAAACCTTGGGGACACACCAGACAGGCTCCAAATGAAAGGCCCAACGTTGACTGATTTCTTGTGCTCCAGTTGCCAACTTATATGGTGTTTGGCTTTCCTCTTCTGGTGCCATGCTCTACCCACTAGGAGTGTTTCTTTAGGCCTCCTAATCTTTATATTTTTGTCATTTCTAGTAGATGATTTTTCAACTGCCATCCGTCCAATGAGGGTGACCCAAGATCCTGTCCTCCTGCCCATTAGCATCTAGCTGATTTTGGGTCTCTGGCAGCACCCAGGAACTGCTCCTCTATTTTTATTCCTCCTCTGGGGTTTTCCCCAGCAGAACCCTATGGCCCGCAAGGCAAGTTACATTTCTTTCCTGCCCTTTCCAGGCCTCTCACCCTCCTGGTTACTTGCAGGGTGCCTATTTGTCTCACAGGAGTCAAAGGAACCCCATTTAGAATTGTCACCCACAGGGCCTTTCAGCAGAAACTCCAAAGTCACCCTCTCTTCCAGGGTCCCCAGCAAGGAAGGGAGTGCCAATGTGTCAGGAAACCCAAATCTACAGAGTACAAGTCATTAGAAGTCCAACGTTACCCACCACTTCAAACAGGCATTCATTCTTGAATGGTCTATCGGGCCTTGGCTCCTGGAGATTCCACACTTCTCAAAGTCTCTCCTTTATGAAGAAGTTAAGTAGAGGGGAGAGTGTTCCAGAGAGTAGACATTTTTGCTCAATCCAAAGATAACACATTACAAAGCGATGACTCGCCCACTGTCCTTTTCCTTTTGACCAGCATCTTGAGATTGTTCAAAAAGGTAGATTCAAGTGATCAATGGTCGATGCTCAGTGAGAGCTTTTAAGGCCACTCTAAATTGATTTTTTCCCAACAAACATTTAAAAGGGACTCCTTTGAATGAAGACAGTGCATGGACGGCTCCCCTATTGTTTCTCTGGGATGGGTATGCCCAGGCTTCTCAGTCATTGAGAATGCAATTACTATATTCTAATCCTGCCCCACCTTCTTCTTCTTTGAGGAACAAACATAATGCCCTCCGGATGGTCCTATTGCGTGGGGTCAGTTTTGATATACCTGCTAATTATCAGAGGTGTGCATGATTCATGTAATTTGCTTTCAAGTAACTACATAAAAGATCTGCAAAGTTATGCATGATTACATGAAATGGTAATCTGTCATTTCACGCTACATTTTAGCATGAAACGTGTCCTCACAGCAATATTTGAAACGAGAATGCATTTAAACATAGCACAGCAAACAACAGCTACTTGCGTTTTGTTGTTCTTGTGAAATCATGTTAAATTTTTACCATGAATGGAGCGTAATACATGAAGTTGTGTGATGGCATAAGTTTGGGATTTTGTGTAATGACATTTCTGAAATTATGCCAGCATAATTTAAATTTTGCTCAGGCCTCATAATTCACTTGGCCCAGCACGTTAGTTTAACGCCCAAATCTATTTGCGAACTAACTCACAGAAATATGACCAAAACCTCAAATACATGGATGAGTGTGAATTTGCTCAAATTAATTTTATATTTATACTTAGGGCCTTTGCTTATCAGAAGACATAGTAAACCTTTCTTTATCTTTAGAAAATATGAAGTTATTTTAGTGCCACTGAATACAGTAAAGCACTACGGTCTTACAGTGAAGCACTAAAGACACACGACATTGCAAAAAAAAAGGGACATTTATTTTTTAATGTACAATTTATTTATAAGACCTTCACAAGCCATATACAATTTATTTAAGATGCTTTCTGCGAAGTGCTTAGATACCATGCTTAGATAGTCAGTATACCCCCTTGCTCAGACTGCACAAGGTTGAATACACTTGTGCCTCCACAATCATATATAACCAACTCACAGCCTCTTTCTCAAGCTGTGTTGTTGCGGACCTTATTTTAAAAGGCAGGCATGGATAGTTAGCACTGAAAGCCATTTTACAGAAGCTTACCGCGAGTGAGACTCAGTTTGTGAGACTTGCTCACACAGAATCCTAAAATTGTTTGGTCCCTAAGCAAAACAAATCCATTGGAGACTAAATTGAGGAGAATCCCCTCTTTAGAGTAGAAATATCAAGCCATTACCATGTTGTCCATATTCCTTATGGCAGTTCTTAGATACATGAGCATATACCAAGTCTGCAACTCTCTCCCAGGTACCCCAAGTAACGGGACAGAGGAACAGTAAGAAAATGTGGACTGGCGCAAGTGCAAGGAGTGCACCAACAAACAGAACCAATGGGACCACCAGGAGCCCAACAAAGTATGGCGAAAATAGAACATAAAATTAAGGCAACCATCAAATTCCAAGATCCCTGGACAGCAACCATGGGGGGCAAACAAAGAACGGAAGGACACAAAAACAAAAAAGACACAGGCAGTCAAAGGAACACCTCTTGCTAAGAAGAAGCCAAAGGGTGATAAACACCAACACTAGCTCGATCAAGCAAGAAGAAACAGAATTCTGAATAGCCGGGGTGAAAATCAGAGGCAGAAGAAAATACTATAACCCATGACTGATGAAGGCAGTACTGGACCTGGAAGAGGAAAAACATTTCAATGTCAGAACTACAAGAGGAAATGGAGGGAAACCCCAGAAGACATCCTACATATGAGCCTCCCATAGCCAATAGAAGGAGTAAGGCCAAGAGTTAAATACAAAAACTAAGAGCAAAAGCCATCAAAGCAATAAGGTGCAAAATAGCCAAACAACTGTCAAAGAAAGAACCCAAAAGAACCTTAAAAAATCCCAGAGAGCTCAGAAACACCCCAGTCTGAACCAGGTGTCCAAATAGATTAGGCCAAGCAGACACAAAGCCAATCAAAAAGTTAAGCATCCAAAGGACTGACAAAAAAAGAGACATGACCGCAGAGAGGAGCTTGAATTGGACACCTGATCAGGAAATGTCCCGGCACCAAAAGCAACTGAAGAAGGATTTGAACAGGGAACATTGAACCATAACTGCTAAACAAGCCACCAGAGGAATAAACTCAGATACCAGTCTACAGGGAAAAAAGGGGAGCCTAAAGGAAACAAATCAAGACAAGCAGGTTAGACACACACGCAATGCACCAAAGCATGCAATAGGCATTAGTATTTGGAACAATGTGCGTAAACAATCTCATAAAAGGTCCTTCAAAACAGAACTGCATGTGCAACTGCAATAAAAATAGCAGAAGTCAGCACATCCACAAGCCAGCAGTAGAGATGTAGATTGATAGACAAGAGTCTTGACACAGTTGGAAAAGGCTATACCCACTCTAGTGGAGGTGATACCATAACCATAAGGGAAGACCCAACAAAAAACAGTGGTGGTTGCTACCTCAAGCAACAGACCTCAGCTTGCATGTTGTTGAGCATTTAAGGTCAGATGCATGAAGCACCTATGGAAAGACCCACACAGTAGAAAATGACTAAGGGGACGTTTTGCACACTGGCGGAGAGGGAACTCTGGCACAACGGCAAAGATGTTCCCTCCCCACCAACACAGTGGTCTGCCCACCCAATTTAAATGCAGGGGGACCGACGTTTGATGACCAAAGGAATAAGAACCTTTGAAAGTTCGGCTATATGTCCACTACCTAATTTAGATAAGTGGACATACAGTGGTTTTTCAATGCCTGTCACCAATAGGAAAATCCTGATAGTAAGGGGCATTGAAAAGTGCTCTCTCATGAAGGGAGGAAACAGCCATTGTGAGGGGGAATTGCATTTTTATTTCTAAAAAGAAAATCCCGCTATGTGATTTTCTTTTTTTTAAAAATAATGGTAAATTTTCCCCTTTGGCAAAATTACAATGCATTTGCAGTAATCGCTTAGACAGTGGATCTTATCAATGCAAGAAATGTCTGCTGAGCCAGTGTGATGCTATTAATTGTGTTTGACCAATGACTTTGTGTTTCACCACTGCGCATATTAGTTGCTTAATGTTCACCAGTAGCACATTATATGTTTTGTTCAGTTTAGCCGCCTATTGGCTTTGACATTGCATTAGCCATTACATTCTGTATTCTGCCTATTGGCTTTGACATGCTGTATTCAGTTTAGCTGCCTATTGTCTTTGACATGATATTAGACATTACATTTTGTATTCAGCTCAGCTGCCTATTGGCTTTGACATGATATTAGACATTACATTTTGTATTCAGCTCAGCTGCCTATTGGCTTTGACATGATATTAGACATTACATTTGATATTTAGGTTAGCTGCCTATTGGCTTTGACATGACATTAGACATTACATTTGATATTTAGGTTAGCTGCCTATTTGCTTTAACGTGGAGTTAGACATTGCAGTTGAAAAATCACAGATGTCTGTATTCTTCCAAACTGTGTTTTTCCACAAGATGAACCAAGCTGTTTTCTTCACACCAGACTAGACCTGATAAGAGAGAGTACATTTGGTGTTTTCCTTTCTGCTCAGCCTTGGGAATAGGAGAAGTCTAGGAGATGTGGCCAGTCTCCAAAGGCTTGCGTAGTTTTCCAGAGTCTGAGAGGCGGGGGCACGCTTTTGTAAGGATGACTCTGGGCTACAGTGAGTTAGATTCGAATCTGCTTGACTTCAGGCTGGAACTAGACGTCAGTTGCCAGTCTCCCGTGTTTGGGTAGATAATCTCTTTCTCGCAGTTGACCGGAGTCATCAACTTGCAGACCCCAGAGAGATGAAGCTGAATATGTATGCCCTGCCGCCTTGCTCAAACGGTGATGAATTTGACTTTTATGCTTTGCTTTGAATATATTATATATATGCTGTGTACATTGCAACTGAGAAGTACTGTGATATATTTTGTTTTCTTGCTGCGACTACGTTGTGTGCTTGAAATCTATTAATTAGTCTCTCAAGAACTTGTGGGTGAGGAAGAATTAACAACAATAAAGGTCTTCTTTGAACTCAGAAGTGCATTCCAGAGAGGTCCTGTAAGCTCAGATATGAGATAAGTAGGAAAGCAGAACAGCCAGAAGAAATTTCTAAATGTGGCTGTCCATCAGAGTGATAAAGTCATTTACTCTGTCTCCCTGGCAGAGGATTGGTTGACCAAGAATTAAATGACGCCCCAAAAATCTAGAGAAATACCAAAAATGAAAGGTAGCACCCCCAGTCCAAGGCCTCTTGTGTAGGTTCAAGCTACACAAATACTACATATACATAGACTTTCTTAAGTAAAGAGGATGCAAACGTCCCTTCACTCCTAAATTAACCCTTCCTCACCCCGGTCAGCAGAACCCTGGAGAAAAACAAATTGTGAGGGGAGTCAGTAACAGGAACGAGCGTGCCTCACTGAAGTCAGGGCCATTAGCTGCTAGAAGAGGTCAAAGCCATTCAAACGCAACAAAGAATAAAGCAGGCCCCACTCAGCTGAATGCCAGAGGACAGCTCAGAACAATGTTTCTAAGGGGCCAACAGCCACAGACTGTAAAAAATGTCTAGTGTTAAAATTGTCTATTGCTATTCCCCTTCTTTATCACATTATGATCTACAGTTGTCAATACCAGAATGCATGTTCACTTGCTCACCGACGTTCTTTAAGATTAGTTTTTAACTTTGTTCGTTGTGTCAGTGAATTTCCACAATGGTATACAACTAATTTCTACTTTAATGCGGTTTCATAGCCAATTTGTAATTGAGCGTTCCTTTATAGTCATTATTTGATTATGTTATTATATTTATTACAAGGCTGCGACTATTAAATGTAATACTTTGTGACAGGATACCTTCAGTAGACCTTGTGGCTTCAGATGTGACATCCTGATAAGCAGGGACACTACCAGCAAAGGAACAAGACATGGTGGCTGATAAGCTGATCTTTGCAGTGCTGACATGCCCGTGCACCGATCAAACAGGTCGCTTCGTAGGGTTTCCAGAGAAATAGCGAAGCAGGAAGTAAACAAGTATGCTGCTGCTGCAACAAGGCATTACTCACTCATCCTTGGGAACAGAAAGAGGGTCTGAGTATGAGAGTGGGCAGACTGCAGAGCAGCCCACTGAAGTTGACTCCAGGAAATAATAGTTAAAAGAAGAAGGAACAGTGGGCCATGAGAGTGACCTATCTACCTACAGCAGGTATTACAAGAAAAACATTGACCGAATAAGGTCATAAAGATTGATTTCATCTAATTAATGACAACTTAAAGGGAACAAATATAAACTGCTCACGAGTCCGATGAGTGACTAACACAAGGCCATTAAGTATTGAATCAATTCAGTCCTGACTGCAAACAGTTGCCAAGATCAATAAAACTGATGCCACATCAACAAAGCAAAACCATCATCTGCACGACATCCTACCCATTTCACTCCAACCCCAGGTGGACAGACTTCTACTCCATCTCACCACACTGAATTTATCAACACACTGTACTCACTCAAGGGCTCTTTAGGTGAGGACAGCATCCTCTCATCATACATCATCATATCTCCTTGAAAAGAGGCTCTCACACACTTTCTTCACATCATCAGTTCCTTCCACTAACTAGGAATCTTCCGAGAGACAGTCAAGACTGAAAGTGAATAAGATCAACAAGTACCTGGTATTGGAATCTTGGTTTTGCCAGTGCACTTGTAGTAACAAATTTCAGTGAGATGGTGGTGCATTAAGAAATATGTAAAAAAGCCCACAGTTGCATTTTGCTGCTGTTTGATATTTGAAAAGAAGTTCATCTGCATTTCTTTGGCATTCATTATATTTTGTTACAGCATTTTGTATTCCAGAGAGTATAATGATGGAGTTTGTCTTGTAGGATGATCTAGCTCCTGGGTGGGACAAGGAGTTGGTATGGATCCATCCTTTCAATTCTACCTGTGGGTACATATTTCTTGTGGTTATTTCTGCAGACAAGGTCTATTGCCCAGTATGGTGTGATCAAACTGAGTATCATGTTTAAATGCATACAAGAAGGGCACACTCCAATAATGATAGAAACATAGTAGCAACCTATATCAAGTACTGTATATTTAGAGCACACTAATGAACCAACTTCATAGAGGAAAATCCAATCAACTTGACAAGCAATAGTATACACTTTGAGACTTTTTTATTGGATCACAGAGGAGAATAGTGATAGAAATCGTGGCCAATGACATACACAGATATCAAGGATGTGCTTTATACCTTTCATTAGGAAATTAAATAATGTGAATGTTTTCATATTTAAAGTCTCTCAAGTTTATTTGTTAGTTATCAGACAGAAAGGTCTGAATACATTGCAGATCTGACCAAGACTAATTCAGGGAGCTAAAAAATGACAGAGCAATATATAAAACTGGTAAAACAATGGCACAATGTTTCCTAAATAAAAGCAGGCTAAAGTAAGAGCTGCTTTCAACATGGGGGTTGCACACATCATCAGACCACATTTAACAGCAGATCAAGTTGTCTCTTTCTAGGAAAAGCTGTACTTATTATTTCATCACTGGTGTGTGCCTTTCATCAAGGAAATGAGAGTTATTGAGAATAGAAGGCCTTTGGGATATCAGCTGATTGGAAGCATGCAGGGGACTACCACGATCATTCCAGGCTGATAGCAAATGCATTCAACAAGCTGGAGAAAAAAGGACAGTGAGGCTGAATGCGAATGTGGAAGTCCAAATGTAATAGATGAGTTTACATCAACATGAGGAGTCTGTCATGATAACACTGAGTTAGTTAGTTGAGGCACTTCTGTACTGCTAAATTTGTGCTATCAAAGCTATAATATGTTTATGTGTCTCATTATTTTATTGGTGATGAGGTCGGGGTTACTTTACTGCAGAGTGTTTTACAAAGGGATACCTTACTTGTTCTAAGGAGAATGCCCCATTTTCTAGCATTCTTTGAAATATACTATTTCTCAAGATATTTATAGAACTTGTGCAGAGTGTGTTTTGTAATATGCCACTGATGCTATGTTCTTTGTTTCATCGTTCAGTGTCTTTTGCTTTCTATGGTATTCGAATGTTGACTATTGTGTGCTAAATACTGGGTTTAAGCAATGGTTTCATATCTCCTAATCACTCTACGATTTATAAAACATTTATGCTGTAATCAATGCTTAATAAGTATCCGTAGCTTCATCCACAATCCTACTGCATGCTATCTTTAAAAACATATGATTAGTCTTTTTTTCCATACAACCTCGTTTTCTTGCATGTCAATGCAGGTGATTTGCTGTCAGTCCATAACTTTCTGCAGCTACGAAATGAAATGTTTTCTACTTGTAAAAACCCCAAGGGTATTTGCATTTGTACTTCTGGTTTCTGTCCTCTGATGTGGCATTGGACAGTCTAATGAAGTCTTACTGTGTTGCTCTTTATAAATTGGTTTCGAGATGCAACCTTTAATGCCCACCTTTTTAAAATAAGATCAGGTGATCCGAAAAGGGAGGGCAAAGACACTGTGGAAGTTGTGTACATACATGTATGTATGTAGCTTGAGTGAGTGGTACATGTTTCCTCCTTTTGAAAATATCTACCAAGTTTTTAGAAACTCCAATCTGATAGCAAGGGGCAGGCAGAGCCCTTTTACCAATTCAAGCCAAGGAACCTGTTGAGCTGTAATTCATGAATCACCAATTCTGTACTTGAGGATGGTGTGTTTCAAGCAACAATTAGTTTACATGAGATTTAAGGATTATTTGCTGCATCACTGAATTCCAGAACTCCTTTAACCATTGATGGACACACACGAAATCCACACTATTTATTTTAAAGGCTTGATTAAAATTAATGTCCTAATCTAGAGCAGATAATCGGTATAGATGTAACTATAAAACCAAACACAATAGTGGCAAGGAATTGCAACACTGTGATGTTATTTCAATAATTCATTTCATGAAATGATGAAATCTGTCTTTGCTAACCAACCACTCCCTTCAGTCACCTAACTAGGCTGTTGCAGCACCAAAGCTTTCATTCTAAGTTTCCGTAAGTGGCCTCTATCCTGCATAACTTAGCTGAGTAATTGATTGGTTAATTAGCGTCTTTACTTGGAGTAGTTGGAGAAGGTTCCTCGCTGTTTCAGTTGAATCTTTCAGAGCTGATTAGGACATCCTTGCTCTGGTGAGGCAGTGTCCTTCACTATGGATTTTGCAGCTCAGTTTTCACAATCACCCAGGAAACGAAGTTTCCTCTCTGTCTAATATGAATCTATACTAGGTTTAAATAAACGTTACAGATTATTCAGAAAAGAGCAGACCTTATTGCCCTGTCAATAAATTCTATACCACATTATAAATCGTAATAATACATATATATGAACAAATTATGTGCTAATAATCTATAAGAAAGGAAACATATGTTGTGCATGTGCAATCAATCCTAAATAAAGCATTCATTTATAAATGAAAAATTGTGCATTCAGATATACGAATATATGATATGTATGATACGCAATGTGAGTAAGAAAGCAGAAAATGCAAAGGTCAAGTCATGAGAAAGATTATTTTGTGACTCAGCCTGGCTTCTGTAACAGGTGGCGGATAGAGCCCAGTCCAAATGTTTTTAGCTCAGACTGGGTACTGTAGGAAACGGCACCATTCATTTTAAGTAGATTGTTTGACGTGTAGTGTTTTTTTCACTTTATCAATAAACTGTATTAAAATATAAAGTTTGGATTGGCACAAATTGCAAGGAGCATAGTTGTGGCTATGTCTTTGTTTCCTTGGGTACCAAATTTTGACCCGAGGTTATGCTATTTATACCATATCTGAATTATTTAATATATTTGTGAAAAGCCATTTGAGCTACCTGGTGGAGAGAATAGTGGAGACATTGCAGGGAGATTAATATCCTCCTTTTGCAGAAGGGGATTGGATTGGGAATTCTCATTTCTGCTACGAGAAAGTCCCATTAAATTAAGGTATGGGAGGGTCTTCGTCCTAACAATTTCGGAGGGGCAAACATTCCTATGTCCAAGATGTTATTGTGAAGATTTTGAAGGAAAGGGAAGGTCTGCAAGTTCAGAAACAGGCCCAAATAAATAAATGCTCTATCTTTGGAGAGGATATCAGAATGTGTTTCAAAAGCTATACAGAGGTGGAATAGTCGATAGTGAGATATATAATAGATGGATATCTCACCAATCACGGAACTCTCAAGCTGGCTTTTTAAATATTTATGTAGGCAGGGAGGGCTGAGATAGCACTTGTAAAGAAAGGTGGAAGGGCAAGTATCGTTGTGGACTCCTGTAGGGAACTTTGGAAGTGCACCCATTCCTGGCTTTTACTCCTCATCTCTTTGGGACACTTTTTCCAGGACTTGCGGCACCAGCTCCCTCAGTATTCCCCATGCTTATTGGGCATGGATCTACCTGACCTAAAGGAGGGCGAACTGTAGTTTCTGGCCACTATGCTCAATCACCCTGTAAGAGGCTGAAAGCCTGGGTTGCTGAGGATTAGAGGTGCAGGGTTGGGTCTGCTTTGAAGGATCTGTGGTGTGCTTCTAAAGAGCTCGACAGCCCAATGTTAGGAGGTTAGAAGAGCTGGACGGGCGTAAGCACACCAACAGACCTTACAGCAAAGCTGCTATCACCAAAAGCAAGAAGCAATTGTGCAGAGTCAATAGTCGACTGAAGAAACCCTTTTGTTCCTGGGCCAGGAGACAAAATATTCAAAATTCTGTAAAAACTGTCCTACTTGGGAACAAAGTATGTTGAATCAAACCTGCTGCTTGTGCACACCATTTTTCTCTACTACAGTAGTTACCCTGAAACTGTGGGCATCAACTGTCACCACAAAAACAAACCTTAGAATGATCTAGCGCTCCAGAGAGAAACATAAATACCTGGGAAGTGAGCCCAATATGAAAAATCGAAAGCAGGATTGCATTCTCAGTTAATATCTCCTTTTGCTTTAGAGGGGGGAGGGTCCAGTCGCTGGTTTTCCATGCTCGGTGAACCAGACAAATTGCTCCTCGCTGAAAAGCATCGGGGAAATTATTGGCTGAAGCTTGTGCATTAAAGATTACGTCTGGCCACCATTTCAGAGGGATGCTTATGAACAGACCCCATGTTCCCACTACACATTTTAAGTTTTAGATTTAGTGTTTGTATCCTCAGGAGATTTCACGTTCAAATCACCTATTTATTAGGTTGGACAAACTGTATTTTGTGAGAGTCTCATCAATGTAATATATAAGCATAGAGTTGTTGGAAATCTGTGAACATCTTGACAAAGTTTATAGAGCTGCCTTTGTAATTGTGAGGAGATAATAGTAAGGCAATAGGCCTTTTAAGGAACCATTTCTGAAAAGACATTTTAAGGCCTGCAAACATTTACATTGTTGCATTAAATCTTGCAGAGACAGACAAGGTTTATGAGGATCACAACCAGTGCACAATTTGTGCTTGTTGTTTCTGGTGCTGAGCACCGTCACTTATTTTTGAGGGCCGGCACTCATTCTTCTACCTCAAGCATTTGATGCGAGCAAAAGACACATATGGAAAAGACGGAGGAAGGGAAACATGAAAAAGCGTCACAAAAGGAGAATGTAGAAAGCTGCTAGAGTGAGCTGAAGGGGCAGAGAGTGGCTTTAAATGGAATGAAGAGGCCCGAGATGGCTTCAGGATTATGCCGTCTCAGTATTCCGTGTCCCCACATTTAGTTGTAGCAGCCGCGTGTTTAAGAGGAGGCCTTTGGGCACCGGCACGTTTTTTTTTTACAAATTAAGCATTGATCACAACCTCCGTCTAGAAATCATAAGAGTAGCTTTATTATTGTGAGACACAGTAGGAGTTCTCAACTTATATTCCAATTGTGATTGTGCTTAAATGTATAATGTATTTAATTGATCAGCCTAATTATCCTAAAGGTCAAGAGCTAAAAGGGTTATTTGGGTCCCAGATGAGGGTCCCCAACAGGAAGGACTAATGCAATTGGGTTTCATTAACATCAAATTTGTCAGGGAGCTGTCTAAACAGATTTCCCACAAGCTATGAGAGGATTTCTAACTCCTATTTTTGGTACTTAGAGCTTTAACTTGAAATTCTACTACTGTTTTCCTCATGCCTGCTTAACTGTGTTGGAATGCAAAAACAACAGATGATGGACGGAATGCAGAGCAAATCAAACATTCACCCTCAGTCTCAGATCTGGGTTTAATCCATCAGTTTTTTTTATTGCTATGCCATTCCAGATTGCACCCAGCCATATGCAAATCAGTCTTGACCCGGTTCCCCATTGGAAGAGTCCAGTCCGAACTGCCAGGCCAAGTCCTTCCTAGACCAGAAACAAGCATCCTTAACCGGTTTCAGGGTATCATCCTTTATCAGTCAAGCCAGCTTGAATCTGGTGCCCTAGCAAGCACGGGACCCAAATCTGGGCATACCCTTCCCACTTGGGGTTACAAATGCAAAAACAACTGATGATGGACGGAATTGATTCAGGGAAAATCAAACATTCACCCCCAGTCACAGATCTGTGTTTAATCCATCAGTTTTTTTTGTTTGCCATGCCATTCCAGATTGGACCCAGCCATATACAAATCAGTCTTCACCCTGTTCCCCATGGGAACAGTCCAGTCCGAACTGCCAGGCCAAGTCCTTCCTAGACCAGAAACAAGCATGCTGGGACCGGTTTCAGGGTATCATCCTTTATCAGTCAAGCTAGCTTGAATCTGGTGGCATAGCAAGCACGGGACCCACGTCTCAGCATATTCTTCCCACTTGGGGCAACAAATGCAAAAACAACAGACGATGGAGGGAATGCAGAGCAAATAAAACATTCATCCCCTGTCTCAGATCTAGGTTTAATCCATTAGTTTCTTTGTTTGTCATGCCAAATTGTACCCCGCTAAAGGCAAATCAGTCTTGATCCTGTTCCACATGAGAACAATTCAGCCCAAGCTGCCAGGCAAAGTGCTCCCTAGACCAGAAATAAGCATCCTGGGACAGGATTCAGGGTATAACCCTTCATCACCCAAGCTAGCTTGAATGTGGTGACATAGCAAGCACAGGACCTATGTCTGGGCATACCCTTCCCACTTGGGGCGACAAATGCAAAAACAACAGATGATGGACTGAATGCAGAGCAAATCAAACATTCACCCCCAGTCACAGATCTGGGTTTAATCCATCAGTTTTTTTGCTTGACATGCAATTCCAGGTTGGACCAAGCCATATGCAAATCAGTCTTGACCCTGTTCCCCATGGGAACAGTCCAGCCTGAACTGCCAGGCCAAGTCCTCCCTAGACCAGAAACAAGCATCCTGGGACCGGTTTTAGGGTATCACCCTTCGTCAGACAGGCTAGCTTGAATCTGGTGCAATAGCAAGGCAGTTTGGAAGGTCTCTTACTTTTTGTAAATAGTAAATTAAAAGTTCCCTTTGTGCAGTGACATGTAAAGGGGGGTTAGTGAGGCTTGTAGTTTATAAAGCAGCTTCAAAGCAAAGATAAACATTGATCTGAGATCTATTACTGATATATTGGCATACATGTGCACATGCAGATTGGCAATGTGCCATCGCTTTGCACGGCCAACTCTAGCAAACAAAATTGGTGACAGCCAAACTTTGTGTTTTGTGCATATGTGGCAGTCTTGCTGATACAAACTGTCTATGTACAGCTTGTGGTGCAGCGGTTTAAGCAGTGATGGAGGCTCCGTCAGAAGCCACAGTGTTTGCTCTGTATACCGAAATGCATTATGTAATGTGCCTTGTCCAAGACACATTAGTTCTTCAAATTTGGGAAAAATTATATTGACAATATAAGGCTCTCGATAGATTACCAAGACCCTGAAGTTTTTTCAGTGGCATGAAATCTCCTTCAATGTAGGTCAGGATACATATCAGAGATGCCCACACTGTTAAGAAGGGTTCTCAAAGTCATAAATCGTAATCCTACAAAGTGTAATCTATGTTTGTTAGACACGATACGTGAAAACATTTTTGATATGAAACTGCAGAAGTCAATGCATAATTAAGTTTGTCACATAGGTCTCATTAATACTTCAAAACAGGAATGAGTAACCTATGACTTCATTACACAATTTTTACAAAGGTTAAAAAAATACGGTATAGCTTAATCCTGAGAGTGTAATATGCATGCACAGTTCCTAATAAATGTAACTTCTGGGCACGCAGCGGGGTATGTCGAATACGAACATGGTGCACATCTATTCAGATGTACAAATAATGCTGTATTTTGCAGCATTTCAAACGTCATTCCCACCTTGTCTTTAAACCTTTGTGACAACTGGAAGCTCTAGCGATAAGGTTTCCAAAAGGGGTGGAAAAGAGCATGAGTGTTCTTTTCCATCCAATTTTCATAAGAGAGAGAGTGTAAAAAAACACATCGTAGTTAGTTGCAAGTAACAGGAAAAATATTTTCTAAAGTTAATTATAAACCTGTAATTTTTTTTAAACTTGCATAAATTACTAATAGCATAAATAACTCTATTTTAAATCTTTAAAAAACGACATTTCCAGTATGTACCATACATTTAACATTGTTCTTTATAAAGTCATTTGTTAAGCCGGTTTGGGAAACAAGGTTGGAGATATCCCCAGCAAGTTTATGCAAACTGTTTTGATATAACTTCTGACAGTCATAGGTCCTCCCTTTTTAGTGAATTCGACCCCGAACATGGCTTGTTTATCATTTAACTCTTAGCATTAAAAGACTGTATGCTATGTAAACATGAACACTGACCTACCATGAACACCAGTGGTCTGATAACAATTTCAGGGATAAATTCCAAATTCCATCTGCAGGAGTATATACACGAATCGGAATCAATTATTTTGTGATAATCATCACACTCTCGCATTTTCTGATTGATTATGGCAGATCAAAGTTACAAAAACAAAATTTGGAAGATAAACCCAATAAAAAAAGGCAAAACATGCAGACGTGTGTATGCCATGCATTGATTCTACTTTTTATGCCTAATTTCCAAACTGAAAGATCGGAATAGGAGACTTTTACTGTTTTAGACAAACATCGTACCCCAGAGTAAAGGTATTTTACCACGGGTGGTCAATACATCACCCCAATCCACACAAAATGGAATCGGGGCCTTAATAGATATTTTCTTCTAATCAGACAAATGTATGTGACCTATGTATATGATGTTTGTATATCATTTGTTAAAAGTAATACAAATATTTGAACTACTGCTAGAAATTGGGTTTCTGGTGGGCAGAGGTATGCACCCTGTCCAAGCAGAAACTACAGTCCTAGTCCGGGTAAGTCACAAACACACCCAAAATTAACCTATGCCCAAACACCTTGCCATCGGCTATGAGATGCACTCAATCCTCACAGCAGCGGTGATGCGTTGGCATCGATGGAGATGCATCAGTTTCGAGCAGAGCAACAGCATCAATATGTGGAGTCTTACTATAGCAGCACTTTATTCCCACATCCAAAGACCCAGGACTGGATTGGCACCACTTGTCAGGGCAAGACTCACAGATTGAACAGTCCAGGTGCTGTAGCAGGTGAATGGAAGTCTTTTATATCACTCTTGAAGCAGATATACTAATTAGAAATTACTAATGAATTTTTATGCATTTTAATTAAAAAGAAAGCTAAACATAGCAAAATTAATGAGCACATTTGAAAATGTGCCCACGGTGAATGACAGCCACTTATACGAACTTGTACTAAAATGATTAAAAATTTGTGGAATAATGAAACTGTGTAATAATAATGTAGTAATGTGTAGTATTAAGATGTATAACCTATGTTTTGCATTATATTGTAGAGTTAACTTAGCCGAAGTTGTGGCCTAATCGTTCCAGGCCTCACACAGGAGCCAAATTAATAAATGCACAATGTAGAAGTTGCTGGCGCATTGAACTGACCGTGAACCATTTGCTGTTTAATAAAATTTGCTTTGCTAGAGTTTTCTGCAATGTACCAATGGAGAGGAGATGATGAAACAAAAATTTTTACAGTTTGGTGTAAGGCAGACTTGATGTATTTTCCCAGGACTCAAACAATAGAGACACTTGACTGGAGAAAAGATGCAACATTTTCGATACCTGATGAGCCGGATGATGAAGACATCGTACATTGAACTAATCAATGAATTGAGGACGGAGAAATGTTAGAATTCATGGATTTGCAACATTAATATTATAGGATAAAGTCATAACTGCTGATTAATTGACCAATTAGGAATTAGGGGGATGGACTGAAAAAACTCTAATAAAAAGTCATGACAAGGGGCTAAAACTTCAGATGCGAGTAGAGAATTGATGATGTCAGAAGACGCAATTCAAGATTCTGTCATTGGGCTCTTGAGAGCCTGATGCGTTGCTAATCGATTGATGACCTGAAGGCGACGACTGACTTTGTTGCTGATCCATTTCGTGGAAAGGTAGCTATGACAATGTGACTGATTAACTTTCATGCCTTTTCTTTTTAGGTACCAACTGCGCTGTTTTTTTTATAGGTTATCTACTAGCTAGATGTTTTCCAAATTCATGTTCTAAATTGTTTTCGCATGAAGTCCAACATGCTAAATGCTAATTTGGGTTAGGTAGGGCTCCTTTTGGTGACATTGACAGTGACAAATGATTGACGAACTGATTGCTGAACTCTGCTAATAATGTCGACATATTCATCTTTGTTAGCTTATGCTGAAGCATTAGAGCATATGTTTTCTCACGTTCTGATTAGATTATCTTATTGGTGGTCATTATTGAGTAAACTTTGAGCCGATTGAATAAAGTTTGATCTAACGTATTGACTTAGTATTGTAACCAATAGGGAAATAAAATTGATAAAACGTATAATTGAGTTGTGGTTATTCATGAAATGTTAACGTTAATAATTGATGATTAGTGTTTTGCTTATTGCTTATTGATTCGTACATTGATTATTGATGGTCATCAGTTACTACATCGCTAGGATACTCCATGTGATTCAAAAGGTTCATCGGCCTATACGCGTCCCCTTGTAAGTTTACTTACTAAGGACCAGGTCCTCCAGCAGTTTTTGGTAGCAGCTTGAGTGTTAGTTTCCTTGGAGAACTAGTTACCTGGTGATAAATGGATATGGTGGTAGTTTAAGTTAGGGTTAGGTGTTCATTCTTTACGAGGTTTGAATTTTTCTTTTTCGTAATGGCAATTGTAGCAAACATGATGTCCCGTTAAGCCCAGAAATGACTTTCCCAGATCCTGGATCCCGGTAGTAAAGTTGGGTATGTTCTCGGGGTCTTTGTGATGGTGTGAAAGTGGTAGGATTGTGCTTGCAAAGGCTTATGCAGACCGCATGTGAATTGTGATGTATGTGAGAGAAGTAGGGAGTTTGCGATCAACAGTTAAACTTTAGTAGGAGTGTGCGTACTCCACAGTATGAGAGTAGGGAAGTCATCGAACTTCATATGTGTGTGGCACTTTGTGCTCAAAAATTGTCCACGTGGTTGTTGGTGATGTATGGACCCTGCGTGGTCTAAGACTCCAGAGTATATTGACAAGTGTAGGAGACACTTGGTTATATGTTGCAATCTGTCTGGTTTAATAGGTTGACCGGGTGTGGTCAACAAGTCGGTGTGTAAAGTGAGTAAGGGAAATTTTCGACTGAGATTTGGTGAGTCCTATGTGCATCAGGACAGACCCATTGGTCAGTTGAGAGTGAAATTCACAGGTCAAATTTTGCTTGCGAACGTGGGAGACTGAGAAGGAGGAATAGCTACATGAGCGAAAGGGCCATTAGTGAAAATCCATAAGGTCTCTGAAGCGATTGTGGACCTTCCTGTAGTAAACCAGCAGGTTTTTTTTTGGTTATTGGTTTTTGGTTAGTGCTCACAATAATTTGCATTAGTTTTGTGTGAATCGAAGATAGGAGGGCAAGCCGCAAGACTTTATCAACTGCAGTGTGTGAGTGTGGCATCAGAGTGAGCCGCGCTGGGATAGGTTGGTTAGTGACAAGAGTCGCGAGCGGATTGGCAGCTGTCCGTAAGAGGCAATTGGTTGAGAAGGCGGGTGAAGGGAATCTTGGAGTGAAAGTCATTTCCTTATTGAATCGAAATAAATACAACGAGAGAAGATGAAGTTTTACAAAGGTTTCAGGAGTGCCATGAAGGGCAATAGTTACATTAAGGCGACAGTGGGGGGGCCGACCCCACCGGAAAATTCTCTGGCATATATTGTGATGGAGAAGCGTGGAGAAGCGTGGTGTTGCACCATGTCTTTTGTTAAAGCAGTGGTGCAAATTGACTGAGAAACAGGGAACTTTAGCGTTTCCAGAGTATGGAATGTTTAATTTGAAAATTTTGGTTCCGTTGCAAATGACATTATCTGAGACAAAGCCACTTCCAAGACCAGCACAGTTTGAGGCTTTAGCGGTTTGAGAGCTCATAGCCAGACAGCAGCAAGAGATGAAGTTCCAAAGGAGGATAAGAAAGGCAGAAAAATCCTTGGCAGAAGCAAGGTGGGATTGGAAACAGAAGAAGTGGAGAATGACAACGTTACAGGGTGTTCGGTTGTTTCGTACTATTGCAGAGGAAAATGAGTCAGAAGAAAAAGAGGATGCTGGCAAGAGTGATAATGGTTCAGTAGATAAGAAGAAGAAAAAGACTTATGTAGACGAAGAAGATTTAGATATTGAGGATCTTATTACACAGATATTGAGGGATCGACCTCCGCCATAAGCGGCGCATAAAGGGGGTCCAAGTACTAGTTCTGTTCCAACTCAAGTGATGGGAACAATGGGACCAGTGCAGACAGATAATGGACAGATACAAGGGGTAGTGCGATGTACTCCTAATGCAGTGACTACTTTGGTGGTCCAAGCACAGATGCACCTACCATTGATACAGAGAATTTATCTAGATGTACCAGTTCTTGAGACAACTCCGAACTTAGTGGTGCCGACGGAGCAAGTGGTTCCGAGGCCAATGCTAGTTCAGACCGAGCTGACTCCAATGTTGTTGCCTCAGGAATAGACATAGGGTTTGTTGAAGTTCATGCCGATGACAGTGACACAGTCAGATGTGGCTCCAGTGATGAATCAGAGTAGCCCTTCCGCAAAATGCAAGTGTCAGAGCAGCACCAGATGCAATATCGCCGCTGATTACTGTTGGGTTAGCGGTACCATTGTTTGCGCAAAAGAAAACGATTGCAGGAGAACAGGGTGAAATGTCACAGAGCCTCGTGAGGAGGGGGTGAGTGATCATGTGCAGGTGATATCATCTATGGGTCAGACCTTTGATGGATCTAGACCATTAATGGATCTTAGCCCACTTGTTGCGCTTCCAGATGCGGTAAATGGCCTGAGTGCAAGTCAGAGCTTGAAGCTTTTGACACCGCAGACTCCAGGTGCAGTGGTACAGCAGGTGCCAATGCCAAATGCGAGTAATATCTCATTACAGGGATTGACAGCACAACAATTTCATGAATTGTTGGATAGTTTGAATACTCCTCAAAATGCTTCAAAGGGTGAAGAGCAGATAAATCATGTGAGGATGTCTACTGAAATAACCGAGCTAGTTGAGGGAACGATGGGAGTGAATCGATTAGAATCCTACACAGAAGAAGAGCTGAGGTATATGTGTCTGAGGATTATGAGAGAGGTGGGCAAGATATCTAAGAAATTGGCAGACCTGGCAGACAAACATGACATAGAAATTGAGAAAACAAAGCATTTCAAAAGGAGCTACAGGTTAGATTTTAAGGCAAAAGACTTTGAACATGTGAGGTCAGCAGGGATGAAAGCGCATCTAAAGGAGTTATTGCAGATTGCTCAGATCTGGGGAGCATTAGAAAAGTAGGAAGGAAGATGGGCAAAGAAGAAGGATAAACAGAAACGAGATTCACAAGAAGGGTCTGAAGGTGTTCAGAAAGAAAAGGATCCAGTAAAGATTTTACCAATGAGGGAAATTCCAGGAGGGCAATTTGTTCATGTTCCTTGGCACAGGAGTGATATTTTGTCATTCACAAATGATTATCCAAAACTAAGAGAGAAACCGGTTGAGTGGTACCAGCAGACAGATAGATTTGTGAACCTTTCTAAATGGCTGTGGGAAGATTTGAATACTTTGTTTGAAATAGTAGTTCCAGCTGACTTGTGGGTTGAGTGCAAGAGAGCAGTGGATTGGCTGACGAGTGAACCGTAAAGGGATGGAGTCACAGGTGCACCATCACCTGAAGTGATGAAACATTATTATAAGGTGATTGAGTTTCCGAAGACGAGAAATTCACCTAAAAATATTGATTGGCAGAGAATTGACAGGACAGTGCAGGAAGTAAAACAATTGATACATACCTATTATGAGAAATTGCTGAAATCGTTCAAGGAGTACAGCGGTAAAGAAACAATTGAGACAAAAGATATGTTGCACTTTGTGTTCAGGTTCGTGGAAGAAATGAGACCTGAAATAAATCAGATGATTAAGAGTCATTTGATTTGCTGGCAAGTGCAGCCGATTGATGAGGTATTGCAGTATGCGAAATACTGTAGTGATGAGATTGAGTTGAAACAGAAAAGGCTGAAGGAGAAGGGGATGATGATGCAAATCAAGGCAACACAGACAGGAGTGCATGGAGCTTTAGTGCAACAGATACCGCAGCAGCAGGGAACTGTCATGTTCCAACCTCAGGTGAGAGGCAGAGGTTGTGGAGTTAATATGACTCGTGGTCCAGATTTGAGTACTGTAGTGGTTCAGAATCATGTGCAAGGGATGCAAAAGATGTTACCGTGTCATCTGTGCGGAAATGTGGGACAATGGAAGCAGGAGTGTCCTTTGATGGTGCAGGATGGTGTTGTTCAGCAAAGTGGTGATGTCAATACATTTCAAACTGTGAAAGTCCCTAGAATGAGAGGACTTAATCTGAATTTTCAGAATTAAGTGCAGATTTTTCAACCCATGCAGCAGGTGCAAATGCCTCGTGCAAATAATGACACAGTTGCAACCAATGCAACAGCAGGTTCCTATGGTATCTAGACAGAAAATGCAGATACCTCAAGCCCCAATGGAACAGGAACAGATGATGCTTACACAGCAGGTCACAGATCAAAGACCAGACAGAAATAATGACACAGTACACCAATTCCCATTACATAGTGAGAATAAAATAGACAATGAATGGATGAATATTAGTTCGGATGAAGAGCCATGTATGCTTGTAGCGTCCTTAGAGGTAGATCAGAGAGGACCTTTTGTGAAGGGAAAGGTGATGGGTCACAGAGTCTCATCCTTATTGGACACAGGAGCTACACGCGTTATAGTGAGAAGTGCAGAAGTCCTGATTTAACCTCTTTTGGGCAGAACAGTTCAGGTTGTGGGAGTAGCAAACAGACGGTTAACAAATCCGATCACAGATCCAGTATAGGTTGAGATTGGCAACTTCCAGGGACCATAAGTTTGTAGTTTGTGATTCGAGTCCAATATCCTTACTGGGAAGGGATTTGTTGTGTAAGAGCAGATGTTCAATTAGTTGTTCGACTGCTGGAATAGAGGTTCAGACTAATAGTGATGATGAGGAAGAACAGACTCCTGAAACTGAGAATGAAACCATTAATGAAGAGTACCCATAAATTGAGTTTTTCCCGGTGTTTACTATGAAAGAACTGCATGCAGACTTGCAGGGAACAGTGCAAGAGAATGTTTGGGAACTGACAGGTAAAGAAGTAGGTTTGATCAAGGGAGTGGAACCGATTAAGATCACTTTGAAGCGTAATGTAGTGTTTCTGCAGCTTCCAAAGTATAACATGGCACAAGATGTTCTGATGAAAGTGGCGCAAATAATTGGAGATTTTCTGAAACAAGAAGTTTTAAAAGAAGTGTGGAGCAGTCCATGTAATTCACAGATAATGGGCTTGATGAAGCCTTGTGGGAAAGTACGAATTGTGCAAGATTCGCAAAAGTGAACAACTTAGTGGTCAAGTGTTGTCCTTTAGTGCCAAACCCAGCAGTGATACTGTTTAAGATTCCATGCGATGCAGAGTGGTTCACACTGGTTGACCTGTCACAAGCTTTCTTTTCTGTGCCTCTTCATGAGGACGGTCAGTTTCTTTGTAGTTTCAAATTCCTAGACAGAGTCTACAGCTGTTGCAGACTGCCTCAAGAGTATAAGGAGTCATCGTCTTTGTTCAATCAGAACTTGAAAAAGAATCTGGAGTCCTTGGAGTTACCGTACCAATCGACTCTAGTGCAGTACATTGGTGACTTGCTGATTGCATCCAGGACAAGGGATGAGTGTAAGTATGACTTGATTGCCCTGTTAAATCACTTGGTAAAATTTGGACATAAAGCTTCACTTTTGAAATTGCAGTACTGTCAGAAATCAGTGAAATACTTGGGACACCAGATTGAAAAAGGGTCAAGGAGAATCTCCAGAGAGAGGATTACAGTGATATTGCAGAGAAGTCCTCCGACTTCACAGAGAGATGTCAGAATGTTTCTGGGAATGGTAGGTTATTGTCGTCAGTGGATTCCAAATTTTGCTGAGATTGCCAAATCATTGCAGCAACTGACACATAAGTAGGTTACTGACCCCATAACTTTAGATGAGGACCAGATGAAAGCGTTCACAGAGCTGAGAGAGAGTTTGTGCAGAGCTCCAGTGTTGGGAATTCCTGACTACACAAAGCCTTTCACAATGTTTTGCCATGAACGTGATGTTTGTTCTTTGTCTGTTTTGACATAGGTCCATGGAGGCGCTTGTCGCCCAGTAGCCTATCTTTCAACTACCCTGGACCCAGTCGCAGCAGCTTTACCAGGTTGTCTGCATGCTGTTGCCGCAGTTGGTCAAAGCCTTTCACAAAGTGAGGGAGTAGTAATGGAATACCCTTTGACGGTAATGCTTCCTCACTCTGTTGAGATTTTACTGACAAGGATAAAAACACAGTATTTGACTGGTGCAAGACTGACAGGGTATGAGACGAGCATACTAGGTGCTCCAGATGTAACATTGAAAAGGTGTACAGTGCTGAACCTAGCAACATTACTTCCGAGTGATACTGTTGAAATTGAAAAAGAGGACGACATTGAGCATGATTGTCTTGAAGTAACTTAGCTGTTTACAAAACCAAGACGTGATATCAGAGATACACGATTGGAAGAAAATTATCAAATTGTCTTTGTTGATGGCTCATGTCTCAGAGATGGTACAGGGACATTGAGGGCAGGATATGCTATATGCACAATCGCAGGTACATTAGAAGCTTCTTGGCTTCAAAGTGTATATTCTGCACAACTGGCTGAATTGGTAGCTGTTACTAGAGCATGCTATGTTTCTGCGAGTCTGAGAGTCACAATCTATACTGACAGCCAATATGGATTTAGAATCGTTCATGATTTTGGTCAATTGTGGTCGCAAAGAGGTTTCCTGACCTCTACTGGTAAACCAGTCAGAAATGACAACAAAATAAAAGAATTGTTGTATGCAATACAGTTACCTGAGGAAATTGCTGTGGTGAAATACAGTGCACATCAAAAGGCACAGGATTACATCTCATTGGGAAATTATATGCAGATCAAGTAGCAAGGTTTTGCGCATTTAACTTTATATCATTCAAAGACAAGTGGCAATTAATGTCAGAAGAAGATAAAACATGTACAAGCTTTGCATTGAAAGTGATTGAAATTCTGAAAGAGTTGAAAACATTGCAAAGTAATGTTGACAAGGAAGAGAAACGTCTTTGGGCCAAATTGAAATGTGTCCAACGCCCTGATGAGATCTGGGTTTCTGAGGAGGGTGAAATGGTCGTTCCCAATAGTTTATTGTCGCAAATGGCGTTATCATGGCCAGGCACACATTGGGAGGGGTGCCATGGTTAGATTATTGAAGATTGACTGGTTTAATCCTAAATTCAGCCAGGCAGCAGAGGCAGTATGTCATCGCTTTATAATTTGTCAGCAGCTAAATGTGGGAAAAGGGACAGTGGTGAATTTGAGCCACATTGGAAGAGCAGGAGGTCCACTCAGCAGAATGCAATTGGATTTCATTGAGATGCGTGTGTGTGGAGGTTTGAAGTACGTGTTGGTGATAATGTCTATCTTTAGTCACTGGATTGAAGCATACCCTACAAAAAGGAATGACAGTCTCACAGTAGAAAAGATGTTACACCGGGAGTTGATACCACACTTCGGGTTTCTGATCTCTTTAGAATCAGATAGGGGAATTCACTTCAATAACAAGGTGAATAAACTCTTATGTGCAGCACTAAACATCGAGCAAAAGTTGCATTGTAGTTACTGCCCTGAAGTATCAGGACTGGTGGAACAGATGAATGGTACCTGGAAATGAAGAATTGCAAAAATGTGTGCAGCTAAGAATCTGAAATGGCCAGATGCATTGCCTTTGGTGTTGATGTCGATGAGAAACACACCTGACAGGAAGGCAGGGATGTCGCCCCATGAAATCCTCATGGGCAGAGTAATCAGATTACCAGCAGTTCCAGCCAATGCACTTGTGAATATTACAGATGATATGGTGTTGGACTACTGCAAGGGTCTGGCTGATGTGGTTCACTCTTTCTCCCAGCAGGTGCAGGCCACCACCCTGCCACCCATCCACGCTCCAGGGCACAATCTGAGAGCCGGTGACCTGGTCGTTGTAAGAAAGCATGTATGCAAGACTTGTTTGGAGCTGCGTTGGAGGGGTCCTTAACAGGTGGTGTTAAAAACTACGAAAGCTGTGAAGTGTGCAGGACTCCTGAACTGGATACATGTGAGCCATACAAAGAGAGTGGTATGTCCACAGGATCATAAAGAAGTGTTGTTGAAAGCACCAACAACAGTGAAACAGGTTGCGGCACCTGAACCGGAAAAAGAGCCAATACAGCCTGAAGTTGAACATATTGTGGAAGATGGTTCTATTACTCTTGTAAGAGACGAGAGTGAAGAATTACAGGAAGGTGCGGAAGAACCAATCTCAACGGATACAGCAGGAGAGCGTAACTCAGCAGAGGTTCTCCCAGAAGCAGATGGTGCTGAAAAGCAGACATAGCATGTGCCAGACCAAGAGGGGGAAAGAGTTGAGACAGATCAAAGTCAAAGTGATCCGACTCCTCCTGAGCCCATTGCAGGTCCATCAAGAGAAAACACCATAGAGAAAGAGAAGGAGAAGAGTCCAATTTTGAGAAGAATATTAACAGAAGGAACAAGAAAAGGAGATTATTGGCCTGAATCGCAGATAGAGAAGAAAAAGGAACTGCTCGTAAATGAAACAATAGAGGAAGAAGTGGATACTACGAGTAAAGAAGAATTGAGTGAAGGAGAACTAAGTGGTGATTGAAAGTTGAAAAGAAAGAGAATAGCAAGTCGACGCTACGCAGGTCCTGAATGGGTGTATGCAAATGCCAATGAATGGCAACACAAGTTTATGTCTTTTTGTTTGATAGAGAAGTTCCGAGTTAGTACTTTGATGTAACTTGAAGGTGATCAAGGAAGCTGAATTGTTGAGCTAATCTGAAAAACCTAAAAAACCACTATTGAAAATAAAACCAAAAGAGACATTGATAACCTGATTTGACATCGAGGGTTGGATGTGACAAGCTGCTAATCGATTTGACAAAGGAAGAGTTCCTAGATGTGAAATTGAACTGTGAAAGAAGAAATGTTTCCTTATTTTTGATTTTTATTGCACTTTATATAAGAGTTACTTCTGCTTTCTGATTCTTTATAGCTCATGGCTGAGCTAAATAGTCAAGATAGATATACTAGGCTCTGTAGGTACATGAGTATTGGATTGGCAGTTATGTGTGTAGTAATTTTTATAGTGATGAGTGTAGGAATGGTTGTTCATGATATGAAAAGAGCTACTATTACTTCTGATCCTGAAACTACTACACTAACAGCTTTAGAGAGGTTTAAGTTAGATGAGAAGTACTTGCATGATTATACTAATGCTCAGGGAGAGCTTTCTTCTAATGTTTTCTATTGCTTGTTGAGTGAGTATGTTGAAACGATGGATGCGAAGAATTGCCTTGTGTGTACGCAAATTCCTTCATCAGTAGAGGAAGGAGTTACGTACCATAGTTTACCCTTAACCTATGGAATAAGCTGTAGCCTGCTGCTAACATGGTTCTATAACCAAGAGTACATACAGTATTTTTATTCCAACCACAATGTTGTGGTTTCATTTGTTCTTATTATTAGATACCTGAGTAAATTAGCTAGAGAGCATCATATAGTGCTAGTTGGAGGATTCTTTGAGCCTACATTAACCGGTACTATGCCTTGGACGAGGTGACCTCGTCCAAGGCTCCAGTTCCCGTGTGCCTTGGACGAGGTCACCTTGTCCAAGTCACAGGAACTGGGGGGAGTGCTAGCGCTCCCCCCTGTTCTTCCCTACCCAACCCCCAAGTCAGGGAGGGAAGAGGAAGCCCTTCGCCTTCCAACCCCGACCCCCCCCCCCCCTCACCCCCCCTGTGACGTCAGCGTGCGAGCGCGGGCTGATTTGTCACAAGGCCTCCCCCATCGCGCTGAATCGAAAGAGAAATGCTTTGCATTTCTCTTTCGATCACGTGGGGGAGGCAAAGAGAGGCTTCAAAGGGAAGGAAATGTATTTCCTTCCCTTTGAAGTCTCTCCAAGCGTTTCAAAAGCCGGATTGCTTGCAATCCGGCTTTTGAAACGCCCACTAGACACCAGGGATGTTTTTTTTAATTGTGAAATAGACATAAGGGAGCGACCCCTTGGGCAAGGGTCGCTACCAATGGGGGGCATTTTTTAGGAAGGCCTCTTCTGCACCCACTGGGCAAGGGTTGCTCCCCTAGGGGGCAAATTATATTTAGGCCATTTCTGCCCCTCTTGGGGGCAGATTGGCCTCATCAAAATAGGCCAATCTGCCCCCAAGAGGGGCAGAAACCACTAGACACCAGGGAGTTTTTTTTGTTTACGTGAATTTCACGCAAGGGGAGCGACCCCTTAGGCAAGGGTCGCTCCCCTGGGGAGGGAATTATTTTAGGCCATTTCTTCCCCCCTGGGGGGTAGATCAGCCTATTGTGATTAGGCTGAAACCACTAGGCACCGGGGATTTATTTTTTTTTTTTTGTTTTACAGATGGGGAGCGACCCCTTGGACAAGGGTCGCTCCCCTGGAGGGGAAAATTGTATTTAGGCCATTTCTGCCCCCTTTGGGGGCAGATAGGCCGTTTTTTGCTACGCCATTCTGCCCCGGGGGGCAGAAACCACTAGGCACTGGGGATTTTTTTTTTGGCGCCAATGTCACGCAGGGGGAGCGACTCCGTACGCAGGGGTCGCTCCCGGGGGGGGGGGGGGATTTATTTTAGGCCATTTCTGCCCCTCTGGGGGCAGATCGGCCTATTGTTATTAGGCCGATCTGCCCCCACGGGGCAGAAACCTCTAGGCGCCAGGGCAAATATTTTTTTTGTGTTTTTTTTTTTTTTTTTTTTAGAGATGGGTAGTGGCCCATTAGGCAAGGGTCGCTCCCCTGGGGGGCAAATTGTATTTAGACCATTTCTGCCCCCCTTGGGGGCAGATTGGCCGATTTTAAGTCAATCTGCCTCCAAGGGAGAAGAAACCAATAGGCACCGGGGATTTATTTTTTGGCGCCAATGTCACGCAGGGGGAGCGACCCCGTAGGCAAGGGTCGCTCCCGGGAGGGGTGGGGGTCAAATTTATTTTAGGCCATTTGGGCAGATCGGCCTATTGTTATTAGGCCATTAGGCCAATTTACTTTAGGCCATTTCTGCCCCCCCCTGGGGCAGATTGGCAGATTTTAGGTCAATCTGCCCCCAAGGGGGAAGAAACCACTAGGCACCGGGGATTTGTTTTTTGGCACCAATGTCACGCAGGGGGAGCGACCCCGTAGGCAAGGGTCGCTCCCGGGAAGGGGAGGTGTATGGTGGTGGGGGCAAATTTATTTTAGGCCGTTTCTGCCCCCCTGGGCTAGAGGCCAAAATCCACAGGTAGGCACTATTTTCTATGAAAAAATGTGATGTGTCCACGTTGTGTTTTGGGCCATTTCCTGTCGCGTGCGCTAAGCCTACCCACACAAGTGAGGTATCATTTTTATCGGGAGACTTGGGGGAACGCTGGGTGGAAGGAAATTTGTGGCTCCTCTCAGATTCCAGAACTTTCTGTCACCAAAATTTGAGGAAAACCTTTTTTTTTTTGCCAAATTTTGAGGTTTGCAAAAGATTCTGGGTAACAGAACCTGGTCAGAGCCCCACAAGTCACCCCATCTTGGATTCCCCTAGGTCTCTAGTTTTCCCAAATGCACAGGTTTGGTAGGTTTCCCTAGGTGCCGGCTTAGTTAGAGGCCAAAATCTACAGGTAGGCACTTTGCAAAAAGCACCTCTGTTTTCCCTAAAAAAATGTCATGTGTCCACGTTGTGTTTTGGGGCATTTGCTGTCACGGGCGCTAGGCCTACCCACACAAGTGAGGTATCATTTTTATCAGGAGACTTGGGGGAACGCTGGGTGGAAGGAAATTTGTTGCTCCTCTCAGATTCCAGGACTTTCTGTCACCAAAATTTGAGGAACAATTGTTTTTTTAGCAAAATTTTGAGGTTTGCAAAGGATTCTGGGTAACAGAACCTGGTCAGAGCCCCACAAGTCACCCCATCTTGGATTCCCCTAGGTCTCTAGTTTTAAAAAATGCACAGGTTTGGTAGGTTTCCCTAGGTGCCGGCTGAGCTAGAGGCCAAAATCTACAGGTAGGCACTTTGCAAAAAACACCTCTGTTTTCTTTCCAAAAATTTGATGTGTCCACTTTGCGTTTTGGGGCATTTCCTGTCGGGGGCGCTAGGCCTACCCACACAAGTGAGGTATCATTTTTATCGGGAGACTTAGGGGAACGCTGGGTGGAAGGAAATTCGTGGCTCCTCTCTGACTCCAGAACTGTCTGTCACCAAAATGTGATGAAACTGTAATTTTTTAGTCAAATTATGAGGTTTGCAAAGGATTCTGGGTAACAGAACCTGGTCAGAGCCCCACAAGTCACCCCATCTTGGATTCCCCTAGGTCTCTAGTTTTCAAAAATGCACAGGTTTGGTAGGTTTCCCTAGGTGCCGGCTGAGCTAGAGGCCAAAATCTACAGGTAGGCACTTTGCAAAAAACACCTCTGTTTTCTTTCAAAAAATTTGATGTGTCCACTTTACGTTTTGGGGCATTTTCTGTCGGGGGCGCTAGGCCTACCCACACAAGTGAGGTATCATTTTTATCGGGAGACTTGGGGGAACGCTGGGTGGAAGGAAATTTGTGGCTCCTCTCTGACTCCAGAACTGTCTGTCACCAAAATGTGATGAAACTGTGTTTTTTTAGTCAAATTATGAGGTTTGCAAAGGATTCTGGGTAACAGAACCTGGTCAGAGCCCCACAAGTCACCCCATCTTGGATTCCCCTAGGTCTCTAGTTTTCAAAAATGCACAGGTTTGGTAGGTTTCCCTAGGTGCCGGCTGAGCTAGAGGCCAAAATCTACAGGTAGGCACTTTGCGAAAAACACCTCTGTTTTCTTTCAAAAAATGAGATGTGTCGACGTTGTGTTTTGGAGCGTTTCCTGTCACGGGCGCTAGGCCTACCCACACAAGTGAGGTATCATGTTTATCGGGAGACTTGGGGGAACGCTGGGTGGAAGGAAATTTGTGGCTCCTCTCAGATTCCAGAACTTTCTGTCACCAAAAGTTGAGGAAAACGTGTTTTTTTAGCGAAACTTTGAAGTTTGCAAAGGATTCTGGGTAACAGAACCTGGTCAGAGCCCCACAAGTCACCCCATCTTGGATTCCCCTAGGTGTCTAGTTTTAAAAAATGCACAGGTTTGGTACTTTTCCCTAGGTGCCGGCTGAGCTAGAGGCCAAAATCTACAGGTAGGCACTTTGCCAAAAACACCTTTGTTTTCTTTAAAAAAATGTGATGTGTCCACGTTGCGTTTTGGGGCATTCCCTGTCGGGGGCGCTAGGCCTACCCACACAAGTGAGGTATCATTTTTATTGGGAGACTTGGGGGAACGCTGGGTGGAAGGAAATTTGTGGCTCCTCCCTGACTCCAGAAATTTCTGTCAGCAAAATGTGATGAAAATGTGTTTTTTTAGCCAAAATATGAGATTTGCAAACGATTCTGGGTAACAGAACCTGGTCAGAGCCCCACAAGTCACCCCATCTTGGATTCCCCTAGGTCTCTAGTTTTAAAAAATGCACAGGTTTGGTAGGTTTCCCTAGGTGCCGGCTGAGCTAGAGGCCAAAATCTACAGGTAGGCACTTTGCAAAAAACACCTCTGTTTTCTTTAAAAAAATGTGATGTGTCCACGTTGCGTTTTGGGGCATTTCCTGTTGCGGGCGCTAGGCCTACCCACACAAGTGAGGTATCATTTTTATCGGGAGACTTGGGGGAACGTTGGGTAGAAGGAAATTTGTGGCTCCTCTCTGATTCCAGAACTGTCTGTCACCAAAATGTGAGGAAAATGTGTTTTTTTAGCCAAATTTTGAGGTTTGCAAAGGATTCTGGGTAACAGAACCTGGTCAGAGCCCCACAAGTCACCCCATTTTGGATTCCCCTAGGTCTCTAGTTTTCAAAAATGCACAGGTTTGGTCGGTTTCCCTAGGTGCTGGCTGAGCTAGAGGCCAAAATCTACAGGTAGGCACTTTGCAAAAAACACCTCTGTTTTCTTTAAAAAAATGTGATGTGTCCACGTTGCGTTTTGGGGCATTTCCTGTCGCAGGCGCTAGGCCTACCCACACAAGTGAGGTATCATTTTATCGGGAGACTTGGGGGAACGCTGGGTGGAAGGGAATTCGTGGCTCCTCTCTGACTCCAGAACTGTCTGTCACCAAAATGTGAGGAAAATGTGTTTTTTTAGCCAAATTTTGAGGTTTGCAAAGGATTCTGCGTAACAGAACCTGGTCAGAGCCCCACAAGTCACCCCATCTTGGATTCCCCTAGGTCTCTAGTTTTAAAAAATGCATAGGTTTGGTAGGTTTCCCTAGGTGCCGGCTGAGCTAGTGGCCAAAATCTACAGGTAGTCACTTTGCAAAAAACACCTGTTTTCTTTCAAAAAATTTGATGTGTGCATGTTGCGTTTTGAGGCATTTCCTGTCGGGGGCGCTAGGCCTACCCATACAAGTGAGGTATCATTTTTATCGGGAGACTTGGGGGAATGCTGGGTGGAAGGGAATTTGTGACTTCTCTCTGATTCCAGAACTTTCTGTCACCAAAATGTCAGGAAAATGTGTTTTCTTAGCCAAATTTTGAGGTTTGCAAAGGATTCTGCGTAACAGAACCTGGTCAGAGCCCCACAAGTCACCCCATCTTGGATTTCCCTAGGTCTCTAGTTTTCATAAATGCATAGGTTTGGTAGGTTTCCCTATGTTCCGGCTGAGCTAGAGGCCAAAATCTACAGGTAGGCACTTTGCAAAAAACACCTCTGTTTTCTTTAAAAAATATGTGATGTGTCTACGTTGCGTTTTGGGGCGTTTCCTGCCTCAGGCGCTATGCCTACTCACACAAGTGAGGTATCATTTTTATCGGGAGACTTGGAGGAACATAGATTAGCAAAACAAGTGTTATTGCCTCTTGTCTTTCTCTAAATTTTTTCCTTCCAAATATAATAGAGTGTGTAAAAAAGACATCTATTTGAGAAATGCCCTGTAATTCAAATGCTAGTATGGTCACCCCGGAATTCAGAGATGTGCAAATAACCACTGCTCCTCAACACCTTATCTTGTGCCCATTTTTGAAGTACAAAGGTTTTCTTGATAGCTATATTTCACTCTTTATATTTCAGCTAATGATTTGCTGTATACCCGACATAGAATGAAAACGAACTGCAGGGTGCAGCTTATTTATTGGCTCTGGGTACCTAGGGTTCTTGATGAACCTACAAGCCCTATATATCCACGCAAGCAGAGGAGCCCAGCAGACGTACCGGTATATTGCTTTCGAAAATCTGACATTGCAGGAAAAAGTTACAGAGTAAAACGTAGAGAAAAATTGCTGTTTTTTTCACCTCAATTTCAATATGTTTCTTTTTCAGTTGTTATTCTCTGTAGGAAACCCTTGTAGGATCTACACACATTACCCCTTGCTGAATTCAGAATTTTGTCTACTTTTCAGAAATGTTTAGGTTTCTGGGATCCAGCATTGGTTTCACGCCCATTTCTGTCACTGACTGGAAGGAGGCTGAAAGCATAACATTTTTTACAAATGGGGCATGTCCCAGTAAAATGGCAAATTTGTGTTGAAAATTTGGGTTTTCTGATTCAAGTCTGCCTGTTCCTGAAAGCTGGGAAGCTGGTTATTTTAGCACCACAAACCCTTTGTTGATGCCATTTTCAGGGAAAAAACCACAAGCCTTCTTCTGCAGCCACTTTTTCCCAATTTAAAAAAAAAAAAAAAAATCACTGTATTTTGGCTAATTTCTTGGCCTCCTTCAGGGGAACCCACAAAGTCTGGGTACCTCTAGAATCCCTAGGATGTTGGAAAAAAAGGATGCAAATTTGGCTTGGCTAGCTTATGTGGACAAAAAGTTATGAGGGCCTAAGCGCAAACCGCCCCAAATAGCCAAAAAAAGGCTTGGCACAGGAGGGGGTAAAGGCCTGGCAGCGAAGGGGTTAACATTTGTGACAGCCAATGAGCATCATAACAATTTAACGCGCTTGCTTACACTTTTAGAGAAAAGCTTCACAGGGCATACTGATGATAGGAGAAAAGCACTAAAAGAGAAATTAGAGAAGGGTTTAGAGAAGAAGACTTACAAGAATGATTATGCTTACATTGCTATTAAAACGCAAGGGAAATAAGCATTAGATGCATTACACGTAAGGAAGCTTTGCATATTTAGGGCAAAATCAGGCACTGACACTTTGTGGCTATGAGTGAATGTAGGCATGTGTTTTTGTTTCAGAGTAAGTGGACTTTTATACTGAATGGTCAGGACCCTGCAATTCCTGGGATCTATTGTATTTGTGGATTTAATGCTTATTAACATTTTCTAAGAGGATGGTATGGGACATGTTATTTTGGGAAAGTTTTCCCTACTATTTACCAGATAGATGACTTAAAGAAGTTTCCGAAATTGACAGAATCACATCATAAGCGACAGAAGAGGGAAACCTCTTCTGCAATTGTGGATATATCTTTGGTGCAGTGATTCCATCAGTAGGAGTCATTCTAAATTCAATCAAGATACAAAAGTTGTCTACTGTTGTGGATAACATGCTCCTGATGGATACTGATTTAGTCGCGGATAGAGCTATGACACTTCAAAATAGGCTTGCCTTAGACATTCTTTTAGCGAAAGACGGCGGGGTCTGTAAAATGATTAATGCTAGGCATCGTTGTTCATATATTCCAGATAATGATAGGGAGAGAAGAGACTTACTCACAAATCTGACTAACTCAAGTAAGGATTTGAAAGAATTGAAGGAGCCAGGTGTTTGGGAAAATGTTGGAAAAGGATTTGCTTCAGTGGGAAATTGGCTTAGTCAAATTTAGAATGGGGTATTATTAAAAATCATACAGGGAATAATAATTGTGATTGCTTGCATATTAGGATTATGGGGTTCATGTAAATTATGACAAAATATAAAATTTTAAAGATCTCAAAATAATCAGAGGAGGGAAGAACGAAACAGAGAAAGAATTTATAGAGAAGATTTGAGAAGGAGACAAAATGCAACAGAAACTGAATTGTGAAATGTTAGTAAAGAATGTTGTGATGACATATTTAGTCATCAAAGGAGGGACTGTTGAAGCAGATATACTAATTAGAAATTATTAATGAATGTTTATGCATTTTAATTAACAAGAAAGCTAAATGTAGGAAAATTAATGCGCACGTTTGAAAATATGTCCACGGGGAATGACAGACACTTATACGAACTTGTACTAAAATGATAAAACATGCGTGGAATAATGGAAATGTATAATAATAATATAGTAATGTGTCATATTAAGATGTATAATCTATTTTTTGCATTATATTGTAGAGTTAACTTAGCCAAAGTCGTGGCCTAGTCTTTCCAGGCCTCACGCAGGAGCCGAATTAATAAACGCACAATGTCGAAGTTGCTGGCGCATTGAACTGACCATGAACCATTTGCTGTTTAATAAAATTTGCTTTGCTAGAGTTTTCTGCAATGTACTGATGCACAGGAGATGATGAAACTAAAAATGTTACAGTTTGGTGTAAGGCAGACTCGATGTACTTTCCCAGGACTCAAACAATAGAGACACTGACAGGAGAAGAAGATGCAACATTTTCGATACCTGATGAGCAGGATGATGAGGACATCGTACAGTGAACCAATCAACGAATTGAGAATGGAGAAATATTAGAATTCATAAATTTGCAAAATTAATATTATAGGATAGAGTCATAACTGCTGATTAATTGACCAATTAGGAATTAGGGGGATGGACTGAAAAACTCTAATAAAAAGTCATGACGAAGGGCTAAAACTTCAGATGCGAGGAGAGAATTGATGATGTCAGAAGACGCAATTCGAGATTCTGTCATTGGTTTCATGCTTTTGAGAGCCTGATGCGTTGCTGATCGATTGATGACCTGAAGACTAAGACTGACTTTGTTGCTGATCCATTTCGTGGATAGGTAGCTATGGCAATGTGACTGATTAACTTTTGTGCCTTTTCTTTCTAGGTGCCAACTGCACTGTTTTTGTAAAGGTTATCTACTAGCTAGATGTTTTCCAAATTCATGTTCTAAATTCTTTTTGCATGACATCCCACATGCTAAATGCTAATTTGGGTTAGGTAGGGTTTCTTTGGTTGACGTTGACAGTGACAAATGATTGAACTCTGCTATTAATGTCAACATATTCATCTTTGTTAGCTTATGCAGAAGCATTAGAGCATATGTTTTCTCAAGTTCTGATTAGATTATGTTATTGGTGGTTATTAATGAGTTAACTTTGACCCGATTGAATAACGTTTTATCTAGCCTGATGACTTAGTATTGTAACCAATAGGGAAATAAAATTGATAAAACGTATAATTGAGTTGTGGTTATTCATGAAATGTTGACATTAATGATTGATGATTAGTGTTTTGCTTATTGATTCGTACATTGATTATTGATGATCATCAGTTACTACATAGCTAGGATACTCCATGCGATTCAAAAGGTTCATTGGCCTATACTCGTCCCATTGTAAGTTTACTTACTAAGGACCAGGCGCGCTAGTATCACTAAGACTTCAATCAGGAGGCAAGCCAGCAAGCCCTTGTAGTAACTCTAGTTCTTTGTTCAAGTGATCTTGGTTCATTCCTTCTCACCCAGGCAAGGAGGGCAGCAGGCACCAGGTCAGCACAGCTAGAAAGCAATTCTTCCAGATCATCAGTCGAGCAGATTGGCAGTCTTCCAGCAGCACAGCTGCTTCCTGGCAGAGTATCCACAGGTCCAGTGATTTACTGAGTTGGTAGGGAAAGAAGTCCAGTTCTTATACATAGCGGTGCCTCTGAGTCAGAGATAGTTCAAATAAGGCCGTTGAAGTGCACATCGGTCCTCCCTTTATGCACTGGGGTTTAAGCAGTTCTTTTTGTGGGGACAGGACACAACCTATTCAGATGTAAGTGTAAGGTTGTGGCCAGCTCCTCCCTTTTATCCTGTCCATGATGGGCTATCAGAATGTGGATGGCCCAACAAACCACACCTAAGTTCCCTTTGTGTGTGGCTGCCTGGAGGGACTGCACAAAGCCCAGGTGTCACCCACCTCAGACATTTATTGGAGACAGGTTTCAAACACACAGGGGTAAGAGCAGGAGAATGTCAACTTTCTAAAAGTGGTATTTTCTAAATTGTAACAATAAATCTGGCTTCAGCATTAAGGAGGATTTATCATTACAATTCCATAGCTTCACACCATGACAGATTCACTTCCTCTCAACCAGGAATTACAGTTTATTAAATGTAATAAGGAATCCTCATTGTTATCCTATGAGAGGGGTAGGGCTCACAGTATTGAAGAACACATTTGGGAGTTTTTCACTATGTGGATGTATAAAACGTAAAAGTACATGTCCTTCCTTTTGATTCTATAGCACCTAGCCCTATGGGCTACCTAGGGCCTACCTTAGGGGTGGCGTATATGTAATAAAAGGGGAGTTTAAGACTTGGCAAGGGGTTTAAATGCCAAGTTGACATGACAGTGTAACATTCATTCAGACTGCATTTACATGCATACCAGGGATGGGGAGAAGCTCAAAGTACAATCCCTATCTAGCAGTGTGGCAGGAGGGATGCAGCAGTGTTGAATTCACGCCGGGGATGCATAAAGGCAGTACAGCTATCCCACTGCACAGGACGCATATACCAGGGGCCATTGGAGCCTCAAACTACAATCCTCAGGCTACAGTGCTGTAGAAGGGCCGGGCGGTGTTGAACTCATGCCCAGAGGCTCATAAAGGCAGTACAGCTATCCTGCTGCACAGGACGCACCTGTCGCATGCCCAGGAAAAGACCAGGCCAAGAGCGGGCCCATCTGTGCCTGTCCATACCTGTCTGAGGCTTTTGGTCCTCCAAAACCCTTTTAGGGTACAAATGGTACAGTTGTTTGTGCTTGGACATTAGGCAGGTGAGTCTGTCTGACCCTCTGATTTGTACTCTCCTCTCCATTGACACCATCCATCACTCTTCAATATAAGGGGGTGCTGCTGGGTGTCCCAAGTCTGTTTCTGGGGTCTGTGCCATATTGTCCTTATACTGTTTTCTTTCATACACTAAACTGTTAAGATTTGCAAATGGAAAATTGGAGGAGCTAAGGCCATAAATGAGTCCAACACATGACAATGGATTCCTTTGTAGCCCGTGCTGTCGGCGTTATCTCCAAAGAAATGAATTGGCTGAATGCCGCTTATCCTTGGATTTGGTATGCCCCCATGACAGTGTAGAGGCACTCACAGATGTAGACCACCACTTGTATATAATCAAAACTTGTCAGGCCAAGGGAGAGAATTAGAGAGTGATCAAAATGGACCCATAACTGGTTCACCAAGTCCCCATATATCAACTACGCAAGCCAAGAGTATGGCATTAACACCTTCGGTCCCTGTTTTAGCAGTTAACTCACCTGTGGTAAATTCCCCTATGGCAAAACATGAACGGAGTATGAAAGCTCTGATGGTTTCTGGGGGTTCTGACTGTCAGGATAAGTTGACTAAGACTGATTTTGGAAGTTGTTGGCCCCCCATTTAAGATCCTTTGGTCCCTCTCATTGGAATGGATTAATACCCCTAAACTAAGGAACTGCTCCTTCTGAATATGGAAAAACTGACCGTCTAGAGGAGGAGATTGACAAAATTACTTCTGTGTGCCAACAGCTGTATAAAGTAGTGAAGGAAAATGATGAATTAATATCCCCCCGGCACCACCTCCATATCTAGCAAACTTACCACATTTGAATGTAGTTACTCCCAATCTCAATTCAGGTATTGAGTCTGTAGGCGTGGTATCTATGATTCTTATGCCTTGTCTTGAACCTGTTCAGAGACAGAACAAGGAGGGGGGCTCCTTAGTATGACTAGGTAAGGGGAAATGGGGGGCATCTTCCAGAAGAGTAACCAACAGCAGCTTGATAGCTGTTTAACAAGCGTTAGCTTGGGGACATTAAGGGGCATATTTATACTCCGTTTGCGCCGAATGTGCGTCAAAAATTTTGACGCACTTTCAGCGCAAACGTTGCCCCATATTTAAACCCTGACGCCCGATCCGGCGCACCAGGAAAATGGCGCTATGTGCGCCAGTTTTTGGAAGCGGCACCCCGCCCTGCGTTAATGACATGCAGGGTAGGCGTTCCCGTCCAAAAACAGGCGCACATAGCGGTGCGTGGTATTTATGCTTCAGGGCAAAAATCACTCCCGCGCGGCAGGCGGCGGAAAAAAATGGCGCAAAGCACGAATATCGTGAAATTTTAACGCCTGGGTCAGGGCAGGCGTTAAAATGGGGCAAACACACCTGTACTTAATCAGAACACACAGAACAAACAACAGAGCAGCAGAGCAGCAGAGCAGCAGAGCAGCAACAGGGAGACATGGAGGTGATTTTTCTTCAACGTGCACGTAGACGCAGAGCCCTGCAGCAACAACAGCAGCCACAACAACAACAGCAGGGACCCCAAAGACAGCGCAGAAGGCAGGAGAGGATATTCCGCCCAAGAACAACCCTGCATGGCCTCAGGGAACGAGACATCATACAGAGGTACCGGTTGAACTGGCAGGCCATTCAGCAGCTGCTGACAAATACTGAACAGCAATTGGCCCCCACTTTAGTGACTCCATTCACTATCCCAACCGAAACAAAGCTGCTTGCTGTACTTCACATGCTGGCAAGTGGCTCCTTTCAGACAACTGGTGCCCTGGTTGGTGGAATCTCACAACCATCTTTCTCCGCATTCCTGCCTAAAGTACTGGATGCCATCATTGGACTGACACCCCGCCACATCTGCTTCCCTAACACACTGCAGATGCAGCAGGAAACAAAACAGGGGTTCTACGCCATCAGTGGCTTTCCGCACGTCCTTGGTGCAATCGACTGCACACACGTACGCCTTGTGCCACCTGCTGCGAGTGAACACCTCTACCGCAACAGGAAGCACACACATTCCATCAACGTGCAGGCCATAGTCGATCACCAAGGACTGATCAGCAACATTGTGGCTAAATATCCTGGGAGTGTACATGACGCATTCATCTTCCGTCACTGCACCATCAACCAACACTTCCAGGATGGACGGTATGGCAATGGACTACTTGTTGGTAAGGACAAAAATATACTTATATACTCACTGCACAGAAACCCTCTAGGATAAACAACCCATACACCACAATAGCAATACCTAGACAGGAACACACTGAGGTACTCACATCACTAGCCATGTTTCACAAGTCACCATTGAACCTCTCACACCTTGGAATTTACTCCACAGCTTAGTGTGAAGACATTCATGACTGTGGTTGCCTAAATGTCACCTTGCAAATTGGAAGTCTCACAATAACCTGTACACTAATACAATGCATAACTTTTAAGGGATGGGATGGCCTGGGTATGTTCAATTGAACGTTTCTAATACCCTTTCATGTTTCAACTCTGCATGGAACTATCATCACACCCCCAGTGAGGACACCCGGACACCTGTGTCACAAGTCACAAGTCACAATGCAAGGGAGGGCACACTGTACTTGAGAAACCGATACATCCTGCTGACAAACAGTTAGCCAACAAACACCTGCTTAGCCAAGGAAAAAAAACAATGCCAAAGTTTCCACCAACAACCATAGGTTGTCACATTAGTACACAAAATAGTCACAGACAACACAACACAACTACTTCCATCAAAGATACGTACAACAGTGCCTCCTACATCTAATTGATACCATTCTGTGTTTCTCTTTCAGCTGATCAGGGGTATGGCATCCAGCCTTGGCTAATGACACCATATGGGAACCCAAATACTGCTGCTGAGCGGGCATACAATGACGCCCACAAGAGGACACGCAGCATTGTGGAGCGGACCTTTGGGATCCTAAAGTCAAGGTTCCGCTGCCTTGACATCACTGGCGGAAGCCTATTATACTCCCCAGAGATGGTCTGCAAGATCATATGCACTTGTGCCATATTACACAATATTTGTGTAAAAAGGAACATTCCCCTCCTTGAACCGGACCCAGACATGCCTGAGGATGATGATGAGGAGGATGCTGGCCTGCAACAGGAGGGGGAACAACCTAACACCGCAGCAGGAGTGCGTAGGCGCCAACAGCTTGTGAACAATTTTTTTACTTAAGTTATTATAATCACTTGTATTCCACACTTGTAAATAAACACAGATAACAAACACCACATCATGCTTTGGCCTATTCATTTCTGACCACCTTTAGTTTGAAATAGCTGAAGATGAATGTTGTCTCATTGATCAAGAATGCCATTAAAATTCATCACACCAAAAATAAACATCACAACTGTATGCACAGAGGGTAGGATGTGACATGTTACATTACCATACACAGAGCCCAACAAGAGTACAAATGTGACAATTACACATGCCGGATCCAAACAACTGAAACAGTCTCTCATCCAGCCCAAAATTGGAGATCATTTGAAAGTCACATCACACGTGTTCAGAGACAGGGTGGGACCATCCATGTGTACGTGAACATGTCATCAATGGCTTCTCTCAAGTGTATGATGTGAGCAATACACAATTGCAACAACATCAGCTGCCACTAACTCAGGAGGAGACCTTGAAGTTACAGTGACAACATACACACAGACAGGTCATAGTGGATCCACATTCCCACACACATGCACACATATGTCATACAACCAACCTAATATTTGAAAGTAGACCATCACAGTTGTGTCCCAGTTTGAACCTAGCAGGAAGATTGTAACATGACACTAAACCAGTTGATGCAGAAAGGGACACAGACAACCAAAAAAATCTTCGCATTATCACATCGTGAACGCTGAGAGTCTTGCAAACTTAGTCATATGAAAATGGTATGCAACTTAGCTCCAAATCATCATTACTGCAAACGTCAAATGGGCTAATGAGATGAATGAATGGTCAACAGTCATTCATACCATATGGCCTTACATTAGCACGCTGCTGCAGGTTTGCCATGATATAATAAAAATACTCCATGGATAGAGTAGCTATTCTGGATGGTCAAATCCTAGGGTGCTGGGGGCCTAAGTCCACCTCTACCGCCCCCAAAACATACAAGAATCATGTACTTGTGAACTAAACACATGCATAAGGCACATATGTGGCCTCCATGTCACAAGTCCTACACAAATATGAAACACAAAATCATAATGGGACATGGTCAGCCCCATAAAAACTGAAAGTGACTCTCCCACTCCCTGTTAGGACTACAGATAAAAGCATCCCCATCATAAAGGTGGGCACATTTTGGAGACGGAATACATAATGGTATCCCAGGCATCATTTCAAAATAGCCATCAGCAATTACACCAAATATGTTGTCAAATATGGTCAATACATTAGTTAAAGTATCCCAAACATTACAGTGTGAAGGCCCTCTATACATAAAAGTACGGACATGTGTCATATACAAACACAAATGTGTCTCACATCACACCATTTGACCATGACAAATCACCTTTCCAAAGCTAAACACATGAAGACATTAGGATAAATGTGCTCCATATTCTACGCATACAGCATGGCCGTCATAATTTGTCCACGTACATGAGTGCACACAATGCAGAGTCAGATACAAATGTATCCAAAAGTGTCTTGATATTTCGCCTTCAAAATATAATTAACATCCACAATATTTTTGACTCTGCATCATGTGCACTACTGTACGTGTAAAAAAAACGACGCCCATGATGTATGCGTGGTAAAATTGACGCTACATGGACAATATGTTGGTCATTTCATGTACATTATTAATTATTAATATTCATATCAAATTCTTTCACTCCGCATCATGTGCACCACTGTACGTGTAAAAAAAACGACGCCCATGATGTATGCGTGGTAAAATTGACGCTACATGGACAATATGTTGGTCATTTCATGTACATTATTAATTATTAATATTCATATCATATTTTTTCACTCCGCATCATGTGCACCACTGTACGTGTACAAAAAACGACGCCCATGATGTATGCGTGGTAAAATTGACGCTACATGGACAATATGTTGGTCATTTCATGTACATTATTAATTATTAATATTCATATCATATTTTTTCACTCCGCATCATGTGCACTGTAATGCGTCAAAAAAAATTGACGCACAACTGTGTATGCGTGAAAATATGACGCATACCGGGAAAATAAAAACGGCGGCCATTTTATGCAGGAAGTGATGTAATAGGATATCCTGTTTACAAAATCTGTACTGGGAGTTAACTTTCACTTTCACTTTGCAGTCTCAGATTTATCTAGACTGTGTGGTTGTGTGAAAGGTGTTGTCCTGTGTTTTACTGCTTTTGTGTCCTGTGTGCCTTGTATTTTGTCTTAGTGTCAATCTATTATTGTTGTATAACATTGTCTCAGTCTGTTTAGTGTTATTTTGTCTATACCTGTGATAGTTTGTATTGTCTGTGGGAGTCTGTTGTGGGTAGCATAGTTTGGGGGGTTAGTTGGGCTATTTTTCTCCTTCTTCTTTTTCTTTCACACCTCTACCTTTCCCCATTTCCCCCTTTTTATTTCATATTTCTTTGGTACATTCTTAGTCCTCTCAATATGTCAGGTAGGCCTCGCCTGTCCAGGATGGGGGAAGACGAATTGGGGGGGTTCATATGGCTCGTAAGCCATTTCCTCCCACTAATGCTGGAAGCTGGGGGCCGTGTGATACAGGGGTATCACACGGAGGCGAGGAAAATCCGGTGGGAGAAGGTGCGCCATCACCTGGTCCGGGTCTATGGGAGTCTCAGGAATGTACACCAACTCAAGCACCGCTGGGCAGATCTGATCACCAGGGAACAGGACCTGCTGGACCACCTGGGACTCCGGATTGGTGGCCATGTTGGTGAGTAAAAAACAATTAAATGGGAATGACAGAAATCGGTGTGTGAACATGTGATGATTGTTAGCCAATCTGCAAAATAAGTAGCTGAGTGTGTGTAATGCCAGGGAAACCTAGGCCCATGGTTATACACATTAATCCCCATTTTTGCAACACATGTACACGCAATGACAGCTTTATAAATTCAACATCTATTTGTATTATGCTAAGTCGCCCCCTCTCTGCGTCACAAAATGTTTCAAATTCTGCGCTACAAAGGTATACATATGTGTCCTAATGTGTATTTGTTGCAGAATGTGTATGAAGACCTATGCTACCAGTCCGATGGCTCATTTTTGCAACACATACCAGATGCCTGTAGCTGCATGTAATGTAGTGTTGCATTTGTGTCAGAAAAGCAACACGTGAACGGCTCTATTTGTACTCCACTGGTCATAATGGCCAGTGAGTACGTCATGTAGAAACAACATACCTACATATGCAGACGCCATAGCTAGACAGAAAATTGGAAACACATGATGATGCTATAAATGTGTGTTGCCGTCACGTCACATGAAGTTAGTCATGTTGTTCACACATATGTCACATGTGTGTCTGGTTGCTGTCTGTTGACCCTGTCCAAATAGCCTGTTTAATTGTGAGTGGTCATGCAGTCCTCATGGAACCAGTTTTGGAATGTCTCTCGGGGATGCACATGCTGAGATGTATGGATAACATTATTGTTGGGGCATACTAATGGAGGATTAACTTGGACGACACATGACTGTCCTGACCACTGCATGAGTGTAGTAGGGTGTGACACTGGAGCAGGAGACTCATCCAATGATAATGTTGAATACAAAGTGATCCATGCAGGATGAGCATGTGTGAAAGTCTATCATTACCATGTCATATTCACACAGTGTCATTGTAATAGAAATCATTTGTCCGTTCACACAGTCTGAGTATAATCTTTGTTTCATGCTTTACAGGTAGACCAGCCCCGTACACCGTGGGAGAGGTGGCCCATTTTGACGACCCCGATACCTACAGTGAGTGTCTCCTGAGTGCTATTTACATTGTTTGGTAATGACGCATGATGGATTACTGTGTGTTCAAGAGAATTCATGATTTGATGTGCTGGCCGTTCATTGGCTTTGTTCTTTTAGTGTGATATCAAATTTGAATAATGTTTCTGCAAAGCAATACGTAGACATCTCTCAGATTGAGGGGCTGTAGCCCATTCAATTAGGGCGGCAATTGGGAATGGTATGACTCATTTGGAATACACTGGTCAATGTTAGACTTGGTCAGGGACTTGCCATGAACTGAGTCTGCATATCAGACTGACAGTCTCCCAGATAGCTTAGGCACATGGCTTTGATGACAAGTGCTTCTTCCTAGTTGAGGATGGACTGTGTACACTGTAGTTTGGATCTTCCGTGGGCATGTACTTCCACAAGGTGAACTCGAAGTGTGTGTGACTTGAGTGCAATGCCCTAGGTGTTCAGTTGAATCATGTGAATGGGTGTACTACCTCCCCTGTGTGTGTTGTTAAACATGCCTCACTAATAGTATGTTATGTTGGGCTAAGTCATAACATTTTGACATGTGTGGACCTGGGATGTGACAAGGTTGGGCTGACTACAACGTGTTGCTAGCCCTTCATAGGTGTTGTGTGTGAAGGCACATAATTGTTGAACTTTCTGTACACTCCTGGGTGTGCATTGAACATGGGATTGTTGGTTGTTCTTCCCACACCACCCACAAAGACTGGGATGTTACTGTGAAACCGGGTACCTAGGACTGTAGCAACCAGTATGTCACACGTACTTAACACCTTTTGTGACTTGAGTTAGTACCTTGGGCCAGAGTGAGAAAAATGTCTACACGTTGCAAATGGCATAAATATATGTGTGGGATTTGCAAACGTCTGTTTCCTATTCTAAAATGTATTTGGTGGTCATGTACATATGAGGAAAATGCTTTTCAAAATGGATATAATAAAGGGTTTTACCAGACCTACTTGCAAATCACAGTGGTAGGCAATCCCATTTGCAACCGAGTACGTGGTTGCAAAGTGAGTAGCTGTTATCATCCACTTGAAGTGGATGGTAACCACCTTGCTGACTGGAAGGGGTCCTCATTGTAAAGCTTCACCTTTGTGAGTGGACTAAAATAATCCTGCGCAAAACAGCCAGTGGTCTAAGGGACCAATAATTACCGTGAAAATTTCCAAGTACAATTGTTGTGATTTAAAAATAATTGCAGCTCATTTTCTTTTCCGGTAAACGGCCTACACTTGGGGAAAAATAACTTGCTTAATTTAAAAACAGTCACGTCTATGGAGTTCTGCTGGTCCCAGCAGGCCTCCATCCCCGTGAGTGCCCATGTTGCTAAGGTGGGGCAACTTGGAACCCACATCATTGATGTTCATGAGGTGGGTTTTAGGGACCCCATAGCGACTCGCAGACAGTGTCAGAGACACCCGTTCTGCTTTGCAAATTGCTAGTTGATTTTCCTAAATTCCTACATCTGACACCTAGTGTGGACATATGATTCTGGGCCAGGGGTTCAATCTTAGCACACAACTAATTAAAAATGCTATTGAGTGAGGAGTGTGAGTGTTATCACATAGAATGACATATGTACTGAAGTCAGTATGCGGAAGAGCTGGTGCCATAATGTCAAATGCCTTAGGTATGATTTGGATGAGTAGTTTAGGGTGATGTCATCCATCATGTAGAGACATGGATATGCTAGGTGTGATATGACCTTAGGTATGCATGATTCACATGTACTTCCTCTGAGCATTTCCGTGAACTATGTTGTAACAATTGCTGCATACAATATATTTATAGTAATGGACAAATGAGCCATTGTGGGATTCAACCCACTGTAAATTCAATGCTCAATATTTCCCTTTTCTCTTCACAGCTGCAAACCTGAGTGTCGCAAAGCGCAACCATTTTGAGCGCAGGGCAATGAGGTACAGGCACATCCTGCAGGTGCAGTGTGGGTATCGGAGGATGGCCCGCAGATACAATTCCGATCGGGCCTCCGGGGCATGGTATGCCACACCACAGGCTCCACCAACGGTGCCACCTACAACCACCGCCACTGCAACCACCAGGTCTGCCCAAGGGGACCCAGCGACGGACCAGGCATCTTCCTCAAGACCTGGACCCAGCCGTGTGTTGGGAGCAGGGCTGTCCCGTGGCCACTCCACTCCAGCAACAACCTCCACCTCCACCGGCACGCAGACCAGCAGTGACCCTCCGATTGACCCTGCAGCCTTCCAGGCATTGTCTAGAAAATTGGACAGGTTAATTCGCAAGGTGGACAACCTGACGGAGGACATGGCTGAGGTTAAGGAGAAGGTGTGCTCCATCCGGCGCACACTTCGGAGGGCAAATCTTTAGTCATTTTGCCCTCCTGAACTTTTACCCCTCCCCTCTCACCTCTTTCCTCTTTTCATACTGTTAGTTGGGTTTGGGGGGTTAGTTATAGGATAAGTATAGGTAATTAGCTTAGTTAGTGTTAGGTAAGAGGGTGGGGGGTCCTTATTCTTTCTATCTAATATTTTTGTGTGGGTGGGTGGGTGGGGGGCAATGTTGGGATTCCTGTTTAATAAAATAAAAAATAAAAAATATATATATAAAAAGAAAAAAAAAAAAAAATATATATGTTTGTTTAGGATAGTATAGTATGTGTGTAGGTTAGTAAGTGTTGTCCTGCATGTGTCTTGTCTCTTAATGGTGGGTGGGGGGTTGATGTTTAGATCGTTTCGTTACATGTGTAGAGTTAGTTTAGCTTAGGTTAGTTAGGGACAGTTGTGGGTTAGTAGTAGTCAGGTTAGATTAGTGTAGGTTTACCTTTCCCTTAGTTGCCTCTTTTATTACTACTTTTAAATAAAAAATTTGTTAACCCTTTACCTGATGCGTTAGGTGCTACCTTTTCATGGCCTTGACATCAGTGTAGCAGAAAGTTTAAGTATGACATTTGTGTTCCATGCTCGCTATCCCCAGGCTTATGAGGTTTAACATGCCAGCTACCCGTGTGCTAACTTGGTAAGTATCCACCATGTTGGAGAGCCACCATTGGTAGTGTGCATTGATCATCAAGGTTTGGGGTTGGTATGTATCCTACTTCACAAAGAGTGCTTCCAGACTTGTTATTGTAGGTAAATAGATAGGTCGGACAGCATTGTGAAGTTCAGGGAGAGCTTTATAGATGATGATTTGTTCACACTCTTGTCTTGTTGCTGTCATTGCTGACCTACATCATGTGTGTACTGATTCAGCATTAATTTCCTTCATGGAAGTATACGCCGTAAGGGTGAATGATGCTGTGTAATTTGTTTATCATTCCTTTCATTCTACAGCATAATTTCAAATTTTAGTATTGCATGGTGCCTACATTTCTCAGCCACCATTAGTTGTGTAGAATAGCTATAGATAGTGCATCATTCTGTCCAACACAGCATGATTGTGTGTGCTTAGTCCCTTCATCAGTTATTTTCCTCAGTATAGTAAAGCTAGGATGCAATCCTGGCCACTGCACAGATGTTTCAGTATACAAAATCAGGACAGTAGTATAGAGAATCGACATGGTTGCCACACAGCCACTTTGGAGTTATCTACTGCACAGTTGAATTTTGAAATGACACAGAGACACAATAGGTGTGCAAGTGATATTTATTTATAGGTGGTGTTGTGCAAAATGTCCATTCACCATGTTTGCTGACTCCTTTCTGGTGCATTATTATATGGTGATCCTACAGAAGGGGTGTGGATGATGCTCCTGACATGCTGGGGTGATGTCACAGACAGTGCAGAGGAACATGAAATGCCAAATGGTAGGAGAGAAACATTCACTGGCAAGGTGGACAAGTCATACAGTGGATTGCCGAACAGTCATTGAGGTTAGTTGTAGTGAGACTGGCATGTGTCAAAACGTAGGACCTTGGTCAGAGTAGGCCATGGTGCAGGGACTAGGGCTTCCGGGTACTCTTGCGTGTGAATGTTATCTGTTCCATGTCTTCTTCTTCTGATGTGTGTGTTGCCTGGTGTGTCCTTGTTGTTGTTGGTTGTGAAGGGGCAACACACACCTCAGTGTTAGAAGACATGGAGGCAGACATCCCGGGGGCTGATCCCTGTTGAGTAAGGAAGGGCAGTACTGCAGCAAGGAGGGCCTGCTGGTTTTTCAGAATGGCAGCCACATCCCGATGGTAGGCAGCCAGGTCGGCCCTGAGGGGTTCTATGTTGCATTCGTGCACACGTTGAGTGGCTTGCAGTTTGAGTTGTTGTGTCAACTGGATGACAGCTGTGCCAATTTCCTTCAGTGTTTTTGAAATGTCCTCCAAGAGCAAATTTCTGGCTTGCATTGCAGCTGCCTGATCAGCAGTTGACAACATGCACAAACGCACACCCTCAAGGCTGGCTGCCATATTTTGCATCCCCACCCGCACCTCCTTGGCCAGCTCCCGCTGGACCCCAACGACAGTTCTTTCGAAGCTGGTGCCAGTGTCGTCAGAGTCCTCAGCTGTGTTGGAGCTGGCAGGTCTTACAATTGGGGTGGCGGGTGGTTCTACTGTGGTGGCTGCTTGTTCTGTGCTCCTCCTTGTGACTGAAGGTGGGGTTTGGAGGCTTTCAAGGACCATGTCAATGGTCTCTTGTGGGAGGTTGATGGTCTCGTCATCCATGTCATCAGGGAACTCATGGACAGGCAGATCAGCAGGAGATCCGTGTTCCTCTGCAATGAAACAGGGTACAATTAGTGTGTCTGTGTTGTGACAATTTTGCAGTAAGATACAAGCCTTTGGATGCCTTAACATTGTACTCTGTGTTTGTCTAGGTATCTGCTGTCCGTCACAGGGCATTGTTGTAGGCCTATGGCCCACCTGTGTGTCACATGTTTGATATGGATCTTTCAGACATGTCTGCCAGGTCGCCTCTAGCTGTTGCTTTGTAATTATTTAGGAATAGGCGTTTTTTTCTCCTACTCCTCACTCGGTGTTTCACTATTGTTATGGAGGGACATTTTGTAGGGTGGGCTCTCATTATCCAACATGTGATTCTTGGCTTTCTAGGCAGCAGGATAGCTAATGGTGTGGGGGACTAAGTTTGACCCACTTGTAAATAACTCTGTCACCCAGATATTCAATTTAGCTAAGACTAACTAGCAGTGCCTCTGGTCTCCCACATCAAAGGAATGTTTACACATCCGAGCGCATGACATCTTTGGAACTTCTCAGGGAAATGGTGGTCACTCAGGTCCTACACATTTCTATCTTTTCCGGTATGTTCCCATACACAAATGACAAAGACAGTATTAGTTTGATATGTAGTTTCATTGTACAACTGACTTGTAGGAATTTAGGTGTGAGCCCCAATTACACAAACAATACACACTGTTAGAATTGAAATAGTCCGCAGGAGAGTAATACATTAGTACACAGCTTTCATGGTGCCTAACAGTTTCTACTCTCCATCGGCATGTTCTATGTATAGCACAGCATGTTAAGTTTGGAGGTTGCCTGTCAGAATCACAGGGGAGACATCATCCCTCATATCAGAGGAATGGGCTAGGATCTGGTTGTGCATCAGCAGCAAGGCAGGCAGCATCTAGTTATTATTTTCTGTTTGGAAACTCCCCCATGCGTGTCTTGGGACAAGGAAGTGAATGTAAAAGACATATGTCATGGTGATGACAAAGTTTCCCTACGCAGGAATGCCAAACCTTAACCCCTACCACATCTATCAGCAACGTACCAGACGGTATCCTTGACTGGGGCACAGAGTGAATATGTTCTGGCAAACTCCAGTTCAGAAGTAGGCAAAACAGTGTGATTTGACTAATTGACAACACCTTAGGACTGACTATTTGCTACATTAACTGATAGGAAGGGCAATGAGAATCATTTAGTGCAAATTGCTCTGAGGCACTTAGATGTGAGCAAATGAGTATAAGTACAATCAGGGTAAGATGCACAAAGGCCTCCAGCCTGAGGCTAATGCGCAAAGTATACGTTTCACTTGCCACACTACACTTTGACTGACTGTGGGTGTTGTGACTGCCCTGGCAGCACACTTGCCTCTCAGGCCCTGCCCCATACACTTTTTATTCACATTGCATGATCTGTACATGTCACGTGGCATTACCTATGCATGTCAATGTTAGGATGTGGTATGGATGTAAACATTCTTGATGTTTTGAGATGATGTTGGGTGATGTGTATTGAATTGGATTGGCCTGTTTATCGTATGAATGTCCTATTTGTTTGTCTGACTTTGCAGGTGTGTTTCAGTGACCGGTTGCCTGTGTCCCCTACTCAATGTTGTTGTCTGAGCAGTATGACATTAGTGATGTAGCCTTGTTAGCCAGGCACGTGAGGGACCCTGACGTATGCAGCATGTGTGTATCGTTAGTGCTGTGTGGCTCCTATTGCTGTTAACTTAGGCTTATGTATGTGTCAGTTATGGACATTCGGCATTTGAGTGTACTGGTACCTTTGTCTTATTTCTAGGAGTAATTGCAGATGTCATCCTCACCCCCTAATTTAGGTATGTATGTTCCAGGGTGGGGTTCCTGCCATTTGGTGCTACAGCTGCACAGAGATGAGAGGTGTTATTGTCAACTGTGGTGGCAGTTAAGTTGCAGTTGTTGTATTTGCTACAGCATCACAGGTAGGGACCTAGTTGATGGGGAATAGATTTTGCAATACAAGTGCCTGGATGTGGATTTGAGGTAGTGTCCTTCCCACCTGTCACTGCTTTCCCTTGGCTCTCTTGTTGTAATTACAGGATGTCCCCGTGGGACTGTTGTTGTTGCTGTATTTTGTCGTGCCCCAGCTTCGGTCAGTACTGGGCATGCCCCCCTGCCATGCCCCTTTCCCCATGCCACTTCATATATGTGCTGACTTACATGCATTGTGTAGTAGGTATCCCCCCCCTGCTTACAGTCCCCATTATTGTATTATGATTCCCCATGCGACTTACCCTGCATGTGCGTAGTGTCGTGGTAGTCTGCGCTGTCCAGTCCTTGAATCCCTGTGACGATCTCCTCCGGGATGACGGCTGCGACCATCTCCTCCATGTGGTCCAGGGCCTCCTGTTGTGCTGGACTCCCCCCTCCAGTCTGCATTGCTGCCTTCCTGTTCCTGGCCATTTTCTCTTTGGTCCTACGTTTGCAGTCATGCCAGCGTTTCTTACACTCGGTGACTGTCCGGCGTTCTTCAGCCACACTGTTAATCTTGTCCACAATTTGTTTCCAGATGGCCTCTCTCCTACTGAGTGGCAATTTAGAGGTGATGAAAAGTTGGTGCTGGTGTTCCGTCACCTCTTTCACCAGGACTTCCTGCTCCTCTGCACTGAAGCGACACTTTCTTTTTTTTTTTTTAAATGTCCTGGTTCCTGTATGCTTCCTCCTGGCTGGTTCCTGGTCTGCTCTCATCCTCCTGGGGTCTGTTGGGGCATCTAGGATCCATTTTGGGTCTCCTCTCCTGAAAGGGCAGTTTTCGCGCAAAAATGTGACGCAATAGCGTGAAAAAAAACGGCGTTTTCACGATTGCGCTGTCGTAAATCGATCCACAGTGATGTGCGTCGCATTTACGTTGGTTTCCTTTACGACAGACGGACGCTGTCTGTGTCACAAAATAATGACTCCCACCTGTTGGTTGCGCCGCCGTACGTCAAAGTATAAATTTGACGCCCGCATGGCGCATCCAAATGGCGTTAGACGGCGCAAATTTTTTTGACGCAAAATTGCGTTAGCGCAGTTTTGCGTCAAAAAGTATAAATATGGCCCTAAATGACTGTCCTTTTGTGAAAGACTCTCTTTCTGTTAACTTACCCCTACCTTGTTGTCCATATGTTGCAGTCCTGGCTAATATACCAACATTGAAATCAGGTTCATATGAAACCCATGACTCCCTATAGAACAAGGTTGTACACTAGCTCAGTACCAAGTGTCTATTTCCCCCAGGCCCACCAAATCCTGTTTGTAAGAAGGGTGGGTTAGATTTGACCATTGTCAAAAAATTTGAGGGAGGATTGTGTAGTAATTATTTTCCAAAACCCAAATTGTGGGGGTGAAATTCTAGCCAGGTCGGGCCAGGCCAATATGTTTGGACGGGATATGATATTTCTTTCATTGGGTTACTTTTATCGCCATTTGCGTAAACCCAGTGAAGTTGGAAATGGGGCTAGTGCTATAGTGAGAGGCTCCAGGGGTCAGTTGTCCAATCTCCTCCTTCTCCCATTGACAGAGTTGTTGAACAGATTTCAGATATTGGGTGACCTGAATGAGAATGATTGACCAGGTGCGTGGGGGCTATTGGCCTGAGCATTGAAAGTCTTAGGGGATGGCTGAAGGGTGGGGATGGGGATCAAGAAGGTTATTTGACAGAACCCCATGCGCATTTACCCCGTATCGCTTTACAATGCAGTCACTATAACAATGTTACCACACATTATTTTACCACGCAAGTCATTTAAACAAATTGCCTTTGGGGGCTCTGGACTTTCGAATAGTATAAATTACTACTCCAATTCCAGTCTATGCAACAGTAGGGAAGGTGTTGGACTTAAAAATCCAACACCAGTCCAGCAACATGCCTCCTAACGAATTGCGTGGTACAGTAATGAGTGGTAAAGTCACAGTTGTGGTAGTGACTGCATTGTTAAGGCAGTACGCTGTTCTGTCTGTGGGTTAAAGGATGCTTCCCAAGAAAGGAGGCATGGTTTTCCCACATTTGACTAAGGTATGATATACACATGATTCTGGGAAATCCCTAGGGAACAATACTATTTCTCTCTCTAACTTGAGCAGACATCTAATTAATGGAACCTGTATCAATGATAATTTGGGCAAATTAGTTGGACACATTGCTTTTTTAACTTAGAATGTGGGTGAATTGAAGAAAAAAACAGGATCAAGTGAATGGGCTAATATTATTTCAGGGCTGGACATCATCTGTATTCATGAAACCTGGTGTGTAAACACCATTCATGTGGAGGGCTTTTCATCCCAATTCTTGGGGGCCACTCCTTCAGTAAGGGGGAGGGCCATTGGGTGCCTCCAGGTTCTTATCTCTAATAATCTATCAGTAAGCATAACAAATCCTCTAATGTGGGTTCATATGCACAATTGTTATGGCTGATAAAGAAATGGGAGTGTGATGTGGTATTAATCAATTTCTTTAATAAGGTCTTTGATTTAACGTGTAGTAGGGTAGCCAAAGCTTTGGAGTATAGCTTGGAAAGATTTGTCAGCTCCATTACTTCAGATTTTGCTTTGCTGTGGGCAGGTGAGTTTAATATTCAATTATGTCCTTTGCAGGTTGCTCCTGTATGTTGGTTCACTGACCAGTAGGGGTTAGGATATGACGATTTTAGCCATACTGAGTATAGTGACGTATTGAAATCTGTTATTACAACTTATGATTTTTCTTTGTTTGAATGTGAGCGAGATATGGTTGGGGGACAAATAAAAACATTCACTGGAAGAAATGCATCCACGGTTATCGATCATGTGTTGGTATCTGCCAGACAGGTGGTCTGTGTATTGTGCCACAGATAATACAATTGCTACTCAGTGATCATGATCCTTTTCTTTTAATTTATTCCTTCTGGAGAGAAAAGCCTAACGATTGTTCTGTTATTAAGAATATAGCCCCTGCTAGGCCAAATGAGGAATGCATCAAATGGCCTGGTATAGATCCGAATAGTGTCTTAGAAAAGGTGGTTACCATGAATTCACGGAATGTTGACTATTGTTAGCAATCAGATGTAGCCCCTTCTGAGCTGGTAATTAGTTTTGCTAACAATACCCACACTATGAAGATCCTTTTAACACGTCAATTTAGTGTTTCCTGTAGTCAAATGAAAAGCTTGTTTGATCAGGAGTGGACCAAGGCTCTGTAGTGTCTGAAACTCACTCTATGTAGTTCCCTAGAAATAGGAATTTAATTGCGCATTTGCACATAAAGTATGGCAAGCCAAAGTTAAGAGGAAAAGGAGTTTAAGGGAAGAAGCATGGCTAAATGTGATGCTAGCGGCGGAAAAGGGGACAAGTAGCTATTTTGTGACACTGTAAATGCTCCCTTTCAGAAGAACGATTCCTTCCTGGAACTGTTGTCCCTTGTGATGAATGGGTAGCACATTTCTCAGACATATTAGAGTCATGTCCAAAAGCTAGTAGTGTGACAGCAGGAGAAATACCATATAGCTGGGACCCCCTTTCTCTAGATATCACCTTGGATGAGGTGGCCCAGACCCTGAGAAATAGCACGGGCGTAAGGCACCTAGTCCTGATGGGGTCACAGTAGATGCTTTAAAAGCAGAAATAGATCTTTGGGTGCCATTCTTACCAGGGTCTTTAATGCAGCAGTGGCTGGCCCGATTCCACCTAATTGGGGTAGCTCTCTTACAGTACCCATCTTTAAAAAGGGCGATAACTATAAGTCCCAACCTAAAAAGTACAGGCCAATTTCTCTACTGGACTCATCAGTGAAGGTTATGAGCCAGGTTTTACTAAAGAGATTGGAGGAGTGGGCCGAAGAGCATTCTGTCCTTTTGCCACTGGAGTATGGGTTTACAAAGGGTTTGTGGACAGTAGAGCAATGTGTTAATTTTTATCTTTTTGTTTAGAATCTCTTTATTAAGTTTTCACAGGTAGAGAAAAAAACAGCTGTGTGCTAAGGACAATCAGCGCGTCACGTCAAGCAATCAATGTATACACATGTTGAACCTTGGATGACATATTCTCATGTACTGAAAAAAACATTGCACATTATGTTAGATATCTTCCAAATTGCTTGTGCCTACAAAGGGACATGGGGTAGAGGAAGCAGTGCTCAACATAAAAACAACAGGCAACAACAATACATTGCTCAGGTCATGTACCATAAGAGTCTCATCATATGCTTGTAGGCAAGGAGTGTATTTCCCATCTGATATCTATGGGTCACGGTGGGCAGGCCTAACCTATGTGATGTCAAATGGGAGAGCAGTGAGGTGTCACTCGAAGAGTTATAATGCTCTGAGCCGCTGCAGATTAAAGCAAGAATACTCTATACGTGTAAGACAGCATATCAAGGGTTGCCATAAAGCCTCAAATTTCTCATCAGTAAGGGACAGGCTCTGTGAGATTTGCTACACAGTCATGACATGCAATAGTCAAGTAAACCACTGGGCCAGAGAGGGTGTTGTTGTTTGTTTCCTTGCTACAGCTATTAGTTGCCTGGCTGTGTGCATCGTGTGGCTAACAAGGGCCCAGTCTGCGTTGGACATGACTGTTAGCTGGGTGGTCTTAAGTCCCAAAATCACGGTATAATACTTGGCCGGCAGGGGGAACCCCACTACTTCTTTTATATGGTTTAGGACTCCCTTCCAGAAGATGGCGATTGGTGTGCACTTCCACCATATGTGAGAAAAGTTACCCTGCTCCAAGCTGCATCTCCAGCAGGAGTCCACGGTGTCCGGGTACATGAGTGCCAGACACACAGGGGTGTAGTACCATTGGTACATAAACTTGTAGGCAGTTTCTCTGGGAGAGAGAGAGATTGTGGTATGTTTTAGGGATGTTCTGCCATAGTCTTTCCCATTGTTTGGGAGAGATATCTTCAGTATGGGCTACGACCCACTGGCGCTGATAGTGATAAGATTGCTTAGGTGTACAGTGTTGCAGAACCCGATAGGTTTTGGAGATTAGCCCCGGGATCCGTTGTATGTCCTGATGAGCTTTTCAAAGGAAGTATATGGGTGGGTTATGCCAGAATGTACTGAAGGGTATAGTGCCCAATGTTGAAGCTGAAGATAGTGCAAGCATGCCACCGCAGGTAGCCAATAGTCCTTTTGACATTGCTCAAACTTTTTTATGGTATCACTCCGAAAGAGGTCACATAGGGTTCTACATTTTGGCGGTCATTCTGACAGCGGCAGGCGGCGGTCGCCGCCCGCCATGCGGTTACCGCCCGCCATGCGGTTACCGCCGAATGACCGCCCCGCGGTCAAAAGACCGCGGCGGCCATTCCCACTTTCCCGCTGGGCCGGCGGGCGACCGCCAAAAGGCCGCCCGCCGGCCCAGTGGGAAAGCTCCTGCAACGAGGAAGACGGCTCCGAATGGAGCCGGCGGAGTTGCAGGGGTGCGACGGGTGCAGTGGCACCCGTCGCGATTTTCACTGTCTGCTAAGCAGACAGTGAAAATCTGTATGGGGCCCTGTGAGGGGGCCCCTGCACTGCCCATGCCACTGGCATGGGCAGTGCAGGGGCCCCCAGGGGCCCCACGACACCCGTTCCCGCCATCCTGGTTCTGGCGGTGAAGACCACCAGAAACAGGCTGGCGGGAAGGGGGTCGGAATCCCCGTGGCGGTGCTGCAAGCAGCGCCGCCATGGAGGATTCCCTGGGCCAAGGGAAAACCGGCGGGAAACCGCTGGTTCCCCTTTTCTGACCGCGGCTTTACCGCTGCGGTCAGAATAGCCCAGGAAGCACCGCCAGCCTGTTGGCGGTGCTTCCGCTGCCCTCCGCCATAGCGGTCATGGACCGCCAGGGTCGGAATGACCGCCTTTGTGTCCATACAGGCCCCAAAGGTGTGTGGATCGGGAGCTGGGGGAATGCAGTATTGCATGCCAGGGGCGTGTTTGGCGATGGGAAAGTGATCAGGCCCCTCGATTCCTCCAACCTATCCACGTGGTCAGGACCATCTGAGTCAGGGTTGCCAAATATGTGCTGTGGGGATGAGGGTGTCAGGGAAGCCATGCTAAGTCCAACAAGGAGGGGCATGCCACTTCCCTATCCATATGGAACCAATAGCTCTCGCTCTCCCTCGCCATCCATGCCGAGACATATCGTAGGTGTGCTGCTGCATAATAGTCTAAACAATTAGGGCAACCCAAGACTCCCCTTTCCCAGGTCTGCATTAGGAAAGAGTTGGAGAGGCGGACAGCCTTCTCATCCCAAATAAAGGCACACAGTTCGGGCTGTAGCCTGAGTATGTCATCTCGGAAGATGGAGGTAGGGAGAGATTGAAACAGGTACCACACCCATGGGAGCACATTCATGTTCACATTATTTATGCGTCCCAACACGATATGTGGAGTGGCTTCCATCGTCTGAGGTCCTAAAGGAGCGCCCACCTGAGTATCGGCCAGTTCATGCTCGTCTATATTTCCAACCCCAGATAGATCCCCAGATATTTTATCTTACCTGGGGCCCAGCGAAAAGGCGCCAGATCTTGCAGCTCCCGAACATCTGACTTTAGGATGGTGATGTTCAGGATCTGTGATTTGGAGAGGCTCAGTTTGAACCCGGAAACCTCCACAAATTCTGCTAGGAAGGCTACCGCCACAGGTATCGACATGTGCACCTGGGTTAATGTTAAGAGAAGGAAATCTGCAAACAAGTTGATTTTATGCTCTTGCCCTCCAAATGGTATCCCCTCATTCCGCTTGTTACCATGTATCACAATGGCCAATGGCTCCACCGCTAGGGCAAATAAGAGCAGTGAAAGGGGACACCCATGCCGGGTGCCACGTCCAATATTAATGGGATCTGTGAGTTTTCCGTACACATGAATAGTAGCCGTTGGGGACACATATACCTGGGCTCAGCCCCACCCTCACTAGTACAGAGCGGAGGAACCTCCACTCAACCCTATCAAATGCCTTCTCCACATTCACTGAGAGAGGGCATGCAGGGATTGCGTGCCAATTGGCTTTCTCAATCAGATGTGCCACCCTGTGGATGTTGTCCGCTCCCTGCCGGCACTGAATGAAGCCCACCTGGTCAGGTCTCAAGTCTAGTTGCTAGTATCTTAGTGTAGATTTTAGCATCGGTGTTGAGCAGTGCAATGGGGCCATAAGAGGCACACTGGGTAGTCTCCTTGTCTGTCTTGGGGATGAGTGTGATCTCCGCGACTGCCATCGTGGGGGCTCTTGTCAACTGCTGCGTATTAGTGTGTCAGTCTTGGTAGGGGGTCCCACACAATATTCAAGTCCCGACACTATAATGTCCCCGCCAAGTCTCTCCAGTTGGGACTTCAGTATGCAACATTGATAGGCATCCTGAGCTATGTTAGGAACATATATGTTAAGCAGGGTGAGGCGTACTGCACTTTTCTGTAGTTGTATAGTCAGATCCCTTCCTTTCCTGTCCCTGAAAACTTTTGTGATGTGTGGGCTAAGGTGTGCTGTGCAGAATATGGCCACCCCCAGCATCTTGGTATCCGTATATGCCCAATGCCACCCAGGGTATTTTGGGTGGGCCATCCTCTGCCTGACTATCCAGCGTATATGCATCTCTTCGAAGAAAACAACATCAGGGTCCTTTAGAATATAAACGCTTGTTTGGAGAGTTGAGCCCCAATATATTTAGAGATAATAGTTTCATGCCCCCCCAATGACTCATCTAGAAACAGGTGGGTGTTTGCTGTGCCTACTTCTCATGTTCAGATTCCTCCATTTAGGAGCCCCTGTCACCCCATCTATCCCTGCCTTGCATGTCCAGTAAGATCAAGTGTCTCCCCTCGCATTCCAGGAACTAATGCAGACCTGAAAAGTAACAAATGGGAACAACATTCAAAAACAATCCTAGGCCAACGGGGCTCAACTGATATTTTTGTCCTTATTAGGGAGCTGTGTAGAGTCACAAGCTTCTCCATGGAGATGTCAACCCGCAGTAGGGCGAGATACTTGGGGCAGGTCATTAATTCAGGAGTACGGGGGAAGCTCGGAGGTCCCCTGGGGGCCGGCACCGCCAAGCAGGTAAGTAATAACCAGCAAATGGCCCAGTTAAGGAGAGGTCCACCACTAGGCACCAGAGCGGTGGTCCTCGCCAGCAGAGGCCGCGCTGGACTGCAAAAGCGAAGGCGGATTGTTCATGTTCCACAGATGGTGCATAATGTCTCTCTTCGTGTCCTGTGAGGACATCGCCACACAGCCCCTGTCAGGGCGACTCCTCCCCACTGTGGTCCAGGTTGGTTTCAGAAGATCACTGGAGGATCCCTACCGCTGTGAAGAGGTCCCGGCTTCCTCTAAAGTAGGGAGGCCCAGCAATCGTTTCGCATCAACAAGCGAGAGGAGTGCACATCTCTTGCCCTCCCATTCAAAGATTATGGCAAAAGGATGACCCCATTGATATTTGACATTTAGGGGGTTATTCCAACTTTGGAGGAAGTGGTAATCCGTCCCAAAAGTGACGGTAAAGTGACGGATATACCACCAGCCGTATTACAAGTCCATTATATCCTATGGAACTCGTAATACGGCTGGTGGTAAATCCGTCACATTTGGGACGGATTACCACCTCCTCCAAAGTTGGAATAACCCCCTTAATGTTCATGTCAAGGTCTTGATATACTTGAATCTTGTGACCAAGGCACTCTAGGCCGGGGCTCTGCTGCGCCACCTGGACAATAGCTCTTTTTCTGTGAAGTAATGTACTCAAGCCAGGATGTCCGGCGCAGCATTACTGTGCCTCGCACCATTGTCACCCAATGGGCTCTGTCAAGGAACAGCAGTGGTCCCTCCCAACCGCACTTAGGAGTGCTGCTCTGTAGGTTATAATGTCTGTCCCTTCCTCACCCCTGGGGATCCCCCATTTTTGGACATTATTTCATTGGCTTCTGTTCTCTAAATCTTCCTGCTTGAGTTGGAGCTCAATGTGCTGCTCTTCCAATGTCACCATGTGCCTCTAAAGCAATTTTTGATCTTCTGCTCGCATCTACAGTGTGCTTAAAGTCATCCACCCTCTCTCCAGTCTCAGTCACCTCTTTCTGGACTTCTCGGATGCAAGATTTGAGGTGATCTTTGAGGGATGTAATTTCTGTCCTTATTTCTTGGAGTAAGTGATTCATATAGTCCTCTATTATGGGTGCGGGGGCCGACGTCTCAAGCACCAGCTGAGGAGTGCTTTTCGCATCCATACTGGCTCCCGGGGGCTTGGTCCACAGGGCGGTAATGAGTGTTGCAAGTGATCCCCAGGGCATTCCCCTAGGTTGTGTCCAGGGTAGGTGCTCCCTGCCAGTGCTTGTTTGTCCCTTTTCTCACTGTGCACTCCAGCACTGCAGGCTGCCCTCCTAAAAGGCAGACTGGTTGAAGAAGATGGGGTGGCCTTCAAATATGGGTACAGCTGCCCAGCTCCTCACCACTGGAAGTCCTCTTGCTATTCCACCTTTCTGCCTTAGGCCACACCAGTTCTCAGCCACCCCAAAACCCTTCCTTGCTATGGGGTCTCTGGGAGAGCCCATAATCAGCCAGTCCAGGCTTCAATGGACCCACAATCTTACGTTGGAGACCCCCTCTGTGTCATACTCATGCTCAGTGCACATCTGGGCCTTTATGTCATGTCTCCATCCAGCTTCTCTTCCTTATTCCATGTTGCAATCTCCAGTCAACGCCGGTCCTTTCTGCTGGGAAAATACAGCTCCAGGGGCCGGTGAAGTAGAGGATGCTGCATTATTGCCCCCGGGATCCAGAGCTCCTTCGCTGCATGTCCTACTTGGATGTTGCTGGCCACACCCCAAATCTTGATCTTTTAATTTGGAAATACACTAGAGCTAAGTGTGGTTCCCTTTACTTGTGTTGTGTGTATTTGAGTAGTGCCATGACTTGGTAGACCATTCACTTCTATGGCATACATTACTCTCCCTGGGTGCCCAAAAGGAAATTATGTTTCTGAGCTTGCCTGTATGAGAATTTATCATATAAAATCTGTTTTGGGGTGCAGGCTAAGTGCACTCCAAGTTTTAGAGTGGGAAGGAGTATTAGATCAGGGTTGCATGCTTGTCCCGGTACTATTCACAATCTTTAACAATGTGGATAGTTTTTTACAATCTATGTAGGCTGATGCCCCCCCCATGTCTAAGGGAAATCTATATGGATACTACTATATGGAGACAGCGCCTTCTTCCTTTCTAGGATCGGGGCTGGCCTCGAGAAATTGATGAGTACCTTTGGTGACTATGGTGGTCATTACAACCCTGGCGGTCAGTGTTAAAGCGGTGGTAAACCCGCCAACAGGCTGGCGGTAAAAAAAATAGAATTACGACCGTGGGGGAAACTGCCAACATAGACAGCCACTTTAACACTCTGACTGCCACGGCGGTACAAACAAACACTGCGGTAGTAACCGCCAACAGACAGGCGGAGGACAATGTACCGCCCACAGAATTACAACAGTCCAATCCGCCACCTTTTGCATGGCAGATTCCCCGCGAACAAAAACATGGCGGAAACAGGACTTGGAAGGGAAAACGCTCACCCCTAATTACCCCATGAGGAACCAGGATGCCATGTAACCGGAACTTCAGATACTTCCAGCCTTTATCTTCCTGCTCCTCTACCAGGAGCACGAACGCCTGCGGCGAAGACCACAGTGAATACTGCACCTACGACACGGGGGGAGGGAAAAAAGCAGTGACACACAAACGCAATACGCAACACCCCCACCCCCACCCTCACCCACTAAAACACACCCACACAAATACAGCATGATACATTACAGTTACACTCCCAACCCCCCTGGAAGAATGCAAGGACAAAAGGAAATGAGTCGAATAATTGTTATATATTAAATTACATAAATCAAAAATATTTACATATATATACATTTACACTTTAAACAATTATATACACCAAGAACACAAGTCCAAGGGATTCCACCATCATAGTCCGTGGACCACTGGGCCCAAAAGGCATGGGTGAGGCCCACACTCAATACCCGAACAAGACAGAGAGATCACTGCTGGGGCATCAGATAGAAATAAAACAGGCACCTCAGGGGGAAGGGAATGGGGGGGCACCTCACCCGGATGAGTGCACGATGCCAGATCCATGAGCGTGCTCCATGCCCACTGTTCAATCCTGGGGAGTGCAAAGCCACAGTCTCTCAAGTCTCTACAGTGGGTGGGTTGCCCACTGTTCAATCCTGGGGAGTGCAAAGCCACAGTCTCTCAAGTGGGTAACAGTCTCCACTGGTTCTGGAGGGGGCTTGGTGCCCAGAGTGCTTCATCCTGCCTGTGGCGGCCTCAGTAGCGTTGTAATCATTGGCGCTCACTGTCCTTCGGTGATGCTGGCGGTCTTGTCCTGGGCCGCGGGGCTGCTGGTGGCGGTCTTGTCCTGGGCAGTGGGGATGCTGGTGGCGGTCTTGTCCTGGGCAGCGGGGCTGCTGGCGGTCTTGTCCTGGGCAACGGGGCTGCTGGTGGTTGGCTTGTCCTGGGCAGGGGGCTGCTGGTGGCAGTCTTGTCCTGTGCAGCGGGGCTGTTGGCAGTCTTGTCCTGGGCAGCGGACTGCTGGTGGCGGTCTTGTCCTGGGCAGCTGGGCTGCTGGTGGCGGTCTTGTCCTGGGCAGCGGGCTGCTGGCGGTCTTGTACTGGGCAGCGGACTGCTGGTGGCGGTCTTTTCCTGGGCAGCTGGGCTGCTGGTGGCGGTCTTGTCCTGGGCAGCGGGGCTGCTGATGGCGGTCTTGTCCTGGGCAGCGGGGCTGCTGGTGGCGGTCTTGTCCTGGGCAGCGGGCTGCTGGCGGTCTTGTCTTGGGCAGCGGGGCTGCTGATGGCGGTCTTGTCCTGGGCAGCGGACTGCTGGTGGCGGTCTTGTCCTGGGCAGCTGGGCTGCTGGTGGCGGTCTTGTCCTTGGCAGTGGGCTGCTGGCGGTCTTGTACTGGGCAGCGGGGCTGCTGATGGCGGTCTTGTCCTGGGCAGCGGGCCTGCTGGTGGCGGTCTTGTCCTGGGCAGCGGGCTTCAGGCGTTCTTGTCCTGGGCAGCGGGGCTGCTGATGGCGGTCTTGTCCTGGGCAGCGGGGCTGCTGGTGGCGGTCTTGTCCTGGGCAGCGTGCTGCTGGCGGTCTTGTCCTGGGCAGCAGGGCTGCTGATGGCGGTCTTGTCCTGGGCAGCGGGGCTGCTGGTGGCGGTCTTGTCCTGGGCAGCGGGGCTGTTGGTGGAGGTCTTGTCCCGGGCAGTGGGGCTGCTAGTGGCGGTCTTGTCTTGAGCAGCGGGGCTGCTGGTGGTGGTCTTGTCCTGGGCAGCTGGGCTGCTGGCGGTCTTGTCCTGGGCAGTGGGGCTGCTGGTGGCGGTCTTGTCCTGGGCAGCGGGGCTGCTGGCGGTCTTGTCCGCCGTGCTGATCTTCCCAGACTTGGCGGTTTTACTGTGGCCCTTCCCCACCTTGGATGGTGTTGCAGCTGTCTCCACACTCCCAACTGTACCCCTGGGATCGGCTTAGGTGGCAGATTTCTTCCCCTCTACCCCCGGGCACTGGCCAACTTTTTATGCTTGACAGGTGGGGGACTGTCCGTGCTCTGGCTCCTTGCCACACTGGCTGCCCTGCTTCCCGGTGCACTCCAGAATCCAGTGACTACTGGTACCACTGGTCCCGCCGATGTTGTGGCTGAGGTGCTAGGTTGGGACCTGGAGAGTCGGGCCCTAGGAGACTGAAGGGGTGGGGGAGGTGAGGGAAAGAGATCAAGGTTGGACAGGAAAAGTTTCTTAGGAACACTGGGACGGGTGGCTGGAGGGGGTTTGGGAGTGGAGAAAGAGGTAGTGGTTGTAGGAGGTGTACGTTTGCTGACTTTGGGTGAAGGTGCATGGGCTGGAGGATGTCGTGAGGCGGATGGCTGTTGGGTGGGTGTGTGGCTGCGTTTGTGTACCTTGGGAGGTGGCCTCACAGACACACTTGGAGAGGACACAGGGGACGTGTGAATGGTAGTGTGGGTGGTGACTGCACGTGAGCGGGGTGTGGTGGGTGTGCTGGTGATGGACGTAGTGGCTCAGGATGTAGTGCATGCAGGTGTGAGTGGAGACAAGCCAGGGAGGGAGGAGGGAGACGAGGAGGAGGGGGACACAGTGGAGGCAGTAGATGTTGGTGTGTCTGCATGTGTGTGATGCTTGCGTGAGTGCCTGTGGGATGTGTTGTGTGTTGAGGTGTGTGCATGCTGGTCTGATGGTGTGCTTGGGATAGGGGTGTGGGTCTGGGTGGAGGAAGTTGGAGGAGGGAGGCTAGAGACAGGGACAATGGCTGCCATCAGTGCTGAGGCCAGAGTCTGAAAAGCTCCCTGAAGGGCTACCTGACCAGAGTGAATGCCATCCAGGTATGCATTGGTTTGTTGCAACTGCCTCTCTACACCCTGGATGGCATTCAAAATGGTAGACTGCCCAACAGTGAGGGACCTGAGGAGGTCAATGGCCTCCTCACTGAGGGCAGCAGGGGTGACTGGGGCAGGGGCTGAGGTGCCTGGGGCGAAGGTGATGCCCACCCTCCTGGGTGGGCGGGTACGGGGCAAACGCTGAGGGGCTGCTGGGAGGGCGGTGCTGGTAGGGGGTTGGCGGCTGTACCTGTAGATGCGGGGGGAACAGATGGGCCTGCCACCACAAGGGAGCTCCCATCAGAGGAGGAGTCCGTATCGCTGGTGTCAACTCCTGGCCCCGCCGTGGAGCTCCCCTCACCCTCCGTCCCACTGGTGAATTCAGACTCCGTAGCGTCACCCTCCAGGGCCATGTGGGATGCAGCTCCCTCCTGCTCCAGTGCCACTGCTCCTCCGCCTGATGATGCTAATGCACACAAGAACAGGGAGACCACAAAAAGGAGGGGGGGAGACAGAAGAAAGACATGTTCAGTGCATTCAATACTGCTACCGTTGGCGGACACGACAGACACAGAAGCCCCCTGCACTACACCGTGCACTTGGAGTCCACTATTCAATCCCAGGGACATGGGTTACAAGGCTATGCCCGATTTCTGCACACATGGATGTCACAGAAGCCTGACTAGGTGTAGTTGGCACTGTACACAGGTGGGGTGGGGTGCCACAGGGCCTGCCTCAAGAAGAGTCCTTGTCTACTAAACTCGCCCTGGCCTAGGGGAACCCACAGCCCACCTCACCCACCCAAACACCTTCACTGTGCGCAAAGTCAGCTGAATGATAGTGTACTCACCCCCTTGTGTCTGCTGTGATGCCCTCAAGCACCCATCCAACTCTGGGTACGGCACCGCCAGGATCCTGAACATCAGGGGGTTCATGGTGCGACGGGCACCCCTCCCACATTTGGAGGCCATCCCCAGCTGGGCCTCCGCCGTCTTCTTGCTCGAGTGGCGAATGTTCTCCCATCTTTCCAGCAGTGGGTGCTCCATCTGTGGTAGACCCCCAGGGTCCAGACTTCCTTGGCGATGGCACGCCAAGTGTCCTTCTTCTTGTGGGCGCTGACCTACAAGACTTGTACAAGGGAAAAAGAGAAGTAATTACCATCTGCACCGTCACAGTCATTGGCCCGCATCCCTACCCTTGCTATGACGCACATGCACTCACCGTCGTTTCATGTACGCCTCATTCTCAACCCCCCCTATCTTTCATCCACCCCACTCCACACAGGCATTGCCCATACAGCATGCTCACAGTGTACTTACCTGTTTGTCTGGAGGACCGTAGAGTAGCGTGTACTGGGGGAGGACCCCATCCATGAGTTTCTCCAACTCCTCCATGCTTAAGGCAGGGGCCCTTTCCACAGACACACGAGCCATTGTCTCTTCCAGACTGAGGTCACAGCAGCACTTGCAGTGTAGGTCCTCTCCTGTCAAAGATCAGGTATAAAGTGATTGAACAGATAGAAAATGGCGGTCACGTCCGCGGTGGTGCGTACCGTCACCGCCGGCGTACATCGTCATTGGCTCCTGGGACCCATAGGGTCCAATGTTAACCAATGCAGGATTGTGCTGCGGTCTTCGACCGCCCAGCGCGACGGTGTACAACGCCAGCGCAGTTACCTCATATCCCCATGTCCCACTTTACAGGTCAGGCAGCAGCCATTTCAGGGGCCCACATGGCATTATTTTGGACTCATATTTCGATTTGCTAATATTTTCAGAGTGAGCTGTGTTTACGTATCTCAGAGTTGGTTGACTCTCTGCTCGCTATTCTCCTCCATAGGCACCATCCGCTGGGGCATGTGAGGAGATGGCAGCATCCTCCAGTGTACAGACCGCTGGTGGACCTGTCGACAATGGAGGAGCGACATGTGATCATCACCTACAGGCTTGATCGTGCCACAATCCAGGAACTGTGTGCCCAGTTGGAGCCAGACCTGATGTCAGCTATCCGCCATCCCACAGGAATCCCCACTCAAGTGCAGGTGCTGTCAGTACTCCATTTCCTAGTTTTCCAACATCTTGTCCAGAGTGTTGTCTGCCCTGCTTAAACACATGCAGAGCTACATCATTTTCACTTAGGTGGAGGATTTGCCTACAGTGAAAGGTGATTTCTATGCCCTGGGACATATCCCCAACATCATAGGTGCCATTGATGGGACACATGTGGCATGGGTACCCCCCGCAGGAGTGAAAAGGTGTACAGAACCTGGAAGAGTTACCATTCCATGAATGTGCAGATGGTGTGTTTGGCAGACCAGTACATCTCCCATGTTAATGCAAAATTCCCTGGGTCAGTGCATGACGCTTACATCCTGCAGAATAGCAGCATCCCTTATGTGATGGGGCAACTCCAGAGGCACCAGGTGTGGCTATTAGGTGAGGATATGGACCCAACGCAGTGGGAATAGTTGTCTGGGTATGTGGATGTCCCTATGAGTTAGTGTGTGACTAACAGTTGTCCCTCGCCATTGCAGGTGACCCTGGTTACCCCAACCTGTCACGGCTACTGACCACAGGGGAGGGATCTCAGGACAAGGGCAGAGGAACGCTACAATGAGGCCCATGGGTGGTTCCCTATTCTACTCACCAAAGAAGGTATGCCAGATCATCGAGGTCTGCTGTATGCTTCACAACTTGGCTTTGCGATGACAGGTGCCTTTTCTGCAGGAGGATGTTCCAGATGGAGATGTTGTGGCCGCTGTGGAACCTGTGGACAGTGAAGACGAGGAAGCAGAAGAAGAAGACATCGAAAACAGGAACACAGTGATCCTGCAATACTTCCAGTGAGACACTGGTAAGAAGACAACACTGCCTGCTACATCTGATTTACATCTACTACCTCTCTACTGTCTGTCATTTTCACCCAGTGTATGGTCACTGAGTTGTCACTTTCCCTTACGATTTCACAGATGTGGGTCCCACTGTGAGACATCTGCTTTGTTTCCTCATGGACTAGAGCTGTGTGATATAGGTATGTTGACATTACATTTGAAAGAGCAACACTATTTCGAAATCACAGACAAACTCCGGATTGTTTTGTGCTTTAGGGTGTTTATTTAAGTGCTCAATATTGGAGGGGGTTGTAAAATGGTGACGGGTGGTGGTGGAGGAATGTCCATGGCAGAGTCCAGTCTATTAGTCTCACAGGTGCATTGTCCAAAGGGGCAGAGGAAGTGGAGCTGGGGCAGTTTAAGGATGGACAAGGTGACAAGGTGGGACAAAAGGATGACTCATCAGGGTGGCCTCATTTCTTGGCAGGGGTCTTGGCATTGTTCTCTGTCTTTGTACTGGATCTCAGGGACCGTTTGCGGGGTGGTTCTCCCTCTGCAGAGGGTGGGGTGCTGGTGTGGTGGTCCTGTGGCGGTGCCTCCTGTCCACTAGCACCGGCGGAGGTGGTGGGCAGTTAATCGTCCAGGCTAGTGTCAGGGGCCCCTTGTTGTGCCACAGTGTCCCTCCTGGTGTTCACGTGTTCCTTCAGCCCCCATACAATGATGCCCAGGGTGCAATTGATAGATTTGAGTTCCTCCCTGAAGCTCAAATACTGTTCCTCCTGCAGCCGCTGGGTCTCCTGAAACTTGGCCAGTACCATTGCCATCGTCTCCTGGGAATGGTGGTAGGCTCCCATGATATTGGAGAGGGCCTTGTGGAGAGTGGGTTCCCTGGGCCTGTCCTCCCCCTGTCGCACAGCAGCCCTCCCAGTTCCCCTGTGTTCCTGGGCCTCTGTCCCCTGAACCGTGTGCCCACTGCCACTGCCCCCAGGTCCCTGGTGTTGTTGGGGTAGTGGGTTAGCCTGGGTTCCCTGTAGTGGTGGACACACTGCTGCTTGACATGTCCTGGGGACAGAGGTTTGGGCCCGCTGGGTGGGTGCTGTGCTGGTGTTTCCAGAGGGGGGAAGCTCTATAGTGGCTTGTGCCAGTGTGAGGGGAAACGACTGTCCCGAGGTCCCAGGTGGGCCAGGCTGGTCATCTAGATCCAGTTGGACAGAGGTGCTGTCATCACTGTGGGCCTCTTCTGTGGGTGGAGTGGACATATCTGGAACCTCCTGTCCGGTGACGTTGGGTAGGGGTCCTGCAGAGGTGTAAAAGCATGATTATTGCATCTGTGTGTGCCATGGTGTGCAATGGGTGGGTGACCATGTACCCCAGTGCTTGCATTCCTGTGTAGGACCTTGTGTGATGATGGGTTAGGGAGGTGTATGGGTATGTGCAGTGGCCATGCATTGGTGATGGGTGTCCATGCTTTGGTGTTGCATGCAGGGCTTGGGTTTGGGATGTGTGGTTTGTGATATTGGGACATGTGTGAGGAGTTGGAGTGATGTGGGTGAGAGGAAGGGTGGGGGTATGTGATGGCATGCAGGTTGGGTGGGGGATGAAGTAGTAAAGATTTGACTTACCAGAGTCCATTCCTCCAGCTACTCCTGCGAGGCCCTCAGAATGCAGGATAGCCAAAACCTGCTCCTCCCATGTTGTTAGTTGTGGGGGAGGAGGTGGGGGTCCGCCGCCATTCCTTTGTACCGCAATGTGGTGTCTTGAGACCACGGAACGCACCTTCCCCGGTAGGTCGTTCCACCTCTTCCTGATGTCATCCCTAGTTCTTGGGTGCTGTCCCACTGCGTTGACCCTGTCCATGATTCTTTGCCAAAGCTCCATCTTCCTAGCTATGGAGGTGTGCTGCACCTGTGATCCGAATAGCTGTGGCTCTACCCGGATGATTTCCTCCACCATGACCCTGAGCTCCTCCTCAGAGACCCTGGGGTGTCTTTGCGGTGCCATGGGGTGGTGTGTTGTGATGTGTGGGGTGATATTTAGAGGTGTGTTGTGTGAGGTGCGTGGATGTTATGTGAGTGATGGTGTTGAGTGCCTGTGGATGCTCGTTTGTAGATGGTGGTGTCTCTCTCTGGCCTTCAGTCCCAATTGTGGTCGTAGGGGTTTGTGGGTGATGTGGGTGTGTGTTTTATATTGTATTGAATGTGTGGGAGTGGTGTGTGTATGTATATCAGGTGTGTGTATTTGGAATTGTCCAATGTGGTTGTGTTTTGTAAATGTGTGTGTATTTTGAGCGCGGCGGTGTGTACCGCCAATAGAATACCGTGGTTGAAAGACCGCTGCGTGGATTCGTGGGTCGTGATAGTGTGGCCGTATTCCTGTTGGCGTGACGGTGGAGGTTTTGTTATTGCCAGTTTATCACTGACCTTTGGTGTGGCGGACTTGTGTTGGTGTCTAGATTTTGGCAGATTCCAGGCTTTGGGTCATAATGACCGTGGCGGAATTCCGCAGCCGCGGTGGTGTGTTGGCAGTCTTCTGCTCGGCGGTAAGCAGCTTTTAACGCCAATGTTGTAATGACCCCCTATATGTACTCTAAGCAATTAGTGATTGATAAGGCAAAAATATTTACCATGGTCTGTGGCCCAAACCCACTAAATGTAGAACATTCTATATTGAAAATATTCTTATTATGAGGGTTAACTCCTTTTCTTATTTAGGGGTCAGATTCTCTGATAATGGTTCTTTGGCTCAGCTAGTTTCTGCTGCTAGGTCAAAAATGAGTAGTAATATAACTGGGATCTTCAGGTTTGCACATAAATTAGGTAGTCAGCAAGTTAAATCAATGGTGGGAATCTATAAGGCACAAGGGGTATCTGCAGGTACTTATGGAGCTGGTCTTTGGGGCTATGCCCCTAGTTTACCTGTGCAGGTTGAGGAAAATTACATTTTAAAGCAACTACTCTGCCTTCTGGGATCAGCATCTACGATGATTATCCATCAGGAGTTGGGCTTACAATATAATGAGTAAATTATATCAGTAAAACCTCTATTATTATGATACTCTATCTGGGCAAAAGAAGAGACTGGTTTTACTAAATCAGGAATTGTATTCCCTGGATAGGGGTGATCACATACCGAGGCTGGCATTTATTATTTATTTTCTTGATACCTTGATTAGTATACAAGTGTGGTCTAACCCCTTACAGACTTTGACTCTTGCAAAGAAGGGCATTAAGGAGTCATTTTCTGTGTCAAGAAAGGAAGTTCATATGGTCACAGAAATGTTGAAATCTTTGGTTTCCTATTATCTGTCCCTCCAGGTAGAGGTGGGTTGTAAGAGCTATCTGTTTTGGGTAACTAGTGTGCAATATAGATTTGGTTTAACAAGATTGCATTTTGGCATACTGCATTATTTGACATCCTTTAATAACAGAAAAAGTTGCCCACCAGACACGACTTCATGCCCATGTGGTGGTGTGAGTAGACAGAGCACTTTATGCTTTTTTGCAAATTATATTTATCATTTAGACAATACTAACTTAAACCTATCCTGGCTGCTCCGAATATTAGGTGTTACAAAGCAGCTTTGCCTTACTTGCCTGCATTAAATGACCCTTCTATATGTTACAATGTAGCACTTTATATATTGAAGGCAATTAGTGTGAGGAATAGTGTATCACAGTATCTTGTGCTAGGCTATTTGATTTGGTTCTGTATATGCTTTCTTTTATTAATATTTTCTCAAGTAATGCAATTGTATTTATTTGTAAATTCAATTAGATTCTTTCTTATATTGCTGATTGTTTTCAATGTACTTTTATGGCTATTTTTAATATGCCGAATAAGGTCTTGAATCAAATCAAATCGACAGGCTTGGGACTTGTTTTAAAGTGCTAATTAACTCTGCTAGTGCTGCAGGCCCACTAGTAGCATTTAATTTACAGGCCCTGGCACACATAGTGCACTTTACTAGGGTTGTATAAATAAATCAAATATTCCAGTTAGGTATATACCAATGAAACCATGTTGTAGGGAGACAGCACAGGCACTTTAGCACTGGTTGGCAGTGGTAAAGTGCACAGTAATGAGGCCAACAAAAACTAATTGAGCAAAATTGGAGACAAGCAGGCAAAAAGTCTGGAGGAAGACCAACCTAAGGTTGTTAGATCTAATAGTGTCTAAAAAAAGTTTGCTTTTTTGTGAACAAAATGCAGATTCGTATTGGCTGAATGAGTACGCAGTTCAATATTAAAGCCAAACTGAGCTTTAATACAAGTGGTACTTATACTTTGCCAGGATAGGCTGTGTTTAATTTTCCTATTCATTTTGTGGTGGTTACTGGCTTGCAGCCTATGCTTTACACTTCGTGAATGTATACTTAAAGTCTTGGCTTGTTGATTAATTACATAATTCAGATGAAGGTTTGAATTTCGATAACTCTCATTGAACAAAACGCTCATTTCTTTCCTTTTGTGAAAACAGCAACGTATTCTTCTGCTTCCATTATCTCAATTACGGTTTCAGCTCAGGACTTGGTAAAGAGGACCTCAAACATTTCGCAGGCTTTCTCATTACCACAATCAGAATATGACACTGTTTAGCTCTAGAGGCTGTGCTTTTACATTAATGCAGAGCTAACAACTCTAAATTCTTCAATGCTTTGCATATACATTAATACTGTGCTTTCCTTCCCTTTATCACTAGCCCCACAGAGATGTATGTAAAACAAACAAAAAAATAATAATAATTCGTCGCCTGTGATTTAAAGTTTGTAACTCAAGTCAATCAAAATCATCTCTTGAAAGTTTGTTTTACTTCTAAGCAAACACGAATGAAGTCTGTATTACATAAAGGCTGCCAGGCCCCATGAACACAAACGCATTGTTAGCATAGCTCTATTAAAGAGCAATGCAAACATTGCTGGAATTATGTAGCAAGAGTGAGCAAGGGGTTAGTAATTTATTTCAGGCAACAATTAAAAAGTCATTCATTTTCATCCATGAGGACTCAACAGTAGGCCTGGAGGAAAGTTGGGTAATTTGCTTTGAAGATAGTACCTGAAATACCCACCAGAATGTTGGGAAATAATGTGTTGTTACATGAAATGCTAGGATAGCTTTGCTTTTTGCATTATTTTGTAATGTGCAAATATCATATGCATCCATTTTTTAACTCAAAGACAAATGCCAGGCTAAAAAAGTAGCACAAAGTCACACATAACTACAGGGAGACAATAAGCTTCATAGGCCTACCTGCAACTACCCAGCTAACCTCCTGCAACTGAACCTGCCTGAGCCCTGCTGGAGGGAGGCCCTGATCCTAAAGAGGTCCTTCCCCAGGTTCTGGACCCTTGGTTGGCATTGTAGTGTACTTCTCCACCAGAGAAAGGTGAAAATCCTGATGTTTGGGCTCCTTGTCACCATGAATGGACCAGTTTGCACCAAGGCTCTGCCGCCCGCAATGACCGCCAATAAAAATCTCCAGCAAGATCTGCCCTTTGCATCAACAGTGACCACCAGCAACAACCAGCGATGTGAGACCCATGTAATTGCCCAAGACTGCCAAAGTAAATCTACAGCAGAAACTGTCTGTGATGCCTGACTGGCTCTTTGTGTTACAGCGATGAGCGTTAGCAAAGCTGGACCTGCTCTTCATGCTATATTGACAACTGTCAGCGATGCTCAGCCGCCTCCTTTTTGCCTCCTCCATGGCGGACTTAACTCTTCACGCTGGACCTAGAAGGTAACGTTTCAGTGGGAGATTAACCTGATCACTGTATCTGACCCGCACTCCATTGCTGCCTGTTTCCATGCATTGGATTGTTACCATTCTGCTATCACTTCAGTTATTGAAATTTACTGTATTTTTCTTGTGTCGTGTTTTCACTTTAGTACTTTATTACTGTTTGAAATGAAGCACAAATACTTCACACATCACTGCTAAGATAAGCCTGAATGTTTTGTGCCAAGCAACCATAGGTTTAGGCACAGCTTAACTTAGTGACCTTTGTAGTTCACCCTGACAAGGATTGTTGTTGTTGCCTGAGTGGGGCTTCAAGCCCGTCCAACCAATAGCTAAATTTCTTACAATCCGCTTTCAATAAAATTGTATTTCCAGCCTCATGTGAAAAGTCCTTAAAATTGGAAAAGTTCCAGCATGCAAATAGTATCTCCCCAGATAGAAAGTTAAATGTTAGCAAAGGGCCTGATTTAGGGCTTGCAGACACCTCGCAAATATGACGGATATCCTGTCCACCTCATTACAAGTGCCATAAAGTGTAATGTACTTAAAATAAGGAGGACAGTATAGCTTTCATGCTTGAGACAGAGCAACCTGTCTGCCAACCTCTACATATGGCCCTTATGCTGATGTGAACTGTATACTTGAAAGATGGTATCTGTTGTAGTGGACTTACGAAAAGCTTTGTATGTAACTCATTTTGTTTTAAAAACAGTTCAAAAACTAAAGTTAATAATTCTAACCTTTAATTTCAGAATAAATCTGTTTTCATTCAAAGCCATGATGTAATGTTTACGTTTTTCAATGTCTCCATTCCATATAATAAGGAGCCAATTATTGTGCCTTAGCCTCATAAGCAGATAGATAAAGACCAATTGTCTAAAGCTGACAAGACCGAAAATAGTGATATTTGGGAAGAAAACTCCACTGTGGAAATCCACCTAGTGGCCAAGAGATCTAGGGGCATATTTATACTCTGTTTGCGCCGGATTTGCGCCGTTTTTTTTTACGCAAATCCGACGCAAAGCTAACTCCATGTTTATACTTTGGCGTTAGACCCGTCTAGCGCCAAAGATCTTGGAGTTTGCGTCATTTTTTAGCGTGGACACCTACCTTGCGTTAATGATATGCAAGGTAGGCGTTCCCTTCTAAAAAATGACTCCATGGCATGTACGCCTTATTTAAACTCCGCACGGGAGTGGGCGGGCCAGAAAAAATGACGTCCAGCCGATTTTGCGTCATTTTTTAACGCCTGGTCAGGGCAGGCGTTAAGGGACCTGTGGGCTCGGAAGGAGCCCAGAGGTGCCCTCCCATGCCCCCAGGGACACCCCCTGCCACCCTTGCCCACTCCAGGAGGACGCCCAAGGATGGAGGGACCCATCCCATGGAACTTAAGGTAAGTTCAGGTAAGTATTTTTTTTTTTTTTGTGGCATAGGGGGGCCTGATTTGTGCCCCCCTACATGCCACTATGCCCAATGACCATGCCCAGGGGACATAAGTCTCCTGGGCATGGCCATTGGGCAAGGGGGCATGACTCCTTTGCTAAGACAGGAGTCATTTCAATGGGGGTTGGGAGTCAGAAAAAATGGCGCAAATCGGGTTGAGGCCAATATTTTGCCTCAGACCTGACTTGCCCCATTTTTTGATGCCCAAGCTCCATTTTCCCCTACGCCGGCGCTGCCTGGTGTGGGTCATTTTTTTTTACGCACACCAGTCCGCAGCGCCGGCTAACGTCATTCAATAAATAAGGTGCCCGCATGGCGCTTTGGAATGGCGTTAGCTGGTGTTACATTTTTTGACGCACAACTGCGTTGGCGCAGTTGTGCATCAAAAAGTATAAATATGGCCCCTAATGCTCACACCTGCCCCTACCACCCAAACCAAGAACCTTAGAATTGTCATCAACTGAAAACTCAACTTGACCACCCAAGTCAATGTCGTTACTTCCTCATGCTTCCATACCCTAAAGATGCTAAGAAGGATTTTCAAATAGCTCTCAATCAGCACCCAGAAAACAGCCTTACACACTCTCATAAAAACAAGCTGGACTTTGGGAACAACCTTTATGCAGGGATCAGCAAAAATCTCACCAGAAGGCTTCAGGTCATTGAGAACTTGATGGCCATTATCACTCTCAACCTCCCAATCTGCACTCATATCACACGATACCTGAAGGAGCTCCACTGGCTCCAATACACAAACGAGCACAATTCAAACTTCTCACGCACACTTTCACACTACTACAGAACACTAGCCCAGTGTACTCCAGTAATAGTATCTTCTTCACAAACCTTCCTGGCACCTCTGCTCATTGGGGCTTCTACTTAAACGCATCCCAAACATATGGAAATCCAGATATGGTGGTCAAGCCTTCATTGCACCCATAGTATGGAATGCCCTGCCACTACACATAAAAGCTTCCTCCTCACTTCTTGAATTCTGTACAAAGCTGAAGACCTGGCTTTTGAGTAGTCCCATAAGTTCCTAGGCTTGGCTAGACTCACACCTGCTCACAACCAGGTCACCCTTCTGAGTACTCAAAGAAGCGCTATGTGTGAATTAACATAAGCAAATCATTGCTTATGCCTATGTATTCAGAATGTCTAGAGGAACAAAACAATAGTCATAAGCTTAATTTTTTTTTTTCAATCTTAGGTTTATTTTAACAAATTACTCCTCCTTCCAATTATGACTGCTTGAATAATTATGCATTCTTTCTTGCCTTTCATCCTCTCTGTTTCTTTGCATTTCTTTGTGGGAAAGTCCCACAAGTGCACACTGCCAACAAAATCTGCATTTAAAAAACGCCTGTGTCCTCGTGTTTCACTGTCATTTTCATACCCTTCTACTTCAGATACCACTTCTGATGGAGTGGTTATTTATGAAATAACAGCAACATTAACAGCTCTTCATAGTAGCTGGAAATGTTCCTCACTACTACAAAGGGCCAATTGGCCATTGTGTGGACTGATGCTGCCCGTCAACTATCCCATAGCCACAGACATTTATGCACGCGTATTGGACTTGGCCCTATCTGCAGGGACATCCTCAAACTTTTTGCCATCACCCTTCTGTTTTCTGGACCCGTTTTTGTTGGCTTTTAGGACTTTATACGCTTTACCCCTGCTAACCAGTGCTAAAGTGCTTGTGCTCTTACCTTTAAACATAATAGAAGTGGCTTACACCCAATTGGCACATTTAATTTATTTTTTACATAGCTAGTAAATTGGTAACGCAGGTAGCCATGGCATGTAAATTAAAAGCTTCTACTGCGCCTCCAGCACTTATTGTGGCATTTAAGCATGTCTCAGGACTGCCATTGCAGACTGTGTGTGAAGTTTTAGGGTGCCATTTCCACCTGGCAAAATAAACCTTTTGCCAGGCCTAAATCTTCCATTATAATACATTGAAGTCACCCCTATGGTAGGATCTAAACAGCAGAAAAGGCAAGGTACAATGCATTTAAAAATGGACATCTACTATTAACTTTTACATGCCGTATGTCAAGGCCTCCCACTGTCATTTTATAACATTGGGTTACCTTATTACATTTCATAAGTGATAGCTTTCAATTCGGAGTAGACAGTAATATCCAGTTTGGTGTCTGAAGAAGTGTAACTGAAAACCCTCTCTAATGATAAAATCAGATTTAAATTACAATTTTGAGAACTTGTTATTTTCTATCCTGGGGCAGATGACTGGGTGTAGCTGGCAGTTGGCTTTTTATATTGTTCTCAGACATGGAGACAAAGGAGCAATAGGTGTTGGCAGGTTGGGCCATCTATGACTTGATGGGGGCGGGGGCAGAGCTGTCACCTTCCACACTTTCACATCATAAAGGCTCTGCCGCAGCATATTCACCAAGAGTTTAGCACTAGAAATTTGTGCCCTCAGACAAACTGCAACCAGGACATGGAGGCAGGAAATTCTAAAAACCTCCAAAACCTTTTCCTACTTCAAAGCTGGCACCAACTAAAAATATTGGACCCTCAAAGTCAACTCTTCAGTACACCACTAGATCTACAGAAGACACATACGGACGGCTGCGCTGCTTTTCTTCGAGAAGCATTGCTCCTCTGCTGACTTGCTACTCTGCTGCCCTGCTGCATGAGAAGTAAAGGACCAGCATCTGGAACCCGGAACTCCCAGAGTGACTCCAAGGCTTAGTTGGCTGGTCTCCTTATTGGAGCCTCATGGACAGAAAAGGCTTCAACCATCTTCAATCCAGCACTTGGACTCTGAATGTTGTGATATCTTGCCCTCCCAAGTGCTGTCACTCCAGCCCTGTACCCTTGGAAGTAGGCCAAAAAGCTATCTGCCAGCCCAACTGTGGTCTTTTTGGAAGAAGCAATGCGGAGTGATTCATCTCCTCACAGGTCCGCAGCAGCACCATTGCTGCATGACGTATCCCTGACAGGGGACTTCATATCACAAGCCTCTGTTGATAGCATCCTCAATGAGGACCTCACATTGGAAGCCTTGTCAACAGCTTAACTGGAACAAGACATCCTCGATGCAGGACCTCGCACCGCTGCCCAGAGCTCGCCAGAACACCGCAGTGCATCCTCAACACGGATCTCACAATACTTCACAACCAGGATTTAAGGTACTTTGTTCAGCAGACCTAACTGGGTCCTTTTATCCAGCCCATGCTCCATTGTGGTGAGTCTGAACTTGTGACCAGATAACCACAGTTGGCATTTTGTGCTCTTAGGCTCTATTTTCACTTACATCTTCTAAATTGCATACATCTGGTACTACTGATTGGACTTGTGTGGTTTTGGTCTCAAATAATTTAATACATTTTACACTACTTGATTTTTGTGAGATTGTTCTTGTGTTGTGTTTTCACTTTATTACTATTTGAAGTGCTGCATAAATACTTTATACATTGCTTCTAAGTTACGACTGACTGCTTTGTGACAAGCTACCAGATGGGGTAAGCACAGGTTAATTTGGGGTTGCTTGTGACTTCTTCCTGAGAGAAATTATGGTTGCTGTTTGGGTAGGGTTTCCCCCCACCAGTAACCCAATTTCCTACAAAGCATTAATGTTTAAAATAGGTGCATTGCACATGCTATGTAAATTTACAAATGTTATGTGCATTTACGCACATAAAATGGTCTTATCTAGAAATTCAGAATTGAATTTCAAGAATATAAAACATGTGACTTCCACAGCTTCCTAAGTGGCCCCTTACACTTCTTTTCTTCTTCATTGATGTCACTTAGGGAATCCTGGTGCCAGAGAGGAAGAGTTAGAATTTTCAGGGACAAGCAATTAGAAACATGCTCACAACATACGTAGCACTCTCTAACACGCTAACAACACTCCAAATTAAACGCATTTTCTTTGTAAATCAGCATTGAAAGTTTCCTATGCACCAGGTCACAGATTTAAGAGAATTCCAACTCAAATCATTACAGATTTACATCTATTTTAATGGGGGAAGAGAGCTTTGTGGAGTAGTTTTATTTATTTTCGATTGCAATTCAATTATTTGGTTTGTGTGGAATGCTTGCAATTTCCTTTCATTGCTCTCTGGTGGCCCTCAGACTAAAACACCAGATTCTGTTTTTTTATTCATTCAGTCCATTGTATTTTGAAACCCTTCAGAGCAATATATTTTGGAAGGAGTTTGGTGGGTACACCTTGTCATTCTTGTTCTATGTTTTTGTTTGGATGCTCAAACCGTCTTATTTAAGAAGACCTCTGATGCAGAACAGGCTTTATTAATGTGAAAAGTCATCCAGGTGATTGATTTTGAACCAGAGGTTAACAGTGTTATATATCAGATGCAGTGTCACAGAGAGGTATAATCCTATACATTGTATCATATTTAATCCCTCTCTATCTATCTGTACTTCTTGACACACATTTTGACTCACTCATATATTCCAGTACCAGGTATGACTGAAATAATGCCCTTGTACGCATTCTAGGTGGGAGAATCCAATGGATTGCATTCACAACCATTACTGACTCTTATCTTAGAGACAAGGTAAATTCATCTGGTAGTTCTTGCCCAGTCCACAGCCAGGACACCATCAGGCTGCAGCAAAGAAGTCTAAAAAAATAAACAAAACAAGGCATCTGGCCTTTTCTATTTATGCACTCAGACAGTGCTCCAATTTAAGTGACAGTTGAACACCTCTCTTTAAACCACTACATCATAATGCATTAACCATTTACAACTAAGCTACATCTTCTAACACTTTTTGAATTTATGTTTGTCTTTTACATTGTACAGTGCTCCACCTCCTTTTGGCTATGTTTGCGCTATAGAAATAGTGAACTACCATATGCGTACAGAAACTTAAATACACACATACATACATACATACATTCAGAGCAAATGCTACACATGGATCAAGTTTTGTGTTTCATTCCAAAAGCATAGCTATCATAAAAATCTACTATTTTACCTCTGCAGTTCAACATGGATGCCTAGAATATCAGCAATGTTCAAACCTGCTACGGAATTACCTCTCACAGATAAATCGACCCGTCTATTCTTAAATTTCTCAGCATATTAGCCATCAGCCAAACAGGTCAGGGTTCATCCAGTATGGGATTTTCTGCCATTCATTTCTAGCCCTGTAGCAGTGTGTGTCCCATCAACCTTTACAGACCTCTGAGTCATCCACATGCTTGAAACTATGTTTTCCAGTTCCTCCATTACCTATGAAGCACCCATTCAGGGCACCTTCTTTTACTCCTGACTGCTGCTAGAATTTATTACTCACTGCTGTTCTTTAAGTTGTCTTAGCTGCTTTCCTTTGTGACTTGTGGTGTTTTCACACTTCAGCCCATATTTATGAAAAATAAAGTTTGTGTGTCATTTTTCTTAACCCAAGCAAACGTGATTCCCTAACACCATCCATGTGCCATTTTTATAAAATGAAGCACAATGGCTCTAAGGAAAGATGCTAGCTGATTAGGAGTGGCGTTTGGGGAAATGGCACTAGTGGGTCAAAAATGACGGTAGGCTGATTAGCGTCAAATAATGACTCCTGTCTATACATAACACTACCTGTAGGAAAGTTACCACCATTCTCTGCCTGTTGTCAGTGTGTTTGACTGTGTCCACAGGGTTCCTGCTAACCAGGTCCCCAGTAGTTATGCTCTCTCTCTTAAAACCTGGTAACTTTATATTTTTCTTCCCTCATTTGACATACTGGTCCCCTCATGTAAGTCCATAGTATATGGTACCCAGGTACCCAGGGCATTGGCCTACCAGGGGAACCCTATGAGTTGCAGCAGTTATTATGCCACCCATAGAGAGCCTATGCAAAGTGTTCTGCAGTCAGTGTGAAAAGGGTAAATGCACCTGTTTTCACTACAGGTCATTGCAGCAGGTCAATGTGAGTCACCCCTATGGTAGGCCCTCTCAGCCCAGAGGGCAAGGTGCAGGTACCTGTGTGTGAGGGAACCCCTGCACTAGCAGAGGTGCCTCCACAAACTCCAGCTCCATTTTTCGGGACTTCATGAGTGCAGGGATGCCATTTTACACATGTTCTGGACATAGGTCCTTACCTATGTCCAGCTACATAATGGCAACTCCAAACCTGGGTATGTTTGGAATCAAACATCTCAGAATCACACCCCAATACTGTTGCAAGCATTGGAAGTATGATTGCATGCACTCTGGGGGCTCCTTAGAGTACCCCCAGCATTGCTACCACCAGTCTCACAGGGTTTTCCAGGCAGTTCAAGCTGCTGCCCCCCCCCCCCACAAACAGGTTTCTACCCTCCTGCTGCTTGACCTGGTCAAGCTCAAGAAGGCAGAACATAGGATTTTCTTTGGGAGAGGGAGGTAACCTTTGGAAATAGGTATGACTGGCTTGGGAGGGGTAGCCTCTCCAAGGCACTGTTTTTTCTTTTAAAAGCACATTTGGTGCCCTCCATGCATAAACCAGACCACACTGGTTCAGGGACCCCCAGTCCCTGCTCTGGCGCAAAACTGGACAATGGAAAGTTGAGTGACCACTGCCCTGTCCCTCACTACCCCAGGGGTGGTGCTCAGAGCTCCTCCAGAGGGTCCCTTGGTTCTGCCATCTTGAATCCAAGGTGGGCAGGGAACTCTGGGAGCATCTGAGTGGCCAGGCCAGGCGGTGACGTCAGAGGCACCTTCTGATAGGTGATCACCTGGCTAGGTGACCAAGCCCACTCTCTGGGTCTTCCTCACGGGTGGGTCCTCAGATTCGGCTTGCAGGATTCCAGCAGGACTCCTCTGCAACCTCCACTTTGACTTCTGGCCACTGGAACCGCAACTGGGCCCTCCAGGAACCAACAATCTGCATCCACGAAGAAGACTCTTCTTGCAACATTGCTTACACCACTCCTTCCATCTCTTGCAACATTTCCCTAGCTGTGTATCCTCTGAGGGTGGCAAGTCCTCAGTCTGCATCAAAAGGAAGAAGGAATCTCCCTTGGAGGGAAGGAGTCATTCCCCTGCATCCACAGGCACCTACTCCAATGGCAACATGCTGCGTGGATCTCCTCTCATCATGATCTGTGTAGATCCTGCATCACGGGTGGTCCTCTCTGCCACCTGTCCAACTTTGGTGGAGGTAAGCCTTTGCCTTCCCATGCAGGACTGTAACCCCATGCACTGCGTTTCTTGGAGCTGCCAAGGTTTGTTTGCATCTCTGCCAAGGGAACTTCAGGCTACATGCAGCTCCTAGCACTTGTTCCTATGATGCACAGCCCTCTGCGTGGTTCTCCTGCAATGTGGGATCCTTCTCTGTATTGCTGCATGGGTTCCTTCTGCAACTTCTGTGTTCCCATCCTGTGGGACTCCTGTGGGTGCTGCATCTGCTTCTGTGGGCCCTCTGTGTTGCTGAGAGTCCCCTGTGATGCCTCCTCTTGGGTTGAGTCATCCTGGGCCATGGTGGTCCCTGGCAGCACGATTTTTCCACTGACCACATGTCTGTCTTTGCCAAGCTTGTTGGTAGAATTCCTTCACCGACACCCATCTGCAATCTTCATTTCAGTGTGGGACATCTTCTGCATCCCTCAGGAACTCTTCTCCGGCTCCAGGTCTGCAGTGCTGACCTCTTCTTCAACACCATGGACCAACTCCTGAAAGTACAGCTGGGTGGGTGGTGGCTCCTACTCCTCCTGGACTCCACTGTGACTTTGTACTTGGTCCTGTCTCTCCACAGGTCTTCCTCTCCAGGAATCCACCACTGGTTTCTTGTAGTCTTGTCTGGGTGTCTTCTTTTCTTCAGTTTTGTCCTTTTGGGTGTTTGGGGAATTTCCAGTGATTTACTCCTGCTTTCCTTGTCGCTGGGGGGTTCTGTATTACTTACCTCTGTGGTTGGCTAATACTCCCAGATCCCCTCTACACATTCCACTTATCTAGGTGGGGGTCCTGTGTTCGCATTTCATTTTTTTAGTATATGGTTTGGGCTCCACCGGGGTCACTATTGTTTATTTGCAACTGCACTGTTTTCTAACCTTTTCTATGCCTATTGCTGTTTACTAGTATATATAATTAGTGTATTACTTACCTCCTATTGGAGGGTTGCCTCTCTAGTACTTTGTGGTATTGTGTGACCAAAAATAAAGTACTTTATTTTTGTACAACTGGGTGTTTTCTTTCATGTGTGTAAGTGCTGTGTGACTACAGTGGTTTTGCATGAGCTTTGAATGTCTCCTAGATAAGCCTTGGCTGCTCATCCACAGCTATGTCTAGAGAGCCTAGCTTCTAGACACTGCCTACAATTCACTAATAGGGGATACCTGGACCTGGAATAAGGTGAAAGGACCTTAGGTACTCACCCCACACCAGGCCAGCTTACTACACCACCTCTAACTCAATGCCCACCACAGCGAACCAGTGTCCCCTGGGCAAGCCCTACATGCCCAGTGCCAGGCAAAGGACCCATGTAAGGGGGCCCCAGTTGCACATCACACAAATACACATACACTTACCTGCAACGTGCCTGGGATGGGCTCCCCCCTCCTGTAGTGTCTCTGTGGGGAGGGTAGTGGTGAAGCTGTGGGTCTTTGTGCCCATTCCATGATTTTTCCCCATGGAAATAGGCCTACCTTCACATTAACACCTGGGCGTTAAAAAATGGCGCTGAGTGGGCTTAGTGCTATTATTTAAGTCCACCTCCCACTTGAGTGTAGTTTCAGCATCGGGTGTTAAATATGGTGCTGGGGGGCTAGTGTCATTTTTAGGAAGGGAACACCTACCTTGCATCTCATTAACACAAGGTGGGCTGGTGCTTCCTAAAAATGGCTGAATTGTGACAATAATGGGTCTAGCATCAAAATATAAATTTGGTGTTAAGTTACCACCACTTTTGCATCAAAATAAATCGTGCTAAGGTGATGCTAACCTTCCATAAATATGGACCTTCCTGTCTCATCCTGCACCATTCTCTCCCAGACTTTGAACCCTCTCTCCACTTGCAGATGCAAATGCAGGTACATACTCTGCCACGAAGCACTCATACCTGATGCCAAACTAAACCCCTGAGTGGTATTCCTGCAAGTCTTGTAATGCTGATACAACCAACAATTCCTGTGACCCATAGAGACATAGCAACTTCCTTGCACATCACAACCTTGACTTTCCCAACTTGGAAGAATCACCTAAAGGCAGCAATTCCTGTCACTCATGGATACATAGGAAATTCCTTGCAAATCAGAATCTTGACTTTCCCAGCTAGGAAGGATCACATATTATCCTATTTTAAATCAACTGCAAAGCAATGATCTAAGTTAATTAGGCTAATCTGTTGTTGTTTAACGATAGTTTTCATAACCTCAAAGCCAACACCTGCCAATGTGATTGTTCCTCTCTGTCAGTTATACCACAATATCCCTTTGAAAGTCCCAGCTTCTCAGCAAATTGTCCTCAGACACGCTCCTCACACTTTGATCACACTAGTTTCCCCAAACAACAAATATTCCTGCAGGGTAGCAAAATATTTTGACTCCTGCTCCCGCTCTTCCACTGCAAGACATTTAGCCACCCTTTCTTTTATGCCACCACAATTGAATACATGCTTCCCTTCTCAGTCTCATCTGTATACCACGTCCATACCCATCTGCTGTGTCTGACTGACATCCCATATAAGAAAGCCCTTTTCCACAATGGCCTTCAGTGTTTACCTCCTATTCTCCACACCCTGCAAGTTTCATAATTCTGTGTGCCCTGTTAGATGGCACATTAAGATACAAGCTTCCTAATGCTAGATCAAAAGATAAAACCTGCTGAAACATTTTTCAGAACACCAAATACTTATGCCCTCATCTAAATCAAATCAATTAAACAATTCTCATTACCACTGCTCTTGACATCCTTGACAGCACAAGTTGGAGCTCTCATTTGTAAATTGAGACCTTCATCCCCTTACCCACAAGAGAAGCATCCTCCTAAGTGCCTGTGAAACTACCAGCAAGATGTGAAATTACTGCATCAACTGAACAGATTTTGGTGAACCAAAATCAGATACTTTGTATATTCTTGTAAGATAATGATGAAATGTTGTTGTTTCCATCTCCTTCCATTTAAAGAAAGCAGAGTCTTTTCTTTTGGAAATAACCAGAATAGTTTTAGAGAGGACATTTTATACTAAGAAAAGATTAGTGCTGGGAAAGGGTTCTTCTCCTTTTTCAGCTTGCGTTCCCAGATTACATACAGCAAAGCAAAAATAATACCTCTTTATATGCCAGCTTACATCTGTGATATGAGCTTTCTGCTCCTTAAACAAATGTCAAGTACTGGAGTGCAGTTCAATCTCTCCCGACTAGCATGCTGCCATAAAACGCTGTGAATTCCCTAGAGAGAGGCAAAATCTCTCACAATATAAGATGGCCTTCTAAAATTCCAGCAAACTGTGTGGTGACATCATCTCCAATCAAAATGTCCCACAGAAATGCAGAAAAAGTGCTCACCCTAGGGCAAAGAAAACCAAATTCAAAAGACCCAGATTCCCTCAGCCACTGGCTGGCCAGGAACTGAGAAAGGACTCCAAGGGAGTGTCCATGCTTCAGGAGCCCCTGCCCAACTCTTGCCCCAGAGGCACAGAGCCCAACAAAGTATGAAGGATATATATTTTGTACTTGGAAGCCTGCACAGGCAGACAGTATGCAGAAATCAACCAGTGCAAATTGTAGGACGGTGCCCTTTTATAGTCTGCGTGTTACCCAAAAATGTCAATTTTTGTTTTAGAGTAGAGTGCTAGGGTACAGGGCCTCCAAATAGCTAAAGACAAAGACAAGTAAGAAGGATGGGGAAGTAATACATGTTCTTGCAACAAATGAGAAATAGCATAATAAATGATAACAGATTTTCTTACACTTACATAAGGCGAAGCAAGGGAACAGCTTAGGAAAAATAAAGGCAGAAATTAAAATCAGCAGCACCAGTTTAAGACATTCTCCCTCATTTATATGAAACTATTTTTGTAAACTCTCCTGGAAACAGAACAGAACCTGCATCCCCAAACTAAGGGGGGCTTATTGCAGTGCTGCATGTGATTTCAGTCTCAATTGTTTGTCATTAAACTCATTCTAGACCTCTGGGTTTCAAAGTGTTAAGTTTTCCTGTATACCTGTACCCACTGTTTCACATGTCCTAGGTTTGCAAATATGTTTTAAACTGATTTGGTGACCAGGGCCATTCCTGCAGTAGGGAAAATTGATATTTTGGCTAGATAAGAGATGACAAACATAAGTAAGTGAGGTGGTCCTTCACTGCAACTCAAAGTACACTTTCTAAACATAATATTTGTGTTAGGTGAGTCACTTAGAAAAGATCTCTAACTTGTACAAGGCATAGTATGCACATTTGTGCATTTTGTCAATTACCACCTGTTATGATTAACTACATTCAAAATGATTAAGGGCCCGGTTTTGGCAGCATTTCCTGACAGTGAATCAAAAAATATGCCGTTAGCATGCAGGAAAAATGAAATATTATGAAAGTTTATCAGTTCTAATGGGCCGCTCAATCTTCAGCTCATTTGAGAAATGAGTGTTTCTGTGATCATTTCTTATGCACGACAGTCATTTATTTGTTAAGTATTAATGGACAACAGTGACGCTCTATACACCGTAATTTAACTCCAAAGTAAACAAGGGCAAGAAGAAATGACAAAAATAGCAAAATATGTTACTTCTTTACTGAAAGAAGACTGATGAGGCATGTTGTAGCTTTAAAGGAATAGGCGTGGAAAACAAAAAATTAGTAATAGCAAATGCTATACAATATGATCTCAAGTTCTCAAGTTACATACTCCAGTGGCATAATGAAACTTAATGGCCCCCCCGCAAAGTAAATGGTGCCCCCCCCCCCCGGAGACCCACACAACCCCCAACCACTTTGCCCACCAACCAAAAATCTGGTATATTTTGACAGCTGGCTCCACCACCTACCACTTTGCTCCACCACCCAAAAATTTGGTATGTTTTGAAACCTCCAACATTTAATGTAAAGCCTCTTTATTGTCTTGCTCAAATAAGAAAGTAGGAAACACTCAACATTTGTAACATTATTGTCAAGAATGGATTATTTAACTGAGACAGCAATCAGAACAATCTCAGAAACTACCTATCGCTGAAGAACAAAGAAAAACTATGTAGGGTCTGGATTTAGAACTTACATTGATGGACAATAATTTGAAACTTTGAAAGACAAACCCAAATCAGCAATTTCACAGACTCAACTGACCATGTGCACAAGGAGTGCACAAAAACTCAGTATACCGCCAGCACGAAGAGAAGTAAACTGGTGAATTATCTGTATGCCACACATAAGAGACTGTCAGGAGTTGTGCATGATAATAACCTGAACTGAGGAAGCAATTTCAATTTCTGCCATCATGTTTTTATTGACAAGCAGGACAAAAATAGGCAGGCAAACGAGGCTGAGGATGAAAACTGCTTGGATGCTTCAGAACACTGATGCAGATATTTGGCTGTTTGAATTTATCATTTCTGTAGTTTAAACAATGCTAATTACAAGATTAAAGGCACACATATTGCAGACAAGTGCAAACAACAACATGAATAACACAGCATGTAGAATAAAAACAAACAATATCAGCAAGTACCTAATGACAGAACCTATACAAACCGTGGTTGGTAAAGCAAAGGAAAATGTGCAAATACTTTCACAGTGCATAATAAAACAATCACAATTCCAGCAACATAGAAAAATCAAGCATTTTTTGTAATATCTTCTCCCTTGCTTCTTGCATCAAGGTGAACATACTTTCAAAGTGCATAATTAAAACAAGTCCAGCAGTATGCAAAAGTGGAGCCAGGTTACTCAAACAATTCCCTCTTAGGTTTGTACATAAAGGCACAAATATTTCAAAGCGACTGGTAAACAATAACAAATAAAGCACCATGCAATAATCAAACCAGTTTAGGCCAACAATTCCCTTTTTTTTTTTTTAAGGTGTGAATATTTTAAAGTGAGTGATAAATCAATAACAAGTACAGCAGGCAGCAGTAAACAAAAGTCAAACCAGTTTAGTCACCTATGCCACTTTGGCTTGTGCATGAAGGTGCAAATATTTTAAAGTGATTGGTAAAACAATAACAAGTACAAGAGGCAGCAGCATACAAAAAGCAAACCAGTTCAGTCGAAATAATCCCCATTTGTTTGTGCATGAAGGTGCAAATATTTCAAAGTGACTGGTAAAATATTAACAGGTTTAGCAGCATAAACATCAAAGCCGTCTAGTCAAACAATAACCCTTTTACTTGTACATTGGGGCACAAATATTTCAAAGTAGTTGGTAAAAAAATAACAAGTTTAGCAGCATAAATATCAAACCCATTTAGTCAAACAATATTCCTTTAGTTTGTGCATAAATGCGCAAATATTTGAAAGTGAATGGTAAAACAATAATAAGATCAGCAGGAAAAAGCAAGTCCGTTCACTCAAACAATGCCCCTTTTACTTGTGCAAAAGAAAGTGTCAATGAGGGGCACCTATGTCAGGTTAAATTAAATAAATTTCTTCTTGCCTCTATAAACGTATCTTCAGAATATTGAGGTAGCCAATATTTAAAGTATTGTGTACTGGCAGAATACCATATTACTTACTGCTTCCTCATGGGATTCAAAGGACAGATACATTTAGAAAATTGCACTATGAGTAGGGAACATAGTTGCTTGAGTCTGAATGAAATAATTGTAGAGTTTGAAGGCTGGTACAGCAGAAACCAATACTTAAAAAGAGGACACAAAACGGAAGGCTGCTTAGACTAGGAAGGGTGACTGGCAAATTGGACTGGTGGCTGAGGACTACTGCTTGCTTCACTGAATTGGAGCCATGTACTTGTCCGAAATGATATTTGCCTCTGACTTTCTTCATGCAAACTCTTCTGTTAGAGCTTTCACATTTAAGTTTATTGCCTGATCACTCTCAATGCTTAAAGTTGCTAGTCCTGTCAGCCTTTCCTGCATCATTGTGCTACGGAGATAGTTCTTGATCAATTTTAACTTTGAAAACAACCTTTCTGCACTGGCTACAGTAACTGGAATTGTAAGAAAAAGTTTAAGTGCTGTTGCAACATCCAAAACACTGGGCAGAAATGCATTGTTTCTCAAAAATAAAAGGTCAGCCAGATAATTTATTGTGCCTCTTGAGATAAGTTGTATTTGTTCTTTCTACACTGCTTTTAATGAGATGACTTATTGTGGAAAATCTAGGGACAAGTCTTTTTCGTATTGAGCTGCCAGGGTCATGGCTGCTTCAAACAACTCTAGCGTGTCCATACCAGCAAATCATGTGTTTATCTGATTAACAACATCTACATTAGCATAAAACACAGATACCTTAAACTTGTCTTTGGGATTGCATAACCTTTGGTCTTCACAGAGTTCATCAAAGTGCTTTTTTTTGTCTTGGTCGTTTTTGTGTAAAATGCAATTGAATCCCCCGTTCAGCTGCAACTGAAGATGCTGAGCTTTTAACATCTTCAATCTGTCCTCTAAAACTGGCAAATGTATTAGCTGCACTACATATGGCAAATGTATTAGCTGCACTACATAACATATTTGATGCTTTTAAAAGCTCGAGATCTTTAGACTGAAGTAGTACGGACACAATATTCATTGTTTCCAGCACTTTGGACTGGATTACAATCATTAACACAAGCTCAAAAGTCTCCATGCACTTCCTAAGACCATGGGCTTCTGTGCATTCATTAACCTTTTTAGACTGCACTAAAATGGTAGTGAGTACTTTCATGATATTCATAAAATGAGATCATAGAGCAAACAGAGCATCATGTCCGGATGCCCAACGTGTTGGACAGAGTCGCTTCAGCATTGGCTTTGAATGAGTTGTGCTCTCTTTTGTAATTGTAAGTACATCCTACCACTTGATGCTTTGACTGAAAAATAAATATACTTTCTGTGGAATGTCATAGAAGTTTGCAATTTCAGGAATGTGCAAGCAGGTATCATTCAACACTAGAATTAGATTATGAGCAGCACAGTGTACATATGCTACATTGGATCCTTTCTGACATATTCTTGTTTGCACTCCACTATATATACACCACTCATCGTGCTGGCACAATCATATCCTTGACATCTACATTTATTAAGCACTAGGCCTTTCTTCTCTATCAGGTTTACAAGTTCTGTTGCCATCCTCTCAGCACTTTGGTCTCTAATTTTATGGAAACAAATAAAGATTTCATTAATTTTGACCTTGGTTGGAATTTCCTCATCATTAAGGCACAGTGTTACATATTGGATAACCAGGCTTAATTAGTCTGCTTTTTTAATGTCCTGTGTTGTGTCCATTATACGAGAGTAAAATGGTGCATTTTTTTTCACTTACTATTTAATTTTGGACTTTATTTTAAAGCATTTCAATAGGCTCATTTTGAATAGCATAACTCAAGTCTTAACTCTGCCCTCTTTTGTAATCAGATTGTTTAAAACAGGACCATATTTGGCAAAAGTTCAATAACTGCCAAAAAGTTCCCACCATCTTTTTCTCTACATTTTTCTCTATTTCTCCTGAAAGGTAAATCACAAGTTGACAACAGGAGTGTAGCATTGATGATCCTCCTCAGAATTTGTGTCCAATAGTTCACCTGCTCTTTGTAGTCTTATTCCAGTTGTGTATCAATCATCTCATTGTGCCTCCATCTCCCATGTACAGCGCAAGCCACTAAATGTGAGCATGTCATTTCATGGCCTTTTATTTTTCGAGATATGCCTTGATTCTCTTTTATACCATTAGCCCATGCTTGTTGATAGGATGACAGTTTTCTATCTCAGAAGAGCCAACAATGTTTACAGTATGCACTGTCCATTTTTAAAGAGTCACACAACCACAGTCTTGGAACTTCATCTCCAGTCCTATTTGTCTTGTAGTAGTACTTAGTAGAAAAACACCTGTTTTTATTATCTTGTGGAAAGGGTCCAGTAGGCCTGCATGGGCCACTTCCAATGACAAACCTTCGTAACTAGGTATCTTGCCAAGGTTTGTCTAGAAAGTTCCCTCTATCACTCAGATACAAATCCTTGCAAAACGGACTATTGTTTGATTCTAGTTCTTCTAAATGTAGTTCTACATCTTCAATGATAATGTCTTCACTTTCTTCTTCAATGTTTGGAAATACTGCTGCAGCAAGTTGCACATATGTAGTTAGTTTCTTCACTTTCTTTAGCCATTGGTAGCAGCGGTGACACATCTGTTGCACTTACAATTTCTACACTTCGTTCAGTCATTTGTAATAGTAGACTCTGAAATTAATCTGGTGATGGTGTACTCTCAGTTTGTGGACAGAATTCAGTCACTGCTAGCTGGTAAGCTTAGCTGGTGTACCTGCAATTTCTCTAACTTTTCTGTAATGGTAGGAGACACTGCTGACACAGCTTTTTCACTTTTGCTTTTCACATTTAATGTAGTTGCCTGCAGTGTTTGCACAATTTGTGCTTCAATGCTAAAAGGTACATTTGTGGTTTGATTGGAGCACCGTAATGATTGGTCATGTGATGGGACCAATTGTGATTGTGACAATGCTGCTTTGTCTCTAGTTGATGATGCAGCTGCATCACCTTCTGGTAGTGATGCATGAGATGATGATGTACCATGATCAGCTGGACTCCTAAACATAGAGTCAATAATTTGCCTTTAAGCTGCTCTTGTTTTGCTTTGCCACTTCTGAGCACCACTTAAATATTTTCTTGACTGTTTACTCACTTCCTTGAGTAAAGGTTATCTTTAGAAAGTCAATGGCATGGTAGATTGGAAAACTATGAAGATAGCAGTAAAGATATTTTGGGACACAGCACAAAGATTGCAATTTTGTTTTTGTTCTACCATTATACTCAGAAGGAAGTAAAATACAAATAAAAAGATTATTACTAAACACTATTTAAACATACTATCGATCTAAAGAGTTGGAGCATGGGACACTGGAAGGCCGGCGCTTGTCCAAACGGTGCAAGAAGGCAAGTACTCAAGGGAAAGATGCAATAAGGGAATAGTAGAAGGGATGGGATTAAGGAGGTAATCAGTCAACAGATGGCTGAGAATGATAAGAGCCAAGAATGCAGGAGTTGAAGGGATAGATGCAAGAAGGCATGAACCAAATGGACAGCTGCAAGGAGACAGGAGCTAAAGGGATGGAGCCAAGAAGACAGGAGAAGAGGGGATGGAGCTGTCTTGAATGCATTATATTCTTGTAATTATAGAGGACTTACTTCCCCTATGTGGAGCATTAAAGCACTTGCTGCTTGCCTCCATAAGTAGCAAGCCACACTATGCATGGGGTTTGTGGTTGGAAGCGTGTTGTGTTTGCTTTGATGCCATGTGGGTGGTGTTTCCATGTTGTGTATGAAGACCACTGACTGGGGTGCGTGCAGCTTATTGTTCAATAGGGCGCAGTGCTTAGGAATCTGATGGATTAAGAGGTGTGAAAGATATGCACGCTATTTTGGTTTTCATCTCTCTGCTGGTCCATTTATGGCATTTCTTTTGTTCATAATCCCACTTTGGTGGTTACTGCACTGAATCGTCCAGTCTCAGATACTGTGTCTACTGTTTAAAGTTAATGGTGCTGAGCAAGCATAGATTAAAGGGTAGAGAATAGTGGAGATATCTGCTGGAATGGACTCTGTTAAAAGCATCCCACATCTGATTGTCATTGTAAGGTGTCAGGAAGAAGTCGCTGGGTGTAGTATGTAGCTAGCTGGGTCAAATCAAAATGGTCTCTTTGATGCATAAAACGTCTGCAGCAGGTTCACCTGACTGCTCGTGTTCTGACTCAAGGTGGGGATGAAAGATGAGTGTGTAAGCGCTGTACTGTGCAAGACAAGTGAGTTCAAGAAGAGTTTGTGAGTGATGTCTTGAGGAGGTATGTATATTTTTGGTGCAAATCCCCATCCAAAAATATGTTAAGAAATCAGGTTTTGCATCAAAAATATGTCTAGTTGCTTGTAATGTTTGAAAAGGAAATATAAAAGTGGATCTAGAGTATCTGTTTTCTACTGAGAAGAACTGGTACTGTGACTGTCCCATTAAAAGTAATGCTGAGAACTGCAAGTACTCTCCCATTAAAAGTAGTACACCAGTGCTGAGAAGTGCAGGTGACTCTCTCATTAAATGTACTGCAGTAGTGCTGGGAATTGCAGCTACTCTCCCATTAGAATTAGTGCACTAGTGCTGAGAAGTGCAGGTGCTCTCCAATTAAAAGTAGTGCACCAGTGCTGAGTACTCTCCCTTTAATAATTTAGAAGTGCAGGCACTCAGTAGCAGACAGCACCTGCCTATTTTAAGCACTGGTTTCATGGGACTGCCCATGGATCATCCATAGTACACCCCCTTGACACAAAGCAGCACAAAGCTCAAGTTGTTCTTAACACTGCCTCCTAAAGGTATTTCTAAATCACAAATTGTAGAAAACAAACTAAATGGTTCAGGCTTTCTAACAGAAAATAAATTAATTAAATCTCCACTTCTTTACTGCTCTGCGGGCAGGAGATGATTTGATAGAATTAGAAACTCTTTAGCATCTGACTGAAAGTTAACATAATGGGGAGTAGAAGAGAGAAGCACAGTGTGATTCATGCTGACCCTCTCAATTTCAAGACGTATTAGCTATTTGGAGGGTACCATGACAGAGGTACATCTGAACCCTAAATCGCTGGCAGCTCATAGCAGCTCTACAGAACTGATGGTCAACATTAATGCCAACTGTTGAAAAAATGCCTGGAGTGTATTTCATATTTATGGAAGCCAGGTGGAGTTGTGTTCCACCAGCCACCTGACCTCAGGATTCCAGGACTCTGTGCTGAGCTAACATTATTTAGATTCGGTCACCTCCGCAGGTGTACCCGAGTACATACAACTTATTTTTCAGAAGTTTTCTGTTAAATAACATGGGAGATGGAAATTATTACCTCCCATGTGAATGATAAATACGTTAAAAAAATACATGCATTTGATTATAATTTGGGATTGTTTTGTTGCTCATCTTGCTGTACCATTATTATTGACATGAAGCGAAAATATTAGCTATTTTGACATTGGCCAGTTATGAAAGCGGAAGTTAGCGCAATCAATATTGTGTGGTACTTCTGACTATGACTAATTTATCTTACATGTTAGAGTCGTGTAGTAAACATTTAAATAAATGCCCGACTACCCACTCCCCACCTCACACACCCACGAACCACAAGCTTGCATTTGAAAAAGGCTTTGATAGTTCAAACAGCACTGAATTCTGTGAATTTCGAGCAATTAAAAATGTGTCAATATTTATTTACCCAGAGCTGTGTGGATGAAGTACATCTGTAGATGTAGTGTTCATTTCTGAAGCATGATGCTTTTTCACTATGGTAACTTTTTCACATTGAGGGAATATGATGTGAGCACACTTGCAATACAAAGAGAAATGATGCACAGTGCCTGTAGCATTTCATATTACCTCAGAAACACTTAAGCAGAGTTTGAACATTCTGTACCTTTGCTACAATTGTGTTCTGCCGAAAGTTGTACACAAAGGGGCTCATTTACAAGCCCCTTGTGCCGCCTTACCATTATTTTTTTTAATGCTAAGGTGGCACAAAACAGTACCCCACCCCATACCATATTTACAAACTGGCCCAATGTCACCATTGCACCACTTTGTAAAGCCTTGCGCCACATTATACCTGTGCCAGGTATAATATATAGAGGTAGGTGTTCTCCTGCTAGAAGCCCTGCAGAGATGGTGCAGTGGAATCCACAAACTTTCACTGCACAATGCTGCGCCACCGTAGCATCATTTTTTTAATGCCTGCCCAGGACAGGTGCTAAAAGTGAGGCTGTGCTGTTTTCTATGGGGCCCCCTTAACATTGTTGGACTAGCATCAAAATGTTGACCCTAGTCCAGCAATGTTAAGGGTTCTGATGCTGTTGTGGACACTTTTGCGCCATGGTGCACTGTATTGTAAATAAGGTGCTCCCATGACGTCATTAGGGGGGTGCAGGGAGACGCAAAAAAAGTGGTGCATCAGAACTGGTGTGCCACTTTCTTGTAAATGAGCCCCAGAATGTCTTTTACATGGGCCTGGACATGCCAGCACATGTGTTAATTAGGGCCATCATGTTCGCAAATGACACCATGGACATCTTTGTGTGCCTGGGCCAAGCATATTTTGGGGCCCCTGGGGGAACAGTTTTGAGTTTATGATCCTATTTCAGCTCTTTCATGCCCTCTTTGGAGGAGTAACTGACAGTGCACACACAGTCCAACCTCTAAACGTGTTTACATGTAGTATTTTGGGTTAGTAATGTGTGTTTTCTGTATTGTAACACAGCAGCTGGTCACTAATATTATTGCAAATGATCTCTGTGACACTCTCCCATTTCTAATATGTGAAGTCCTGATTTGATCTAAAAGAAACTTTTTTTTGGCTGTTGCATGAAACATAAACACAACATTTCACTACAAAATGTCTCAATAGACAGTCACATATCATCAACATTCAAATGAAAGCAAAAAAATGGTATTTAAAATAATCTGGTAAAGAATGTTTCAAGGCCATCAGGGCAAGGCCCTGCAGAACAGTTCTGATGTTTAACTACATTATAGGATAAGCATGGTGTATGAGAGGGGACCATGGGACAGTAGAAAGGGAGACGAATGCAGACTGGCACAACTGCTGAAGAAGTAAACACAATATTTTATAAAATAACAAATAATTGTTATCACTTTAGAAACAGAAGGGAGGAGCGTGTGTGTTTTTCTCTGTATGCAGGTAAAAAATCCTGATGAAATACGACAGACATCTCGCCGTACCTGACAAAAAGCAGTCAGAAAATACATTTCTAGGGGGTGGGGGAGTGTAACACTTCAAACACCCCCCTGAAGCTACGCCCCTGACCAGACCCTCCAATAAAGAAGCATTAACTAAGCCATAAATCAATGGCCTCGCAGGGCTGCATGCCAGGCTCACGTTCCCAATATCGTGCATAAGAGTTATTATGGGCTGGGACTGGCTCAAGTCTCTGTCGCACCACAAGCAGGCCTGAGACCATGAATAAAAGTAGCACACACCCACTGCAGCGGAAGAGAGAACATTAAAACTATATAGTGAGCGAGAGCGACAACACTACTAGTACTAGTCGCCTCGTCTCACTCTCCGACTCACCTGAGATCTGCAGCTTAGTGGCAGGCACAGGCAGCCGGCAGAACAGATCGCGGCTGGAAATTAAATTATGGGCCAACTATCCCAGACCCACTGGCCACCTCATCTGCAGATTACACTGTGCATGCAGCATCATAGTACCAGCACGCCCAGACCTGCCCCATCCTATGCCCCATCTTGTTGCTAAAGACCACCACACAGCTGCACCAAGCACGCAGTGCAGAATGCAGCAAGAATGTCATGCACCATGTAATTTATGAGGTTGGTCCTGGGCCGCGGCAAGCGTAACTTTAAAAGTAGGTCCATTCCAAGACGGACCCTGCTGTCAGTGTACTGTGTGCTGATGGGTGCCCTGGAGCTCAAGGCCCTCCTGCACCAAAGGGGCTGTGGGGGGCTATGATACACACATGACATACTCCAATATCAGAAAAAAAAGTTTAAAATACTGTGATTGTCCAGGAAAAAATAAAGGCTCTGAGGGAGTGGTGATAGCTTTAATTTGACCAATCCAAATAATGACTTTTTGTCCACTCTTTGGACTGTACAGAGAATAAAAGTAGACACAGAGTAGCTCAGCAATCTGGATACTAATGAAGGGCACCCCAGCTCAAGATTGCCCAGACAGTGGAAAGTTTTTTCAGTCCAAGATGGCCATGGACTAAGGAAAGGAATTCTCATCTAAGATGGCGTTTTGAGATCAGCGTAACAGATGTTTCCTTAAAGGGCCCTACTCCTGCCATTGCTACAAACCCTTGGAGACGAGTCATTATAACGATGAAGCACCCAACCAGTGGAGAGAACCATCTTGATGAAAGCTAGTACCAATACATGAGAATCATTGACACAAATGAGAGACTCACTCTCAAAACAGACCACAGTCATAGAAAAAGGACTCAATGCTCTTGGTTCTCACCCTCAGCATAGACTATAAACATAAGAACAGGACACAATGCTCCTGATTCTAAATGCATTGTGATATTTTTTGATTGACCTACATGCTAGCTGAAAACTCATCCAGGACATCTTTGACTGCATGAACAAAGAGCAGACTTGAAAGGATGTGCTCCTGCCCTCTCTACCTGGCATATTGATGTCCCACGGCATTATATAGATACCCTCACCCACCCATATCTGTTAGTCTGCAGCTCATTATTTGATGGGTTGCTGAGTCTATACCTAAACGGTAAAAAATGTAAGTCCCACAATGCAATTTTTCTTTGGGGTTAACAGGCAGGATTGACTGTTGACGACAGCCTAAAGTAGAGATCAGGCCCCTAAATATGTTGTGTCTGTAATAGGACCATTCCTTATGTATGAAACATTTTGTTTTATACTTGCGATTCCTAGTGGGTCACAAATAGACCTACCCTATGAATATTAAAAAGGTGGGTCACAAATTGCGACCCATTAAACATTGCAGCCATCACAGTGATGTGACCATCATGTCTGTGATTGCTTTTAAATAGAGCAATCTATTTTTTTTACGACAGCCTATTTTCCTTAAAGGAAAATAGAATGCAGCTAAAATGAAAACAATGAACTTTGAAGTTTCATTTTTTAAGAGTAGCCAGTGGTCCGTGGAACCACTGACTCCTCTTAAAAAATGTTTTTCCAACATCCACAAAGTGGAAGAGGTCCCGTTGGTGCTCCTTCTAATATGCAATGCATTACCACCAACTTTGAGTTGGTGGTAAAATATCAAGGTTTTGTGACTGCATTTCGGTTGCAAAACCTTGATACATGACACTGGAAATTGCTATTTGGAAGGGACACGCTGAAAATGCCCCTTCGAAATAACAATTTCTACACCCAAACTGCGATTCTGCAGAATTGAAGTTTGGATGATTGTGCATCAGGAAAAGCATTTTTGCTGTTGCAAACGGCATGATTTCTAAAATGCTTTGTACATATTGCCCATAGTACTACAATCATCTGGATTCTTTTCCAAAGCAGTGTCTTCAAAGGAGTCTGGAGCCCAAGCCTCAGCTAGAGAAGAATTTTGCACTCTGTCCTGTGTTTTGCCTGCCCCATCTGAACACCCCTGATTTGTGCATCTTTGCTTCCTTTTACTTATCCACGCTGTCACTGCCTACGTCACCCTCTCCACTCCCCCACTCTCACCCCTACCACATCCCTACTACCATACAACATTGTCAACCAAGTGTGAAAAAGTTGGAGCAAACTGTTACAAGATAATTGTCTCACCTACCCTTTCCAAAGCCTCTGGAAAAAGGTTAAAAAACAACACCTTTGAACAATTTCTTGACACCCTGTTCATTGATCAGTATTACAGAGGCAGGTATGAGAGGTTCAAAATAGATTTCATTTTCTTCACTCACAACATCTCACCCTGGCTCATCATCTTCCGCAACTCACTTAACATGACATCCTCCACCAGAATCCCACTCGACTGCCAGCTAAAAGTCTCCCCTTCAGCCTGCATCAAAGGATCAATCATTATCTCCTTATACAACAATGTTAAGGTCATGATTCAAGCAAAAGACACCTATCTCTCTCTTTTTTACCTCCTATTTCCATCCATGTTCACTCACTTAGACACTCCTAACCCGTTTGCCTCGCCAACGGACTCACCTCTCTCTACACATTCCCCTTTGCCAATCTTCCTGGGTACCAGGAGGCTGATCCCCCTAAAGGTACTGGATTCCTCTATGGTCCACTCACTCCCTCTTATCTTTCTTGCACCCTCTCCTCACAATGACTTTAGCTGGGGCATCACACTCAACACTCTGTCCCAGCCATTGACCAAAATTCCCATTTTCCCACACGGACCTTCCTGGGACATCAAAGAAACTGTCCCCACAACCAGGATAAATACCCCCTTACCCAGTCCATACTGACAACAATCAGTCTACTCAGTTCACATATTGCCCTCTCCTCCCAATGAACTTTCTGCTTACCTGCCCCACCTACCTTCCACTGCTACCACTCCTCTTTCCTTGAGTTTATCCATTCCCCATCCACCACTCCCCCCTTTACTTCTTCCAATCCACCACAACCAATCTCCCCCCTCTCCCCATGCCTTTAATTAGGAGGAACTACCTACATTCTCCATCTATCCCCCAGGATAATTTTTTGCTTTGTCCACTTCTCCTGGCCCTCCACACCCATACCATCACGCTCAAGTTTTGTAATTATACACCCCTCTCTTCACTTCCAACTACTCAGCCCTCATGCCCCCTTCTCCTCACATCTCACCTCTTCAACCTACATGCTTCCTTTCCATAACAGCTTCCACCCTTCCTCGCCCCACCACTACACAATATGTATACTCGCAATGAATGGCCTGAGTTTCTCATTTACACCTCAGCAGCTCCCACACTTATCTCCAATCAACATCGCTTAACCCTGAGCACTCTGCTCCACAATCTAATGACCCCCCATCACCCCACCACTCTTCCCTCCCCGCTCTGGCTCTCAAGCAGTACTCTCCTCAGAACTCACCTGCCCCTTCTGACCATCGTAACATTCCCAACATAGATCTACACAGCCTTGAAAACAAACTAGGCCTCCTCATTTCCACAATCTCCCAGCTTGAAGTCACTATTTCCGACTTAAACTATAAAATGTTGACTGTATCTGACTCCCTACTCCCATTGGTAGGATTACAGAATACCAAACACTCAATCCCAAGGAGTACTCATCTCTCACGTCCCAGAAGAGCTGTGCACAATCTCTCCTAAAATGAAATGAATAATCTACTTACTAGCTATGCTACCCCTATCTCTTACACCATCTCCTCTCCAGACAGCACAAAACAATGTGCCATACTCATCAGCTCCTGGTCTGAACCATATAACAGTCACCCACAACCCAAGCTCTGTCCAACAGGATCATTATTTCTGTCACCAACAAAAGCCCTGACACTCCCTACACCAAAACAGTCACCTACGAACCGTGTTGTACACTTCACAACTGCAGATCTGCAACAAAATACAAGCTAGAAGTTTCAGATACCATCACTAATTACAACCTTGACCTACTAAACCTCACTGGGAGCTGGTTCAATTACACTTCTCACACCATTCTCGATCTTCTGCGCCCCCATAATGATTCCATTATTAGGAATGGTAGGCTAGGTAGAGTTGGGGGAGACGTTGTTGCCATCCTCAGAAACTCCCTTTAACGCAAGCAACTACACAGTAGTTATTTCTCTACATTCAAATGCCTTACTCTAGTACTTCAAGAGAAGCACAACTCCTCTATCAGGAGTAACATTGTTTGCCACCCACCAGGTGACAGCTTCACCTGTACTGAGGAATTCATTGACTTTGTAAGTAACTAAACTTAACAAAGCTATAAACACATTTTCCTAGGATACTTTAAACTTAATTTGGGCATCTTGGAAAGCTCAGCTGCCAACCAGCTTGTCACATTTCTCTCCAGAAATGATCTTTTACAACACAACTCTAAACCAACACACTCCAGGGGTTCCTCACTTGACCATATTATTTTCAAAGATGACCTGATCCCAGATGAACCGATACCTGTAGATTGGTCTGACCATTTCCTCATCTCTTTCTCACTCCACCTCTCTTATGTTGTAACCCTAGGCCAACCAAAAAGGGCAACTAGCTAGTTTTGCAACACAAAGAACATCGACCTCAATACTCTCTGCAACAGAGCTACGAAGGTACTACCAGACATCGCCTCAATTCTTACATCGGTGACCTGACCACTTACGACTTCACCGGTTTATCTGTCTTGATTGACAATTTAGCTTGACTAAAAAGCAAGAAGAAAAGGCCTACACCCTCTGCCCCGTGGTTCAATAAGTCCCGCTATGACAAAAGAAAAGATCTAAGAATCATGGAGAACAAATGGAGACAGTCACCCTCTGCCATTATAATTTCACACCTCACCTAAAAAATATCTTTAGCAAAAAATTTAATTACTTTAGAACCCTGCACGTCTCCACAAAGAACAGACCAAAGAAACTTTCACATGATCATATTTACCAACAACCCCCTGGCATATTCACCCATCAAATTAGATGACCTATTCGAGAAAGAAAAATAATTTGTACAATTCTTCAATGCAAAAGTTAAATCACTCCTCAACTATGATTCATACTCAATCCCAAATGAGGTATGTAAATCCAAGGGCTCTTAGTTCAGTTTTGATGTCCTCACTGAAGATGCTGACCTTCAAAACGTCCTTAAAACCAAACCTTTGAACCGTTCTCTACCCCCTATCACAAGCGACAGTGCAATAGACCTCTATACCCACTGCTTCCCTACTGGACGAATCTGGTTAACCTCTTTCTCAGCCAAGGGTCCTTTCCTGATGCTCTCAAATCTAGTCAGGTGACCCCACTACTAAAGAAGCCCTCTACTGATGTGGTTGACCTTAACAACTTCCGCCTATCACCAATCTTCCTTTACGCACCAAAATCATGGAAACATGTGTAGCGGAGCAGCTCACCCAACACATCAAAAACAACAATCTGCTTGACGAATTTCAGTCTGGCTTCAGTCAAGGTTACAGCACCAAAACAGTACTGCTACAGATTACTGAGGATGCCCTTTGAGTCCGAGACAGCAGGCAGTTCCTGCCACCCAATCATTCTTGACCTCTCTGCAGCCTTTGATACTGTAAACCATCACACACTTCTTAACATACTAAAACAAAGAATGGGTATTGAAGGCATAGTACTTCAATGGTTTGAACCTTACCTCATGTGAATATCTCAGATTATATAAATTGAAAACAGCCTCTCAAATACAAGGGCTGTAGACCAAAGTGTCCCTCAGGGCTCTATCATTGCTCCAACCCTATTTAATCATTTCCATGAACCGCTAGGAGCCCTATTAAAAAAGCTGGGATCCTCTGTCACCTCTATGCTGAAGACACAAAACTCTACCTCAAGGTGTCCTTCGCACACGGCTTCTAACTTCTCGTCACCACCCTTAACTCCATCCAAGAATGGATGACATCTCATCACCTAACACTGAATCCCTCCAAAACTGAATTCCTTTTTATCCCTACCTCTAACCCCCCACTTCCTATTCAATCATGGATGGATAATCTGAACATTCTTAACAGTAAATCTACCATCATTGACAGTGCCAAATCCCTAGATGTTATCCTGGACAAAGGACTCAACCTCCAATCCCAAATAAACACTATGGCCAAGAATGCACGATTCCAATTGAGACTTCTCTGGGGGATCCAACGTATCATTCTGAGCAAGACCTGAAAACTCTTGTCCAATCTTTGGTACTCCCCAGATAGGACTACTGTAATTCCCTACTTGCAGGCCTCCCTAAGACCCCCCTATCTCCCCTCTACAATTCAACCTCCACTTAGCTGTGAATTTTATCTGTGGGGCCAAAAGAAATTACCATATCACACTTATGTTGACAACTCTTTGCTGGCTTCCTATTGAAGCTAGGGCCATTTAAAAGACTACCTGCATCACTCATAAAGCCCTTGACACCTCCACTCCTCACTACCTTGCAAACAAACTCAAGTTATCTGGTGCCTCTAGACCCTCATGAAATGCTGAGATTCTGCTGCTCAAGCCTCCAACTTTCAAAAGGAAACACTGAGGGTGCAGTTGTTCTAGAATCTGACTAGAATCTGGAACTCGCTGCCTCCAAACCTCTGCACCACCACCTCCTTCCAAATCTTAAAAACAGACCTCAAAACTTTTCTCTTCCAAGGACATTTTTCTCAATAACACTCCTCGACAAGCTCCTCACTAGGCATAGACCCTCACATTTATTGGCATAACCCTGACTGTTACATAATACTCGAGAGATACAACTCTGTAATTTAACTTAACCTAATTTACGTTAACTTGTATTTAACTCTGTAAATATGTATTGATCATCGGTGTAACCTGAATAGCTTTAGCTTCTCTAAATTTGTAACTTGAAATTAATAGGTAAGTGGTAAATATGTAACTCTTGTCATGAGTAACCGTAGTAGTTTTACATTTTGTTTCTTACTACGTCACTCTTAATCTCTCTTGTAATGTTCTTTGCTCACTTTGTAACTTCTTTAAATATGTAACCTATAATTAGTAGGTACGTTGAAAACACGTAACTCTTGCCACGAGTAACATAGTAGCTGTACGTTTTGTACCCTACTATCCTTTTACTCTTAATTACTCTTGTAATAGTTCCTTGTTCTATTATAAAGAGCTCGGACTCCTCTGGGTAATGCCTACGCTGTATAAAATTGCATAACTAAATAAACAAACAAATAAATAAACCAGGCATTCTTCTTGCAACTGAAGGAAACATGAGGGCTTGACCAAGACATAAAATCTTCTATGTACACCAAAGAGGGCGTTTTCTTAAGCTATTTAGGTTTAAGTAATTAGTTAGAACCCTTATTAGAAAGATTTTTGTGCTGTAATTTATATTTATTTAAAACATTTATTGAAATTACTTACTCCTGTCTGTTTCTAGACGCTGGTATCAATACTGGGATTAGACAGGTTCAAGCAAAGGAATCTACTAAAGCATAGTTTTTTTGTTTTTCTGCTCTAATCTGAAAGAGGATATCATTGTATTTTGTCTTCAATGTCAGCTGTATTCAGGGGTGTAGCTTGGTCAGTAAATTTGGGGGTGGGGTGAGATTCAGATTTTCCAACAATCACATTGCCATATAACGTTAATTAATATACATTATACTACAAACAGGATGCATGAAAGGGGCTAAAGGGGCACTGGAAAGGGAGAGGAATGCGGTTAGGCAGGAGTACCAAGTGAGAGAAAACAATATTTGTAAAATGACAAATATTTTTAAAGACATTCAACACAGAGAGAGGGACAGAGTGTGTGTACGTTTTTGTCTGTGTGTATATAAAAATCAGACAGACACCTCACCATACCCCACTGAAATCACCTATACCAAACTATGTGCCAAAAAATACATTTATTAGCGGGGTGTAACACCCCAAACACCATCCGGACCTACGCCCCTGGCTGTAATGGCTTTTCTGTTCTTTATATCTGTACGTGGGGGAAAGACTTGTAAAGCAATTGCTAAAAGTGGAAGGTGTCAGGGTTCCATCATAGTACTTCTGAAGAGACAGCAAGGGGTGTGGCTTTGTTCCATCTGCTGGATGGTGCTTATAGCTCAGGTTAGCAGTGTTGGAAACGCACCATGCGCTTTCTAATATATCCAATATCACCGGCTCAGTCTAAATTCATTTGGCCCAGTATACATGTTTTCGACTGATTCTAGTTGTGGCCTATACAATTTTAGACATTGGATATAAAAACTATCACAGAAATGCAAATCTACTGTTTAATTATGGTAATTAAAACCAATTTACACCATTATGCCATAAAGCAACTTATTGAGGATCCAAATTTAGGCCAGCGACCTCCTGTCCTGTAAAAACCGCTTCTAACTGGGCAATTGGAATTTTCACAAAAGGCACTATGGCGCTCATTTCGTTGTATGGTTCTTAGCACAACGTGGCACACCCCGTTTCTATAGAATGAAATTGCTATTTACTTAGTGAGAGACAACAAAACACATTCCTACCTCTTTAGCTGTGGAGAGAACACTTTGGCAGGTACAAACAAAACAGGCTCTTTTAAGATAAAACATACCACTTCGAAGTGACCTCTGATTTAAGAGCGCTGTGGACTTTTATGTGCCAAGATAATGGAATTCTGCTTCTCCAGCCACGCACACGGCGAGCATTGTGTCATTTGTGCTCAGCCTCATGAGCACACAGACGTTGAGTTTTAGGGGCGATGTGACATTTGTTGGCCTCCAGGGACGCACCACGAATGAATGCAATAAAGAGGTTACTTGCTTTCACGATTGGCAGTGTGTGTGCCAGAGTGTGGGGCAGGTTATCGAGTATCTGAAGGGAAAGGTCTCAGGCAGCCTCTGCCAGCCATTTTTCATCTGCTTCAACTATCTGCTCTCAAAGTGCTGGCTTTACAAAAGAAAAGGAGTAAGTCTACTTAGGAAACAGTGAAGATTGCAGTGGCGGCCGGTAATTTTAGGAGGGGGGCAGGCAGCACAATCACACTCATTCATACACACACGCACGAACATCCATTCACTACACTCATCAACATTCAAACATACCCACAGGCACCAAACATTCATTTAAGAAACACACACTTACCTTCACACACACACACACACACACACACTTACCTTAGGTTAGCCAGTGTGGGAAGGCAGCAGTCCCAACTTCGTCGCAGAGTGGGATGGGGTCAGTGAGACTGCTGATCCCTCCCCACTCTGTGACGAGGTGTCACCGATTGACACTCACCCTGGGTGCTTCGGGGGCTTAAACCTGAAGCGCCCAGGTCGAAGTCAATGGGTGACGCTTCCCCTTGTCGAGGCACCTTTGTTGAGCTGGGGAGGTCACGCCCATAGGAGCTGTGACCTCTTAAGCTCAGCAAAGTTCAACTCAGACAGCCAGGAATCTGTGCAAATTGTGCATGTCTCACTCCTGGCTGCCTGATCTGAACATGAAGAGTGTCTGTCAGGCTGACCTTTTCTCAGCCTGACAGGCACGCTTCATGAGGGGCAAAAGGTGGGGGGGCGTGGCCTCTCCAGCCTAAAGGACGGGCCGCGGCTGTCCCCGGCATTCTGCACAGGACCCTCTTCTTTACCACCAACTCTGCACCACATGCCGCCCACTGTACAATACGTGCCCTGCGCCGCCCCGTACGTTACATGCTTTAGTACACCTGTAAACAAGCAACTTACCCCGGAAGCTCATTATTTGCTTATATACTACAATGCGGGAAAAGGTGCCGTTGTTATTTTCCTACAGCCGGCACTGCTCAGGAATTTGATCCACATTCCCCCTTATCTAAGGCACAATGGACATATTGTAGCCACACCGTGAGACTGTTGCCCAGCTATAGACTTTGACTTATCCACTTCAAGTTTCTTCATAGTCTCTATGGTACACCTACGTGGCTGCACAGCATGGGCCTAATTGTGAAGGCGTGTTGCTGCCCCGCAGGCTATGTTCATCCACCTTGCAATGGACTGCCCAAATGTAGCCAGCTACTGAATGAATGTTTATAAAGATCTGGCTCAGACCACTGGACATTTGCTACTGCAGATCCCATTGGTAGGCCTCCTGGGTTTTGTTAAGGATGGTCTCCACGGTGTTCGCTGCCTCACTACAATGCTACTGCTTCTGGCTAAGTGGCAGGTTGCAATTAACTGGGGCAGGAGATTGCGTCTAGGGTCTCGGACTGGCTACGAGATTCAGCCTACAGCCAGGAGCAGCACTACAACTATTGGGAACTCATGCTGATGCAAACCTGTGCGAAGGACATATGGGGTCCTTTGTCTTTCCATCTGGGACAGATTGAAATTAATGGACCATTACCCACTGCTGTGACCTCTCCAGCTACGGGGTCTATGCCCCACCTGCCAGCAGGAACTTCTTGGATGATTAATTGCCCTCTCCGCCTTTATCTATGGGTCTGTGCACTGACTGCTCTCTGCTTTCTGTAGTAATGTTTTATTTCCATATTCTACTGTTCATGGTGTCACCTCACCCTATTTCTGTTTCCATGTATGAGAAAATGGTCTGACAGGTTAAACATGTAATAATTTCCCTATTTTCTCTCCCCTTCACATCCATGTGCTCTTTCCGTTGCTGTTGTTACTTCTTACTGAAATGGCAATAAACAAAAAAAATGCCAAGGTGGAGTTGTTCCTAGTTTTTATTTGGTTACTTTTTTGTTCTTTATTCAATGTTTTTCACTAGTAAAGGAAAAGGTAATGTAGTATCCTACATTAAGGTGATTGGCCCTGACACTCATTGGAATGTAATGAGGTGAGGGCTGGAATGTTGGTTTTTAAAGGATGTGTCAGTTGAGATGGTTGGGCGGTGGGAGAGACAATGATGTTACTCTCTGTAGCAGCTCTGTTTACAATAAACCTGAAGTTTATAATTAACTCATGCCTTGTCAACATGTCAAAATCCAAAGGTTACCAGAGTATGCCCACTCATTGAGAAAACTGGTATACAGAAGCGACTATAGGTACAAATTGATGCCCGCTGCCGCAGGCTACATTGGACATGCAGGCAGCCTACATCGGACCCTCTATGGGAGTAGCTGAATAGACACACTGCAGACATTTGTTGTGTTAGAGTGACTTGATGTAGCACTAATGAATCACACCCGAAGGAGTACCTTGGCACAGTACTAGGTAGGAGAATGAATCAGAATAGCCAAGACTTAAGAAGTTTTTTTTTAAAGCTGTTGAAATTAGAGCAAGAATGGATGTGAAAAGGAAGTTGTGGGGAGCAAGATAGGAAAATGACCTGCCACTGTATTTAACCATTCAAATGCGGCAGGGACATAGCAGACGCTGGCTTTTTAATTCTAATATTCTGAGTGGGTGAGTAAGGAAGAAGTTTTTCTTGAAGATAAAGTGGGCTTTTACCAAACAAAGATTTGTGAAAAAGACACAAAAGTTAGAACAGAGAGTGTTTTTTCATAGGAAGCTAAAGGAGGCATTTTAGTGTGGATTCGGAAGGGGAGCAAGAAAGGAGTTTGCAAACCAGACGTGCAGCCGTGCTCAGAACCAATTGCAGTTTAAAGAGTTGCAACTCATTAGCAGCTACCAAAAAGGCCTTTCTATAATCCAAGCGACTCCCAATGAGAGCCTGAGTAAGAGTTCTCCTAGAATTAAAAGAAAGCCACTGAAATACATTTTAAGCATGCACATAATACCAAAGCAAAGTGGACCTAAACTGCTCTCTCCTGTAGAGGTTCTCGTCAACCAGAATGCAGATGTTTTTTATCTCATATTTAGGATGGGGGACCAAGTCAGAGGGACACCTGTCATTAGACCAGTAGGTGTGAGCCTTGCCAAACAGCAGAATCTCAGTCTTGTCTCCATTTAACTGTAAGGACTTTTAAGTCATACGGGAGGCAACTTTCCTCATGCATTCAACGTCTGCTTTTGGCATTTTCTGAGTTGTGTCCCAAAGAGATGATCAATTGTGTGTCATCTGCATAAGAGTTGACTTCAAAGACACACGATTTAAGAATTTGGGGAAGGGGTGCTACATAGATGTTAAAAATAGAGGGCTCAGAGAAGAGCCCTGAGGTCCCCCCTTCTTTAGTGTCATGGTGCAAGATTTGAGTAAATCAAGGGACACAGTCTGGGTCCAGTTATCAAGAAAGTCTTTAAGCCAACCAGAAGCTTTCCCATGGAGATAGACAGTATCGAATGAAGCAAACAAGTCAAGTAACATCAACATTGCTGGGCAGCCAGTGTCCAGAGAAATTCTGATGGAGTCCAGTACAGCCACCAGTGCTGTTTCCAAGCTGTGAAAAGCTCTATAGCCCAACTATATAGGGTTCAATAGACAGTGGATTTCAAGGTAATAGGAGAGTTGTTTGTTTACTAGGGTCTCCAAGATTTTTCTAAGTTAGAGGAGGAGCGAGATAGATCTACAGTTGACAAGCTCACTCGGATCAGCATTCTATTTTTTCAGGATTGGTGTAGCTTGTGCTGCGTTTCATTCCAATGGCATAATAGCAGAACTGAGAGAAAGGTTGAACAATTAAGTGATGACATGAAGAGGTAAAGTAGATAAAGTCACCATACTATATGGAGGGGAGAGATCGGAGGGGGAGCCTCATTTTAAATGTACTCATCATGTGAGAAACTTGCTCCAGAGTGATGGGTTCAAACTCCTCAAGTGAGGCAGAAGGGTTGGTAGAGAGAGTTATGATGGAGGGTGCAGCCACCAGTGATGTAGAGTTAGAGAAGTTCAGGTATATTTTCAATATTTTCCATGCAAAATGATCTGCGAGAGTGCCGCACAAACACAGAGAGGAAGGAGTAACAGAACTACAGGCAGAAGGGTAAGTTAACTCATCAAGTACTCTAAACAGTTCTTTGGCAGAATTACCGACGTTATCATCCCCAATGATAGTGTATGATCTGCAAGCTTCTCTCATTTTTTATGATAGATCCCTAATGCAAGCTTGTATGCTGTTTTGTTAGGGATAGATTTAGCAATGAGCCATCTTCTCTCCAAGTCTTCTACAGACCGTTTTTTCCAATTTCAAATTCTAAATAGATGGCCCATACTCATCATAAGAAAGGTACTCACAGAGGAGAGGTATATTATTCTGCAGGCCCATTTACATGCACAAGCACTTACACTAGTAAATATTTAAGGTCCTGACAATGGTAACCTGGCACTGTATGTTGAGGTATACCCTCAGATATTACAGGCCAACCTGTAAACCATTCTCCGGGAGGGGATTTAAACATTGGGCTACACCCACAGGTTGACAAGTCGGGCTCTTGCCGACAACACCTCCCCTAATCTGTGAAACTGCTACTTGACACAGTTGTGGAAAGGGAATTAGTACGTATATGGCGAATCAGGTGCTCCATGATCCCAGAAGGTACTTGTTTTTCCACAGTCCATGATACATTTAGGCTACTGACTAGGCACTGTAGATGCTTGCCAGAAGACCACAAAAATCTCACGCTTACCCAGAACACTGTCTGGCCATTCACGGATACTGTTGAAGGTGCAGATTCTGGATCTGTGCCCAGAGCCACCTGTTTGGAGGTTGCCTCCAGATGCCTTTCAAGATGGTAGTTTTAGGGAGAGCCTTAGAATCAACTTATTTAAATATTTCACTCACAATGTTGGGACAGTCCAGAGTGCATGTACACTCTGTGAGTCCTTTAAGGTAGTAGTCCAGGGGGGCCTGCATCGCAAAACAATCTGGTATCCCGCAAGACATATGCTGCTTGTTAGACCAGCTAGAATTGGAAATTAAGGCACTGGAGGCTGATTTGCGTAAGGGGAGGATGGATCCACACAAGCACAAACACGTTCCAAAATCTCTGAATTTGTGTAGGGAACAGATGACAAAGGCAAACTACTTGAGAGAGAAACCAAAACGAGGGTCTACAGAGTGGGAGGGAGGCCTAATCGCACCCTCATCAGTCTAGTGAGGTGACTGTATGTGAGCATTGAGATTTCAGCCGTCAGTACAGAAAACAGGTAACCTCATGACCCCAAAAGTATTCGCAGACACTTCTGTGACTACTACATCAAGCTGTACAGCTCCTAGACTGACCCCACAACACACGCCTTCGAAGCCTGCTTTGATAGTATAACTCTGATGTGGCTTCAGGAGGCTCATAGGCAATATTCTGGGAGACCCATAATGTCAAAAGAGGTACACTTAGTGATAAGGAGTCCATTAGTCAGCAAGGCACCTTGCACAAATGGACTTTTGGTCCTGTTTTGGAAAGACTTTGTCCCTCTACTTGTGCCTCACCGGTTAGCCATATACGAAGAATCATATGAGAGGGGCGAACTCCCCCATCCCTCAGGGAAGAATCCCTGGTCACGCTCCTTAAGCCCAACAAACCTTTGGATTAATATGAGTCCTATTGTCCTGTTGTTCCCTTTCTCTTATCAATGTCCTTAACAGAATACTCGCTAAGGTTTGACTGGTTTGCGTTTAGTCACAGGAGATCCACGTCCCACAAGCTGCACACTCTGTTTAGCCTTGTATATCAAATAAACACCTAAGCTCAGGCTAAAGCAGCCTTTTTAGATTCTACAAAAGCAGTCAACACATTGGAATGGGGCAATTTGTTGTATTTATTGTATTTATTTGAGTGCCTAGGATTTGAAAGCAATTTAATAGATGCTATACCAAAATTATTACCAGCAAGATTAGACAAAACCGGCTTATCTTCCGTGCAGTATTGTTTGTGCTGGGAACGAGTCAGGGGTGCACCCTGTTACCCATCAGATATTCTATCACCATGGAGCCCCTAACTGCACAGCTTCAAAAACACCATGCTCTCAGAGCCTTGACTTCAACTTGTGCCACACCCTGGTGTCATTATTCACAGATGATATCACATTATCCGCGAAGAACCCTGAAGTAAATATGTCCCTCTTGATTGGAAAGATCCTAAAATCTCTCCACTGCCAGGCATATCAATAAACTGAGCGAAGTACAAAATTGTTCCTTGGCACAGAACACCCCGAGCTGCAAGCTCGATTACCTGCTAATGTGGTGCAAATCATTAAGGAAATATCTTGGTTATGGGTTAGTAGAGACATAAATTGGATGCTGCTGGAAAACTAATGTGCAACGCTAAACCAGATGGAACTTAGGTTGCCCAAACTTCAACTATCTACAGCTGGACAGTTTGTATGCCTCTCAACAGATCTTTTTTCTGAGTTTCCAAGCTTAAGAGCAAGTATGACGACAATGATTAGGGCCAATAGGGAGCCAAGATTGAGGTGGGTGGTCCTGACGCTGCCTTTTGACCTGGTGGGCTGACGGTCCCTGATTTCAAACTGTATGATCGCTGCACCCAGGCTCACTTTGCTCACTGCTAGCATCTCCCTGCTCCATTTCTGCTCCCCTCTGACTGAACACAATTTAGTGCTGCAAGCCCACATCAGTGAGATAGATACAGTCCATAGCACGCTGTAGATGTGGGTGGGGCTGTGCAGAAAGGAAGAGGTGGAAAAATGTCTGCAACCAGCATGCTGCTACAGGTTAACCTGCTTGGCGCAGAAAGTGAGTTCATATCGTTCGACGTAGTGAAATCCATAAACCATTACACTATACTAGATATTTTTCTATAATATAGATTGTGCAACATATACAATGGCTTACTCGCAATTTTGAAGTTCACTGCTGACATTAACTCCTCTGGAGCATCTGATAAACATGCTCACACCTAAGAAACTAGTTTAAAAATTATATAGTGAAATGAAGAAATGCATGCCCCTGTGGAGGTCGGTAATTTTAGGAGGGAAGGAGTGGGCAGCACAATCACACTCATTTATTCACATACGGACGCCCATCCATTCACAACACTCAACATTCAAACAGGCACACATGCACCAAACATTAATTTAAAAAACATACACTTATCTTCACACTCACACACACAAACTTACCTTCAGCCTCGGATCTCCCAGGAGGGTTGGGACTGCTGCATCCCTCACTGGCTGACCTTAAGTCAGCAAGTGAGGCAAGGCAGCAGTGCCAACTTCGTCACAGAGTGGGATGCGGTCAGTGAGACTGCTGACCCCTCCCCACTCTGTGACGAGGTGACACTGATTGACACTTGCCCTGGGCGCTTCAGGGCTTAAACCTGAAGTGCCCAGGTCGAAGTCAATGGGTGACGCTTCCCCTCGTCACCGTGGGGAAGTGCCTCGAGGCACCTTTGCTGGCTGAGGAGGTCACACCCATAGGAGCTGTGACCTATTCAGCCCAGCAATGTTCAGCTCAGACAGCCAGGAATCTGCGGAAATCACACGTCTCACTCCTGGCTGCCTGATTAGAACATGGAGTGTCTGTCAGGCTGATCAATGATCAGCCTGACAGGCACTCTTCATGAGGGGCAAAAGGTGGGGGGTGGGTGTGGCCCCTCCGCCCTAAAGGACGGGCCGCGGCTGGACGATTGAGAAGAAAGAAACAATTACAGTTCATATTTTTATTTGCTGCCAGCTCCATTTCATTTAAAATATCGATCCCAGAAGTCTATAAGAAAAACTTTGAACTGGCTGGTCTAGCCATAGAAACACATATTAGTGAGGTGTTGGAATGACTATGGTGGTCATTCTAACCTCGGCGGTAAAAAGCGCTTACCGCCGGTCAGAAGACCGCCATAACACCGCCGCGGTCGCGGTAAACCGCCACGGTCATTCTGACCCGCAACTGGCAAACCGCCAAAAACCCGACATCAACACAAGTACGCCACAGCAACGGCCAGCGAAAAACTGGCGATGACCAAACCTCCACCGTCACGCCAACAGAAATACGCCCATGCCATTCCGACCCACAAATCCCCGCAGCGGTCTTTCAACCGTGGCATTCTATTGGCGGTACACACCGCTGCGGTCAAAATACACACACCTTTACAAAACACTACCACATTGGACAATTCAAAATACACACACCTGAGACACATACACACACCACTCCCACACACCCAATTAAATATTAAACACACACCCACATCACCCACAAACCCTTACGACCACAATTGCGACTGAAGGACAGAGAGAGACAGCTCAGCATAGAGTAGACCATCACACAGAGGCAAATCACAACATCACCCACACAATATCCACGCACAAAACACCATACACCACCACACTCACCACACTCTACAACACATACACCACCCCTCACCTCATCCACACCACCCCATGGCACCCCAAAGACACCCCAGGTTCTCTGACGCCGAACTCAGGGTCATGGTGGAGGAAATAGTGCGGGTAGAGCCCCAGCTCTTCGGGGCACAGGTGCAGCACACCACCATTGCCAGGAAGATGGAGCTATGGAGCAGAATAGTGGACAGGGTCAACGCTGTGGGACAGCATCCACGAAATCGTGACGACATCAGGAAGCGGTGGAACAACCTACGGGGGAAGGTGCGTTCCATGGTATCAAGGCACAACATCGCGGTACAGTGGACTGGCGGCGGACCCCCACCTACTCCCCCAGAATTCACAGCATGGGAGGAGGAAGTCTTGCACATCCTGCATCCTGAGGGCCTCGCAGGAGTAGGCGGAGGAATGGACTCTGGTAAGTCAAATCTTCACTACTTCATTCCCCCCACCCCACCTGCATGCCAAATCATACCCCCACCCTCACTCCCACCCCCATCACACCAACTCCTTGCAAATGGCTCACCATCACAACCCACCCATCCTAAAACCTAGCCCTGTATGCCTACCCAAAGCATGGACACCCATCACCAAAGCATGCCCACTGCACATACCCATCTCCCCCACAAGCCACCATCACAAAAGCCCCCACAAGGGAATGCCAGCACTGGGGTAAACGGCCACCCACCCATTACACGAAATGGCACACACAGAAGCAATAACCATACACTAATACCCCTGCAGGACCCGAACGCCACCACACTGCCCAGGAGGGTCCAGAGATGTCCATCCCACCCCCAGAAGAGGCCCCCAATGATGACAGCAGCTCTGTCTCCCTGGACCCAGGTGACCAGCCCGTCCCATCGGGGACCTCGGGACAGTCGGTTCCCCACAGACAGCCACAGGCTACAGCAGACCTAACCCCCTCTGGGAACACCAGCACAGCTCCCACCCAGCGGGCCCATGCCTCTGTATCCAGGACACGTCAATCAGCGGTGTGTCCACCACTACAGGGCACCCAGGTTGACCCACCACCCCAACAACAACAGGGACCTGGGGGCAGTGGTAGTGGGCACATGGTCCAGGGGACAGAGGCCCAGGGACACAGGGGAACTGGGAGGGCTGCTGTGCGACAGGGGGGGGACAGGCCCAGGGAACCGACTCTCCAAGAGGCCCTCTCCTCCATCATGGGAGCATACCACCACTCCCAAGAGACGATGGCTACGGTACTGGCCAGGTTCCAGGAGATCCAGGTGCTGCAGGAGGAACAGTACATGGGGTTCAGAGAGGAACTGAGAAACATTAGTTCCGCAATGGGGACCATCGTCGTGGCCCTTAACCAGATAGTCACCACATTGCGGGACCATGTGACACCACAAAGGGCCCGTCACTAGCATGGACCAGGAACAGCCTACCACCTCCGCCGGCACTAGTGGACAGGAGGCCCCCACACAACGACAGGCCACCAGAACCCCACCTCCTGCAGAAGAAGAACCACCCCGCAAGCGGTACCTGAGATCTCACAAGAAGACAGAGTAGGATGCCAAGACCCCCACCAGCAAACGATACCCCCTGATATCATCCCACTGTCCCACATTGTCACCCTGTCCAAACTTAAACTGCCCCTGCTCCATCCTTCCACAGGCATATGGACAATGCACCTGTGAGACTGAAAACTGGACTCTGCCATGGACATTACTCCACCATCACCCATCACCGTTTTACAATCATGTCCCTAAATGTAGCACTTTAATAAAATCACTTATTGCACTTAAAAAATCTGGAGTCTGCTTGTATTTTGAACAAATGTATTAGACATAACGTTGCCAAAATGTTCAGTTACATTGTGATGACAACATACCACGGTCACACAGCTGTAGTCCATGGGCAAACAAAGCAAAGGTCACGCAGTGGGGCCCACAGCTCTGAAAACGGAAGGGAAAGTCACAACTCAGTTAACAGGAACTGGGGGGAAACACAGACAGTAGAGAGGCAGGAGACTTTAAGTAAATGTAAAATGGCGGGGTTGATTCTTACCTGTGTGCTACTGAAAATACTGTTGTATCACTGTGTCCCTGTTGTCTGTGTCGTCCCGTCGTCTTCCTCCTCTTCACTCTCCACAGGCTCCACAGCTGCTACAACACCACCATCTGGACCATCCTCCTGCAGGAAAGGCACCTGGCGTCGCAAAGCCAGGTTGTGAAGCATACAGCAGGCCACGATGATATGGCACACCTTCTTTGGTGAGTACATTAGGGATCCACCTGTCATATGCAGGCACCTAAACCTGGCCTTCAGGAGGCCGAAGGTCCGCTCGATCACCCTCCTAGTACGCCCATGGGCCTCATTGTACCGTTCCTCTGCCCTTGTCCTGGGATTCCTCACTGGGGTCAGTAGCCACGACAGGTTGGGGTAACCAGAGTCACCAATTAGCCACACACGGTGTCTCTGTAGCTGTTCCATTACGTAAGGGATGCTGCTATTTCGCATGATGTACGCGTCATGCACTGACCCAGGGAACTTGGCATTTACATGGGAGATGTACTGGTCAGCCAAACAGACCGAATGATAACTTTGTCTGTTCCTGTACACCTGCTCACTTTCACTGGGGGGAACCAAAGCCACATGGGTCCCATTAATGGCACCAATGATGTTGGGGATATGGCCAAGGGCATAGAAATCACCCTTCACTGTAGCCAAATCGCCCACCTCAGGGAAAACAATGTAGCTCCGCATGTATTTCATCAGGGCAGACAACACTCTGGACAAAACCATAGAAAACATAGGCTGAGACATCCCTGATGATATGGCCACTGTTATTTGGAATGATCCACTTGCCAAAAAATGGAGTACTGACAGAACCTGCACCAGAGGTGGAATCCCTGTGGGTTGGCGAATGGGGGACATCAGGTCTGGCTCCAGCTGGGCACACAGTTCCTGTATAGTGGCTCGGTCAAGTCTGTATGTCAGTATGACATGTCTTTCTTCCATTGTCGACAGGTCTACCAGCGGTCTGTACACGGGAACATTCCTCCATCTCCTCGCAAGTCCCAGCGGACGGTGCCTAGGAAGGACAACATGGAGCACAGAGTCAAGCAACCCACAGGTACGTAACCACAGCTTGCACAGAACACGATTCGCTATGCATTGAATGGCTTGTATGAGTGGCAATGCAAGTCCTAGGCCTGTGTGACGCAGTACAAATTAAGCCATGTGGGCCCTTGAAATGGCGGCTGCCTGACCTGTGAAGTGTGACAATGGGATGTGAGGTCAATGGGCTGGCGTGGCACACTGTGGCGGTAGGCGGTAGGCGGTCGAAGACCGCGGCGCAAAGCAGCATTGGTTAACATTGAACCCTATGGGTCTCAGGAGCCAATGACGATGTGCGCCGGCGGTCGCGGTACGCACCGCCGCGGTACGCACCGCCGCGGGTGTGACCGCCATCTTCTATCTGCTTAATCACTCGAGAACTGATCATCCACAGGAGAGGACCTATACTGCAAGTGCTGCTGTGACCTCGGTCTGGAAGATACAATGGCTGCTGCGACTGGGGAAAGGGCCCCTGCCTTCACATCTGAGGAATTGGAGAAACTTGTTGATGGGGTCCTTCCCCAGTATGCGCTACTCTACGGTCCTCCAGACCAACAGGTAAGTACACTGGGACCATGCTTTGTGGGCAATGCCTGTGTTGAGTGGGGTGGATGAAAGATGGTGGGGAGGGGAGCGAATGAGGCATGCATCACACGACAGATGAGAGCATGTGCCATATGGCAAGGTTGGGGAGGGGGGGCCACTCACATCGACCATGCAGAAAATGATGATATTTATTTTCCCACCCTGTCCATGTCACATAGGTCAGCACCCATCAGAAGATCGACATTTGGCGTGCCATCGCCAAGGACGTCCGGACCCTGGGGGTCCACAACAGACGGGGCACCCACTGCCGCAAGAGGTGGGAGGACATCTGCCGCGGGAGCAGGAAGACCGCGGAGGCTCTGCTGGGGATGGCCTCCCAACGTAGGAGGGGTGGCTCCCGTCAATTGACCCCCTTGATGTCCCGAATCCTGGTGGTGGCCTACCCCGATTTGGATGGGCGCGTAAGGACATCACAGCAGACACAAGGGGGTGAGTACCAGCACATTCTGCTATGTTAGCGCACAGTGGAGGTGTCTGGGTGGGGGAGGAGGGCTGTGGGTATCTCTAGGCCAGGGCGACTTCTGTAGGCTGGTCCCCTCCGTAGGGCATGGCCCTGTGCCCCCACCCCCCACCTCTGTAGGGTGCTAAGTACAGCTATCCATGGCCCTGGGTCACCTATGTGTGCAGTTGTCGTCCATAGGCATGTAGGCCAAGTCACAATAATTGAGTAGTGTACACCGAGTGCGCGGCGTAGTGCAGGGGGCTTCTGTGTCTGTCCTCTCCGCCAACGGTGTCGCCAATGCATGCACTCAACATGTCATTTTTTCTCCTCCCCCCCTTTTTTGTGGTCTTCCTGTTCATGTGTGCATTGCAATCATCAGGCGGAGGAGAAGTGGCATCGGAGCACGAGGGAGCTGCATCTCACATGGCCCCGGGGGGCCATGCAACCGACTCCGAGTACACCAATGAGACGGAGGGCGAGGGGAGCTCCACAACGGGGACCCGTGGAGACGTCAGCGACACAGACACGTCCTCAGAAGGGAGCTCCCTTGTGGTGGCGGCAACATCCGTGCCCACCGCTACAACAGGTACAGCCGCCACCCCGCGCACCAGCTCTGCCCTCCAAGCAGCCCCTCAGCGTTCGCCCCGTGCCCGCTCGGCCAGGAAGGCGGGCATCTCCTACGCCCCAGGCACCTCAGGCCCTGCCCCAGTTACCCCTGCTGCCCTCAGTGAGAAGATCATTGACCTCCTCCAGACGCTCATTGTTGGGCAGTCTACCCTTTTGAATGCCATCCAGGGTGTAGAAAGGGAGGTGCACCGGAGCAATGCATACCTGGAGGGCATTTATTCAGGTCAGGCTGCCCATCAGCGATCGTTCAACGCTCTGGCCTCAGCACTGACGGCAGCCATTGTCCCTGTCTCCTGCCTCCCCCCTCCAATTTCCTCATCCCAGTCCCACTCCCCTGTTCCTCTGCCTATCCCAGCCACACCTACAGACCAGCCTGCACACACTTCAACACCCAAGGGCAGCTCATCCAGACATAAGCACCACAGATCACACAAGCATTCACACATGCAACATCCACATGCAGACATGCCAACAGCCACTGCCTCCTCTGTGTCCCCCTCCTCCTCGTCTCCCTCCTCCCTCCCTGTGACGTCTCCACTCACACCTGCATGCACACCACCATCAGCCAGTACGTCCATCACCAGCACACCCACCAGAACACTCCGCACACGTGCAGTCACCACCCCCACTGCCATTTACACATCCCCTGTGTCCTCTCCCAGTGTGTCTGTCACCCCCTCTTCCAAACCACATAAACGCAGGCAGCCACCCACCCAACAGCCATCCACCTCACGACAGCCTCCGTCACAAGCACCTGCACCCAAAGACAGCACACTTGACTCTCCTACAACCACATCCTCTTCCTCCACTCCCATACCCACTGCACCTACCCTTCCCACTGCTCCTAAAAAGTTTTTCCTCTCCAAAATTAACCTCTTTGCATCAGCTGACCCACCCCCTCCATCTCGTAAGAGTCCAAACAGCACCTCAGCCACCACAAGCCCTGCACCTACAAGGAACATAGTCCAGGGCTATTGGAGTCCACCAGCTTCTAGGGCAGCAACATCGGCCAGCAGCAAGGGGACAGCCAGCCCACCCCCTGGGAAAAAAACTAAAGAAGGGAAGGGCCGGCGCGAGAGGCCAGAGACAGCAGCCCCCAAAGGCACTACCCTGGCACCGTCACCTGGCACATCCACAAAGGGAGGCAAGGGCCCCAGAGAATCGGCGAAGGAGGGCAAGGACAGCAGGGCGGACATTTCCGGCAGCAGGCAAGCTGCCCAGAAGGGCCCCACCAGCCCCATTTCGGGTGTGAAGGAGGACAACCACGGGCCCAGGACTCCAGCACAGGAGGGCCCCGCAAGCGAAAGGTCGGATGGCGACTGAGCGGAAAATATTGGCCCGATCTGGTTCCCTGGGAACACATGTCAAGCACCGCTGAACAGGGCCCCGCCGTGACAAGCACCGCTGAACAGGGCCCCGCCGTGACAAGCACCGCTGAACAGGGCCCGCCGTGACAAGCACCGCTGAACAGGGCCCTTCCTGTCAAGCACCGCTGAACTGGGCCCCGCCGTGACAAGCACCGCTGAACAGGGCCCCGCCGTGACAAGCACCACTGAACAGGGCCCTTCCTGTCAAGCACCGCTGAACTGGGCCCTGCCGTGACAAGCACCGCTGAACAGGGCCCGCCGTGACAAGCACCGCTGAACAGGGCCCCGCCGTGACAAGCACCGCTGAACAGGGCACCGCCGTGACAAGCACCGCTGAACAGGGCCCCGCCGCGACAAGCACTGCTGAACTGGGCCCCGCCGTGACAAGCACCGCTGAACAGGGCACCGCCGTGACAAGCACCCCTGAACAGGGCCCCGCCGTGACAAGCACCGCTGAACAGGGCCCCGCCGTGACAAGCACCGCTGAACAGGGCCCTTCCTGTCAAGCACCGCTGAACTGGGCCCCGCCGTGACAAGCACAGCTGAACAGGGCCCCGCCATGACAAGCACCGCTGAACAGGGCCCCGCCGTGACAAGCACCACTGAACAGGGCCCTTCCTGTCAAGCACCGCTGAACTGGGCCCGCCGTGACAAGCACCGCTGAACAGGGCCCTTCCTGTCAAGCACCGCTGAACTGGGCCCCGCCGTGACAAGCACCGCTGAACAGGGCCCCGCCGTGACAAGCACCGCTGAACAGGGCCCGCCGTGACAAGCACCGCTAAACAGGGCCCCGCCGTGACAAGCACCGCCGAACTGGGCCCCGCCATGACAAGCACCGCCAAACAGGGCCCCACCGTGACATGCACTGCTGAACAGGGCCCCGCCGTAACAAGCACCGCTGAACAGGGCCCTTCCTGTCAAGCACCGCTGAACTGGGCCCCGCCGTGACAAGCACCGCTGAACAGGGCCCTTCCTGTCAAGCACCGCTGAACAGGGCCCGCCGTGACAAGCACCGCTGAACAAGGCCCTTCCTGTCAAGCACCGCTCCGCTGGGCCCTTCATCTCAAGCACCGCTCCGCTGGGCCCTTCCTGTCAAGCACCGCTCCGCTGGGCCCTTCATCTCAAGCACCGCTCCGCTGGGCCCTTCATCTCAAGCACCGCTCCGCTGGGCCCTTCCTGTCAAGCACCGCTCCGCTGGGCCCTTCCTGTCAAGCACCACTCCGCTGGGCCCTTCCTCTCAAGCACCGCTCCGCTGGGCCCTTCCTCTCAAGCACCGCTCCGCTGGGCCCTTCATCTCAAGCACCGCTCTGCTGGGCCCTTCCTGTCAAGCACCGCTCCGCTGGGCCCTTCCTGTCAAGCACCGCTCCGCTGGGCCCTTCCTGTCAAGCACCGCTCCGCTGGGCCCTTCCTGTCAAGCACCGCTCCGCTGGGCCCTTCATCTCAAGCACCGCTGGCCCATTGGCAGGGCCGGATCTGTGTCGGCCAGGGCTTCACGAAGCACTCTGGGCACCATGCCTCCTCCAGAACCAGTGGAGTCTGTAATCCACTTGATGGACTGTGGCTTTGCACTCCCCAGGATGGATCAGTGGGCAAGCCACCCACTGTAGAGACTTGAGAGACTGTGGCTTTGCACTCCCCAGGATGGTACAGTGGGCAACCCACCCACTGTAGAGACTTGTGAGACTGTGGCTTTGCACTCCCCAGGATGGTACAGTGGCCTTGGAGGCCCCTCGTGGATCTGGCGTCGTGGACTCAACTGGCTGAGGTGCCCCCCTTCCCTTCCCCCTGAGGTGCCTGTAGTTTTACTATCTGATGCCCCTGCAGTGTTCTCTCCAATGGAATCGGGTCTCGTGGGTGGGCTTTGCCCATGTGTTTAGGCCCATTGGCCCACGAACAATGGATGATAGCCAATATGGCTCGGACTTTTGACCTATGTATATATTGTTCATGATGTAATATATTTTATTTATATATTTCATATTTCACTTAACTTCAATTATGCTATAATATACTTCATTTTTAATGATCATTTTATTTTGTCTTTGCATTCTTCCGGGGGGGTTGGGGGGTGTCTCTCTGACTTGTTGCTCTGCATTGATGTGTGTGTTGTAGTGGGTGAGGGTGGGGGTGGGTGTGTGGCGTATGTGTGTCCCCGTAATTTTTTGCCTCCCCCCTCCCCTGTGTCGTAGGTGCAGTACTCACCGTTGTCTTCTGCGCCGGCGTTCGTGCTCCTGGTAGAGGAGCAGGTAGACAATAGCTGGTAGGATGTGTAGTTTGGGTTCCATGCTGTCCAGATTCCTCGTGGAGTGTGTAGAGGTGAGCGTTTTCCCGTTCAAGTCTGTTTCCGCCGTGTTTTTATTGGCGGGGCTCCCGCCCCGGAAAGGGTGGCAGATTGGTGAGTTGTGATAGGGTGGGCGGTACATTGTCTGCCGCCTGTCTGTTGGCGGTGACCGCCGCGCTGCTTGTCTGTACCGCCGTGGCTGTCAGAGTGTTAAAGTGGCAGGCTGTGTTGGCGGTTCCCGCCAGGGTCGGAATTCTATTTTTTGGGCCGCCTGCCTGTTTGCGGGTTGGCCGCCGCTTTTACACCGACCGCCAGGGTTGGAATGACCCCCTAAGAGTTGATTGTATTGGTCTAATCAAAAATACTTACAAAGAAACATTTAGGGGCCTATTTACAAAAGCATTTAGACTATGTAAAGTAATAAACTTGTAATGTTTTCTCCTCTACTGTAACAATTATTTCTATTAATGGTATTTTAAGGTTTCAATTACAGGAGCCTAATTATGTTTCAATACTTGCACAAACCTTTCTTTTCACAGAGATCACTATTACACGCCATGTAATTACAGAGAATGATAAAATTCTCACACCCAGAGTCACTCCTCTGTCCCCCACCTACTGTTAAATTGCAGCAGGTCAAACATACTGAAATGTATTAGGTCAGTGGTTCCCAACCTGTGGTCGGCTTAGAAATGAAATAAGATTTACAGATTAGGTTCCAAGCTTTCAGTAATGACTCAGTGTGGGGTCCCCGGGCTCCAATAATGATTCAGTGGGGGTCCCCGGGATCCAGTAATGATAACGTGGGGGTCCACATAAGTCAAAAGGCTGGGAACCACTGTATTAGGTGAAAATACCTGGTACCTGGACATGTCAGTTTTGGTGCTGAAAGCGTGGATATTGGAATAAATGTTATTTACCTCATTTGTCTTGATCATATCCAATAAGTTCATATCTACGCAGGATCAGATTTAATCTGGGGCAATAAATAGCTCACTAGCCTCCATGTAGTCCTGATCATAGAACAGGGAGCTTTACACAACTGCAATACATTGCACTTGACAGTTTTTTCCCTCAGAACGAAATGAATACTCATTGCAGGAAACAGTAGCCTTGGCTGAAAGGCACATTAGCACAGTTATTCTTAAACCTCTTCGCTGCTAGGCCTTTCCCACGAGTTCTAAGCCTTTTTTTGGCTTTTTGAGGTAGTTTGCGCTTAGACCTCCATACCTTTTTGTCCACATAAGCTATCCACTCCAAATTTGCATCCTTTTTTTCAAAAAGTACTGCAAAAGAAAGTGTCTGTTTTTTCCTTCAAATGACATCAACAAAAGGTTTATGGTGATAAAATCATCATCTCCCCAGCTTTCAGGAACAGGCACACTTGAGCCAGAAAACCAAATTTTCTAACACAGTTTTAGCATTTTACAAGAGGATAGCCCATTTTCCCTATTTTTGTGCGTTCAACATCCTTCCAGTTTGTGGTGGAAACGGATGTGAAACCCAGGGTGGATCCTGGAAAACTATACATTTATGAAAACTAGACATAATTTTGAATCCACCAAAGGGCCATTTGTGTAGATTCTTCATGGTTTTCCCAAAGAAACCAAGGGGGTCATTCTCCGCCGAAGTACCCCCGCCAGAACACCGCAGCGCGGTCAAATGACCGCCGCAGTGATTCTGACTTTCCCGCTGGGCGGGCGGGCGACCGCCAAAAGGCCGCCCGCCCGCCCAGCGGGAAAGCACCAGCAACGAGGAAGCCGGCTCCGAATGGAGCCGGCGGAGTTGCTGGTGTGCGACCGGTGCAGTTGCACCTGTCACGATTTTCAGTGTCTGCCACGCAGACACTGAAAATCTATGTAGGGCCCTGTTAGGGGGCCCCTGCAGTGCCCATACCAGTGGCATGGGCACTGCAGGGGCCCCCAGGGGCCCCACGACACCCGTTCCCGGCAGCCAGGTTCTGGAGGTGAAACCGCCAGAACCAGGCTGGCGGGAAGGGGGTCGGAATCCCCATGGCGGCGCTGCTTGCAGCGCAGCCGTGGAGGATTCCCTGGGGCAGCGGGAAGCCGGCGGGAAACCGCCGGCTTCCCTTTTCTGACCGCGGCGTCAGAATGCCCCCGGAAGCACCGCCAGCCTGTTGGCGGTGCTTCCTCCGTCACCTACCCTGGCGGTCATAGACCGCCAGGGTAGGAATGACCCCCCAAGTGTTGAAACGAAAAAATATTGAAAATTAATAGGAAAAAACAGCCATTTGTGACGTTATATTTGTGTAACTTCTCATCACAATGGCGGATTCATAAAAGCTATATACCATTACATCTGCTATACCCTTCCAGTTGTGGGTATATAAAAATATATATATATATATATATATATATATATATATAAATAGGGTTTATGAGTTTTCCAAGAATTCAAGGTACCCAGAACCAGTAACTGACTTGCACCATTCAATGGCTTTTCATTTTGTATCTGGTATAGAGCAATTCATGTGGTAAAATATAAATATATATCAAGGAAACCTATATATTTTCGAAATGGGCAGGAGATACGCAGTTTAGGAGCAGGGTTATTTGCACATCTCTGAATTTGTGGGCACTCTTATTAGCATGTGAATTAAGAGGTATTTCTCAAATTACGTCTTTGTTACACATTGTTTTACATTTGGAAGGTGCTGATGAAGGGAAACAAATTGGTGGCAACACTTGTTCTACTATTCTGTGTTTCACTAAGTCTCCCCAAAAAATGGTACCTCACTTGCATGGGTATGCCTACAGCCCATGACGGTAAATGGCCACAAATGCAACATGAGTACATCACATTTTTCCATGCAAAACGTATACTTTTTTGCAAAGTGGATAGCTGTGCTTTTTGGGCCTTTGCTCAGGTGGTATTTAGAAAACACAGCAAACCTGTACAATTTTGGAAACTAAGCACCTAGGGTAATCCAGGATCTGATGACGGTTGGCTCTCACCAGGTTATTTTATCCAGAATCCCTTGAAAACCTCAAACTTTGCCTAATAAAACACATTTCTACGATAGAAAGTTCTGGGATCTGCAAAGAGAAAAACACACCCTTCCAACCACTGTTCTCCTAAGTCTCCCAATACAAATGCCACCTCACTTGTGAGGGTAGGCCTAGAGTGCGCTACAGCAAACGGACAAAAATGCAACATGGATGCATCAAATTTTTCCACGCAATACTGACCTGTTTTTTGCAAAGCCGGTAGCTGTGGTTTTTGGGCCCTAGCTCAGCTGGCAGCTAGGGAAACCTAGCAACATGTACATTTATAAAAACTAGAGACCTAGGGGAATTCAGGACGGGGTGACCTGTGTGACTCTTACCAAGTTGGTTTACCCAAAATCCCTTGCTATCCTCAAACCTTGACTAAAAACACATTTTCCTCACCTTTCTGTATCTGCACAGAGCCACAAACTTACTTCCACCCAGGATTTTCCTATGTGTTCCAATAAAAATGGTACCTTACTTTTGTGAGTAAGTCTAGTACCCTTAACTGAAAGTGGCCCAAAACACAACATGGATACATCAAATGTTTCCACACAAGACTGATCCATTTTTTACAAAGTGGGTAGCTGTGGGTATTTGCACATCTCTGGATTTGTGGGTACCCATACTTGCATATGAAGTAAGGGGTATTTATCGAAATTACTTCTTTCTTAGACATTGTCTTGCATTTAGAAGGTGCAAATGCAGAACAATTCAATTGGTAATAACACTTGTTCTACTATTGTATGTTCCCCTAAGTCTCAGAATAAAAATGGCCCCTCACTTGTGTGGGTAGGACTAGTGCCCACAACCACAAATTGTCCGAAATGCAACATGGATGCATAATTTATTTTCACACAAAACTGTTCCAAGAGAAACCTAGAGAACCTGTACATTTTTTAAAACTAGACACCTAGGGGAATCCAGGATGGGGTGACAAGGTTTTATTACTCACAATGCCCTAAAAACCTAAAGCTTTGCATGAAATCATGCATTTTCCTTACATTTTTGTGATGGAAACTTCCAGAATACACAGAAATTCACAAAATTCCTACCACCCAGCATTGCACCACTTGTCCACTTGTACCAATACAAATGCTGCACCACTTGTGTGGTTGGGCCTAGTGCCAGTGACAGGAACTTAACAAACCAAAGGCAATGGGAACCCTTGTGTGGGGACTTGTAATGACATTGGTTGGATCCGTTAATGTGGCTAGCACTAGGCCCAACCACACAACTGGTGCAACATTGTTATCAGCAGAAGTGGGGCAGTGCTGGATCACAGACATTTTGTGTATTCTTGCAAATTCCGGAAGTATCCATCACACTAATGTAAGGAAAATGTGTGTTTTTTGTCAACATTTGAGGTTTACAGGGCATCGTGGGTAAGAAAATGGCGTGGGAGGCATGTGAAGCACACCACTCTGGACTTCCCCAGATGTCTAGTTTACAGAAGTGTCTGGGTTTAGTAGGTTTTTCAGGTGGCAGCCTACCCAAGCCCAAAAAATGCAGCTGTTCGCCATTGCAAGTGGGATGATACTGGTAGTTAGCCAAACCCTCTTGGCACATTTGTAAAAGCAACACCCAAAAGAATCAAATTTCCTCTTGCTTGCCACTGGGATGAGATGCTTTAGTCCGCAGGGAAGCAGAAAGACTGCTTCCCCATTTTTGATTGCAGCCCCCCTCCAAATAAAAAGTAATACCTAATGTCTAGTGGGGTTTCTACTCCGTGGGGGGCAAGTGGGTTAATTACCCTATCTGCCCCCCAGGGGGGCAGAGAGACAATATCCCTTTTAGGGGGGTTTTGAGGCATGGTCATGCCCATGCTGGGTAGGCTCCACCCTTACAAATAAAAAAAAAGTATTCCCTGGTGTCTAGTGGTTTTCTGCCCACCCTGGGGACAGATCAGCCTAAAAATATGCCCGATTGAGTGGCAGAAAATAGCCAAAATGAAGCCCCCATAATAGGAAGTGACACATTGCCACGGGCCACTCCCCAACATGTTATATAAAAATCCTTGGTGTTTTAGTGGTTTTCTGATTACCTCCCGGGGGCAGGTCATCCAGAAAAATAGGGCCAATATAACCCGGGGGGGCAGCAAATGGCCAAAATAATTCCCTCATAATGGGGAACAACCCTTTGCTCAAGGGGCTTCTCCCCAACATATATTTTTTAAATCTGTGGTGTCTGATGGTAATCTGCTAAAAATAAGGCCAATCTGCCCAGGTGGGGGGTGGGGGGGAGAAACAGTGAAAATTATTTTCAAATTTTCAGGAGTTGCCCTTGCCTTAGGGGCTGCTCCCAGCCAAAAAAAATAATCCCTGGTGCCTATTGAAGCGATCCCTGCTTGGGGGGGTCGCCCTCATTGGCCAATCCATAAGCAGGGATCCACTGGGAAAAGGTACCATTGAAAAGAGGAGATTATCCCTTTTCCAATGATACCTCTTCTGTGTTCTTCTGTGCTCAGAGGCTGAGACCGCCCAGCAAGCAATGAAGCAACAAAAGTGAAATGAGCTGATCATCTCATTTCACTTTCAAAGTATTGACGTCAGCATGCCATGTGTGGCTATCATTATTACATTAAAAAATTGCCTTGGGCGGCAGGGAAAGCTCTTCCCCGGCTCCAGAGGCTAAACAAATGAAAAAAAGGAAATCCGTCTGAACAGCGAAGGGATTTCCTGTGCATGTGCAAAGCATGGAATGGTATCGTCCTCAGCACATGCCCACTGTGGCTGAGAACGGACTGTTCTGTCCTCAGCACAGAAGTGGTTAATGCAGCATGATTTGAAATGGAAGTAACTATATTTTCAAATGTCAATCAATAAACATATTTTGTAAAAATAATCCCTGTATATTTTCAGGTCCTGATTCACAAAGGTAAACTTCCACATTTGTGTAAGTTTACTCTTTTTCAGTTCTCACAAAAGTAAAATTTAATAGTAAGTTTGCAAGTGCTGAGACTCCACAGTCAGGGTGAAGAACTCAGAACATAAAAATATAGGCTGTCCTCAGTTGGGGGGAGAATTCCGCCCACATAAAGATAGGTCTGCCCTATCTTTTTATGTGTAGAGTTCTCAGCCCGACTTCGGAGTCTCAGCACTCATAAACTTACTGGTCATTTCAATTCTGTGAATACTAAAAAATAGTAAACTTACACAAACATGATGAAGAGGGCATTAGAGTGGTGGTAGGATGGTAGTGGGTCCATTAGGTTGAATTTGGCAGCCACATCCTATGTCATCTTTTTGCCATGCCCAGGGAATTGTGGGGTAATCGTTACCCTGTCACATGCCAGACTCAGATGCAATTCTGGAATTTCCTACAGCCTGGGGAGAGGAAAACAGGTGCCCATTATTATCTCCTAGGAATATCAGCCATCACCAGAAATTGAGAATCTTTGTGTGCCCCACTGCTTTGCAGCACCTGCACAGTAAGACAGAAAGGAGTAAGTGAGTGAGCAAGTGAGGGTGCTTTTCAGGGCAGTGTACACACAGGGCATCTTGGTGCTCAAGTTATAGGTCACACCTGTTTTAGATGCACTGCAGCTTCTGAATCAGTCTGGTGGAAAGATTCAAATAGAATTGCACTAATTAATTCATGAAAAAGTTTCAGCTTCCAAAAACATGGCTTGCCAAAGCTGGGGGACAAAGCAGATGATCACTCTTAGAAGCCACATATAAAACAAAAGGTGGCCATGACAGATTAAAACTAATCCCTCTGCTTCAACTCCTTGTTAAGACGGAAACCAAGCCTTCAATGTTGGGCCTTCAATGTTGGGGACCAAAGATTGCACCTGTGAGAAAGTGTATTTTCAGTTAGGGGTGGATGGTACCGCACCAGAAGTAATAATGTCAATATTTTGTTAGGTCCAGTAAAGGTTTCAATAATGTAATCTTAAAATCAACCCCGATACCCATGACATAGAGAAAACAGGCTTTACTTTAAAACATATGTAAAGCATTTAGAAGTACCAAAATAGTTACACACTATAGAAATGTGCTACTAAACAAATTGAAATCAAAATGACAAAAATCCAATAAGTGGAAGAGTAGATATTATTTTTAAAGTTTCACATAAAAAAATCACTGCTAAGCGTCAAATATGGGCAATTGGTTACACTAGTCCGGGACAAGGATAAGGTTTAGGACCGACTGCTCTGGAGCGCGGGTCAGATACGAGGACTAGGTTGGTCCCAGTCAGAAAGTCTTCTACAAACCTCACATTTTCAAGAAGGTAGATTCTTCAGCGGGGCAAGGATAAAGGCTAGGTCTGAAGATAGGCTCATTGATGACCAGTTGATGAAGGAGGAGGTCTCAATGAAGGCATCAACAAAGACATGGAAATCTCTAAGTGGGAAAAGTTGAGAGTTTGTGCCAAGAAAGTCATAGAAGTCAATTGGATGTTGCTTGGCGTTGGGCTCAGTGAAGCTGTTGTCTATCAATTTTACTTATAGCTTCATACACGTTATTTTAACATACTAGGCCTGCCGCTATGCACTTTAACCTAGATATATTTTATTCAGCTTAATTTTAATAGCTACATTTGCGGTCTTGTTTTATTTTCTATATCTAGCTGTTCTTTGCCTAGGCCAGCACTGAGTTCTTAAACAAGACATTTCTTTCACTCTATGCTTTTCTCAAGGCTGCAGTAAGATAGGTTGCCGGCAAAAGTGGTATGCTTTGTTTCTGATGTTCACAGAAACATACACACTCTTACGTGGGGATCCTTTCTTGGAACATCACCTGTTTTATTATTAAAATGCTGTTTTGACCCATGTACGTTAGAGGGAGATTCCAGCCAGATGACCACAACTGTATGCTGATTGCTGAGTGGTTTGCTGCATCTGCTTATGTAGACTACAGGCCTCTTGCTCAGATATGAGGGATGATGTCTTCTCAGGGGAACCCTGAGGGGCAGAATTAGAGCTTAACATGCTGTGCTCTAACATACCCTAGGTAGGAGCTATTTTTAACAATCTTAATGACAATATGATAGTGTTATTTTTATGTTTCACTCTCCTTGTCACAATTTTAATCCTTTCATGCTTCATCATCCTAGTTATTGCAATCTATGCTTTATTATCTAAGATGCAGTTACTTCAATAAAACCTTATTGAACTATACTCTGCCTCCGATTGTCCTTCCATATATAAGACTAATCTAACTGAGAGAAACGGATGAGATCTGAGTGACCACGATTTCTCTTAGGAGTCAATTGTGTCATGCGCTCGCTTGCCCAATCATCCCTGCTCTAGGATGGAGATGAGGCACTGCTAGTTAGCCAGAACAAAACCTGGATTAGGCTGACCGGTGTCAACTGTAGTGGGTTCAGACTCAGTCCCCCACAGTGCAAGTGATTCTCTGGCCCTAATACAGAAGCCTCATTTGGCTAATGAGAGCCTACGCGACATGGCATGCCAACATTTGGTCAGGCACTAATTTTCTGGTCCTCCTGAGTATCTCTGTCGCATTACATGCAAATACACCTCAGTACTATATACAGAGACGTCCGTAGTATTGAGGATTTTCCTCCTAAGCTAAGTAGGGAGTAACTAACTGACGCTGTAGGTTGTTCAAGCTTGAACTCTAAAAGGATAATCACCATTTGGTGTGCTTATCTCTGAACAAAATTTCCATTAATCAGATCAAACCCACAACAGGTAGCAATTGCAGTTAATATGCGACCACCCGTAACTGCACATTTATTGGCACATGGCCTAACGGCCCAGAGGGGTCCAGTTACATTTGTTGTTGAGGTTCATCCAGCCTATAGAACAGAAATGTTCTATTCTTGGGTCACATTTCCAGCAATTGATGGGAACACAAATACATTTAATCACTATACACCTGCACAATACAGAGCATGTGCACATCAAGAAATACCTCTATCTTACTAAGAACAGAATAATTGGCTTGATGGTGTCCTACCCCATACCATTCTACATGTTAGGTTAGGTCCTCTAAGTATTGATGGTCCTACTTGGCCTTTATTGGCAACATATACACCTCACCCTGCTGCAGCGACCTTGACGGTAGCTGACGTCCGTCGCTTATATGCTGAGATTACAGCAATATACAGACGATTAGTACAGTTTGTAATGCAAACATTAAATACAAACCCACCGGCGCAACCACATGCAGTAACGCCAGGCATTAATCCTGCGACTGTACATTCGATCATGGGTAAAGGACCCGCAAAATGAGAAGAGATTCAGTTTTGGTTAGCTAACAAAATAAATGCAGTGGAAGCAGTATTTCCCCATGCGGTACCTCAGGATAAGCATTGAATATTAACTATGGGCTTGCCATTTGGGATGGCTCCCACAGTAGATAACTGCAATACTTGGGGCACGGTATTTGCCACGCTCTATACTGCCTCATATGGTACACTGACACTTGCCAATCTTTCGTAAGTGTTAAAAGAATTCAAGATGAATATGAGGCTTTCCCGGCCCTGGACTTGGGGATGCAATTTATGGGCAATGTTGCCACTCTATCTTCAATAATATTAAGTCATCTCAAAGGTGAAGCAGTTTCTCTCGCAGTGCACATGCGGCTCCGGGACGTTCCTCCACAGGATCAAGAACGTGAGCTGCTAAAGATTATCATGAAGATTTACTCTAGTATTGGTCGAGATAGTCTGGGAGCCAGACCCACAAGACCACAGATTCAGGGTAAATCTAATAAAGATTCTACCCAGCTGGCTCCTGAGGGTTCTAAGAAACGCTGGGATAAAAAACACAACAAACATCTAAAAAGGAAAGGGGAGAATCTATGCATATGGAGACCCCACAGAAAGATAGAATCTCAGAAATAGAGATAACATAAAAATGTCTGACAGATATCAAAATACTGATACACGCCAATCTCGTTCCTTTCAGGACTCAATGGAAAAACGCAGTGAGAGAGGTGAGCGGTCAGAGCAAAGAACTGAGTACTTGAAACTGAGACAGAAATCACAACGCTCTACAGAAGTTTCTGCAAAAAAAAAGAGAAACTTCCCCACCAAAAACCCTAATTCAAAAAGAAGAAAATGGCAGCAGTTGTGATTCGTCATGCCACTCAAGAAGAGGGCTCTATTGAAGAACAAGAAATGGGCACTACCGCTGCTAGACAGCGTGGCATAGGTCACAGTAGTTTGCTGGAATCTTCAAGAACATCTGGAGGTGAAAGCAACTGATGACTTCCTACAAGTTGAATTGGGGGACATGCGTGTCTCCATGCCTGATAGGGTGTACAAAGTAACGTTACAGTTAGAAGGAGACATTGAACGCACAATAGACACAATCTTTTGGGACCCCATCGTAAACATTTATGATATTCTATTGGCCGAAAGGGATTGGCCATCTGAATTTGTCCGTATTTGCCCATATGGGAAAGATGTTTTTGGACCTTCGTTCTCAGCCCTTGTTCCCGATGAACTCGCAGAATCCTACGCTATCGTTTGGGTGTTGGCGCAGGCACCCGCATTATATCACAATCACATAGGGTGGGATAAAGATTTACCAAGTAATTTTGATTAAAAATAAACCCCAACCTCAACCCAAGAATCCCAAAAAACATGATGCTAAAGCACCCGTGAGGGAAATCCTCACACAACTAGAGTACCCGAGCGTAATCGAACCCTGTGTCTCACCAATGAATAATCCTTTATTCCCAGTAGCTCAAACCAGACCAGTCGTACAGAATAGTGTTAGACTACAGACAATTCAAAAGTCATACACGCAAATATGCTATACAAAACTCACATAGCACAGCACTTAGAACAACATAGTGCTCAAAAAATACAAAACAACACTGGATATTTCCAATGGTTTCTTCTGCCAAAATATAGCACCTAAGAGTAAAGACCTAACAAGTTTCAGCGCACTAGGCTCAAAGAAACAAATTCTGTCGTTTACCACAGGGGTACAAGAACAGTCCAGGACTGTTTGCGGCTCGTGTGACTTCAATATTGCATGACATTGACCCTGAAGCATTGTCCTATGTAGATGATATCTGTCTCATGGATGATGAGTTACTGCAACATCTAAGATGGGTAGCCCGCATTGTTGTAGGATTTGCCGAATTCGGCTATAAACTCAACTTCAAAAAAACAAAAATAGCCTTCCTTAGCATCCTGTTTTTGGGATATGAGCTATCAAGTGGAGGAAAAAGCCTAGAGCCACAATTCTTGGAAAAATGTGCACAGTTACGACCTCCAAATACCATTTAAAAACTCCAATCACTATTGGGTTTCCTAAATTTTGGCAGAAAATACATTCCAGATTACGCATCACGCATAAAACCGCTATATGACTTAATACATCCTGACTTTTCCAGTAAATTTTGGACAGTTGAACACACACTCATTCTCAGAGCTTTGCAAACAGACATGCTTGCAGCACAACATTTACACACAAAGGACAATAAAAAACATCTGGTCATCAGAGTAATTGCTTGTACCATTGGTTTCACCTATGCAACTTTCAATGAGGGTGAGACAGTCCCGATTGCATACAAATCACATTTGTATTCAGCACAACCTCACTGAGAAAATTCTCACTGCTGTTCATATGGCTGTCATTAAAGAAAGACCACTAGCTCAGGGGAAATGCATTACTGTCGTATCTCCAATTCCAGCCCTTCAGGCTGTTACCAAAGCCAGCATTCCAAACGCTAAAGCATTACATCCATGTTGCATTCAATGGGCAACATCTTTGACAGCCACTGATGTCGATTACATTTTTTACCCAAAGTTACAAACTCAAGAATAGTTGCAATATGAACTAGTATACCCAAATACATTGCCTATTGATCAATATCAAAGAGTCATATACACCGATGGCTCAGGACAACCAGCAATAGGGACAAAGCATCAATACTGCGCTGCTTGCGCAGTTGTAAGCGGCTGGCTATATGTAGGGTAATAAGTTTTATCCACAACATACATTCACACAAGCCCTAGGGGACTGCACTGCACAACTGGCAGAGCTAAAGGCACTGGTGATGACACTGGAACATACGATCCTGCACAGCTAACACTGATTGTCTGTGATTTGTTCTATTGTGTCCAGTCTTTCAGTGAGTATCTGCACTACTGGTGCCAGCATGGGTTCTGAGATTCTAAAGGTAACATAATCAAACACAGACTTCTGTGGGGGGAAAGTAGCAGATCTGAAGGAAACACTACCAAACGTCCATGTTATACATACACTTGGACTCTAACGTGTTGGAATACACATTGCTGGAAATACACTGGCTGATGAAGCAGCCAAGTCAGCAGTAGCCAAGGCTATTGTTGCTGCAGTAACTCGTTCTAGAACAAAACCGGACGATGACAGATGGGCTGCCGTGAAAGCCACTGCTGAAGGCACGCCCTTTCCAAAAGCATTTCCTGCTAAATATTCCTACAATATCATTATTGCAAGCACATTATTGGTGGAAAGGTCTATACAAACAGAACAAGCAGTATGTACTTTATTGTGACATCGGCCAAGAAATAAAGGGGCCCACCGTCAAATGCTCACTGCAGACTCCCCTCCTAATTTCAGACAAACCATTACAATGTGTGTACTTGGACCATTGCAGTCCCCTAACACCGGACAGTGCATACAAATACATCTTAGTTGCTGTCGACTCTTGCTCCAGATGTCTATGGGTGTGGCCACAATGCTCGGCTGATGCTCAGACTGTTATTAAAGATTAGCAAGTCTTTATTGGCACATATGCAGTTGCGGCTTTCCACTCGGACCAGAGCCCTGCTTTTGCCTCAAGGGCATTCAGGGACACCATGGCTTCGATAGGGGATCTAACTCCATTACTCGTCTCCATTTCATCCCGAGGGAAATAGAGTAGTGGAGCGACGAAACCGAGATTTAAAGCAATCCTTAAAAGCCAGAGTATTAGGTATGGGTCCTCTTTGGCTTAGTCACCTGTATGGAGTCCAGAGAGCACTTATAAATCTGCCTAGAAGGTCACTTGGGGGTTGTACTTCATACAAGTGCCTGTTTGGAACTCTAATGTATGTTTCGGATCTAGATGGTCCTGGCGTGGAGGCTGCAGAAACACCTTTGACATAAATGAACGTGTCACTGTCTTGCAGGAATTACAACAGTTCTGTGACGACAATGCTTCTGCCAGTGCTGCCTCCGTAGGAAATAAGGATGTACCAATAACATCTACTAGCTGGATTCCAAAGGTTGGAGATCTAATAAGTGAAAAGGTTGCTGTGAAGAAGGAGTTCAGTCCTTCTTATTGTACACCAATCCCAGTCCTGGGAATACATGGTGCCAGAACTGTCATTCTACCACCGTTGCCTGGTGCTAAAGAAAGCCGCTTTGTATCTATCGACAATGTCAAGTTACACCATGTGGCCGATCCTGCACAGCAGACCAAGAGGAGCAACCAGTAGTTCCTGAATCCCTCTCACTACTGGTCAAGATGTCCCTCTACAAGTTTTGAACAGCAACGCTGACACCACTCGGAGTTTGGGAGGGTGGAAAATGATCTGGCATCAGTTCCACTAACATCAATTACAACAAACAACACAGAAATTGCTGATCGATTTGATTTAACTTCTACACAGACGGATGGCATGATTTACACTGAACCACCGTGGGAGACACCTGCCAGTTTTCCTCCTTTTAAATACGGCTCCAGTTTTTGCACGAACTGCTTCTGGATACTTTGGCAACATCAATTACACCTTTTTGGACTCATTTGCCTCTTCTACACCCGAACTGCCAAAAACACGTAAGCTGATATACTGGCTTAGAACAAATTACTTTATTTTCCCATGGAACTATCTGTGGCTTTCCTTGAGTATATTTGCTTTCCTCTTTTGGATTGGCTTTGTTATTACTCTTTATCTATTAATACATGGTCATTATCTTCCTGAAAGATCAGCAGTTGAACTGGTGGATGAGATCTTAAAACCCCATTTTTCTTCTCACAAGGTCCACGGAGACTTGTCTTTCGTGAACATTTCCACTATAGCAATTCTTGATGGGATTGTTTGGGATAAAGTCACATTTGATGTATATGGCCCCACGGAGGTCATTCAAATACCATATGTGTTTAAACTTTAGATGAACGATGTAATAATACCTGATGTTGTTTCTGATGACTGGGATGTGAAAACAGTTGATTGTATGATGACTGAATTGCAGTATTTTACTGTATTTGAAAGTGAGGATGTTTATCAATCCAAAGAGAATTATGGTGACATGTTTTCCTATAATTTTTATGGACACCATTTCATTCATATAGCAAGTACCCTGAAAACTATTTTTAATTACACACAATGGGAACACTGTCCAACTCCACCACAATGAAGTTCTAAAACATATTCTGAAAAATGTGCATATTTTTCTGGGCACAATGTTAAAAATGTTGAATCATATTATTTCAAATTGCCATTTGTGGAAAATGTACATATATTATTAACAGTTATAACATTTATTTATTCAGATTCCTTTGTTTCCCGGGTGGCTACAGAAGGCTATGAATATTGGCTGAAGTTGTTTGACTTAAAAAGTGTGTGGAGAACAAAAAAATGGCAAATAAGGGGAAAGGAAGCTTTATTCAGAGCAAGCCTGATACCTGTTGAAATGACATTTTTAAATGAAACTAGAGACACGCTTTGCAAAGATTGAGGAAATGAATGTGCCCAGTATCCCTGCCCCTACAAAATTTTACAAGTGGCAGAAATATGTAAATGCAACTGAAGGTCAGCTCAATGAATGGGTAAAAAATGGCACATTTAATGCTTCACATTTAATGCTTCACTTTTACGTCCTGGTGGGTGGTTATTGGGGCCAATAGATACCAATGGGTGTCTTAAACGTTTTGTAAAATCCACGGGGGGTTTAGAACAAGTAGGCCAGACCCTCGCTATGTGTTATCTGAACATGTGGGTATAGTAACAACATACAGTGTAGAGAAACTATGCGAGCAATGGTTGAAGAGTTCCTCAATAGATGCTGTTTGAGAACACCTCAGTCTCCTGTCTAATAACACTGACTTACAGGATTTCCTGTTAGGCCCCAGAAACCTTTCTGAACAATCAGTTGCTGCCCAGTTAAGGCAAATAGATCAGGAGAATTTACAGAAAGCATTAGCTGTTGTAGATAATTGGGTTAATACCCTGTCCGATTGCATATATACCTTGAACAACAATGTTTCCTCTGCAATAGACATAATACAAAGTGACATGTCTTCTTTACACCATGGACAGAATCAGCTAAGGTCCATTATGCAGTTAGGTTGGACACTAAAACAATGGAAGGCAGGTATCGTTCTCTCGCAACACGTTAGTGCAAGGGACATATTTTCCACATTTAATTTAATGTGACAACAACAACTAATGGCTAGGAAAGAAGCGACTTATGTCATGTTAAATACTGGAAAATTAGAAAAGTTGCCTTTTACTGTGGCTGAAATACCATCTGCTGAGTGGTTAATACCTGGGGTCATTAATCTGCCTATTTCAACACTTTAATTCACATCCTGCTTAAAACACATTCCAGTGGGCAGATATGAAAGGCTAGGAGATAGTTACATCCATGAGGTGTGGGAGATACCCTTCTTGTACAAATGTCTCAGTGGCATGAAAGAGGTCTTTCTTAGTGGTAGTGAATGTGAGACTTCTGACAGCCATCCAGTGGTTTGAAAACAGCTGTCCTTGCATGGAGTGTGCAACGCTTCAGCAATGAACTTGGCTTGTTATCTGAAGGGAGTCCCCTTGATTAGACCTGCGTTGCAGGTGCTCTCGAATGTCAGCTATGTCCTCCTCAATAGTGAAAACTGTTGTGGGATGTGAGGCAGAATAGTTTATGTCATTTTGGTCTCTAAGAATGTTACATGCTGTGGGAACTTTTTTCCTCCTACACGACAGAGGGAAGTAGCTGAAATTTGGCCCCATATCGCTACTTCAAATGTGAATTTTTACAAGTTGAGCAGACTCAAGGCTTTACTGTTTCAAAAACATGTGGCGCTCACATCTGCACGCAAGACCTATGCACTTCAGGTTGCAAGGGCATCAGCAAAGATACAGTCACTTTTAAGTACTAACTTTCTGAGACACTTTGCTGACCTCGTGGAACGAATATTTAATGCATCCAGTACTACTGGAATCGCAAATTTCTGTAAGGCTGTTGGTTCTGGTTTCTTTCGCATCTTCTCTTCTATATTCACCTTAATACTTTCTGCCATCCACTCAATATTCTCCAGTATTTTCGTTTTCTTTTGATAACTTTGGCTATAATAGGTGGCATTCTGCTATTGCTACTTTTTCCGTGCAATGGCTGTCCTGTCACAACAAGGAGGACTGGAAGCGCTTGCACCAGCGCAGCTCTGTCGTGAATGCACAATACAGTACTTTGGATCATCACTCCTGGAGCAATTGGAGTGTGACTGGTCTCTTTCATTCAGGCCGGTTTTACATTGTGTGCAGCCCGTGTTTCGGTGCCTCTGGTGCTCGTTCGAACATGCACTGAAAGTTCATCTTTCTACGCAGCGCTTGCTTTCATTGGACGCTGATCTATTGATGTTCTTGCTGAGGGCTCATTACCAGACATGCGCGTTGAGGGTGCGTTTACTATGGAAAACTGCTATGAGTTGCCCTTCGTGGAAGATGCAGCTCTAAAGTTATTGATGGGCACACAACGGTACGCTGCTGCCTTGGCTGGAGTTCAGGCTTTGGAACACGAATGCTGCTGCCTTGGCTGGAGCTCAGGCTTTGGAACACGAATGCTGCTTGGTTTTCCTTGGTGATGAACTTCCTACTTTACCACCTGCCGAAGTGGAAGATTTCCTATCTTCAATTATCCCGGATTCAATTGGCAACTTCCAAAATGACTCTGACTGTTGAAATTCAGTTTTTTGTCGCCACACTCAACAGTTTAAATTGTCCTTCTAATACATGCTCAAGTGTCCTTTAACTTGTCATTATTGACATTCTTATATATAGGCGTTAGGTTGAATTTTGGTAGCTTTCATCCGTAATTAGGCTTTGAACCACCTTTGAACCAGCAAGGAGAGGGTGTTGTGTAGCCATTTCAGTTTTAGCTTCATGTACGTTATTTTAGCATACTAGGCCTGCTACTGTGCACTTTAACCTAGATATATTTTATTCAGCTTTGTTTTATTATGTTAACAATAGCCACATTTACGATCTTGTTTTATTTTCTCTATCTAGCTGTTCTTTGCCTAGGTCATCACTGCGTTCTTACACAAGACATTTCTTTCACTCTGTGCTTTTCTCAAGGCTGCAGTAAGATTGGTTGCCGGCAAAAGTGGTACGCTTTGTCTCTAATGTTTACAGAAACATACACGCTCTTACGTGGGGATCCTTTCTTGAAACGTCAGTTGTTTTCTTATAAAAACACTACTTTGACCCATGTATGTTAGAGGGAGATTCCAGTCAGATGACAGCTGCTTATGTAGACTACAGGCCTCTTGCTCAGGTATGAGGGAAGATGTCTTCCTAGAGGAACCCTGAGGGGCAGAATTGGAGCTTAACATGTTGTGCTCTAACATAGCCTAGGTAGGAGCTATTTTTAACAATCTTACTGACAATATGATAGTGTTATATTTATGTTTCACTCTCCTTGTCACAATTTTAATCCTGTCATACTTCATTGTCCTAGTTATTGCAATCCATGATTTATTATCTAAGGTGCACTTACTTCAATAAAACCTTATTGAACTCTACTCTGCCTCTGATTGTCCTTGCATATGTGAGACTAATGTAACTGAGAGAAACGGATGAGATGTGAGTGACCACGATTTCCCTGAGGAGTCAATTGTGTCATGCACTCGGTTGCCCAATCATCCCTGCTCTAGGGTGGAGATGAGGCACTGCTAGTTAGCTGTAACAAAACCCTGATTAGGCCGACAGGTGTCACCTGTAGTGTGTTCAGACTCAAGCTCCCACAGTGCAAGTGATTCTTTCGCCCAAATCCAGTAGTCTCCTCAGGATAATGAGAGCCTCTGCAACAAAGCTTTTGACTTCTGGACATAGATTCTTTTCTGGGAGTTGGATTTTCTCAGAGGACCAAGGCTGCAGGCTGTGGCCGAAGAGGGTTTGTCATCATCAGATGCTGGCTGTGTCGGCCTGCTGAATCAGATTTTCTGTTGCAGATAGTATTTTGTCAGAGCTGTGGCAAAGCCAGGCCCACTGACTATGTGCCCTCGGTGGATTGGTTGACAGGTTCATCCTGGAGCCACAATGGTTGTGTCTTTGTCATTTCGTCTTGCAATATAGAATAAACCAGGGATTATGATACCCTGATGGAATCTTCCCTCATCATGACACAGACAGTATGAATCAATCCCAGGGATTCCACTGCGGATTTCTTGGCCTTCTACTTATAGAATGCAATAAAGAATCCTCATTACCACTGAAACAATTGTATAAAAACCTTTCTTTGTAATTTAATTAATAACACTTTAAATTGAGTTCCTGAAATTACATCTAATCGGACAATAATATCCGTTTTCCAAAAACACTCAAAGAACTTTGACTAAATGCTTTACAAGACATACAGCAGCGATCACATTGGCATAAAATAACATATGAACACATCCACTTAAATTACTAATTAATGAGTTATACAGCCCATTTACAAAAGGCAGATGGTGTACAAATGATATTAGCATAAAATCAGCATTGTGGTTCTAAGAAGGGTGCCTTGATCCACTCCAAGTAATTAGCTTTGCTGTTGTTTGCCTGGGCTGCTCTTATACTGTAGCCATTACAGGTGCTGCATAATGGATCACACACATACACCCACAGGAAGGGGGCAAATTGCAACAGGTATTCTCATAAATAGCCTTGTTGCTGTGGAAAAGAATCACCAGAAAGCACATTTTAATTAGTTGAGGGCGCCAAAATGCCTTCCACTGTAGCTGTAACTTGGTAGGCCAATGTCCTCAGTCCATAACTTCAGGACTTTTAAAATGTTTAGTGCGCTGTACTCTTCCTCCACAACAGTGGTGGGACGTACTCTTCTGTCCTGATGGGCTATTAACTGCCATATTTAGAGATCCTTACCTACCATAGAGGGGAGATTGCTGTGTTATCATACTAGCCTCCACCACAGAGGCTCCTGTGAAGGCACGATAACTCTGCTACACATGTGTCATGATCAGTGCAGCCATTCTGCAAAGTCTTTTGTTTTTTTTCAAAAACAAACTTCCAGAGCAAACATTTGTTTTGGAAAAAGACACATTGAAAAAAATTTCCTAGTGTATGGGGGTCATCTATTTGTTTTCTTGTTCGGGGCAGCTTGTCTTTCTCTGGTGGTCAAAAAGAGACAAAATGTACATCGGAACATCTGCATAAATTAGACAGATGGTCTAAGATACTTTAACTGACAGCCCAATGTCTGTCAGGCTGTCGGTCAAAGGTTTCTACTGACAGAGCCAGTGAAGCCTCTACTGGTAGATGAGGCGAGGCAGCCAGGCATTTCGTGAATGGGGTTCTCCACTACTTTTGCTAGAGTGCTGTCTAACTTGAAGGTGATATGCTAGATAGCAGGGTGGGGTAGGGTCAAGAGACTCATAAAACTGGCCTTTCGAAGCTTCCATCAGCAATGAGTCCATGAAAGATGGTGATAGGCATGCACAAACTGAACGAACTAGAGAATAACATGCACCATGAAAAGGCAGAAGGTGATTCTTCAGAGGTAAGACAGACAAATCATACTCACAACTATTGTTTTCAATACTATGTTGACCTTGTGAGGATTTGGGGTGTATTATATGTTATGGCTATTAGTCTTACCGTGCAGTACACTCACAAATAGCATCTTGGATCCAGTCAGGTACGTTTACTCAACCTTAAGCTCAATCCTGGGTAGCTGTGGCTGTGAGAAGTAAGACTCAGCAAAGGAAGAATTTGTAAAGCCTTTAGCAACACCAAACAGCTGAATAAGATAGTCACACAACACAAAAGAAACTGGACACCAGGTTGGAAAAATTGTTTTGGTTTATATGAATCTTTAGAGAGCTTGATCATCAAAATCCACCGGAGAGTTCTGGAGATGTAGATTTTTAAAAGAATATGGGCCAGATGTATCAAGATATGGCTTTGCGAGTCTCAAATAGCGAATTTTTAGAAATCGCTATTTCCGGCACGCAAAATGTTATGTATCAAAATTGCGAGTCGGAAATAGCGATTTCTTAAAAATTGCTAATGCAATTTGCGAGGTCCAAATACCGAATCGCAAATAAAATTGAGCTTCGGTATATGAAAAATGCAAATTGCGAAAACGGCTACCCGGCACAGCCTGATGACATCACAAGCAGGAAGTGAGTCAGCCCATACTGTGTCCAGATACCACACCCACAGGAGCAGTCAGAGAGTCACAGACCAGCCCCAGGGAGGCGATTGTGGGAGCAAGCCAGGACCTAACACCAACATGGCCAATGCTGGCAATGGGAAGGAGAAGGGAGACAGGAAGAGGAAGCTGAAATTCAGTGAGCAAGAATTGGAATTGCTCACTGAGGAGGTGGTCAGGAGCCATGACCAGCTCTTTGGGAAGAGTTCACTCCAGGTACTAGAGAGAGAGAAGCTGAAACTTTGGGCTGACATCCAGACCAAAATCTGCCCAGTGGGGGTTGCGCAGCGCTCAGTAGAAGATATACGCAAGAGGTGGTACGACCTGCGTACTCATGCCAAGGAGAGGGTGGCCAGCAGGCTAAAGGAGGCAAGGAGCACAGGAGGCGGACCATCCACCCGGACACCCTCTACCCCATGGAAGACCTGGTGGAGTCCATGGGGTAGAGGGGTCACTGACATTGACACTTCTGGCACACCCAGCACCAGCAAAGGTAAGTCCAATAGTGATGTGTATCCCCATATGTGCATGTACAAATGCCCCTTAGGAAATAGCAATTAGTGCAAAGCATTGTGATAAGTAGTCCATTTCACATCTTACATGCGGCACAACAATGCCTTATGGGAGTGGTAGTCCACAACCCTGAGCTGAAAATAGCACATAAATAACAATTAAGTATACAGACACACAGAGGAACAACACACACAACTCACAGATGTAAGTGTACATTTACTACCATTGTGCAACATTTGGTGATACATTCATAAATGACGTGCTGCACATTGTCAATGCAGATGTCTCAGGCCCAGCAGCAGCAGAAAGTGCCAATGTGGGGGATGCAGAAACACAGCCACTGTCCGACTCAAACACCAGTGAGTCATTGTGTATAGCACCGATCAGACGCAGGGCAAGGGTGTTACCTCTCAACGAGTTGACCCTGGACTTCAATGAAATGCCGGATGAAGGCCACACACCACCCCCAGAAGCTACATCCACAGGAAGGCTGCAGTCCCTGCCCTAGCGTCACTCAACTCCCTGCAGGAGGCCTCACGATGCAGGCACACAGCACACAGATGAAGGCGAGGGCCCATCAATCTTTGGCAGCCTTGAAGCGTCCATGCTCAAAGTGCAGCGCCTGCAATGCAAAAACATGAGGGCAATGCACAGGCATTTGCAGTCACACAATGACAATGTGGGAGGACTGCACAAGCAGTTGGAGTCTCTGAATGCAAACATCTGTAAGCTGCATGAGGGACAGCAAACAGCTGCAGATAACATGAAGGAGCTGACAAATGCCATTAAGGAACTCTGTACTGAGATCAGGCATGAGCGTGTGAGCCACCGCAGGCACCAACAGCAATTCATGGGAATGTTCAATGGCTTCTGCAGATCCGTAAATCGGCTCGCTACTTCAGCTACCCTGATATCACGGTGTGCTGTGGCCGCACAGGTGGAGGCAGCACATAGTAGTTGGGACGTTGCACAGGGATTGGTGCAAACAACCAACGTTCTGGATGCTATGCAGACAGCATGCAGTGCTACATTCAGCGAACTGGGTGTTGGGGATACTGAGGAGTCCTCTAGCCTCAGCAGTCTTGCAGTCCCCGTGATGGATCCTAGGCGTCGCAGTGCCAGGCAAAGTACTGCCTGTGAGCCTGATACAAGAGATGCCAGCGAGGCCACTGCGCACTCAAGTGGAATGCGTGGACGTAAGAAGTGACATTGAGGGCTACAGGGGACTATCTTCACATGTAGCAATACAGTAAAACTATGATGATAATAGTGTGACACTGTTAATGGCTCATGTCTGCCTATTGTGCATAGCTTTGTCCTAGTGACACATATGTTACCTGAAGTCAAGGTAATAAAGGTGCTAACTACAGGAATACACGTCAGTGAGGTGATGTTTTCATTATTTACATTTGAAATGGTTGTGCGTGATGTCAGCACGCCTTTGCCTGCCCTCTGCTGCACTGGTCCTGTCTGCTGGCTGTAGGGGTGGTATTGGATCATCATCCTCATCTGAGTCTAGCTCCGATATTTCCACATGTATGCCCCTGGAGGTAGCTATATTGTGCAAGATCTCACGTGGCGACTATTCTACAGGTCGTGTCTGGGCTGTACTGTAGTGCCCCTCCACTTTTGTGGATGCACCGGAAGCGACTGTTCAGCAGGCTAAAGGTGCGCTCCACCACATTGCGGGTTGCCCTATGTGCTGAATTGTATCTCCACTGTGCTGGTGTTGCAGGATTTAGGTAGGGAGTCATCATGTAGGTGCGCACTGCGTAGGCACTGTCTACAGGAAGGAACAGAGGGTATAATGAGTAGCTGTGCTATCTGACGTCACACTGCCATCAATGCAACATTGTAAAGTTGCAAATTACCTAGCAGATATACTTCACCAAATTCCCCAGCTAGCAGTCTTGTGTGAATCCCGCTGTGGTGAAAGATGTACGAATCATGTGTGCTCCCTGGGTACCTGGCCACGAGATCAGTTATGATGTAGGACGCATTGCATATCACCTGTATGTTCATTGAATGTTGGTTTTTACGGTTGCAGTACACATACTCTGTGGCCGATGGTGGACAGATTGCAACATGTGTCCCATCTATGGCACCTAGGACATGGGGGAACTGTGCTATCTGGTAGAAATCGATTTTTGTCTGCTCTATTTCCTGTGGGGTGTGGGGGAATCTGATGTACTGGTGTATCCTGCTCAGCATGGCATTTAGAAATGCATAGAAAAATCTAGAAGGGGCACTCTGTGATACCCCTGCAGCTGCTGCTTTGACCCCTTGATAGCTCCCTGAGGCTAGTAGGTGCAGGGAGCATAATACCTGCATAATACCTGCACATGAGTGGGTATGCTATTGGCCCTGTGTGTTGTGCGCTGCAGTATGGGTTGTAGCTCAGCTATCAGGTCAAGTATCATGGCTGAGCTCAACCTGTACTTCTCATATATCTCCTCCTCAGTCTGGTCAAAAAGGGTTATGCGCACTCTGAAAATGCGCTCCTGTCTCCTCCTCCCACTCCTCAAACCTGCCAAGATCCACATTCTCCTCGCCATGACGTAGAGTGCAGCCATTGTGGAAAAGAGGCTGAGGCATTCTGGGCCTCTTTATATAGGTTGCACCTGGTTACCACCTAGTTTCAATTTGTGGTAAATTGCATGTGCAAAAGGCCATTCTGTGAATATTCGCAATTTTGAAACTTTTGATGCATCGCAAAGCGACATGGTTTGCGCGTCGCAAGCAGCGTTTAGCAATTTGTGACATGAAATACCGAATCTCTATGTGCGAGTCGCTATTCGAGCTCGGAATTAGCATATCGCATTCGGTTTTTCATGTCGCAAATTGCGATGCACTGATTGCGACACGCAAAACCATGTTGCTTCGCTAAAAATCAAAATTTTGGCAATTACTTGTTTTTGGCCTGCGAATGCCTTTCATATATTGCAAAACATGTTTTTGCATTCGCAAACGGCCGATTTTTGCGATTCATATAGTTTGCGAATGCTAAAATGTTTGATACATCTGGCCTTAAATAACTTTAGCATCAACCACAAACAGGTTTTGGTCAAAGAAAACTTTTGAAAGTTTGGAAAAGTCAGTTCGGCAACTCTGCCTCCAGTTGGGTGACCAAGTCCAACAGGACAGAGGTCCAAGGGGCCAGGGAGGATACTTTGGACAGTTACGTTGCCACAAGAGCGTTTTTAGAGCATGATCAAAACTTTACAGGATCACTGACACAGACGATAATTAAGTGGTCCTGATGCTGATGGATGCTTGCTCAAAGATGCTCAAGGATGCTCTGAATGCTACGGGGTCCACGGGGGTGGAATTCAGATGAACCCTTGGCCCACAGGTGAGTGGGGGTGATTCTGTTTGCAGGGTTTCAAGGGCTGCCAATGCAGACTTTTTGCTTTTGCACCACAACGGTCATGGTTCAAATCTTTGATGGAAGCTGGTGTCCCTCTTGGTTGACGAATCCAGTCACAACCAACCCTCATGAGTCCAGAAGACATGGGTGCACCTTTTGGTAATCTCCGGAGTATCCTTGGGGGTGCCCGGTGCCCGGTAGTGGTAAGACATCTGTGGTGGCTACCAGGGATGCGACTTGGCCTCTTGTAGCTTTGTTACCAGTGCTGTTCTAGGTAGTCAGCCAACTGACCCTTGAAGTCTCTGCTTTGGTATGGGGACAGAGATTAGTCTTTCCCCCAGGTGGGCATGCAAAACCAGGTCTAACCTCCACTAGCACTAAGTGCAGCAGGTGTAGTACCTCTGGCATCACAACCTTTCCTTGTGCACTTCCAACGGTTGCAGAGTAGTCTTCTTCTAGTCCTTTTTTCAGATCCAGCAAGTACAGAGGCCCAATGTGCCCTGAGGGGATCATGCAGTCACTAGCCAATGGGCTGCTGGGTCCCCTCCTACCTTGTGATGAAATTCCGGTGATGTGTGGTATCTGGCTTACTTCAGAATGCCTTGTTCTTTCCCCATTCAATATGGCACAACCCTTCCTCGGTCATGAGGAGCAAGGTAGCCCACCCTAGGTGTGTGGCTACCTGGGGACAACAGGCCCATGGTAAATCTGATTTGGGCTGAGTTTTTCCCCTTCCCTAGACCTGTCTTCACACTGTCTAAGGGGACAAAAGGCATCCTGATCAGTGGTGTTGGGCAAAATGGCCCATCATCGGCAGCTTCCCCTTTGAAGCATGCTTCTGGGCTAATCCTCAGAGTGGCCATCCTGGCAGATGAGGTGACACTTCGGACACCTAGATTCTGTGCTACTCCCTTTGTCCCAGGCCTGGGAGCTGCTCACTTAACAAAATATAGCTCCCTGCCTTAGGGATCCAGAGGCCTTCCCTAGGGGAGACTTATAAACAATGTTAAGGGGCAGTGTGGCTTTGCCATTAGTTTGAATGGTAAGGTTGAACTGACAGTGAACATACCATCCTTCCAATCTGCTATGAGCTATTTTGTTACTTGTCACAAGAAGGGTGGCACAAGCAGTGCTGCAGCCCTAGATGGACATTCTGCCTTGCATATCCTGGGCCCCTGGGTATCATATACTAGGGACTCACAAGTAAGTTAGACCTTGCCAGTTGTGTGAATCCAATTTGACATATACTTTGCATGGGGCCAGGACACTGGCACTGAGGTCTGGTTAACAACCCTCAGTGAGCCCTGAATCGAAAAGCCAGCAGCAACAGTCCAAAAATGTGGGGGTGAACATGTAAAAAGAGCCATTTCCTTACAGACCTTATTTACCAGTGGCTGTATAAGCAGTCTCTCTCCCCAAATCTTCATACTGTTTTATTGCAAGGTCATTAAAGCTTTCATTGTCACTGCATAATCTATATTTCTCTTCTCAGCTGCTGTAATGTCTACGATTAGATTGTGAAATATGTATTTGGTCATTTGGAAATATTATTTTTTGTCTCTTTCTGAGGTTTCTCTATATACAGAGTTCTCTGTAATTGTTCACTACAAACCATCTTGCACACATTGTAGTTATGCCTTTGCTGTTCTGATATTCCTCAAATGTTTTTTCTCTATCTTATGTAAGGCATCCTAACAACATATAGGCATTGTACGCATTACATACCTTTTTAAAAATAAATAAAAACACAATGCAAACAATGGCAAGCAAAGTGGCCACTCAGTTCTAGAGTACCTTTTTGCTTTGCAGGCCTCCAATTTCTTTCAAGTAGCATAGAAGGCTTCTTGCTTCTCTCCGATCATGTCTTTCAACTCTTGGGGTTGCTGGGGTCTCCCAGGCACGGCAAGGTCCGCAGTAATACTGAAAGCCAGGAGGGCACCAGCAGCACATCATGCATAGTCCTTGTGAAAACAGAAAGCATGTCACAGCACCTTTTCAAAGCATTGCAACATGGTTCACATAGTTTTGCATTAATATAGCTCAGCTGGGCACTAGGCACTTGCCAATAAGTGGCAGTGCAATCAGAAATTTTGAAACTGGATTCAACCAGGATGGGGCAGAATGTCCTTCCTCGGTCGGGTTTCTCGGTAAAGCAGGCCATGTGCTGCTGGATAGCAGGGGTAAGTTCTTAGGTGGCCCCAGGCAGGCAAAATCTCAAAGGGCCTTCTTTGGTACAATACACCTTACCTTTGGGTTTTAAACTCATACTAGCCAATTCATACCCATTTCAGAACATCAAACGAGTTGTCACAAGGGACAGAAAAAAACTATCTTTATTTTTTTGAACATTTCTTTATTAGGTTTTCAGAAAATAATAGAAACTGTTACAGAAAGTCCATAAGTGCAGTATACTAGCCATCAGCATTTAAAAAAAGAAGAAAAAAAAGAATATGAGCTGTGCATAGTATCAGATCCCACCCCAAACAACCTTCTTTTTAGGACAGTAAACCAACAGTTCATCTCATAGAACACTATTGCACATTGTCAGTCAACACATATACTCACAATCTAATAGTATTGCTTGAAGTCAAATGGTGAGGAGGAACTGAAGAAGGCAAATGTTAGACAATGGAGCTTGTGTAATATTAATTTTCAATACAGTATATAGCACAGGAGATACATCATATATTCTGGAAATACAGTTCAGCAGATATTTTGCCAGACAGCCTGGTCACAGTTTTAGCATAGAGAATGGCTTTTTGTGTCCTCTCACTCATTAGTGTCAATCAGGTGCACTAACAGATAGTTACATAAGGGGTCCCAAATATCTCTAGGTCGAGATCTAGGAGACAGCATTTCTGCATACAAAGACAATTGATTGTTACAATACATTAAGTCAGCCTGCCATTCCTTGAATTTAGGAACTTTTTACCTACTCCAATGGAATGCAATTCGTGCTTGACTAGAAGAAGGGCCAGCGCCACAAATTTCCTAAAGCAGATCTCAATCTCCCCTGTGTGACGTAACAGAGCAATAAGGGGAGTGAGCGTCAGCCTGCATCCAATCATATCTCTCAGTGCAACTTGTATCTCTGCCCAGTACGTCCAGATTAACCCACACGCCCATGCCAGATGTAAAAAGTCAACCCCAGCCATATCGCATTGTTTGCAATTTTCATCTGTATGCAACCCATATCGGTATAACCTCCCCCCGGTGTAATTTACTCCATGGAGAAATTTGTGGTGTACGATAAGCAGTCGACTGCTAGAGGAAGCAATTCTCCCTGTTTGCACACTGCAATAATTCCATACAGCATCAGTAAGGTATGAGCCTATATCTATTTGCCAGTGGGTTCATGTTTGCTTCCCTGAAGCTAATACTTCTAGTTGTGCTGTGTGGCAGAAGATTGAGACCAAGTGTCGAGGAGATTTTGCTTGAAGTAGTATATGAAGGGTACCCAGTCTCGGGGTTCGTCAGAAAAAAATGGTGCGACTGCCTTCACTTTGTGTCGAAGCTTTATATAGAGGAATGTGTCTAGCAGGGATGGCGTCTCACCCTCAAAGAACTGATCTCTTGACTTGAACAAACCCTCTGAATATAGATCTCCCAACAGTGAGCAGCCCCATTTTGAAGTAGTCATCTGCATGTGGCATCATGTGTAACAGGGAATAGTGATGAAACTGGAGTGGGAGAAGCGGGGAGTATAGTAATGGTCTCCCTAATTTGCATGCTAGTTTTAGCCATGCATTAGAGGTGTATGCAAGAATAGAGCCTTCTGAGTTGGGAAAGTTTAATGTGGTTCTGTTAGACTTTTCATCCTTGGCATGGTCTCCCTTAACTTTTTGCCTCTGTTTTCCAGGTTGTTGCTGTGTGCTGAACTCTGTTTTTGTTGTTTTTGTCACTCTGGGCACTTCATCACTGCTAACCAGTGCTAAAGTGCAAGTGCTCCTTTACAAAATGTGTATGTAATTGGTTCATCCATGATTGGCATATTTGATTTACTAGTAAGTCCCTAGTACAGTATTCTAGAGGTGCCAAGGGCCTGTAAACCAAATGCTACTAGTGGGCCTGCAGCACTGGTTGTGCCACCCATATAAGTAGCTCTGTAATCATGTCTAAGACCTGCCACTGCAGTGTCTGTGTGTGCAGTTTAAAACTGTAAATTGTACCCACTTGCCAGGCCTAAACCTTCCCTTTTCTGACTTGTCAGACGCCCCTATGTTAGGCCCTAGGTAGCCCCAAGGGCAGGGAGCAGAGTATTGTTAAGGTAGGACATATAGGGGGTCATCGGCCAGGGTCGGCGGGAGCACCGCCGACAGGCCGGCGGTGCCCCGCAGGGCATTCTGACCGCGGCGGTTCAGCCGCGGCCAGAAAGGGTAAACCGGCGGTCTCCCGCTGGTTTACCGCTGCCCTTAGAATCCCCCATGGCGGCGCAGCTTGCTGCGCCGCCATGGGGGATTCTGACACCCCCTACCGCCATCCTGTTCCTGGCGGTTCGCCCGCCAGGAACAGGATGGCGGTAGGGGGTGCCGCGGGGCCCCTGGGGGCCCCTGCCGTGCCCATGCCACTGGCATGGGCATGGCAGGGGCCCCCGTAAGAGGGCCCCACAAAGTATTTCAGTGTCTGCCTAGCAGACACTGAAATACGCGACGGGTGCAACTGCACCCGTCGCACCTTCCCACTCCGCCGGCTCAATTCTGAGCCGGCATCCTAGTGGGAAGGTTGATTTGCCCTGGGCTGGCGGGCGGCCTTTTGGCGGCCGCCCGCCAGCCCAGGGCAAATCTCAGAATCACCGCCGCGGTCTTTCGACCGCGGTGCGGTGTTCTGACGGCGGAACCTTGGCGGACGGCCTCCGCCGTCCGCCAAGGTTAGAATCAGCCCCATAGTAATGTGTTTTATATGTCCTGACAGTGAAATAATGCTAAAATCATTTTTTACTGTTGCAAGCCCTGTCCCTCTCATAGGTTAACATAGGGGCAACCTTTAAATAAGATTAAAGTGTTGATTCCCTTTGGGAGCGGAAAATACATCTTTCAGTAAAGTTGATTTTAAGATTTTGTGTTTGAAAATGCCACTTTGAGAAAGTGAGCATTTTTTTGCTTAAACCATTTCTGTGACTCTGCCTGTTTGTGGATTCCCTGTCTGGGTCAGTTTGACAGTTGGGCTGGTTGCACCTCACACTAGACAGTGACACAAAGGGAGCTGGGGTGTAGTTTACATTTCCTGATGAGGCATCTGTGCTAGGAGGGAGAGTAGGAGTGATCACTCACACCTGAAAGGGCTGTGCCTGCCCTCACACAATGCAGTCTCCAACCCCCTGGTGTGTGTATGGGGCCTGGGCAAGGCAGGATTTCACAATCAAGAGAGACTTTGCTTTGAAATAGGCCTTCTTCAAAGGAGAAAATGGGTATAAGAAGGGCATCCAAAACCACAGACTTTAGAACACTTCTGGGAACCAAGAGGAACCTCTGCCTGCAGACGAGCTGAAGAGCTGAGGAACAAGAACTGCCCTGCCTGTAACTGTACTTTATGGAACTATCCTGCAGTTGCTGCTTCTGCCTGTGCTAGAGGGCAAAGACTGGACTTTGTGTTGCCTTCCTTCTTGTGAAGAAATCTCCAAGGGCTTGATTTAGAGCTTGCCTCCTGTTACTGAAGTCTCAGGGACAGCAAAGACTTCTCTCTGCCATCACCTGGAGTCTCTGGAGAGACTCCTACTCTGCCAAGTGGTGCCCATCCAGTTCCTGGGACCCTGAAAGGAGAAGCTGGCAGCCTAAGAGGGAGAAATCCACACACTGACCACCGTGCAGGGAAAAGATCGACCCGACCCGACTCCGATCTGCAGCTGAAAAATCGACGTGCTGCTGGGTTCGCGGGTGAAAATTGAGGCTCGCCTGCAACTTGACCCCAAGATCGACACCTGGGGCTGGAGAAACGATGCACAGCATCGCTGACAGAGGCTGGTGAGATCGTAACCGGCGCTGCGTGGTTTTCAGATCATCGTGCAGCTGGATTTCCGAGGCAAACACCGCTGGGTGTATAAAAACAACGCAAGGTCTGCCCAGACCCGAGAGTGCTGACCAGATCGACGCATCACTTTCCTGCAGAGAGAAGAAACGCCGCACAACGAACCGGAGAAAGGAGAAATAACGCAAGGTATTGCTTGTGAGTGAAATCAACGTATCGCAATACCTTTTTGACGCACACTCACCCGTGCAGGGTTATTTTTGACATGCCAAGGTACATTATCACGCTAACAGCATTAGTGTGTGTTTAAAATTACATGAAAACTCTTTCTGTACTTTTAGTGTTAACTTGACTTGGGCATTGTGGATTTTTGTTGTTTTGTCTTCTTTTGTTTAGATAAATATTTTCTATTTTTCTAAATCTGTGTTGTGTCATTTTGTAGTGTTTTCATTAAGTTACTGTGTGTGTTGGTACAAATACTTTACACCTAGCACTATAGTTAAGCCTACTGCTCATGCCAAGTTACCAAGGGGGCACGCAGGGGTTAGCTGAGGGTGATTCTCTTTTATCCTGACTAGAGTGAGGGTCCTTGCTTGGACAGGGGGTAACCTGACTGCCAACCAAACACCCCATTTCTAACATTGTTGGCAGTGGTGGGATTGGACTTGTAATTAAGTGTACACTACTGTTTGAGTTCAGACCACTACGTGACCACATATTACTTGTCTTGTGATTTTTGCTTTTCTCTTTGGGACTTCTTTTTGTTCTACTTCTTGCTGATCCCTTGATTGACTTTTTTTTTAAACTTCATTTGGGAACTTGTTTTTCTGCCTTTGGAACTTTGCGCTTTTTAAATCTTCATCATGTCTCAATCTGGAAATGCATCAGCTGGAGTTGCCTTTGACATAGAGAAAGTGGAGAGCTACACAGTAGCTCACTTGAAGCAATTCTGCAAGTATTTTGCCTGTCCCCTTAAGAGCTCATCCAAAAAGGAGGAGCTGCAAAAGGCCCTAAGGGCCTTGGTGACAGCCAAACAAGCTGAGGGGCACACAGATGTTGAATAGGAAGGGGAGGAAGAGGTGCAAATCACTCACAATGATGTGGTGGGTGGGCCTGGTCTGTCTAGGGAGAGTCTCCAAGGCAGGTAGCAGTGTGTCCTCCTAGGGCCTGACACCTGAAGAGTTACAGGACAGACAGGCAGAAAGAGAGTACCGATTGGAGCTGAAGAAGCTCAGTCTAGAGATGGGAGAGAAGGATGGCCATTGAGGAAAGGAAGATACTGTTGGCTCATGAGCTTAGCTTGAAGGAATTAGATCATATGAGCCAGTCCAGTGGAGATGGTGGCAGCAACAGTACAGTGTAGCCTGAAAGAATGGTACATATCCCAAAAGACCTAGTGAAGGATTACAAGAGGGAGGATGAGATATACTTGTGGTTCAAGGGGTATGAGTCTGCTCGCCACATAAATCTGGTCCCTAAAGCTCATTGGGGGGCAGGTCTGTGGAAGCACTTTGAGGTAGAGGGGAGGGATACACTGACAGCCTTTAGGGATGCTCAGAATCTCACCTGCACTATCATGAAGGATGCCCTAATCACAAGATATGGTCTCACCCCTGAGCAGCATAAGGATAACTTTAGGTACTATAAGAAGAAGGAATCCCAAACATGGTTGGAATGTGTTGATTCGTATTGCAGGTCACTGGATGTTTGGGTGAAGAGCAGTAAGGTAACTATGTATGAGGGGCTTTACAATCTGATTGCTTGGGAGCACTTGTACAGTTTATGTTTTCCAGAGCTGTGCCAGCACCTGATTGACAGCAAGCTGACTGATTCCAGGAAGCTTGTGCAGGAATTGGACTGCTGGGAAAGCACCAGGGTCCAAAAGAGGTAGGGGGGAGACCACGCCAAGGGTGAGCAGGGTCCCTCTCAGAAGAAAGGGGGTGGTAAGGGTAAACAGGGGGAGTTCTCTAAAGGGCCCCTAACTGAGTCCCAGGGTAAAGATTCCCAACCTCCCAGTGAGAAGAAGCCATGGTTCTCCAAAAGGAAGCCAGTGGCAGGAGGACCCCCAGGTAAGTGTTATGCATGTGACCAGGTGGGTCATGTGAGGGGGGACCCGAAATGCCCCAGAAGTACACCGGCACCCACTGGTGCGCCATCCCAGGGTTTGCCCAGTATAGCGCTTGGGGAGGAGGTGGTTCCAGGTGGGTTGGAGCCAGCTGAGATGACCCTTGTCTCACTAGGGGACAGTGAGATGGTTCAGAGAACCCTCATGCCTGAGAACACTAAGAAGTACAGGCAGTGGGTGACCATCAATGGACAGAGGATGGAGGCTCTGAGAGACACAGGAGCCAGTGTGACTACAGTGAGGAGTCAGCTGGTGTCTGAAGAGCAGATTGATCCCCTGGTACATCACCAAGTAGTTGCAGTGGACAACTCAGAGTGCCTGGACAGAGTGGCGCAGGTTCCCTTTGAATGGGGTGGTCTCAGGTTCCTTGAAGGTAGCTGTGAGTCCAACCATGCCTGTTGATTGTTTGCTAGGCAATGACCTGGAGGATTCCCCTTGGAAGGAGGTGGAACACAGGTCTCACTTGGAGATGTTGGGTCAGCCTGGGTGGGTATGCATATCCACCCAGTCAATGGCAGCCCGTCAGGGTGGTCAAGAGCCACTTGAGCCTGAAACAGTGGCCCTGGGGACTGCCAAGAGAGGAATGGCAGGGGGCGCGAGAAACCAGCCCCAGAAGTTCCCACAGTCTGGGAGGAGGCAGAGCCTGAGGGTGACGCCCCAGAGCCTACAGGGGAACAGGTGGCTGAACTAGAGGAGGTCCCTGAGCTGTTGCAGTGGCAGCAGGAAGGGGGACCCGCCAGGGAGGCAGTCTGTGAAGCACAGAAACTTGACGTACTCTAGAGGGACTGCGTCGGGTTTTCAATGTTAGTCTATGAGAGATCAAGGAATCTCTTCAGCGCTGCAGGCAGGCAAGGGGGGGCTTCCTCGGGGAAACCTCCACTTGGGCAAGGGAGAGGGACTCCTGGGGGTCACTTCTCCAGTGAGAGTCCGGTCCTTCAGGTCCTGGGGGCTGCGGGTGCAGGGTCTTTTCCAGGCGTCGGGACTTAGGTTTCAGAGAGTCGCGGTCAGGGGAAGCCTCGGGATTCCCTCTGCAGGCGGCGCTGTGGGGGCTCAGGGGGGACAGGTTTTGGTACTCACAGTCGTAGAGTAGTCCGGGGGTCCTCCCTGAGGTGTTGGTTCTCCACCAGCCGAGTCGGGGTCGCCGGGTGCAGTGTTGCAAGTCTCACGCTTCTTGCGGGGAGTTGCAGGGTTCTTTAAAGCTGCTTCTGGAAACAAAGTTGCAGTCTTTTTGGAGCAGGTCCGCTGTCCTCGGGAGTTTCTTGTCTTTTTCGAAGCAGGGCAGTCCTCAGAGGAGTCAGAGGTCGCTGGTCCCTTGGAAGGCGTCGCTGGAGCAGAGTTCTTTGGAAGGCAGGAGACAGGCCGGTGAGTTTCTGGAGCCAAGGCAGTTGTTGTCTTCTGGTCTTCCTCTGCAGGGGTTTTCAGCTAGGCAGTCCTTCTTCTTGTAGTTGCAGGAATCTAATTTTCTAGGGTTCAGGGTAGCCCTTAAATACTAAATTTAAGGGCGTGTTTAGGTCTGGGGGGTTAGTAGCCAATGGCTACTAGCCCTGAGGGTGGGTACACCCTCTTTGTGCCTCCTCCCAAGGGGAGGGGGTCACAATCCTAACCCTATTGGGGGAATCCTCCATCTGCAAGATGGAGGATTTCTAAAAGTTAGAGTCACCTCAGCTCAGGACACCTTAGGGGCTGTCCTGACTGGTCAGTGACTCCTCCTTGTTGCTTTCTTTGTTCCCTCCAGCCTTGCCGCCAAAAGTGGGGGCCGTGGCCGGAGGGGGCGGGCAACTCCACTAAGCTGGAGTGCCCTGCTGGGCTGTGACAAAGGGGTGAGCCTTTGAGGCTCACCGCCAGGTGTCACAGCTCTTGCCTGGGGGAGGTGTTAGCATCTCCACCCAGTGCAGGCTTTGTTACTGGCCTCAGAGTGACAAAGTCACTCTCCCCATGGGGCCAGCAACATGTCTCTAGTGTGGCAGGCTGCTGGAACTAGTCAGCCTACACAGACAGTCGGTTAAGTTTCAGGGGGCACCTCTAAGGTGCCCTCTGGGGTGTATTTTGCAATAAAATGTACACTGGCATCAGTGTGCATTTATTGTGCTGAGAAGTTTGATACCAAACTTCCCAGTTTTCAGTGTAGCCATTATGGTGCTGTGGAGTTCGTGTTTGACAGACTCCCAGACCATATACTCTTATGGCTACCCTGCACTTACAATGTCTAAGGTTTTGTTTAGACACTGTAGGGGTACCATGCTCATGCACTGGTACCCTCACCTATGGTATAGTGCACCCTGCCTTAGGGCTGTAAGGCCTGCTAGAGGGGTGTCTTACCTATACTGCATAGGCAGTGAGAGGCTGGCATGGCACCCTGAGGGGAGTGCCATGTCGACTTACTCGTTTTGTTCTCACTAGCACACACAAGCTAACAAGCAGTGTGTCTGTGCTGAGTGAGAGGTCTCTAGGGTGGCATAATACATGCTGCAGCCCTTGGAGACCTTCCTTGGCATCAGGGCCCTTGGTACTAGAAGTACCAGTTACAAGGGACTTATCTGGATGCCAGGGTCTGCCAATTGTGGATGCAAAAGTACAGGTTAGGGAAAGAACACTGGTGCTGGGGCCTGGTTAGCAGGCCTCAGCACACTTTCAATTGTAAACATAGCATCAGCAAAGGCAAAAAGTCAGGGGGCAACCATGCCAAGGAGGCATTTCCTTACAATTTATCTAAACAAAACCAGACCAAAACGACAAAAATCCACAATACACAAGTCAAGTTATGACTAAAAATGCAAAAAGAGTCTTCATGTACTTTTAAACACACGCTAACGCTGTTAGTGTGAAAATGTACCTTGGGTGCGTCAAAAATAACCCTGCAGGGGTGAGTGCTCATCAAAAAGGGCTTGTGATGCGTCGATTTCACTCACAAGCGAGACCTTGCGTCGTTTCTCCTTTCGTCGGGTCAGCGTGCATCGTTTCTTTCTCTGCAGGAGAGCGATGCATTGATCCGGTCAGCTTTCTTTGGTCTGGTCAGTCCTTGCGTCGTTTTTACATGCCCAGCGGTCTTTGCATTGGAAAGCTAGCTGCACGATGATCCGAAACTCACGCAGCGCAGGTTGCGATCTCACCAGCCTTCATCAACGATGCTGTGCGTAGTTTCTCCAGCCCTGTTCGTCGATCTTGGGGTCGCAGTGCAGGCGAGCGTTGATTTTTAGCTGCAAAGCCGGCAGCGTGTCGTTTTTTCAGCCGATATCAGAGTCACATCGATCTTTTCCCCGCACAGCGGTTGGTGCGTGGATTTCTCCCCCTTAGGCTGCCAGCTTCTTCTTTCAGGGTCCCAGGAACTGGATGGGCACCACTTGGCAGAGTAGGTGCTGGCAGAGAGAAGTCTTTGTTGTCCCTGAGACTTCAATAACAGGAGGCAAGCTCTAAATGAATCCCTTGAAGAGTTCTTCACAAGAAGGAAGACAACACAAAGTCCTGTGTTTGTCCTCTAGCACAGGGAGAAGCAGCAAATGCAGGATAGCTCCACAAAGCACAGTCACGGCCAGGGCAGCTCTTCTTCCTCAGGTGTTGTCCTGCCAAAGGCACATCATGAGCCAACCCTAGTAGGAAGGCCCTGAAGCATTGGGGTACCACCAGCATATGAGCTGACCCAGGCTCAGGAACCTTACGCTCACTTTACAGGATGCCATCCTCCCAATAGATCAGCTGAGTACCTGTCTCCTAGCCAGCCGCCTACACTGCACCCGGCTGCCCCCGCGCTGCTGAGGGTGAAATTTCTGTGTGGGCTTGTGTCCCCCCCGGTGCCCTACAAAACCCCCCTGGTCTGCCCTCCGAAGACGCGGGTACTTACCTGCAAGCAGACCGGAACCGGGGCACCCCCTTCTCTCCATTATAGCCTATGCGGTTTGGGCACCACTTTGAACTCTGCACCTGACCGGCCCTGAGCTGCTGGTGTGGTAACTTTGGGGTTGCTCTGAACCCCCAACGGTGGGCTACCTTGGACCAAGAACTGAACCCTGTAAGTGTCTTACTTACCTGGTAAAACTAACAAAAACTTACCTCCCCCAGGAACTGTGAAAATTGCACTGTGTCCACTTTTGAAATAGCTATTTGTGAATAACTTGAAAAGTATACATGCAATTCAAATGATTCAAAGTTCCTAATGTACTTACCTGCAATACCTTTCAAACAAGATATTACATGTTAAATTTGAACCTGTGGTTCTTAAAATAAACTAAGAAAAGATATTTTTCTATAACAAAACCTATTGGCTGGATTTGTCTCTGAGTGTGTGTACCTCATTTATTGTCTATGTGTATGTACAACAAATGCTTAACACTACTCCTTGGATAAGCCTACTGCTCGACCACACTACCACAAAATAGAGCATTAGTATTATCTCTTTTTACCACTATCTTACCTCTAAGGGCAACCCTTGGACTCTGTGCATGCTATTCCTTACTTTGAAATAGCACATACAGAGCCAACTTCCTACATTGGTGGATCAGCGGTGGGGTACAAGACTTTGCATTTGCTGGACTACTCAGCCAATACCTGATCACACAACAAATTCCAAAATTGTCATTAGAAATTGATTTTTGCAATTTGAAAAGTTTTCTAAATTCTTAAAAGACCTGCTAGGGCCTTGTGTTAGATCCTGTATAGCATTTCTTTTAGAGTTTAAAAGTTTGTAAAAGTTTGAATTAGATTCTAGAACCAGTTTTAGACTCTTAAAAAGTATTCCAACTTTTAGAAGCAAAATGTCTAGCACAGATGTGGCTGTGGTGGAACTCGACACCACACCTTACCTCCATCTACAGATGAGAGAGCTAAGGTCACTCTGTAAACTAAAGAAAATAACCATAGGCCCCAAACCTACCAAAATACAGCTCCAGGAGCTTTTGGCAGAGTTTGAAAAGGCCAACCCCTCTGAGGGTGGCAACTCAGAGGAAGAGGATAGTGAACTGGAGGAAGATTCCCCCCTACCAGTCCTATCTAGGGAGGACAGGGCCTCTCAATACTAGTAAGAGATACTGGCTCCCTCACAGGAGGGACCAGCAACTCTGAAATCACTGAGGATAACCCCAGTGAAGAGGACATCCAGTTAGCCAGGTTGGCCAAAAGATTGGCTTTGGAAAGACAGATCCTAGCCATAGAGAGGGAAAGACAAGAGATGGGCCTAGGACCCATCAATGGTGGCAGCAACATAAATAGGGTCAGAGATTCTCCTGACATGTTGAAAATCCCTAAAGGGATTGTAACTAAATATGAAGATGGTGATGACATCACCAAATGGTTCACAGCTTTTGAGAGGGCTTGTGTAACCAGAAAAGTGAACAGATCTCACTGGGGTGCTCTCCTTTGGGAAATGTTCACAGGAAAGTGTAGGGATAGACTCCTCACACTCTCTGGAAAAGATGCAGAATCTTATGACCTCATGAAGGGTACCCTGATTGAGGGCTTTGGATTCTCCACTGAGGAGTATAGGATTAGATTCAGGGGGGCTCAAAAATCCTCGAGCCAGACCTGGGTTGACTTTGTAGACTACTCAGTAAAAACACTAGATGGTTGGATTCAAGGCAGTGGTGTAAGTAATTATGAGGGGCTGTACAATTTATTTGTGAAAGAACACCTGTTAAGTAATTGTTTCAATGATAAACTGCATCAGCATCTGGTAGACCTAGGACCAATTTCTCCCCAAGAATTGGGAAAGAAGGCGGACCATTGGGTCAAGACAAGTGTGTCCAAAACTTCCACAGGGGGTGACCAAAAGAAAGGGGTCACAAAACCTCCCCAGGGGAAAGGTGGTGAGACAGGCAAAACTAAAAATAGTAAAGAGTCTTCTACAGGCCCCCAAAAACCTGCACAGGAGGGTGGGCCCAGAGCCTCTTCACAAAACAATCCTGGGTACAAGGGTAAAAACTTTGATCCCAAAAAGGCCTGGTGTCGAAACTGTAGTCAGTCTGGACACCAAACTGGAGACAAGGCCTGTCCCAAGAAAAGTTCCACTCCAAACTCCAATCCAGGTAACACTGGAATGGCTAGTCTCCAAGTGGGATCAACAGTGTGCCCAGAGCAAATCAGGGTCCACACTGAAGCTACTCTAGTCTCTGAGGGTGGGGTGGATTTAGCCACACTAGCTGCCTGGCCGCCTAACATGCAAAAATACAGGCAGCAGCTCTTTATTAATGGGACAAGTGTAGAGGGCCTGAGGGATACAGGTGCCAGTGTCACCATGGTGACAGAGAAACTGGTTTCCCCTGGCCAATACCTGACTGGAAAAACTTATACAGTCACCAATGCTGACAATCAGACTAAAGCACATCCCATGGCAATGGTAACTTTAGAATGGGGAGGGGTCAATGGCCTGAAACAGGTGGTGGTCTCCTCAAACATCCCAGTAGACTGTCTGCTTGGAAATGACCTGGAGTCCTCAGCATGGGCTGAGGTAGAGCTAAAAACCCATGCAGCCATGCTGGGTATCCCTGAACTGGTGTGTGTAAAAACAAGAGCACAATGCAAGGCACAGGGTGAAAAAGTAGAGCTGGAGTCTGGAAAAATGGCCCAGCCTACCAAGAGAAAAGGAAAGTCAGTTGGGAAACCAACTGCAACACAGTCAGAAAAAGGGAACCTCTCTTCTCAGGAAGAAGTTCTGCCCTCTGAGGGAACTGAGCCTTTGGAGCTTGAACCTTATCAGGTTGAGCTTTTAGGCCCAGGGGGACCCTCAAGGGAGGAGCTGTGTAAGGGACAAGAAACCTGTCCCTCTCTTGAAGGCCTTAGGCAGCAAGCTGCTAAAGAGTCCAAGGGCAAGAAAAATGGAACACATAGGGTCTATTGGGAAGATGGACTCCTGTACACTGAGGCCAGAGACCCCAAACCTGGTGCCACTAGGAGAGTGGTAGTGCCTCAGTCGTTCAGAGAGTTTATTCTGACCTTAGCCCATGATATTCCCCTTGCTGGGCATTTGGGACAAACCAAGACGTGGGAGAGGTTAGTCAACCACTTCTACTGGCCCAATATGTCCCAGAAGGTTAAGGAGTTTTGCCTCTCCTGCCCCACCTGTCAATCCAGTGGTAAGACAGGTGGGCACCCAAAGGCCCCCCTCATTCCACTTCCAGTGGTGGGGGTCCCCTTTGAAAGAGTGGGTGTGGACATAGTTGGTCCACTAGAACCTCCCACAGCCTCAGGAAATATGTACATCCTAGTAGTAGTGGATCATGCTACTAGGTATCCTGAAGCTATTCCCCTTAGGTCGACTACTGCCCCTGCAGTAGCCAAGGCCCTCATTGGTATCTTTACCAGAGTGGGTTTCCCTAAGGAGGTGGTGTCTGACAGAGGTACCAACTTCATGTCAGCATACCTAAAACACATGTGGAATGAGTGTGGAGTGACTTACAAATTCACTACACCATACCATCCACAAACTAATGGCTTAGTTGAGAGATTCAACAAGACATTAAAAGGCATGATCATGGGGCTCCCAGAAAAACTCAAAAGGAGATGGGATGTCCTCTTGCCATGTCTGCTTTTTGCTTACAGAGAGGTGCCACAGAAGGGAGTAGGATTCTCACCCTTTGAACTTCTGTTTGGTCACCCTGTAAGGGGACCACTTGCTCTTGTTAAAGAAGGCTGGGAGAGACCTCTTCATGAGCCTAAACAAGATATAGTGGACTATGTACTTGGCCTTCGCTCTAGAATGGCAGAGTAAATGGAAAAGGCAACCAAAAACCTTGAGGCCAGCCAACAGCTCCAGAAGTTTTGGTATGACCAAAAGGCTGCACTGGTTGAGTTCCAACCAGGACAGAAAGTCTGGGTTCTGGAGCCTGTGGCTCCCAGGGCACTCCAGGACAAATGGAGTGGCCCTTACCCAGTGCTAGAAAGGAAGAGTCAGGTCACCTACCTGGTGGACCTGGGCACAAGCAGGAGCCCCAAGAGGGTGATCCATGTGAACCGCCTTAAGCTCTTCCATGACAGGGCTGATGTGAATCTGTTGATGGTAACAGATGAGGATCAGGAGGCAGAGAGTGAACCTCTCCCTGATCTTCTGTCATCAGACCCAAAAGATGGCTCAGTAGATGGAGTGATCTACTCAGACACCCTCTCTGGCCAACAGCAAGCTGATTGTAGGAGAGTCCTACAACAGTTTCCTGAACTCTTCTCCCTAACCCCTGGTCAGACACACCTGTGTACCCATGATGTGGACACAGGAGACAGCATGCCTGTCAAAAACAAAATCTTTAGACAGTCTGACCATGTTAAGGAAAGCATTAAGGTGGAAGTCCACAAGATGCTGGAATTGGGAGTAATTGAGCGCTCTGACAGCCCCTGGGCTAGCCCAGTGGTCTTAGTCCCCAAACCTCACACCAAAGATGGAAAGAAAGAGATGAGGTTTTGTGTGGACTACAGAGGGCTCAATTCTGTCACCAAGACAGATGCTCATCCAATTCCTAGAGCTGATGAGCTCATAGATAAATTAGGTGCTGCCAAATTCTTAAGTACCTTTGACTTGACAGCAGGGTACTGGCAAATAAAAATGGCACCTGGAGCAAAAGAGAAAACAGCATTCTCCACACCTGATGGGCATTATCAGTTTACTGTTATGCCCTTTGGTTTAAAGAATGCCCCTGCCACCTTCCAAAGGTTGGTGAATCAAGTCCTTGCTGGCTTGGAGTCCTTTAGCACAGCTTATCTTGATGATATTGCTGTCTTTAGCTCCACCTGGCAGGATCACCTGGTCCACCTGAAGAAGGTTTTGAAGGCTCTGCAATCTGCAGGCCTCTCTATCAAGGCATCCAAATGCCAGATAGGGCAGGAAAACTGTGGTTTACTTGGGCCACCTTGTAGGTGGAGGCCAAGTTCAGCCACTCCTACCCAAGATCCAGACTATTCTGGACTGGGTAGCTCCAAAAACCCAGACTCAAGTCAGGGCATTCCTTGGCTTGACTGGGTATTACAGGAGGTTTGTGAAGGGATATGGATCCATTGTGACAGCCCTCACTGAACTCACCTCCAAGAAAATGCCCAAGAAAGTGAACTGGACTGTGGAATGCCAACAGGCCTTTGACACCCTGAAACAAGCAATGTGCTCAGCACCAGTTCTAAAAGCTCCAGATTATTCTAAGCAGTTCATTGTGCAGACAGATGCCTCTGAACATGGGATAGGGGCAGTTTTGTCCCAAACAAATGATGATGGCCTTGACCAGCCTGTTGCTTTCATTAGCAGGAGGTTACTCCCCAGGGAGCAGCGTTGGAGTGCCATTGAGAGGGAGGCCTTTGCTGTGGTTTGGTCCCTGAAGAAGCTGAGACCATACCTCTTTGGGACTCACTTCCTAGTTCAAACTGACCACAGACCTCTCAAATGGCTGATGCAAATGAAAGGTGAAAATCCTAAACTGTTGAGGTGGTCCATCTCCCTACAGGGAATGGACTTTATAGTGGAACACAGACCTGGGACTGCCCATGCCAATGCAGATGGCCTTTCCAGGTTCTTCCACTTAGAAAATGGAGACTCTCTTGGGAAAGGTTAGTCTCATCCTCTTTCGTTTGGGGGGGGTTGTGTAAGGAAATGCCTCCTTGGCATGGTTGCCCCCTGACTTTTTGCCTTTGCTGATGCTATGTTTACAATTGAAAGTGTGCTGAGGCCTGCTAACCAGGCCCCAGCACCAGTGTTCTTTCCCTAACCTGTACTTTTGTATCCACAATTGGCAGACCCTGGCATCCAGATAAGTCCCTTGTAACTGGTACTTCTAGTACCAAGGGCCCTGATGCCAAGGAAGGTCTCCAAGGGCTGCAGCATGTATTATGCCACCCTAGAGACCTCTCACTCAGCACAGACACACTGCTTGCCAGCTTGTGTGTGCTAGTGAGAACAAAACGAGTAAGTCGACATGGCACTCCCCTCAGGGTGCCATGCCATCCTCTCACTGCCTATGCAGTATAGGTAAGACACCCCTCTAGCAGGCCTTACAGCCCTAAGGCAGGGTGCACTATACCATAGGTGAGGGTACCAGTGCATGAGCATGATACCCCTACAGTGTCTAAACAAAACCTTAGACATTGTAAGTGCAGGGTAGCCATAAGAGTATATGGTCTGGGAGTCTGTCAAACACGAACTCCACAGCACCATAATGGCTACACTGAAAACTGGGAAGTTTGGTATCAAACTTCTCAGCACAATAAATGCACACTGATGCCAGTGTACATTTTATTGCAAAATACACCCCAGAGGGCACCTTAGAGGTGCCCCCTGAAACTTAACCGACTGTCTGTGTAGGCTGACTAGTTCCAGCAGCCTGCCACACTAGAGACATGTTGCTGGCCCCATGGGGAGAGTGCCTTTGTCACTCTGAGGCCAGTAACAAAGCCTGCACTGGGTGGAGATGCTAACACCTCCCCCAGGCAAGAGCTGTGACACCTGGCGGTGAGCCTCAAAGGCTCACCCCTTTGTCACAGCCCAGCAGGGCACTCCATCTTAGTGGAGTTGCCCGCCCCCTCCGGCCACGGCCCCCACTTTTGGCAGCAAGGCTGGAGGGAACAAAGAAAGCAACAAGGAGGAGTCACTGACCAGTCAGGACAGCCCCTAAGGTGTCCTGAGCTGAGGTGACTCTAACTTTTAGAAATCCTCCATCTTGCAGATGGAGGATTCCCCCAATAGGGTTAGGATTGTGACCCCCTCCCCTTGGGAGGAGGCACAAAGAGGGTGTACCCACCCTCAGGGCTAGTAGCCATTGGCTACTAACCCCCCAGACCTAAACACGCCCTTAAATTTAGTATTTAAGGGCTACCCTGAACCCTAGAAAATTAGATTCCTGCAACTACAAGAAGAAGGACTGCCTAGCTGAAAACCCCTGCAGAGGAAGACCAGAAGACAACAACTGCCTTGGCTCCAGAAACTCACCGGCCTGTCTCCTGCCTTCCAAAGAACTCTGCTCCAGCGACGCCTTCCAAGGGACCAGCGACCTCTGACTCCTCTGAGGACTGCCCTGCTTCGAAAAAGACAAGAAACTCCCGAGGACAGCGGACCTGCTCCAAAAAGACTGCAACTTTGTTTCCAGAAGCAGCTTTAAAGAACCCTGCAACTCCCCGCAAGAAGCGTGAGACTTGCAACACTGCACCCGGCGACCCCGACTCGGCTGGTGGAGAACCAACACCTCAGGGAGGACCCCCGGACTACTCTACGACTGTGAGTACCAAAACCTGTCCCCCCTGAGCCCCCACAGCGCCGCCTGCAGAGGGAATCCCGAGGCTTCCCCTGACCGCGACTCTCTGAAACCTAAGTCCCGACGCCTGGAAAAGACCCTGCACCCGCAGCCCCCAGGACCTGAAGGACCGGACTTTCACTGGAGAAGTGACCCCCAGGAGTCCCTCTCCCTTGCCCAAGTGGAGGTTTCCCCGAGGAAGCCCCCCCTTGCCTGCCTGCAGCGCTGAAGAGATTCCTTGATCTCTCATAGACTAACATTGAAAACCCGACGCTTGTTTCTACACTGCACCCGGCCGCCCCCGCGCTGCTGAGGGTGAAATTTCTGTGTGGGCTTGTGTCCCCCCCGGTGCCCTACAAAACCCCCCTGGTCTGCCCTCCGAAGACGCGGGTACTTACCTGCAAGCAGACCGGAACCGGGGCACCCCCTTCTCTCCATTATAGCCTATGCGGTTTGGGCACCACTTGGAACTCTGCACCTGACCGGCCCTGAGCTGCTGGTGTGGTAACTTTGGGGTTGCTCTGAACCCCCAACGGTGGGCTACCTTGGACCAAGAACTGAACCCTGTAAGTGTCTTACTTACCTGGTAAAACTAACAAAAACTTACCTCCCCCTGGAACTGTGAAAATTGCACTGTGTCCACTTTTGAAATAGCTATTTGTGAATAACTTGAAAAGTATACATGCAATTGAAATTATTCAAAGTTCCTAATGTACTTACCTGCAATACCTTTCAAACAAGATATTACATGTTAAATTTGAACCTGTGGTTCTTAAAATAAACTAAGAAAAGATATTTTTCTATAACAAAACCTATTGGCTGGATTTGTCTCTGAGTGTGTGTACCTCATTTATTGTCTATGTGTATGTACAACAAATGCTTAACACTACTCCTTGGATAAGCCTACTGCTCGACCACACTACCACAAAATAGAGCATTAGTATTATCTCTTTTTACCACTATCTTACCTCTAAGGGGAACCCTTGGACTCTGTGCATGCTATTCCTTACTTTGAAATAGCACATACAGAGCCAACTTCCTACATAAATATTTTCTATTTTTCTAAACCTGTGTTGTGTCATTTTGTAGTGTTTTCATTAAGTTACTGTATTTGTTGGTACAAATACTTTACACCTAGCACTCTGAAGTTAAGCCTACTGCAGGTTCAAGGGGGTAAGCAGGGGTTAGCTGAGGGTGATTCTCTTTTATCCGGACTAGAGTGAGGGTCCTTGCCTGGACAGTGGGTTACCTGACTGCCAACCAAAGACCCCATTTCTAACAGGTACCAAGATAAGAAGCTGGAGGAGACAGTGCCATGTTTTCCTCTTCTGTTGCCAAATGCCGTAAGTATGGAGTGGACCTCTACCAGGGGATTGCATAGCATAATTCCATATTTGGTGCTTCAATTTCTCCTTTGAAAAAGGGAGTGTGAGGGTATCCCACTGGATATGAGGCTCCTTGTCCGCCCATGCTAATCTTATCATCTGTGTACAGAGTGCGTGAAAAAAGGGGCGTCATGGCAGATAGGGAATATTTAAAAACAGATATCAAAATGTGGGCAATATGATCATTTTCATTAGCGCAATACTCCATGCTAGTGATAGAGGCAATGAAATCCATTGAGTAATGCTGTCTGTTATAGCTGACAGTGCTACTCCAAAATTTGCCCTCAGAGTTTCCTCCTTATCTCTAGAGAATACCACCCCCAGGTATTTAATGGCAGTTGAGCACCACTGCAGTTGATAGTCTGGGCTCAATAATGGGAAAATATGTGATTTCTCCCAGTTAATCTGCACACCAGATAACTTTCCAAATCAAACTTATTCTCGCAAAACTTTGTTAAGACTACTCTGTGGCTAGGGGCGTGGCCAAGATGGCGACGTGAAAAGACGCTCTAAAGAGAGCTCCGTCCACAGCCAGCAAAAGATCCTGATAAAACAACAAAATCCAAGATATTGCACATGAAAACTGCTGAAAATGAATGCAATATGGAAAATACAATAAGTAAGACCGTACAACGGAAACCCACGACACAGTGAGCGCGGACCGAACGACCTGCGGAGGAGCCGAGGCGGCGCCCACACGCGGGCCTACTCGAATCGGGTGAAATCCGCCTGCCGAAACAGGATGAAACGGAGGTGAGGAGCGCACGACCCCGAGACATATATCGCGGCCCTGACTCGAGCCGCTGCTAACGCCACCACAAACGCCCTAGGCGAGTGGAAACACCTAGCGACGAGGGCTCAAAACCGCGTAGGCATAGACGTGATCGGCAGGGTGATACGATGTAAAAGGGCCTAAAGAAACGGTGGAGGTGAGATCGTGCCCAGCCTGCCGAATCCGCTGAAACCTGTAGACGACACCTACATCGGTGGTCATGCGCAATAAGTACCAACGCTTAAATCAACCCGATAAATCGGACGAGACACGCAGCGCGGCGCCGCCACACTATAGTTGCGCATCTCTACAGCTCTTTTACGGCCGACACGGAGAGGCTCACTAGTGCGAAAATTATCGAAGGACACAGACCGGACGCCACAGAATAGACACGTCCGAGAGGGGAGCTGAATGCCACCACAAACGCCAAAACCACTAGCGGTGCTAGGCCCGAGGCGAGTGGAAACACCTAGAGACGAGAGCTCAAAATCGCTTAGGCATGGATGTGATCGGCGGGACGGTACGGAGCAAAGGGCCTAAAGAAACGATGGAGGTGAGATCGTGCCTTGGCTGTTGAACGCGCTGTAACCTGTATACGACACCGACATCGTGATCGTGCGCAATAAGAACCAATGCTTAAATCAACCCGATAAATCGGACGGGGCACGTGGCGCGGAGCTGCCACACTATAGCTGCCCCTTCCTACGGTTCTTCAGCGGCTGACACGGAGAGGCTCACTAGTGTGAAAGTTATCGAGGGACACAGACTGGATGCCACAGAATATACACGGCCGAGTGTGGAGCTGGATGTCCCGCGGTGCGACCACTACAAGCACGCACGGAGAGGCGTGGATCTCGACCACATCTAACCCTCTAATCGGGGCATAGCACCAAGCACACGAGCAGTCGCAATTATAAAATCAAAACCACCGGATAGAGCGACGCTATTAATCAACGGTCTTGAGACGAGTTGATACAGCGGAGGACAACCCGCATAACTTAAGGTTAATATAAAAATGGTGAAACCGAAAGCACAAAAAACACAAACTGAAACTGGACCCTCATCAGCCTCAGAAATGGACATAGAACCTCACCCAAATGTCCTACACAGAGTAACAGAGACCCTAGCCGCCCACTCCGTGCAAATGGAAAAGGTACTCCAAGCAATTCTTGACAGCAAAACATCGCTAGAAGGAAAAATAGACACTGTAGTGGCTGAAGTCAACTTGCTTCGAATGGAGCAACGAAAACTCAAAGAAAGGGTCGCAACAACTGAAATAACACTTGAATCGACGCAACCAGACATAATAGACCTAAAACAGCGGCTTCAACAACAAGAAACTGAAATACTACGACTAAACAAACGGGCCGATGAAGCGGAAGGACGCTCTCGCCGCAACAATGTAAGATTCCTCGGTTTCCCGGAGAAGATCGAACTCCCAAACAAAGAACTATTCCTGGAGCGCTGAATTAGTGAAAACATATTTACAAACGACCCCCCACCACTATTAATAGTGGAACGTGCACACCGAGTTCCAGGAGGCCCTCCCCGCCCGGGAGCCCCACCGAGACCACTAATCGCGAGACTTCCCAACTATAGAGACAGGGACCAGATACTAAGAAACTTCCGCACAACAGGCCCAATTGAAATAGAGAATACCAAAATCACGGCCTACCCAGACTACACAGCTGAAGTCCAACGCAAACGCGCTACCTTCAACACAGCAAAACAAATATTGAGAGATAAAAACTATTCATACTCATTGATGTACCCAGCTAAACTGCGGGTAGTGGACGGCGAAAGGTCACATATATTCCCAACATCAGAAGATGCATGGACTTGGATACACGCGAAAGGACTGATAGACCCTACAGCTGGGACCCGAAAACAAAAAGAGTGGCTGACTCCACAACCGCGACGCAAAAGAAAATCAACACGTAAAACAGAATTGGATCCAACAAAATCACAAGTAGAGGCGGAACAGCTCCAAGTCTTTAAACTGGCGAACAGGTTTTCATCCATTCAACCACGACCCAGCCAAGACACAAACAATTCAGATTCAGACTCAACGAACAGTCAACAAGGACTAACCGCGGGACCAATGATCACCTCACGCTCGGCGGACGACCTTTAACTCTGCAATAATGAGACTTCCTCAAGACGCACTCGAGAACTCAAGGCACAAAAGCAGAACAATGAAAACATTGCAGAAACTCTTTCCCTAAAAATCAAGTAAGCCTGGAGCAAAACCCAGACTTGACATAAATAGAGCATGTGAGGAGACGCAAGTACAAACTACCGGGCTGGAAATCGGAGACACTCTGGGAAACATACAACGCCCCTCCCCCCCAACCCAATGGGTAACCGAAAGGACCTTGCAGTAGCAAATGTAAAAAGTTGCACCAGTTGTGCCTTGCAGCCGCCAGTAAGATTAACCAATGTAAGTTCTACTCTCTCTCTTACTTTTATTCTTTCCCACAAGATGCTTAATATCCCACACAAAGGAGATTTGGGGCGCGATGGGTGTAACGGCTTGGGGACACTATATTAAGCAAACCACACAAAATGACGATATACAATATAGTAAACTGGAATGTAAGGGGATTAGCAAATATGTCTAAAAGACACAAGATACACTCATACCTTAAACGACACAAAATACATATAGCTATCCTACAAGAGACGCATGCCACAGCACACGAACTGTCTGAAATAGATAAATAATGGTCGGGAATTACACATGGAACCTAAACCTCGACATACGCGAAGGGAGTATTAATATGGATAGCTCCGGGTGTACCGTATACTGTCAAAAATGTACATACAGACAACAATGGAAGATACACTAGTCTAGATGGAGAGTTAGATGGAAAGCAACTAACGATAATCGGACTATATGCACCCAACATGGGGCAGGGCGAATTCCTCCAAACTATTACCACGCAAATCCCATATGACCCGACCATACCTACTATTTGGGGAGGTGACTTTAATAGTGTAATTGAGATGTCATTAGACAGATCACACCCCCCAATGAGAGATACCCAATGCAAGACATTGTCCTGTGCACTTAAGAAATGGATACAAGAAAGAGAACTACAAGACATATGGCGACGCTTACACCCCACAGATAGAGAATACTCTTTCTACTCACCAGTACACCATCTCCATACGAGAATAGATTTATTATTATGCACTAAAGAGCTAGCGCATATGATATATAATGCAACATACCTCGCCAAAACCCTATCAGACCATTGCCCGTTACTAGTAACATTAAAATGGGGAAGACAATTAACATGCATACCAACATGGCGCCTACAACCTACCCAATTACGTGATCCCCCTTTCCGCGCTAAAAGAGCAGAAGAAATAGAAACATACTTCGCAATTAATACAAAGACAACAACATCACGTGCTGTAGAATGGGACGGTCACAAGGTAGTTATAAGGGGCATGTGCATAGCAACAGCAGGAGGGGTCCGCCGAGCATTAAGTACAGAACTACAAGAAACAGAAAACAAAATTCCAACATAGAATGGGAAATGGCTATGGGGAGAGGCAAAAGTAACGAGCTAGCTAACCTCAAAAATCAATGGAACGCAACAGAGACACGATTGCGTAAATTCGATCATAAACACTACATAGCACGTCTACACGCTGAAGGCGACCGCTCTAGCAGATTGTTAGCGTGGCTAGCAAAAGGGACATAGAAAGTCACTCCCATAAATGCTATACGCCAAGACACAGGCACAATGATAAACACGCAACTAGAGATAAACGATACATTCAAACAATACTATAGTAAACTATACACAGCAGAACCTCCCCCACACCCGACACAACTGGCAAAGTTTTTTCAACAAGCCCCAATGAAAAGACTAACGGCAGAACAAACAACCTACCTCGATAGACCAATCGAAAGGGAAGAGATACTACAGGCATTAAAACGGTTGGCGCACAATAAGACTCCAGGTACAGATGGTCTCCCCATTGAATTCTACCAAACATACACACCACTCCAAAATATGCTACAAGAAGCATATGAAAGAGGACAACTCACAGAAACGCAAAAGGAGGCGACAATTGTAGTCCTACACAAAAAAGGCCGTGACCCTTTAAACGTCCGCTCCTATAGACCCTTATCTTTATTAAACTCGGACTATAAAATTCTGGGGAAAATCCTAGCCAATCGCCTCCTGCCGCTAATGACTGACCTGATACACCCAGATCAATCTGGCTTTATACCAGGGTGAAATACCGCTATTAATATAAGAAACTTAGTACGCATTATATCCATGACTCAGGAACAGGATCAATTTAGCGTGGCGGTATCACTGGACGTGGAAAAAGCCTTTGACACTCTAGGTTGGCCATTTCTGATGGCAACATTACAAAAAATGAAGTTTGGTGCTGGCTTTACATTCTGGATATCCATAATATATACTAACCCCAAAGCACAAATTAAAACCAGCGCAATCATCTCAGAGAAATTCGACATAGGCAGAGGAAGGCGACAAGGCTGCCCGCTATCACCACTACTATTTGCACTCGCAATAGAACCACTTGCGGCAAGACTACGCAATGAAACAATACAATGGGGTATCCCAGATGGCGAAGAATTCCGCATAATATCACTATATGCAGATGATGCACTAATATATCTACGCAACTATAAAGAATCTCTACCACACATATTACAACTACTTAACACGTTCGGAGACTTATCCGGTCTGCGCGTCAACTGGTCCAAATCATGCATATTCCCTATGTGCCCGTCCCCAACACCACGCGCAGAAACGCCAACTGAGGATACATTACAATGGGAACATACCACTTTTAAATATTTAGGAGTCCACATCTATCATTGGCTCTGGCCAAAATGATAGTACTACCTCGACTACTCTATTATTTCACAACACTACTGCTAATATTGCCGAAAACACTCTTCACACAATTAACCAAACTATTGATTGAACTGATATGGGCGAATGGTCGTAGAAAAGTAGCTATTGATAAACTCTACCTCCCAATGGAAAAGGGAGGAATGGGGGTACCGCACCTCGAGCATTACTATGCAGCAGCACAGTTACATTGGATCATGACCTGGATACAAGACCCCCCAAGCCCGGAGGGCCATAAAGTGAGAACACAACTAGGGAGAATAAAGATACTAGATTGGCTCATAGGAGGGACACACACCCCACAAAACAAAAACGTACTAATGACAGTAGCCATACGCACCTGGAATCGATATATATCCAAGGGAACCCGCGTACCACAATACTTACCAAAGATTCCCCTACTAGCCATACCAGGAATAAATAAATTGCACGAAACACTATATCTAGCATCGTGGATAACAAAAGATATACAGCAGGTCGGAGATCTATATGTAGACGAGCAATACATAACATACACAAAATTGGCAGAGTCACACAACTTAGGGCCAGGGGAATTTATAACATATGGGGCAATCAAAGGACTGATATGTAAACTATGGGGCCAAGGCAACTCAGAACCACCAACAGCCCCCGCTCTACACGAGCTACTAGCAGGTATTAACACGACACCAAGTATATCGCAAATATACCACATACTACAAGCTTACCCTGCAAAAACACAAACACAAGCAAAATCATACTGGGATAAGGCTCTACAAATACCTCTCACAGAGAAAGAATGGACCATGGCCCTAACGTCCACCTGAGAAATTTCTCGCAATGCCCGCTTCAGATACACCCAACTAAATTACTTACATCAGACATATTTAACCCCACTCCGTATAAAACGCATGTTCCCACAAGCAACATCTGAATGTCCACGTTGCGGAACCACGGAGGCAGATTTTTATCACATGACCTGGAGCTGTCCACCACTACTTTGTATATGGCACCCTGTCACACAACAGACAAATAAATGGACGGGACTAAAACTGTATCCTACACCCGAATCCTGCATATTGGGCATACGACATAGACACAATAAAGATAGGCAAAAGTATAGCTGTGCAGACCTAGCGTTTATTATCTTTAAACGCCTCATCGTGACACAATGGAAGTCACCTGGCACTCTGGATATAAACAGATGGCATAAAGACCTAAACACTGGACCAACGCAGAAAAACATGTATTGGACTCATTAAAAGATATAGGGTTTATAGTCAAAAATGCAGAAACATGGGACACCTTCCTAGAGCAGCTACTCGAAAAGGATGATACCCACCCACCTTAGGAAAATGCTGCAAGATAACGGCAAATGACTACAGCAACAAGACACTACAACCTTAACCATATACAAGTACTCGAAATACTCCTCTAAAAGAAGCACGCAAGACTGTAACACAGAATCCTCCCAAACCCACACAGACTTCACCAACCTAACAAACATTCACAAAGAAACCGTCAACTCCCCCACCATTGCATCTACATCACTAGCATCTTTCTCACCTCCTCCCAACCCATTATATTTATAACCTTGTCTTCATAGCCCTATTTTGGCTTCTTCACTTTCTGTTTTCCTTTCCCCAGTTCTTCTTATTACTTACACAATGCTCTTTGAACCAAATGCAATAAAGTTTCTAACTGCAAAATATGTAGAACAAGATGTATAAAATGACCAGAAGCAAAATAATGGAAAAAAAAAGAAAAATAAATTCACAATTGCATAAAAATACACTGTTTATTAAATCAATGTAAGAGCTGTTAACTGCAAAATTTAATAAAGAGATTAAAAAAAAAAAAGACTACTCTGTGGCTTTTTAAGATAGAAGGTGATGTCATCAGCACATAATGACACTAAAATATGTCTTGATGAATGAAAAATAGCATATTCTCGCTGTCATTGATGTAATTTGGCAGCCAAGGCAGCGCTTAATTTGTGCTTGTGGTTTCCGGTGAAGGGCACCAGCACTTATTGTTGGGGGCCGGCACTTATTTTTCTGTCTCAAGCGTTTCCTGCCAGCAAAAGACACATATGGGAAAGACGGAGGAAGAGGAAAACAAAAAAGCGTCACAATGAAAGAAAGGAGAGAGCTGAAAGAGTGAGCTGAAGGGGCAGGGAGTGGCTGTAAATAAATTGAAGAGGCCTGAGATAGCTTCAGGATTCCACTGCCTCAGCATTCAGTGCTTGCACATTTAATTGCAGCAGCTGTGTGTTTAAGAGGAGGGCTTTGTGCACCAGCACATTTTTATTGCAAATTATGCACTGAGCCAAAGGCTCTACTGCAAGCGCAAAAAATAATAGCGAGAGTAGGCAGTCTTGTCTTGTGCCTCGGGAAATATACAGAGGGGTGGAAACTGACTGATTGATCTTTACCCTTGCCACTGGTTGGAAATAAATAAGGGCTACCAATGTTCAGTAGGAGTGCGGGAACCCCATTTTCTGAAGTACAGCAATTAAAAGTCCCATTCGAGGGAATCAAAGGCTTTGGTGGCCTAGTCCAAGTTAATATCTTGCATTAGGGCAAACAATGTTCACAAGTTGTGGGACATGGACCTCCCTGGTATAAATTCAGATTGATCAGGCCTCACAATGAATGGCATAAGCAAGGATAAGCGATTGGCGAGGATTTTAGTTAATATTTTAACAATGCAATTAATCAGTGATAATAGCTGATAAGAATCACATTCATCCGGTGGCTTTCCGGGTTTGAGCAAGGCCAGGATCATAGCTTCATGAATAGTTGGGGGAAACAAGCAGTTGGTTGTGCCTCTTGGTTGACCACTTTTAAGACTGGTAATAACAAATCTGCATAGGTTTTATAAAATTCAGCTGGGAAGCCATCAGGCGCCTGAGCTTTACCTGCCTGTAGATGCATGATCGCTTCTTGCACTTCATCATCTGTTATGCAAGGAACTGCCATTGAGCATTACTTAACCAGCCTGATTCCACATCTTTCAGTAACTCATTTACATCTACAGGTGTTGTTGTGCAGGTTTTATATAGGAAGCTGTAGAACTTTACAAAGGTATGGAGAGTTTGAGTTTGACACATGCTTTATTCGATCAGTCAATCATCAAAGCGAAAATACAATAATAATAAATAATAAATAAGGATAAAACCAATAGTAATAAAAATATTATAAAACATGAATAGAAATTGTGGAACATAGGTTACTGAGCATACTATAATTAAAAGGATTCTCAAGACACATAATACACATAATATGATTTCAGCCCCTTTCCTATAATCCTTGTAAGAGTAAGAGAATAAAGAATAAAAGTAAGGCTCTAATTAAGACACAGTCTTTACAATGGAATTTCGTATTCGCCATGCTACTAATAAATATTTACTGACAGCAAGTATTAAAACCGTGGAATGGTGACTTTTTAAAATCCTCAAAGCAGAGGCACAATCTCTTATCCCCATATCGCGGCAGATATGACAGATCCACTTAGACCTGGGAAGAGAATAAGCAGGGCAGAAAAACATGAAATGCTCAATCGTTTCTGGTTTTGCGTCACAGGCTGGGCATGTGCTTGTATCTGTTTTTGTACCCCATCTGCACATCAATGTCTTCAATGGCAGCGACCCGAAACGGAATCTGGCATATAAGCTTTTGCCAAGGATGTCAGGTATATTGTCTAGGTAGGGTTCAAATTGTGGATACCATTTAAAATCTGTAAAATGATTTGTTAGAGTGCCATGAGTTCTATGAGTGATATAATCGTTGTATACATAGGACCAATATATGCGTTTTAGCGCAATAGAATGAGTCTTTTCTAATTTATGGGGTTCCTCCCAAAAGTGGCTTAGGCCGAGTTTGTTGAACCAACTGGATATATGTTTGACCCAGGGAATAGAAGTTGAATTGGGGCACATAAGCAGGTCGTGGAGTGAGGACTTATAAACGTCTAATTCGGGGTTGGTCCATAGTCGTATCCAATATAATAATGGTCTTAAGATAATCAGATCGGCTATGCGTCTCAGGCCTAAGTCTAAGAACAGAGGTAGCAGTGGAGTACTAGGAGGACAAGCACACAGAGACCTCACAAAACTATTCTCACTAATAGTGAGCCTGTTACAGTCAGAAAAACCCCAAACCTCTGCTCCGTATGCGGCAGCGCCCTGTGCTCTGGCGATGTAGATCTTAATTGCCGGGGAGACGGTTTTTGCTGTCGTGCCCCTGTAAAAGCGCAGGATTGAAGCCGCACCATGCTGCAAACGACCCTCACTTTTACTAATCTGTTCTCCCCAATTTAAATTATCAGCAATCCTTACACCCAGGTAATCAATGGCGGATACTTTATCCAGGAGGTTCCCTTCTAGATGGATAGTGCATTTCTTCCGCACTCCTGAGCGGAACGCCATTAGCTTGGTCTTTTTATGGTTTAGCTCTAGGCCGTAGTCGCAACAGAAGGAGTTAAATCTGTTGATAAGAATTTGAAGGCCCATGGGGGATTTAGAAATAAGGAGAGATTCATCGGCAAAGAGAAGGATTGGAACTTTTTGAGCGCATAGGCTGGGGGCATCATTCTGGCACGTCATTAAAACCTGTACAACCTCGTTAATAAAAATAGAGAATAAAAATGGTGCCAATACGCAACCCTGGCGAACACCCCTATTTATGGGGATTTTATCCGTTAATTCGCCTAGGTTCCCCCATCTCACCTGCGCGTATGTATCCTCATGCAACCGCTTTAGAAGTTGGATTAGATTGGCCGGAGTCCCTTTTTTTTGTAACACTTCCCACAACTTTTCCCTCGGGACCAAGTCAAATGCTGATCTCAGGTCGACAAAGGCAATGTATAATGGTTGTTTGGCAAGAGCTGTGTACTTCCAGTACAGAATGGCCAGTCTAAAAACCTGGTCCACTGTACTGGTCTTTGGGCGAAATCCAGCTTGGAGAGGGGAAAGAATATTCTGGTCTTTGGCCCAATTGGTTAATCTACCTAGGAGTTGTTTGGCAAATATTTTTTGGATGTTGTCAATTAAACTGATTGGTCTATAATTTGTCGGAAGGTTGGCGTCACCCTTTTTATGGATGGGGATAATTTCTGCTCCCTTCCATGTCATGGGGATCTGCACCCCTTCGGCAATTTTATTAGAGAGTGTATTGATATACCAAGTCCAGACTATTGGTTCTGACGAGTAGAGATCCCCTGGAATTTTTAAGGAACCAATAGCATTGGCTGTTTCTTTGATGGTAAAACAGATATAGCTCTTAAAACCCTGTGTTCCCCCTACAAGAGGGGCTGGGCCACAATACTCATCAGGGGTAGATGGAAGGTCTTGGCCTGCTTCCCCTGTAATTAAGGGTGTAGGAGTTTCAATTTCTCTGTATAAGCCAGAGAAATGGTCAACCCATTTTTCTGGCTGTATGTGGCTTCTCACACCAATCCTACCCTCTTTCTCTCGTTTGCCTAACAATTCCCAAAACAATGTATTGTTGTTAAATTGAGTAGCATCCACTAAACTCTGCCAAGTTTTGTCTTCCCAGGTTTTTTTTGCTCGGGTGATGGATTCTTTGTATAAGCGTCTGGCTAGTAATATTTCCCCGTGGGGTCCGTTCAAAAGGGCACCTTTTAGTCCTTTCTTGGCCATATGGCAGGACTCGTCAAACCATGTGTTAGAGGTAGCTCCTTGATGTCTTGCCCCGACCTTCCTATAGAATATGCGTTGTAGTCTTGTGATCATATTTTCATGTATGGATAGGAAGGGGATATCATTAGAATCGTGATCTCTGTATGGGGCTAGGACATCTACAAAGGCCTGATAAATCTCGCTTAACAGGTAAGGGTTTGACTGGACCTTTGGCCACCTGACCTTTGTGGATGTGATGTTCATGGTAGAAATAGGGACCAAGGTAGTTTGTTTGTTTGAAGTCCTACCAAACACGTCACCTGACATAGAAAGTAGCAAGGGATGATGGTCGCTTTCAGTTCTGACGTCCACCTTCATATCATCCAGAAAGGGCCACAGTCTCACATCCACTAGAAAGTAATCAATTACGCTTGTAATTGGGCCACGTTTGAAGGTGGGTGCAGTATCCAGGTCAGAGGGCATACGGCCATTGCATGCCCTGAGACCGTGTTTCAGACAAAGGGATGCCAATTGGATAGCTACATGAGAGTTAACACAGTTATTGTCACTAGTCAACTGGACAATCCCCCATGTTTCATCTTCATCCTCTGTGAGACCAGTTAGCATCGCAGAAGGTTCAAAGGTGCAGTTTACATCCCCTGCTATTATTAAGTAAGAAGTTGATTGCAGAGTATCTAGAAAGTCAAGAAGCTGTTTTAAGACTGGTGACTCAGCCCCTCGCGAAACCGAGCGGGCGTAGATATTGACAAATGTTATAGTAAAGTCCTGTTGGAACGTAATTTGTAGCCCCATCAGATCTGGGCTATCGAACTTTAAAGTATTGTATGTGCACTGTACATTTTTGTTTAATAGCATCAGAAGTCCTCCTTTAGCTCTGCCTGTCAATTTTGTCGAGGGTTGAGCAGCCACATTGAAGGAAAGAAACCCGTCTAGGGTAGTCGGCTCTTTGGACCATGTTTCCTGAAAAAGACATAAGTCTTGGGTATTGATATACGAGCACCAGTCATTATCGTCTAGTTTCCTCCCAAGGCCTGCTAGGTTCCATGTCATAATTGATATGCCTTTTTTCTCAAGGACCGGGGTTGGTGGCTGTTGGTTCAGCCTCTCGGGAGTCAGCTCTGTATCAATAGGACCATCAGAAATCGTCGGACTGAGTTCCGTTAGACTAGTGCCGGGAATTGGTCCCTGGGCTGTTGCCAGTCATGCCGGGTTAGACCAAATAGTGTTGGCATGCCTGGACTGTTTGCTGATTAAATTGTTACATACGTAATCAGGAGTTTGTAACTGGCCTTCCGTTTCCGGTGCTGTCTCTAAGGTGATGTGCCCCCTTTTTTGTTCCATGAGATGAAGAGTTCGGTCATTGAACAGAACAAGGTTTTCTACCAGAAATCTGTTATGGAACTCAATTGAAATTACGTCGTGTGTTGATCCTGAGGGACTCCACCGCTTAGTGTTGCAAATATCTGAATGTATAACTGATAGACAGTTCCTTTGGTGTCTTAACCAGTGGATTACTTTATTAGCCCTGGACTCATGGTCCTCACTGAGTCCACGGGGCAATTTCGGGACTTGTTTCAAGAAGAGAGTATTAGTTCCAGGCTTGAGACATTGGGGTTTTGGCAGTTGGACTGGTTCGTAAGATGTCCTCTGAAGAGAGGGGACATTAGGATAACCGGGAGCATATTTGGGAGCGAATGGGTCGTTGTCGTTAGGAATAGCATTGGATCTCCTAAGTGGGAAGTTGTTAGTCTGTTTGCAGCTCTTTGCTGACGGGTGGTTTGAGGGCCCTGAGGGGAGTTTGTTAATGGCAATGTGATTTCCCATAGTATCCCCCTCATCTAATGGTCTTTTGCGATGTCGACTCGCCTGTGTGATGTTGAATTCTAGGCGTGTTGCGTTCCCATCTAGGCCGACCCGATTTGACTTCTCCTTTTGATGATCGTTAACCTGACCGTTAACCTGACCCCCCTGTGCAAGCTGAGTTGTTAGTATTGAATCTGGCATGGTATGGTCTAAATTCGCCTCTTCATCCCTATCTTTGCACTTGCATCCACACTCTAAGCTCTCTCGGAAGCATTTGGCCATTTGTAGAACCAGGGATCTAACTTCTTCTATTCTCTGAAGTATAAGGGCATTACTAGGCTCGGTGACAGGATGCATTAAGGGGGAGACAGGGACTTGTTTCGGGGTACTCTGGATGATCTCTTTGTTGGTATCATCTGATATTATATCAAAACCTCTAGGAGTTTCGTCGTCCTCGGCTAGGGCCTCGAACCGGTTTCTACAAGGAATATTCGGGATCGGGTTAGTCGCAGGACTCAGTGGTATAGCAAGATTTGGAATGTTGCCCACTGTTCCCTCGTGGGGAGATCCGATCCTGTGCACCAATGCATTTGTTGTGTTTATTGTAGCATTTGAGGGGGGGACGGATAGCAGGTGTGTTGTTAGTATGGTTGCACTGTTTCTACTCAACCCTGGGTCCAGGTCTTGATCCTTTGACCTTTTCTTAAAATAGTCTTGTATCTTCCCTGGTGGAACTAGGGCATTTTTTCCGAGGGTGGCACCGTTATGATTAGGCGAACAGTTTAAAATTGCCTCAACCTCCTCAAACAACTGATCTATCTCCTCGAAGGTTTTTTTTGGCTTAGTGAACGGTTTAGCAGTGCGCTTTCTCTGCTTTTTGCTATCTGTCAAAGGACCTAGTGAGTCAGCAGCTTTCCTTTTCCCCATGGTGCCTGTAAGTTATATAATACCTGGAATATGTACGTTAGCTTACTTGGTGTATTTTAGGCAGTAGATGAAAGAGAGTGGGCCCAGCCCGGCCTCTTCCGGGCGATGACGGGCGCAGGGCGGGCCCGACCTTGGCCCGGGCTTTGCCCGGGCACCGCCCGTGCGCGTCCTGCGCTGCGGGAGAGTTCTTTTAAAGGGCTCCTGCCCTGTTACGTGGCTCTCTTTCCCCGGCCTCCCGGCAGTGACAGCGCTTCCCGCAACGGCAGGAGCGCGAAGTTCTTTTAAAGGGCTCCTGCCCTGTTACGTGGCTCTCTTTCCCCGGCCTCCCGGCAGTGACAGCGCTTCCCGCGACGGCGGAGCGCGAAGTTCTTTTAAAGGGCTCCTGCCCTGTTACGTGGCTCTCTTTCCCCGGCCTCCCGGCAGTGACAGCGTATGGAGAATATCTGGAGTATCCCTGCATAGTTGTGTGATGCAGTGGACTACTGCAGCATCCCTTTTTTGGGACAAGGTCAGGCCAGCAGTCCGCGTTTCAGGATGCCAGAACCGCCATGGCCCATTTTTTGGCGATTGTTTGGCGTTTTGCGGCCCAGGAGGCACATTTAATGCTCCAGGTCACGCCGTGGCCCCTGGCAGCATCCCTGACTTTCCCTTCCCACTTACCTTACTTGGGTCCTTTTTCTTTTCTTCTTCTTTCTTCTTTTTCTTCTTTCTTCATGTCTTCTTTCTTCTTGGCCATCCATATTGTCTTCTTCTGTGGTGGTTGTCTTACCAGCATGCCTTGTTCCTTTTGCTTTTATACTTGGTTTTCTTTCTCATTCATTTCTATGTGGCTTTTTCCAATCCAAGATGGTGTTGTATGTTCTTCCTGTTTTGTCACTTCCTGTTTCATGGTATATAAGTGCTGCAGTTTCCTCCTTCCTTGCATTGCAAACACTTCCACCCTGGTGGTCATCCTCGCTCCTGTTTCCAGTTTTCTACTCACTCCTGATTTTTTCCCTGCAGATTTGACTTCTATTTTTTCCTTTTTCACTGTTTTTCCTCTTTTTCAGGAGTTCCTGTGATAGAGGTTTTTGTTCCATTACTGGGGTTTTTCCTCTGGTACACCTTCTGGAGGGTATGGTCTGCCTTGGCCCTTTTCTAGTCAGCAGCACCGTGGTTACTAGAAGGGGTTGCCCTTATCTTGGCCAGTCCAGAACCAGTAAGAAACCAGGTATCCCTGCAAGTACTGCAGCCTACGGCGGTAAGAGACGTGCATACCGCAACAAGTTGCCCTTCTTTAGTCTTCACTTGCAAAATATCATTAACAGAAGACAGTTTATGAGTCATGGTGGCCAAGGTGTGACCTGTTCATTCACCCTCACCATATTCGTGAGGTTTGGCATATTTACTGTGACATAGGCATTCTCTCTCTGCCATTTCTTGAAATTCCCATTAAGTTGTTCTAATTTTTATAGAGATAAAAGGGTCATCAGCAGTACTCAGGAGCTGTTTGAGCTGCTTCAGTTCACTTTCTAACCTATTCATACTTGCACGCAGGATACTTAGTACTGCACATCTCTTCACAATGCAGGGGCCTAGTATTGTGACTTTAAAGGCCTCCCATGAGACACATAAGGAAGAGACAGAATCAACATTGGGTGATAACAATTTTGCAATCTCTTTCCACAGTTCCTCTTGAAAGAATGTATCCAGAAGTATCAAGGCAGAGAGTCACCATGTAACACTAGCTTGGGTCCTGGCAGGGAAGAGTAACATCATAAAGGCTGGGCAGTGGTCTGAGTAAGTTCTCGTAAAGTGGAGCACATCATGGATCCAGGTGCCCACTCCCTTTGAAATAAGCCAATAATCCAATCTTGACCAGCTAATGTGTACTCCTGAATAATAAGTGCCTTTCTTGGTGGCACGATGAACCTGTCTCCATGTGTCTAATAAATTGTGGTCTTCCATGATATCTTTAATGTGTCTGGTCTCTGTGCTTCGTGTTGAATGCGGAGCATGTGATAGGTCTGTATTAATGTTTAAGGCCACATTAAAGTCACCGCCCCATAAGACCAGGCTCGGGCCAATATCTGTCAAAAAAGGTGGTCTGTCAAAAAAGGTGGGGTCATTCACATTGTGACAATAGCAAATAACATTGTTAATGGTATAGGAGTATAATCTGCCCACATAATCAAATACCGGCCCTGAACATCATTTAGAGAGTTTTGTTGTACGTATGGCATCCATCTCCGTACAAGTGTATTAGAGCTGCCAAGAGTACTGCCTTCAAAGACCGAATCAACAACAACGCACACAGCCGTAAGGAGTTCTTCAACGTCGTGAAGGAACTCTCCAACTCCAGCTCCAATGCCATCCTGCCATCCCAAGACCTCTGCGACTCCCTAGCCTCCTACTTCCACTGCAAGATTGCAGACATCCTCAACAGTTTCAGCACCCAGACCCCCTCAGCAACCACCAACACCACAGATTCACCTCTGACCAACCTCCTGCTCTCCTGGACCCCCGTCAACAACAACAACACCATCGAAATCATGAACATCATCCACTCCGGCTCTCCATCTGACCCCAGCACTTACCACATCCTCAACAAACAAACTCCGTCATCACACCCCAACTACGGAAGATCATCAAGAGCTTCTTCAAGTCTGCCACCTTTCCAGAGAGCTGGAAACACGCCGAGATCAACACCCTCCTCAAAAAACCCATGGCGGACCCAAAGGACCTCAAGAACTTCCGGCCTATCTCCCTGCTCCCCTTCCAGGCAAAAGTCATTGAAAAGGCTGTCAACAGACAACTAACCCGCTTCCTCAAGGAGAACCACACCCTGGACCCATTCCGCCTCCCCCCATTCCGCTCTGAGACAACCGAAATCATCTGTGGCGTACTCCAGGGTTCATCCCTCAGCCGACTCTCTTCAATGTCTACATGGCCCTGCTCGCTAACACCGCCCGATCCCACAACCTCAACATCATCTCATTCGCCGACGACACCCAGCTGATCCTCTCCCTCACAAAGGACTCTGCGAAGACCTACCTCCATGAAGGAATGAAGGCCATCGCTGAATGGATGAAGGGCAGCTGCCGCAAACTCAATTCCGACAAGATGGAAGTCCTCATCTTCGGCTCTACCCCCTCTGCATGGGATGACTCCTGGTGGCCTCCCACTCTCGGAACCACTCTGACTCCTGCGACCATGCACGCAACCTAGGATTCATCTTGGACCCCTCACTATCCATGACCCAGCAAGTCAACACCATCTCCTCCTCCTGCTTCAACACCCTCCCCATGCTCTGAAAGATCTACAAATGGATACCCACGAAAACCAGAAGAACAGTCACCCAAGAAGAACAGGCAGCAAGCTGGAATGCGGCAATGCCCTCTACGCAGGAACCACGGTCAAACTCTAGAAGAGGATGCAACACATCCAGAACGCCTCCACATGCCTCATCCTGGACATCCCCCGCCACTGCCACATCACAGACCACCTGAAAAACCTGCACTGGCTCCCAGTGAACAAGAGAATCACCTTCAAACTCCTCAACCATGCTCACAAGGCACTGCACAACACCGGACCAGAATACCTCAATAAACGACTCTCCTTCTACACCCCGACCCGACATCTCCGCTCCACTGACCTCGCCCTTGTAACCGTCCCACGCATCCGCAGAACTACAACAGGCGGAAGATCATGCTCGCACCTCGCAGCCAAAATGTGGAACACTTTTCCCACCCACCTGCACCAGACCAAAGACCTCCTTACCTTCATGAAACTTCTCAAGACCTGGCTGTTCGAGCAGTAGCAGCACCCCCATCCCCTCTCCCCCCTGCCCTCCTCGGCACCTTGAGACCCTCACGGGTGAGTAGTGTGCTTTACAAATTCCTGATCGATTGATTGATTGATTGATTGAAGGACTTGCTGGGGGTTACTGATGATGTGGCCTTTTCCCTGATAGGTGATCCAGAGATGAACTGGATAGAGCATTGCATCCGGTTCTGATGCCTGCTTGACAGTGGTAAATTTCCTCCTATCAGGAGGGGGTGAGTTATAAGTGAGCGATGAGTCCGTTGTACAATAAACATTTTGGAGAAGTAGTCTGCACCACACAGTGTAGTAAGGAGTCGCTCTATATAGTCTTCCATCTTACCTGCATTGGTAGTTTCTGCAACTCCAATGATGCACAAGATACGGCAGTGCAATCATGCTCCTATGTCTTCATATTTTGCTGCAATAACTTTCAGAACTTTCTCCATATTTAGAAGTTGCTCACTGCAGGAAGATACAGTTCCTCCACCGAAGATAGGCATTGCTCTGCTTCCTGAAACTGGCCAGCATGCTTTTAAGCTTATTGGCCATGGAATCTATTCTACTATACATTGTGTCCATTTTGGACTTAATGGGGGTTAAGTTTTTTTCACAGCTAGCAAAACTCCATATTTATACTTTGATCCTAGATGGGTCTAGTGTTAAAATATCAGGGTTAGCGTCATTTACACGAAGTGCCAACGCACCTTGTGTCTCATTGTAACAGTGATATGCAATGTAGGCGTTCCCTTCCAAAAAATGACGATAGCCCTCCAGCACCACATTACCTCTTGACACTAAAATGATGAACACTAAGGAGGCGGACCTAAAAAATGACGCTAAGGCTGATTAGCATCAAACTTTAATGACTGTTCAGACCACACATGAATGAGAGGCCACACACCACCACATAAGGAAGACACACATAAGAAGCATTATCAACCTCCAGGACAACATGGAAGTGCCAATGCTCCAGCTTGGCACACACCGCAGACATCAGCAGTGACAAGATGTCCCTCCATCACCACTGCAGCAACCCCAAACACCACCACAGCAGCCACGTAGGCAGCGCAGAAGGAGGTAGAGGATCTTACAATAGCGTACACTTGGGCTTCCTCTTCTCCTTCTCCTGGGACTTTGCTGGACCTTCGTAACTGGTTCCTGGGTGATTGAGCTCTCTCGGGGGCATCTCATACCCTGCAGTCATCATCTTGTGTTTGAATTTGTATGTTTTGTTGTTGTGCATTTTTTTAAGCTAATGCGGTAAACAAAATGGTACTAACCCGTTTTGCATGAAAATAACAAGCAGCAAAATAGTCTAGCACCACTTTTGCTGCACTAGCGTCATTTTCCCTTAAGGCATGTCACACAGCTTAGCGTCATTTATTATGGCACTAAACATTCCATAGCACCACAGTGCGTAATTTTTTTTAAATGGTGCACGGATGGCGCTATGGAAGTTAGCTTGCGTTAAAACTAATGACGCACAACTGTGTAATACATATGGGCCTTCGTTTTAGTAATCCACCATAAAATTTCAGAATGTTCGTTTGCATTAGCCTATAATAGAGTATATCTAATTTGCCAAACCCTTTAGCCGACATCTGATCACAAACTGCAGTAATAGGCGTGCTAACATGGTAGTGTGTGCTGCACATACTGAAACTCTGTGGAAAATTATATGCTTGACAATTGTGCTAGACCAGATGCGGGTCCCATGCTTTTGTCTACCATATGATTCAGGCTACAGCTCAGGGACGATGTCCAACAAAGTAGACATACTTGCCTGTGTTCCCTTTCAAAGACATTGTCTAGCAATTAAAATGACTCTTCTCTTTCGGGGCTGTGGCAAGATTTACTTCCACGTAGCTCATCCTCTTTCATGTGGTTCAGTAAGAAAACGGAAGAAAAAGCAGGTAACAGTAGTTTACCAGTGGCTGAAATAAATTTACAAATTTTATCTGTCAGGTCATGGATGCCACCATCACTAATGAAGTAGCATTCGAACCTTTGCAACTTTAGTTTAAAGCTAACACTTGTGTTTTGAGAATTACGTGTTCACGGTTTAGTCTGAAAGAGCTGCATCAAGTGGACAAATTCAGATTCTTCTGCACCGCTTGTGGTGCTGTGCAATTAGCTAATGGACATGTTCTTTTGTGTCGTCGGATTTCTTGTTATGTTTAATTTACTTTACATATGCTGCAGCACTATCATACACTGCCATAAAGTCACCTTGGAGTACATTTTTTACAATCTTTTAGAGAATATGACATTATGTTGGAAAATAGTTTCTTTGTGCTGAAATTCCAGGTCCTGCTATGAGATCTAAAACGTCCCTTCAAGTCGTCTTTCTCCAGCTTTCGGGGGATTGGTGCTTGACTGTGCCTCTCCATATGGCTTCATTGGCTATTCTCCTTTATCCTAAGATCCTATCCTCCCGTCTACAGCTGTCTCTTGATCTTTGCAGATCTTTTTTCCTTTAAACAGGGCCTCGTTTTGCCCTTTCCTTTGAAATAAGGTGCCTTCTGGTAGGCTCTGCCTCTGTTGCATGGGGGAGAAAATAGTGGCCATATTGACCGAGCCACTTTGCAAGACTTCACAGAGACACAGAGTGGCACCGAATAGACTAAAATTAATAGGATTACCTTCCTGTTCACTATTTACACTGTGCACGTGTATGCATTTGTGTAGTAGATGGTGCTTTGTATTCCTCAGCCTAGATGTTCTTAACCCAGCAAAAATATTGTACAACACTTTTTGCAGTTAATTTCCACTAAGAGGCTGGAGCACTCTCTGGTACAAAAAATGTATTATAGAGCAGATGTAGTTACACTGAGGGCCTCATTATGAGTCAGGCAGTCCATAGACCGCCAGACCTGTGGGGGCACCCGGACCACCACCGACAGGGGTGTTTTCCGACCGCCACATTATGACCTTGGCAGAACTGCCATGGTCCGACCACCGGCATCACCAGGTAGCCGACAGCCAATGGCCTGGTGGTGCCGGCGGTCTAAATTCCCCAGGGCAGCGCTGCAAGCATAACTGCCCTCCGGATTAAGACCCACGTTTCCACCAGCCTTTGCATGGCAGTCCCAATGCACTTGGCATGTGCAGTATACGGGCCCCCATGGACAGCCCAGTTGTGCTTTTCACTGCCCGAATCAGGGTCAGTAAAAAGCGTGACGGGTGCTGCTGCACACGAATCACTGCAACATTGCTGCCCGCTCGCTGTGTTTCCTGGTGGGCCGGCGGGCAGAAACGCTATTTCCACCGGCCAACCCAGCAGGAAACTTGTAATAAGTACCATGGAGGGACGACCACATATGTGGTCATCCCCATGTGGGACTTTGGTGGGAAGCCTCTGCAAACTGCACACTGGATATCATCTCTTTTTATTCAGAAAGTTTTCAACTTAGTTTTGTGTTTCAGTTATTTCTAAGGGCTTCTGAAGTCGTACTTTTCTGATAAATACATACCCTGACTGGTTGGTTGCTCCATTGAATAGACAGTTATTGTACACCCTTATGGCCATCAATTATGGCCTTTTACTTCCACCTTGGCAAACACTACATTTTAAAATTTCATGAAGAATTTGAATCCAAGTTTGAATGTTCATATATAGAGAGAGAGTCCAGTCTGCTGAAAGTGTGCCTTATATCTGGGTGAAGGAATTTGAGCAGGTCTATTGAAAGACATTTTATAAATAAAGTTACATTTCATCTGGCTGAATTTGAAGATTTAAGCTTGGGCTTGTTTTGCATGGCTGTGAGCAGTGTTCCATGTTTAGCACTTTTTTCAAATATCAATCATTTTTATTCTATGCAGAAATCACCAGAGAGACAGAGGGGCCGGATTTAGAACTTGGCGGACAGTTTACTACGTCACAAAGGTGTTGGATATTCCATCCACCAAAATCTAAATCCCATTATATGCTATGGAATTTAAATTTTGCCACACGGGATATCCGTCATCCTTGTGACAGAGTAACCCATTCGCTGAGTTCTAAATAAGACCCAGAATCATTAAAGATATGTAGACCAAAAATGCAGTGAGAAGGTAGTCACATCTAACAGTCAAAGTTATGCAACACAAAAAATAAAGAAAAGAAAGAATGGATGTAAAGAAACAATTTAGCCTATTCAAAGTCAAATAAAGTTCAAATAAATAATAATTGAATTATTCAGACAGAAGAATATACAAATGGCTGTTTTGCCCCATCAGTTCAGGAAGTGCACAAAACCAGGGTGGGATTATAAGTACTCCCACTTAAACACCCCTCACGGCTATAATACAAACATACATACTAATTAAAAAAATTCTAAACCTCATTGCAGCATTTTAAATTAATAGACATTCATAGGTACTGTTATGTATGCTGTCAAACTCCTACTCCCAGATACGTTTAAAAAAAAATAATGTTAAATGGGGTATCAATTTTAAACATCATAATCCTACTCATCCCGGATACTGAAAATAGTTTAACAATGTGGTGTTGAGATAACTCCCGTCGGCGAGGTGGGCACTGTTTTTTAATTTTTAAAAACAAAATCCAGCCTTGAGGTTTTGTTTTTAAAAATAAAACAAAATGTTAACTCCATCACGTCAGACTAAACCATACGGCAAAGTTACAATATATTAATAGGAACCATCTTGACGGCCTTTCCTGCCAATGGCGAAAATGTTTGCTGGCCCAACGGACATGTCAAAATTTTATCATCGGGACCTCCAAAAAGGTTGCAGAATAATTTGCTCAATCACCTGACGGGGGATTTCCCAACTGCAACATTTTAAATCGGGCGTAGTCACACAATCTGAGATTAACCAAAGACAACATATTGATGATGCTGTGCTCAAGGTTCCAAGACCCCTTGACAAGGATTAAATTAGATCATTCATTGGGCTGTGTGAAAATCACTTTCATTTTTATCAAATGTTATGTCACAAATGTGGCACCTTTAAATTAAATGCTTAAAAAATTTCGATTTCACATGGGATGAAGGCAAAGAAAAATCATTTAATTTAGCTAAGGAGCAGACTGTAAAAGCTCCTTCTCTAAAATCGTTTATTCCTGGCGTGTGTGTGGTTACAGTTGATGCAAATAGTGTGGGGGCAGGACCAGATCTAAGTCAAAGGGTAAATGGTGAAGAACGTACAACTGTGTTTGCTTCTAACACATTAGTGATACCAAAAAGAAACTCAGCACCTTAGAAGAAGAAGCTGTGGCACGCTCATGGGCGATCAAAAAATGAAATACATAGACACAGGAGCTCATTGTAATTTAAGAATAGATCACAAACCCTTAATCTACATGATAGTTGAGCTTATGTCAGGTTGGGCATCTGCATGCTTAGTGTGCTTAATTTCCAGATTACAAGAGTACAATTTTGATTTGGAATGTATTGTTCAATAGTCAAATACAAGTGCAGATGCCCTGTCTAGTTTGCCTATTGAAACTGTTGGCAAAATGTATGAGTCAATTGATAAAGAGTGTCATGTAACAGCTGTTGATGTTTTATAGTTGTGTCCAGGCATCGTGTCGAATGACAATTGTAAAGTCTTTAACAGCACAGTCAATGATCACATAGCATTCCTTTGTGCTATTCCAAAGTTCAGTTCCTTTTATTCTTTCTTCTTTGAGCACCAGCTAGCCTTCATTAATTGATATTTTCTGCCTCCCCTCTTACTTTTCTTGTTTATTGTGTTCTCTGGCATCCCTTTCTCCTAGTTACCCCTCCTTATCCTTTTTAGTTCTTCTAAAAAAGTACTATTTTCTGAACCCTGATTAGAAGGCATTTCCCATGGAACTAATGATTCTCACCTTCACTACTAGATATTACACTAGGAATTTAGCCATTACTGCTCTCTTGTGCTTCGAACAGTCCTGTCACTGATCCAATTTTATTATTAGTCAGATTGTCACATTTTTTAGCAAATGTTATATGCCGACCTGATTTGTAATCATTCTCATTATTTCATAGTTTTCGAGTTTCTCAACTTAATGTTCTCCTGATATGCATTAACCACAAGTGATATCATCATTCTTTTTAGTTGGTTCCAACATATTCATATCGGTGATCTCTTTCTCAAGTTTCAAAATCTATATTTTGAGTTTGCTTTCTTTTCTGACTGATTTGTCTATCACTATTTGCTGTGTGGTCCTTGATTGTGCTCAGAGAGACTTTACAATTATTTTTTTAGTTTCCCAAGATCTGGAGGGCATTGATGTGGAAGCCTTCTGTTTGTTTGAGTACATTAAGGGCAACTGTGTACTTTTTTGGGACTGAGGTTGTGGAATGTTGTATTGACATATGCTCTGTCAACCCAGTTTTTGCAAAAGCAAGTCAGATGAAGAATGGAAGGAGAACATGGAGAATAATCTCTTCTTGCAGAACATTTGTGACTATATTTGCAATGCATGGCCAAAAATTAACGTTTTAAAGGGGAAATTGCAACATTTTTGATCCAGTTTCAGCTCAATTGAGTTTTGGTTTCTGGTGTTCTTCTAAACGATGATTCAATTGTTCCACTACAAGCCTTGCATGTAAAGTTAATTCCTCTAATTCATGCTGGTCATTTGGGATACACTTTCACTGAGATCATTTTAAGGAACAAATCTGGTAGAAAGGAATGGATAGTCAAGCAAATGAACGTGTAAGTATGTGTACTGGTTGTATTATTTTAACAAGCAGCACAGTGTATGGAAAATGCATTTATTCATTGTTCCTAATCCCAGCGGCCCTTGGGAAAAAGTTGTGGTAGATTTTGCAGTACCTATTAGCACAATGGGCTTTAGAAAACAATATTTGATTGTCCATGTTATTATTCTAAATGAATTCACCATGAATTTCTGGGTGGCACAAATGTAGATGTTGCACTGTTTATCTGGACAAAGTTTTCAACATTGAGGGACCTCTACATGAATTGGCTTCTGAAAAAATACTTCTTATTTTCAGGATCACAAAAGGTGATATCTGTCAAAGAGGGTTCTCTGACACTCAAAGATGGGCATGGTGACCCAAACATCATGTTGTTGTATCAAAAAGAAATGATCAAGTTGATTTATTTCAGAATGATTATGATAATTTTATGCATTCTGCGAATAGTCACATAAATACCGAAAGAGGCGTTGGTTGTTTCCTTGAGGATGTGAATGCTGATAGAAGTGATAGTTTTTGAACTCATGTTGAAGATGTGTTTGTACAAGAGACTACTGTGATGAGTGATGGTTCTCTTACCAAAATGTCTGGTATTGGTGTGTATGATAATTCACACAGGAATAGAGATACTGAATTTCTAAGTTTTTCTTGTTCTGGATAGCTATTCAAAATACCGTCGCATTTTGAAGGGTTATACTGATTAATCTGGTTTATATCGTTACTAAGTGTGTCATTGTGTTTATCGTTTCTACTGTGCGTTTATAAGACGGAAGGGTGTGCGGAATTCTGTAAACGTGATTTACGTTAATTTTCTTATTTGCTTGTAAACTGTGTATTTCATATTATTTATATTTACAATTATTAATGCCTATTAAGTATTATTTGATCAGAGTGCAACATTTTAAGTATGCTTACAAGGTTTTCACAGGAATTCTATTATTCACCATTTGGTTAGGCAGGGTCTTGTCTGTGCATCTTCCAGATGTGCTTTTCAACTGAAATAAAACTTAATACTCACCTTCTGAAGCTCAGCACAACAAGTCTCCATCCCTATCACTAATAGTGAATGGTACAAAACAGTATACAGATAATAATAAGTAAAATAAAGGAAACAATGGTATTTGGCCACAAACTGAATGTTTAATCAAAAGGGGAAATTTCTGGTCGAGTAAGCTAAAATCAGGGACGGCTTTAGCGCTGGTGGCACTCGGTGCCCCCTCTGCCATATGACCTCCTCCTCAGATTCCAGCACAACTACCCGGCAAAAGTGATCCTCATCTCGCCCCTCTCTCAAATACATTTCATTTGTTTTGAAGTGCTGGTAAAGGCTGGCTTTACTAAACTAGCCAGCCATCCACTTAAAACACAGATCTGTTCTTTGCAGCAGGCATATTACCCTCTGTGCTACTTTATGGTGAGAGAAAACTGCCACTAGACAAAATTCTAGCAGCAACATAAATCGTAAGAGTTGTCATGACATTTTTTATCGATGCCTGAAAGCTGGACGCACAAGGAACTCTGCAGCAGGTGCTTTTAAAGCATACATTATTGTTAAACGCAGCGCATCCTGAGGTCAGTACCCCTCCCCCGAGGGCAGCACCCAGTGGGGCAGCATTGGCTGTACTGCTCTAAAGCCGGACCAGGCTAAAATGTTCCTGTTAAAGCTTGACAGTACATCAGTGTGAACAAAATAATTTAACAATTAAAAGCAACAGTATTTAGAACAAATAATACATGTTAAAATGCTAAATAGAAGTAACTCCAATTTCAGTTGATATGCACAAATCTTATGCTGATATTATCATCGCGGTAATAAGCTGCTACACAAAAGATACAGTCAACATAGTGTGATGTAAAAACATTGGTTTTTTCTAGAGGTTGATAAGAAAAGCTGCTATTTTGTAGAAGGTTGCAGGGTTACTGGTGTTAGGTCTGGAACATGATCCTGCATATATTATGTCCTCTGTCACTGCTTTGATGTGAGAAAGAAAAACAATCTCCAGTGGAGCAATCATAATTAAAGGCACTAAGCTATTATCAGGTACTGAAAAGAACGAAGAAGTGACCTGCCAGATGTCTATTTATGATATTTAGCGGCTGGTGGCTAGTATTCTTTGTGTGTGTCTGTGTGTGTGTGTTCCTGGTTAGGTGTGAATGTGTGTGTATTTATATATATATATCCACTGAAAAAAATCTAAGTAAGTGACACTATAGTCAGGTATAGTAACATTATCTTACTTTACATTACAAAACAAAATCCCTAGAAATTCACTGAAAAAAAACAATTAAAGTGACTCTATAGTTAGGAGAAAATCTCAATTAATATGTAACATTTTAAAATTAAAAATAGGCTATAGGTTACTGAGCTAACTACAAAAGGGCCCCCCACCTTGCACTGCGTATGACTTTACATATTACATCACTCATGACATGTTCAATGACATATTTGATGGCATCACTGATGACACCCTAAATGGCATCACTGATGACATCTTCCAATGAGTGCAACAGTTTGCTGAACGTTTCTAACACTAAATGGTATTTAGGCCCTGATTTATACTTTTTGGAGCAAACCTGCACTAACCAGCCGGGCACTATATTTATGGAATGGTGCAAGCCGGTGCAAAGGGTAAGCTAGCGTTAAAAAAAATGACGTTAGCAAGGTGGGCCTGGCGGTATGGAGGAAGGAGGTTTTGCACCAAAAAATGACGTCAGGCAGGATAGTGTAAAAAACAAAATGACTCTTACCTACCTAGAGTCATTTTCTGATGCAAAACCATCCATACCACATGACTCCTGTCTTAAAAAAGACAGAAGTCATGCCCACTAACCCCACGGTCAGCACAGGGGACCAGGGTATCCGGGGCATGGCCATTGCACCGAGTGCCACGTAAGGGGGCCCATTTCAGGTCCCCCAATGTAACTTTAAAAAAGTAAAATACTTACCTGTACTTACCTATACTTACCTGGGATGGGGTCCCCCATCCTCCGCTGTCCTTATGGTGTGGGTGGGGGTGTCCCTGGGGCCTGGGGAGGGCACCTGTGGGCTTATTCCATGGTGTTCCACCATGAAAATAGGCCCACAGGTCCCCTGAAGCCTCCCTGAACCAGGCGTAAAAAAAGTGGTGCAAAGCAAGCTTTGCACCATTTTATGACCCCTCCTCCCCCCGTGCGTGATTTTAGCACAGGGGATAAATATGTCGCTAAGGCCATAGAGTAATTTTTTGCACTGGAACACCTACTTTGCATCTCATTGACGCAAAGTAGGTTTTGACGCCCAAAAAATTACTTTAACTCTATAGATTTGGCACTAGACGGGTCTAGCGTCAAAGTATAAATATGGAGTTAGTTTTGCACCAAACTTGCGTAAAAAAATGATGTCAATTTGGCACAAAACAAGCATAAATATGCCCCTTAATGTGCTACATCAAGAACAAATATAGCTTCTGTACTGCTAATGGGTGTAAGCTTTAACAATTAGTAAGATCTCCTAGCAGAGCTTACCTGTGTGGAGGGTTTCGGCTTTCGGTGAAGAGGCATCCACTGGATACAGGCTGTGTGTACTAGAGTCTTCAACACTTAACAGGGTTTGAGAATCTGTAGTTAGTGGTCTCTCTATGAAAAGATGTGAACCGGGTAATGGCTGTGCATAGTAGGACTATAGAGACATAATGCGGCTTGCTTTTTTTAAAGAGTTGTGCAGGGTGGAGGGTGTGCCTTGTAGGGACCTCCCCACCTAACGTGGCTTGGGTGTCTCAAGTGGGTGAGCTCTCCCTGAAGGGCTGTGCACATTGTGAAGGGTGTGCATAGTAGTGCTGGGCAACATAATAGGGCTTGTTGGTCTACAAGCAGTGGGCTACAGCCTAATTATTTTAAATGTGCACATATGTTTGAGTAATTTATGCTTTACATGATTCTGCACCATTTAGTACTTATTTGTATATTTCAAAAAATGCACTAGTTTGTAGAGTAAACTTACAGAAGTGTGGCATATAATGTCATAGGTGATGTCTTGAATGAAATTAATCAATGATGTGTTTAATAATGTCATCAGTTATGTCTTCAATGATGTAATTAAACATGTCATGAGTGATGTATAATGTGAGGTAATAAGCAGTGCATAGCTAAAGCACATGTTATAGTTAGCTGAGTAAACTATAACTGGTGAATTTCAGTGTTTTTTATTTTAAAATGTTACATTTTAAGTCATATTTTCCCTTATCTGAAATGTCATTTTAACCTCTGCTTTTTTCAATGAATTTCTTTTTAAGCTCAGTATGAAAGGCACAATGCTAAACTTATGTTTGAAAACTCTTTCAGAAAAACAGACTTTTGCGGTAATCAGAATCAAAGTATTTGTGGTGATGTATGGTGCTCTACAGAAAGGAGCTGTTCTCCACCTAAAATCCTAAACTTGGGTACTTCCAGACTGCAACAGACTTTGGCTTTAAGCAAGGCAAAGTAAACGCTCAGTGTCTGTAGGTTGCAGAGGTATTTTGCAAACTAGGCTTTGGCTTGAAGCCAAAGTCTGTTGCAAAACATCTGTGAGAAAACCTGAAGCAACTGTTTAAATAGGTTATCCACCACTGGATGTCTGGACATGTTATAAAGGAGTAATACGGTGTTATCGACAAATTCTATATAGTAAATCTGTTTTTGAGGTGTGGATGCTTATTTCCAGAAGTTCACTGAGGATTTTGAGCCATTACAAATTGCTCAATAATGTAGAACATAGGGGCATCCCACTCAGAGGCATTTTGGTCATAATGGGATTGTAGGCATGACTCGAAGGTTGTATGCCATTGTCTCATGAATATGCACTGTGTTTTTTAGAAAACTAGGGAGCATTGCCCATATTCATATGACCTGAAAGAAGATTTGTATCAGTAATAAATGCATACCTGTCAACCTCTTGACTATCAATTATAGGTGAAGTGAAAGTATGTGCTATTTGAATGGTGATAGAAAAATTGCCACAGTTGTACATATTGAAGTAATTCAAGGCCACTCACCCATGTAGGACACTGTTACAATGACTGGATGCTGTCATTAGTGATGTCATCAAGATGTTATTTGAGATGTCATCAGTAACATCCTCTGTAGGAAATCTGCCATATTTTTGCTGGACCCTTTATTTCTGCTAGCTTTAGACCTCTGTGCACTTTTACCTTGCTAACCAATGATATAGTGCCAGTGCTCCCCCTTAAATATGGTGGAGTTTGCTTATCCCTAACTGGTATATTCAATTTACCCATAAGTCCCCAGTCCCCATTATATGGCAGAAGGCGTGTGCCAGACCTGAAAACTAAAGCCACTTTTGGGCCGCAGCAGCTATTGTGCCATCTATTACAGTGGCCGTGAAAACATGGCATCAGGCCTATCAGTGTAGCCTGACTGTAGTGGTGTGAAAACTGCATTTTGACTTGTCAAAATAAACCCTTTTCAGAGGTCAATATCTCCCTTTTAAATATTAATAAATCACCCAATGGAGGTCTTGTTGCCCAAACATCAGGGTAGATGGTAGAGCTTGTTGAAATTTAAAGTTAACATGTATTTAACTTGACTAGCATTCAAAAGCTCTTTTTCATTGTGGTAGGCCTCCCTGCCCTATAAAGAAAACCAGCCTACTAATATATTTTAGGAATGGGACTAGCTAGAGAAATAAGTAAACAATCAGTTAGATTTTTAATAAATATTATGAAAAAGTAACATTTAGAAATGTACCTTTTCCCAGCCTGAAATTCCTGGAGGATAATTTGCTTTCACTCTCAGAATTCTCCCAGCCATTGTTTAGCATGTAAATACATTTGAAATGCCTCCCAGGATGAAACTGTTGGCTGAACTGAATGGGTAGACATGGCTCCTTTGAACCTCCCAGAAAATGCAGTTTGGAGGATGTGAGCATCTTCTTAGACATTACAGTGTAAAATCTGCCTTGAGTGTCAAATCCTGCTAGACAGGTCTGCTGGGTTTGCATATGTGGCAGCCTCAAACTGGACCTTACTGTTAAATGTGGAAAGACATTAGGATTACCATAGTAAACTCCTTTCACATACCTCCTGCCCTCAGAGCCCATGTTTAGTGTGCCTAAAGACTTTCACCATCTTGAAAATGCCCAACGTGAGGAGGGTCAGCCCAGAGCACCTTTTTGGTTAGGACCTAAATTTGAATCATTCCCACCTACTAGCAAGTTGCAGGCATAAAAGTGGCACCTCCAGGCACACACTTCAAATCACTCCTGAACCTGATGAAGGGCATAAGAGGACTAGACCTGCTGTTTGTGACCTAAGAGGAGCCAGATGGACAGCTCCTTCTTCTATCTAGGACAAGCAAGTCAACACCAATGGTCATAAGACTGAGATCCTATTTAAGCTACATGAATAATACAAACTTCAAGAGACCTTTCTTAGAGCTGCCCCACTGAGCAGTGGCAACAGGAACTAGGTTGACACCCTGTGAGTCTCTAAGTTCTTCCCCTGAGGTCTTTGGTGTCTTTAGAAGTTTACACCAGTAGTGGATTCAGACCTATAGGACTAAGTGCATGATTTAGATATTGGCGGTACTGGTCCCGTGGTCGACTTTAAAACTGTAAACACACCTACTGCCACAACAGTCTTGTCAGCGTATTTAGATGTTTGTGGCCAAACAGATGAAAGATTGCACTTGAACTGCCATCTCCACCAAGAATCATCACCCCCATTGATGGGAGGAAAGGGAAAAGGGGATGCTGGCGGGACCGCAGCCAGCCTTCCCACCATGCAGGTTTAAATGTGCCTTACCGTCAAGTAAAAAGTGGTGGTCTGACCTCCACTCCTTAGTCGGCAATTTGGGGGGAAGACGGAGTGAAAACTCACCTTTTTATCACTTCTCCCCATCTTCGACTAGACAGCACTTTCCCTCATTGCGGCCACGACCCCTCCCGTCAACGGACTACAAGGTAGGGATGCTGCATTGCCAGGGTACATTAGATGGCCACTGCGCAGGAGTTGCGGACCACTGGAGACATTTATATGTCACAATATTTTTTTAAATCAGTGTGACATTCATATGTCGGGGACACAAGTGGGTCAGACACGGGTGAGGACACACTGTTATACAACACATGCCACACACATACACAACTGCCATGATGGTGGCAGTATTGGCAAATTAATGCTGGCCCCACATTGATGGTACATTCACACCTGTCAACTGTGTCCATGTCTGCACATTGCCAAGGGACCTGTGCCTGTCATGTTCTGCGAGTTGTGTGAGTGAGTCAATACATTGTGTTTATGCAATGCGATTGACTGGGTGAGGTGTGGGTGTGGTTTTGTGTAGCTGAGTGTGTAGTTGTGTTGTTTGTTGTGGTTGTGTGGTGTGCGGGTGCAGTGTCAATGGTGTGTGTATATTGTGTCATGAATGTGTGTTTTTCGGCATATACCGATTGTATTGTGTTGGACTGTCAATGGGTAATTGTGTTTATGTGTTGTGTAGTGTTTAGTGCTGAGTGCACCTATGGCTATGGGACTATGTGCATGTGTCACTTACCCACCTTCCATTGCTGCTGCCATTGTATGGAATCAATTGAGTCCCGCTGCCGTCTCCCACCCTCAACGAACCACCGTCAGAACATCTCCTGCAGGACTGTAACATCTAAATACAGCGGGCGGAACACCGCTGACCTGGTAGGCTTCTGGGGCTGCTGCTGCGGTGGCTTGGTGGTAACTCCACCAACATCTAAATCTGGCCCTATGTCTGAAGGTAAAAACCTAGACTAAGGTGAACCAGGCTGATGTACCATTAACTATCCTTTGCATTGTGTGCTTTTTGGTGTGAATCCTACTTAAAATTTTAAGAAAGGATATCTCCAGTTTTGCCAGTTTTGAGTCATTTTGTTTAATAAATTACTATATTTCTCTAACTTGGTTTAGGATTTTTATTGTTTTGCATTTTTACTTTATTATTGCTTTGGTACTGCATCTGTACTTTACATAGTTCTAAGTTAAACTTTCTGCTGTGTGCCATAACTACCAGGTGTTGAGCTCAGGTTTACTTAGTGATTTTAGTATTTCACCCTCACAATGCTTTTGATTATTTCTTGAGGTGGGCGGTGACCCATCCCAAATAACAATCCAGTTTATTACATCATCAATGATGTTGTTTATCAAGTAATGAGTGATGTCATTTTTGGGATAAAAAGCAGTACATGATGGAGAAGCAAGCTATAGTTCTTCTGTTCTTTTGTTTTACCTATAACCCACTGTAATTTACCATGCACTTACCTAGTACCTGCATTGTCTTTGAGTTATGGGAAACGATTACGAAGCATCTCCTCATGGACGTAGGTCTTTCTCCTCAGGGTCATCTTTCTCATCAAATAGCTATACATATATATTACACACAGGACTCTGTAATTCATGTATAAAAACCTCCAATTTGTTTCAGTCATTGAATGTAAATAAATGACATCAGAACTCAAATGTAATAACTTATTACTGTTGAGTTCTGATGTCACAATGCCTGTTTCCAGAATCAGCAGCCAAGGGGAAGGGCAGGTCAGGACAGAGAGCATAATTAAAGCAGCTGTTTGAAAAATGAAAAAGAAAATGTGTCTTTTTCTTCTGCTCTGTTTTTCTGGCTGTATTTTGACAAGGTGAAATGAGATATTTATGGCAACGTGTTTAGTTTTTGCACTCCTTGAGCACCTATGGAAAAGTTAGAATCTTTTTGCAAGTTTCTACTATTCCTATTTTTTTAAACTAACGTGCCTTAAACTGCTTCTAACATTTATTTTGCAACAAATATCGATCAGGTTTTTAAATTTTGCACTATATATTCTATTTTTATCCTTCATCTCAGCAAACATGCTCTCTCTTTCATATGAAAGAGCTATGCACCAAGGATTTAGGTGGTTTGTGGGAAAGGTGATGGTGTGGCGGTGTCTTATACGGAATAAAATACCCACTGCCGTACATAAGCATACAGTATGGTCGTTTACTCCTCAGTGAGCACTTAGGGCCATATTTATACTTTTTGACGCAAAACTGCGCTATCGCAGTTTTGCGCCAAAAAGATTAGCGCCGGCTAACGCCATTCTGAAGCGCCATGCGGGCGCCGTATTTATTGAATGGCGTTAGCCGGTGCTAGCAGACCGGCGCTGCCTGGTGTGCGTGGAAAAAAACCACGTACACCAGGCAGCGCCGGCGTTGGGGAAAATGGCATTAGGGCGTCTTAAAATGGGGCAAGTCAGGTTGAGGCAAAAAAATCGCCTCCACCCGATTTGCACCATTTTTAACGACGCCCAGACGCCATTTACATGACTCCTGTCTTAGTAAAGACAGGAGTCATGCCCCCTTGCCCAATGGCCATGCCCAGGGGACCTATGTCCCCTGGGCATGGTCATTGGGCATTGTGTCATGTAGGGGGGCACAAATCAGGCCCCCCTATGCCACAAAAAAAAAAAAAAAAAAAAAAATAATGATACTTACCTGAACTTCCCTGAATGTCCCTGGGATGGGTCCCTCCATCCTTGGGTGTCCTCCTGGGGTGGGCAAGGGTGGCAGGGGGGGTTCCTGGGGGCATGGGAGGGCAGCTGTCGGCTCATTTTGAGCCCACAGGTCCCTTAACGCCTGCCCTGACCCAGGCGTTAAAAAGAGGCGCAAATGCGGGGGTTTTTGCCCCGCCCACTCCCGGGCGTGATTTTTGCCCGGGAGTATAAATACGACGCATTTGCGTCGCAGTCATTTTTTTAGACGGGAACGCCTACCTTGCATCTCATTAACGCAAGGAAGGCGTTCACGCAAAAAAATAACGCTCATTCCTCATACTGTGGCGCTAGACGCGTCTAACGCCAAAGTATAAATATGGCGTTAGTTTTGCGCCGAATTTGCGTCGAAAAAAACGACGCAAATTCGGCGCAAACGGAGTATAAATATGCCCCTAAGTTTCAATATCCTTATAATGTACATCAGGGGGTACTTTATTCCTTATGTGTGTGTGTGTGTGTGTGTGTGTATGTGTGACATATATATATATATGAAAGTAATTGAAAAAAACTAAGGTTACAGGGACATTATAGTTAGGTTCTGAATTTACTCGCACAAAACTATAGAAATTCAGCAGTTACAGTTAACGTTCTTTCAAGTAACTATGGGCCATATGTACGAACACTTTTTCCCATAGACACAGAATGGGTAAAAACCTTTGCTACATCTGGCCCTATAACTCATGCCCAAAGGTATCTATTATTACTGCTCTCGCCGTGCAGTGCTAATTACCCCAGATATTACAGCAATCATGACAACTTCTATAATGTCCTTAAAACTAAAAATGAAACATTAGCAGTAAAATCTTTGAAGAAAAAGCTGTGCATGGTGGGGGTGCTTGTTTTTTTTCAGTACATTTCTGAGTTTTTTTTATTTCTATTTCCTAACTATAACGTGAATTTCCACATAACAGCTTTTAAAATAAAGTAATTTTCATTACTATATGTTAATCCAACCACCATCACGCTTAACCTTTGGTCACTCCCAGCAGCGGTTAAATGCAGGGCCTGGCCTGTGGCCAGGCCCTGCAGCCTAGCTCTATACCAACCTAACCCCATGCTGCACATGGCCTTTGGCTGTGCACAGCGAGGGATGGCCTCAGAGTCTGGCCTGCAGCCAGGCCTTGAGGACAAACCCTATTACCCATATAACCACTCAGCTGTGTGCTGCGCGTGGCTTTCGGTGTGTGTCCCCCTCCATACAATTACAGAAATGCCCCAGGAAGGAGGCGGTTGTCAGGGATGTACAAAGCCCAGGAGGGTGGCCCCCTGTGTCCCCTCCTTATATATCACATGGCCCTGTGACCTGGCTCCCCCGAGGGCTTTAAAAAAAACAAGCACAGGAGCCTAAACTTGTTGTTTTTAAAAACGTTTTGCTGTGAATTCACAAATATCACAAACTTGCAGCACCATTTTTTTTAAATAGATTTTTGCCCTGGGGGACCCCAACACCAGAGCTAAGGGGTCAGGGTGTCCCTACCCTTGCCCCCTTTCTTTTTTTTTTTTGCACTTTTGTTTTGAGGGACTTCGGTGAAGCTGAGTCCCAAGATGACTGCCAACACTTCCTTGTTGAAGTGTTGGCAGGCACTCAGAACTGTGCATACCCTGCACAAGCTCTTAATGTTCGTGAAGTCCTTACAATGGATCCACAGCCCTTTAATATCTCAAAAACGACTACATGGATTTACACCTAATAAGTAAAAGCATAGTCTGCATACCAAAAGTTAGCTTTCTTCCAAATTTGGTGTAATTCTGTCCAGTGGTTTGGGCTGTCATGTCTAAAGGTCCTAAGGGCATTAACATGGGAAATGCAACTTTTTGACCCACCCTATTCCTCAACCCCCACTTGATGGATCACCTCTAAACTTCCCGTGCACACAAGAATCACTGTAAGTGTAGGGTTCGCTCCTGGTTAATAGATCTGGCCTTAGTGTTAGCCAGGAGGTGCATTCCAATTGCATGGAAATTGGAAGTGGGCCAGGTAATGAACACTTGGACAATTGATGTTACAGTGTAGAGTAGAGCTGAGGGGAGAGCCTTGCTTCACAATGATTCTAAGGGAGTGAGGCAGTGTCCGATGGCGCGACTCTGGGCAGAGATTCTAGAAGCATGGGAACACCTGGAGACGGTTTCAGAGGGAAATATTTAGGGAGTGGATGACCTGGATACCTAGACTGCTGGGACCCCCTCCTGAGTGGTGGTGGGAGAGGGGGGTTGGATTTGAGGATGGAGATGAAGCTGTCAGTGAATTGTTTTTCCCAACCCTCACTTCCATTACAAATTACAACAACTGGCTGTACCACAAGCCTGCTTCCACCCCACCCACATTGTAGGTAAAACCATCCTATGCCTCTATATAGCTGAGGCCCTTTGCAAGATATCTCACTAGAATTAATCCTAGGCCCTTCCCATAGTTTACTCCTCTCCCTACTCAATAGTACAGTATACAACAACGTCACTAACACCTCAAGACACTTTAAGCGATTTTGAAGTTTTTTATGTTTCATATTTGTTATTACATGTGTTAATGGATGTGAATCTCAGTTTTTTCCTAAAGATTATGATGTAGTTTTACAAGACCTGATATCATTCAACACTCACAGGTGCTGTAATAGCTGTTTTAGGTATTAGCTTGCACCAACGAGAAGTTGTGGCAAAGGAAACCAAGGGGATTCTGCCATAGCCAATGTTCTATGCACAAACTCTTTTTATACAATATAATCTTGCAGCCCCAGATGGACATTTGCTCATGGACATGGGATCACTTGACCATGTACAGGCCACACCAATACTATTGATCTATGAACAGGAGCGCCCAACCATGATTGTAGTGACAGTTATAACAAAATGCCAATAAAAAAAATAAAAAAAGATGTGTTGAACACTGGTGGTTTTGAAAATGCTGGGGGGATGCTATTCAGAGTCCTTCATCATCATCAAGGATGGTATTGTTGAGGGGCTTGTGATGGATGGCTGTGTCAAGGGCATGTCACTCAGTGGCAGTTCCAAGGAGACTGTGGGCTGCAATGCGAGAACCAGCATTGGGGATGTATTGCGTTGAGGCGGTTCTGATGCAGCTGCAAGGAGATGGCTTGAGCTGCATTGGTTCTGCTCACAGGACCACAGCTGGGTTGGCAGAGCACCTTCAGGCTCACTTCTTAGGGTCCAGGACTGGAGTGGCACCACTTAGGGTTTATGACTCTCAGAAGACAGAGTGCAGGTGCTGGGTAAAAGGTGATTGGAGTGTAGGACTCTTGGCAAAACAGAGTCCAGGTGCTGGGTTTCTGTCCCTGAGGCTCTGATCATGAGTCCAGCCAACTAGCCCTTGTTGGTCCTCAGTACAAGATGCATGTCCAGTTCTTTCACTCGGGTAGGTGGGCAGCAGGGAAATAGAGTAGCAGTCCTTCTTGCAGAGCAGCACAGAAGTCCATCCAAGTCTTCCCCAGGTACAGAAGTGTACTGAAGATTTGAGTCTCAGGGTCCATTATTTATACATGGTGCCCGCAGTAGGAGAAGGTTCTGGAGGTTCACTCCACAGAGGTGTTTGGAATTTAATGGCACCATTCCCTGGCCCCAGCTTGTCCGGTGTTACAAAACACTGGCGTCAAACCCCTTTGAGAATGTGCTGAGAAAAACCTTTTTGATGCACAAGTGTGGTAGGTGACAGCTCCTCCCCCTCATCAAAGTAGAGATGATCCATCCTACCAGTTACTATTCACCTTTGTCTCACTGTCTGGGAGCAATACACAAAGACCAACTGTCAGCTACAATACCCATGTTTCATTTTCAGAATTGTAATTTAAAACCCAACTTTATCATTCAAAAAGTTTTAAATTACAATTCTTTAAACACCAAACTCGAGATTTCCACCTGCTCCCAACTGAAAATGATCACTTATTAAATTAAATAAGGTAACGTAATGTTATCCTATGGGAGAAGGAGGCCTTGTACTAATGAACAATGATTGCAAGAGATTTCACTACCAGGGCATGTTAAAGTTAAAAGTACATATCCCATTTTTTAAATACACAGCACCATGCCCTATGGACTGTTAAGCGCCTTCCTCAGGGGAGACTTATATGTAATAAAAAGGACGCTTTAGGCATGCCAAAAGGTTTATTTTGCCAGACTGAAGTGGTGATTTAAACTTGTACATACAGGCTGCAACAGCAGGCCTCAAACATGTTTGAACAGCTCCTTAAATGGGTGGCTCAATAGGTGCTGCAGGCCCAATAGTAGCATTTAACTTGCAGGACCTGAGTACGTGCAATACCAAATTACTATGGTCTTATAAGTAATTTGAATATGTCAAATGGATTTAGGCCAATTTTATCATAATGGAAGGGGAGAGCACACCCACTTTAGCACTGGTTAGCAGTGGTAAAGTGCACAGAGTCCTAAGGCCAACAAAAACGAGATCAGCAGAAATGGAGGAGCAAGGCAAAATGTTATGGGGAAAGACCACCCTAAGTTCTCTTTTGCTTTATCTATCAGCATGGAATCACAACGTTTGTGCAGAATTCAGCTAGTATAATCACAACAGCACTCTGGGATGCATTTTACTGCCTAGTCATTATTCCTCCTGCAGCCTTGGAAGTATATAGGTTACACAAGCCTGCATACTGAAAATATGAGCTTTGTAGAAATACCTATGAATAGTTAACTTCCATTTACATGAAGCCTGAAGAAAGGTGCTGCACCACAGAAGGTACAATTCTCCACACCGATCTAGATTGGGCTTGTATCCGGCTTTCATCTGTATAGTCACACAGGGATTCAATCAATGATTAAAGGCCTTGTTTAGAGATAGATATTTAGCTGGTATATTGTTGTTATGTGCTGTTATTTAAAAAAAAATATAGGTGGTCATTTTGACATTGGGAGTAAAATCCGCCTACCGCCACAGTGATGGCCACCAAAAATACCGTGACCTTGGCTACCATTCGTCCGCCTTATTATGAGCACTGCCGGACGTCCGCCACAAGAAGGGGGGTAATCTGGCAGTGATTATGCTGGCGGACAGTGGTAAGCTGGTGCTGCTACCACAAGCACGGCCACGCCAGTAGAACGGCACCAGTCGTATTATGACGATTCATACGGCCTGGCGGTAGCAGTGCCCCTTCCTGTTCCCTGGTGGACGACCTCCTCGCCAGACAAGGTGAGTCAGGTGTCTGACAGGAGAGGGGGTGGAAGGGTTGGGGTGTGGTGTGTGTGTGTGGCTGAGTGTGTAAGTGAGTGTGTGAATGCATCTGTGTGTGCTGTGTAGTTTGCTTGTTTGTATGCGTGAGTGAATGCATGTAAGAATGGTGAAGTGAGTGCGTGTCTGCATGTAAGTGTGATTGTGTAAGAATGTGTGTCAGTTTGTCTGTAAGTATGCGTGTATGAATGCGTGTATGCAGTGTGTATGCAGTGTGTGTATGAATGCATGTATGGCAGTGTTAGTGGATGGGTGTATGTGTGGTGCGTGTGAGTGTCTGTGTACATGTATGCGGGGAGGGGGGTGTGGGGTGAGTGGCGCTGTGACAGTCGGGGAGCGGTAGGGTGGTGATGTGTACGTGTTTGGCTGTAGGGTCAGTTGTATGGTGTGTGCATGTCTGCAGGTGTGTGCGTTTATGGGGGTGTGTTTGTGGATGGAGGGGTTCGGGGGAGTTTGTGGATTGGAGGGGGTGGGGGATGTGTGTGTTGATCAGAGGGGGTGGGGGAACTTGGATGGAGGGGGTGGGGTTGTCTGGTGAGTGTTGGGGGGCTGGGGGAGCCACCTACCAGTGACAGGGATGAGAACCATGGTGGTAGGCAGGCTCATAATGCCACCAGCGGGACTGTGCTGGCTGCCAGTCTGGAGATTGACATCTCCAGCCTGGCGGCTGATACCACCATGGCGGTATGAGTGGAGAAGTGGCGGGTTGGCTGCAGCCAACCCACCATTCTCATAATGTGGCAGTATGCACAGCCTGCCTGCTAACGCTCACTGCCAGGGTCATAATGACCCCTACAGTGTGTAATTTTTAGGTGACGCTGAATTTTGTATTTAATTTTTAATTGCAAGTAGAAGTGTTGTAGCAGGTTGTTGGGTTTGTAGGGAGATATGGTGGGAAGTTAATTAGGTAATAATTATTTATGAATTATGTAATAAATTTTATTTTATTATATAATTGATATTTGTCATGTGAATTATGTAGTACTGATTTTTTTGTTATATGTTATTTGCAGGTTGTTAGGTTAGTGAGAAGCAAATTAAGTAATTATTAATTAACAATTAATATTCATTTATTAGTAATTATTTAATTCTTTTTTAGTCATGTTAAACATTGAATTCTGAAATATTTGACTTATAGTTTGAGGGATGCTAGATTTGTAGGGGTATAGGGAGGGAAGTTTCATTATTATTTGTAAATTACATTTTTTATTGAATTTTAAATATTTAAATTATGGAATGCCTATTTATTTTAATTATATTTTAGTGGGATGCTAGCTTCGTAGGTGTCTAGGCTGGGAAGTTAAGTAACAATTAACAATTATGTACTAATCGTTAAATAATTATTTAATTGATTTTAAATATGTACATTTTGGAATACTTATATTTTAGTTATATTTTAGTTGTGGGCTGCTAGGTTTATATGGTTATATGGTGGGAAGTTCATTAATCATTAATTGAATGACAATTATGTATTCATTGTTTGTTAATTCATAATTAGTTATTTTATTGAACAGTAATTATGTAAATTGATTATTGTTTTTTGTTTTTGTATCCATATCTTTTCATGTTAAATAATGATTTTTACATTGAGTTTAATATTTTTTCTACATTTATGATGATAATTAATTATGCTACATGATTGAAGTGACACACTTTTCCCACTCTGCAGTAAGAACAGAAAAATGTACCTCTTCACAGTTCAACATTTTCCCTGCTGTTGCACTGTTTAGACTGGGAATAGTACATTTCACCCTTATGAAATCCAATGCTTTCCCTACTGGCGTCTTGTTTGGAGTTAGAATAGTAAATGTAGCCCCTCAAAAGTCCAACACTTTCCCTACTGTTGCGTTGTTTGGAGTGGGAATAGTAAATTTCACCCCACTGAAGTCTAAGGCTTTTACAACTGTTGCACAAACTAGAGTTGCAATAGTAAATTCTACCCCTCTGAAGTCCAACACTTTTCCTATTGTTGCGATGTTTGACGTTTGAATACAAAATTTTACCCCTCTGAAATCCAATGCTTTTCCCTACTGTTGTGTTGTTTGGAGTGGGAATAGTATATATAACCCCTCTGAAGGCCAGCACTTTCCCTTGACTGGAGAGGAAATACTAATTTTCAACCCGCTGAAGTCAAGCCCTTTCCCTACTGTCTGATTGTCTGGAGTAGGAATTGTAAATGTAACCCCTCCAAAGTCCAACACTTTCCCTGCTATTGAAATGATTGGAGTAGGAATAGTAAATCTACCCTTTCTGAAGTCCAACACTTTTCCTAATTTTGCATGAACTAGAATGGAAATAGTACATTTAATGTTCTTAAACTCCAATTGTTTTCATAATATTGATTAAATAGATTATATTGCATTAATTGTTATTTTTTTATATTTTATACTATTAAATTATATCAGTAAAACTATTTCAATGTTGATAGTATTTGTAGTACTTGTAATTTTGTGTTTTTAAATTAGTGATATTTTATTTTTTGCATAAATTTGATTAACATATTTTTTGTTATTGAATTGTTTACTTTTTTATGTTTTATTGTGTATGTATTTTGTATATGCATATATATATATATATATATATATAGTTTCATTGTGATACATTTAAAATATTTAAAATATGTTAAAATATATTAAATGCATATATTAAAATATTTATCATTTAGTGCTTTAAACTTTATTTCTATTAAAAAATGGAAAAAACAATATCTTTGGGGATGATATTAATGTTAATTTTTTTTTATAATTCTGTACTTACCATTATGAGTATATGATCAGGATATTATGATAAATAAATAATATTTCTGACACAATATTTTTATCAACAATATTGTTTACCACAATTTGGTGTCAGTGATCCACTCATGGCACATGTTTGCTGTGGCACTTTGAGCATCAGGTATTTTATGGAGAATGTTTATGGTGGATATAGCTTGAGTTGTGTTTCAAGGTAGGTCAGGATATAATGGTCTTCTGAGTCAATAGAAAAGTCAGCCTTTGAAGGCCTTTTTTTATAAGATTACATGTCACGTTTAGTGGTCTCTTCAGAATAGAGAACTAGAAGTACCTGTGTCTGGGAAGAAAAGTGAATTTCATATTAGAGGATTAGTGGTTAGTGGGAGGCACCCATTGTCTGAAGCGCTGGAGTGGGGCATACCGTCTGTGAAGTAAAAGATATGAAACATCCTCAAAGCAATGGAGAACAAAGTCTGCAGGCAAAGCGGGTGAAGTTACTGACATAGTGCCAAATAGCCAAATAGTTGTTGCATCAATGTTCTGTTTAATTATCTATTTGCAAAAGGGCCTGGCTCTTTAGCAAATAGATCACAAAAGTCATAGCTTACCTTGAGCTGTCTTGTAGGTCAATAAGAACTGTGACAGCTGTGCTTTTGGGCTGCAAAGAAAGTATGGTAGAACTTTTGTGAGTCATATCAGATGAAAGCAGGGGTCCGGCTGGTGATAACTGTACAGTTGTTGCTTATTCTAAGGCTGCACTCTTCTGTTGTGTTGCAGCAATGTCTTGATGGTACTTGAACTCTGTGCCAGGAGAGGCTGATGTTCTTACAATTAATTCAAGATTTATGTTCGGCAATCCGCTTACGTACTTTCTGGATCATCTTTCCCATATGTAATGACTGAGTATTCAGTAAACTATGTTTTTCTCTTTTGCGGTTTGAGAAAGTTAGGTGGACCCAATTTTGTCTTAGTGAGAAAAAACACTTTCTTCAATTGACTGTTGGCAAACCGTGCATCATGTCTGTTGTGCTCTTTTAAGGGTTGTAATTTTCAATATTCACAAAATGACTTCAGTGTTGATGTTTCTGGTGCTGTATTAACCCTCCTTTAATGGTTCATCTGGTTGCTTTTTTCAAGTTCAATGATGTTCTTTGCTAGCTTACAATTGATGGTAGACAGAATATGACAGAATATTTTATTTAATTGGTTGATAGTTGGGCACAAGGTGGAGATACAGATAACTTTGTCTGTTTCATTTTTGGGCTTTTTATCATAATGGCTTTTTGCAGTGTGAACATGCTCTATTGAGTGAGCTTTTTAGCTATTTTCAGGGGTCCCCTCTATTGGTCAGTGTTTCTGATAGGTGAGAGTCATGTTCAAGAAAAACATCTTTCATTGTGAAATCCTGAGGAATTGATCATATGGGAGGCTATTGCTTAATCTTCTGGGGTGGAGTTTGTCATATCTGAGTGTGCTTTTCTTAACTGTTGGGTTTTTAATAGAAATATGCAAAGAGTACTGATTGTTTCTGTTAGCCAGAACTTGCTCTTTGATTGTGGATAATGTTTAACTTATTATCCTGAGAGAAATGTTTCAGCATTCAAAGAAAAAATAAGCTCAGCCTCTGTGCTGGTCCATATGCAAAAGGTATCATCTTTATATCTTTGTCAAGAAGATATATTGACTGTGAATGTGTTGTTGGTATAGATTAACCTTTTTTCAAACTGTGCTATGCATATGATCACTGCCTCTGGAGTAAAAAAGCATCCGATGACTGTCTTTTTTATCTGCATTAAAATGTGTCAGCAAAGAATAAAAAAGTTATTTTGGGATGTTGTTCCAATTAGTGACAAAATAAAGATTGTAGGGACCTTATCTGCTTTATCTTGTGGTATATTTGTATATTGTGAAATCACATCTAGTGTGACTAGCTGTCGTGTGGTCCTTTTGAATGGTAACCCTTCATCTTTCTTTTTTTTTTTTTATGTATTTATTGGTATATTAACAACAAACATGGAAAATCAACATTCCGAATAGCAACCCCTCACTTGTCCCCTTCTCCTCATATAAGACTCCATCTCATATTACAATCAATGTTCAGGTAGTGCCTTTTCAGAGCTACATTAAAGTCAAAAGTAGCACTTTCCAATGCTTTACGGACTGGGAGCTTCAGCACTGTCCAGATCATCTGATGATGCGTTATGCCCCGAGTATCAAAGTCTGGGTCTTTAAGGCAGTCCAACAGGTAGTCCCATTGCCGTGCTGCATCTGCGGATCCCGCCCCCTTCGCTACTTCCTGGTGCATAGTTCTTTCCTCCGCCTCAGCCCATTTAATTAGCATATCCCGCCACCTTTGTTTCTGCGGGCCCCTAGGGTCTTTCCAGTGCATTGTGATCTCCCTCCTAGCCAGGACTAATGCCAGGTCTATGTATTTAGTTGTGGTTCTCTGTTTATGAGGGTGAGGAAATCCCCCCAGAAGGGCCACCACTGGGGACAACTGAAATCTCCTATCTGTTATCGCTTTTAAGCTTAGCAGTACTTTGTCCCAATAGTGTTCCCATCCTGCACAGCTCCAGAGCATATGTATCAGGTTCGCGTCTGGTTCAGAGCACCGGGGGCATCCACTATTCATAGTGTTGTACATTGAACCTATCTTGCCAGGAGTGAGGTATGCTCTGTGAAATATGTATAGGTTGATCAGTTTGAAACAGGCATTTCTAGATACTGTGTTTATATGCAGTGTAATTTTCACCCACGAAGGTTCATCTATGGGCGTCCCAATGTCCTCTTGCCTGAGAACTCGTAATTTGTCAAGGTGGAGTAGAGTGGCCTTATGTTATATTTTATACAGTGTGGATACAGCATTTTTATCCCCTCCTATAAAGCCTGACACCCTGTGTGAGTTGGAGGCTCGCTTAATCCCTGTCTCCAGTGTCGCTGTATAAGTGCTGTGATTGGTCTGTGCATAAGGAACAGCCCTAGAGGGACTCCAAATCGCTCCATCAGTGCTTCAAAGGGCAGTAGCTCCCCATCACAGAATAGGTCTCCAATTGTGGAGATGTTGTGTGCCTCAAATCGCGTAACTCCCACTGCTACATTCCCACCGGGGAGTGCATTCAGGCAGTTCACTGGTAAGTCTGATGTATAAGGAGAGTTGGTTCTTGTGTGCTGCAAACTGCGCATCCAACAGGCGCGCATTACATGGAGATCTGGCGAGTGCACTACCCGTTTCACCTTGGGAAGCAAAAGTATCCCTAGAAGGGTTTTGACCCAGTGCTCCGCCTGTTGCTCACGGTTGTGCCTGATTGTGTTGTGTATAATGCCTTTGTCAGACACTGTAACTGGAATGCTAGGTAATACATCTCAATATCCGGTGCCGCCACCCCCACCTCATCTGTAGGGCGCTGGAGTTTGTGTAAAGCCAGCCTATGTCTACCCGTCCCCCAGATAAAACTGGTTAAAATAGTGTTAATGTCCCAAAACACCAAGCGAGGAACAAGCAGAGGCAATGTAGAGAAATAGTACATTAATCTTTGCAGAACTATCATCTTTACCAGTGCTATACGTCCCGCCACTGATAAGGGTAATGTCTTCCAAAAATGGACATCCGTCCGTATTTTCCAGATAGCTCTATTCACGTTCCCCTCCAACAGGTCTGCAGGTTTATGATAAATATTTACCCTCAGGTACCGGAAAGTGGAGGAGGTCTCCAGCCCAGCTGCCGTCACTATACCGCCGACGGTATTTTGACCCGACTTACCACGGTGGATTTCCTGCGGTTTGAACCGCCATGAAATCCATGGCGGTAAGCACTATCAGTGCCAGGGAATTCCTTCCCCACCCCCACCCCCACCCGACTCCCTCCCCTACACCCCCCACCACCCCTGCCACCCCCCAAAGGTGGCAGGGCCCCCCTCCCCACCCCGACCCCCAACATCACAGAACTCACACACGACACGCACGCAGGCACCACCAACACACACATGTACAGACACCGACATACATGCCTACATCCACACACACAGTCAGACATGCACACCTACATACAAACATACACACACACATCCATACAGACATACACGCACTTATTCCCAAAACACGCAACACCCCCGCAAGCATACACGCACTCACACACACCCTCTACATACACAGACGCACACCCACATGCACCCACAGAACACAGAACACTCCCCTACCCCCCTCCCCTAACGGACGATCGACTTACCTGTTCCGTCGATCCTCCGGGAGGGGACGGGAGCCATGGGGGCTGCTCCGCCGACACCACACCGCCAACAGAACACCGCCACACCGAATCACAGGACGTGATTAGGTGGGCGGTGTTCTGTTGGCATGGCGGTGAAGGTGGAGCAACCTCCACTTCCCCGCCGCCCGCCAGTATGGCTGTTGGCGGCTCTCCATCAGAAAAAGGACAGAGAGTAGCCAACAGTCATAATATGCCGAGCGGCAAACCGCCACTACTGGCAGTCTTCCGCACGGCGGTCCCTCGGCGGTCTTGTGAAAAGACCGCCGAGGTTGTAATGACCACCTTAATCCCCTATAATAACCGCCAGTTCTTGCCATCTGCGCTAACAGTTCCATTGCTATGGCAAACAACAGAGGTGATAGTGGACAGCCTTGTCTGGTGCCTCTGCCGATCGTGTAAGATCTTGAGATTATGCGGCCTGTGCGGACGCGTGCAGTGGGAGCTGTGTATAACAACTTCATCCACTTGAAGAATCCCTGGCCCAGACGCATCCGTACCATTATAAGATCCAGATAATCCCACCTAAGACTGTCAAAGGCTTTTTCTATGTCCACTGCTATAATCGCAGCGGTTGTTAGTTTCGGGGACTGAAATTGTATTATCTTGATCAATCGTCTAATGTTAAGGGCAGTGCTACGTTGCGGGATGAATCCCGTTTGGTCTGGGTGGATCAATTTTTGCATATGAGGCAACAATCTTGTAGATAATATCCTGCTAAGTATCTTATAATCCATGTTTAACATGAATAAAGGGCGATATGAGCGCACGTCAGTGGCCGGAAGTCCTGGTTTTGGCAGGGACACCACCAAAGCTTCATTGACAGATGAGGGAAGCACTCCAGTCTGCCTCGCCTCCGCGTAGAGTTCACTCAACCGCGGTTCCAAAAGATCTATATAGGCAGTATAAAACTCTACAGGCAGTCCATCTGCGCCGGGTATCTTTCCTCTAGCCTTTGCCCCAACCCCTATGGTGATATCCGTGTTAGTTTCCCCCAGTGTCCGTCAGTCCTCCTCCCCCAACGCAGGAAGGCGGAGGTCCTTCAGACATTGCAATTGATCTGGGTCCAGAGTCCCTGACGGGGGGCATATAACAATGAGTACTAATCAGTAAAGCTAGTGTTAATATCACTTTGCCAGTAGAGTCTTTCCCTGTTGGGTCTATCATTTCCATTACCGGAGCCGAAAGCCAAGCCAGCAATACCCCTGCTTTGTCCCCCTCTGCATGCTGTTTGGCAACATACTTTTTATCATCAAAGCATTGCAATTGTTCAGTAGCCATAGCAACTTGTTCCCTAGTTTCAGTAATACGAAGGGCTAATTCCGTATCTTCAGGTCTCCTACGTTCTAGTACTCAGAGGGCCTCTTCGTGCTTTTCTATCTCTCCCTCCAGAGATCTCCTGACCCCCACTTTACTAGCCATACATTGACCTCGTATAGTTGTTTTGAATGCTTCCCATTCTAATGCCCGAGATGAGGCAGTGCCCAGGTTATGTCTAAAGTATTCGCTAATAATATCTCTGGTGGATTGTCGGAAGGCGCTGTCTTCCAGTGTTTCCACTCTAAGCCACCAATCCGGAATTCAGGGGCGTTCCCTTTTCCAGTCCAACATAAGCGGTAAAGGATTGTGGTCAGACACTGTGCCGCATACATTTTTGTCATGCAGTACTGTACCATTGACTTCGGGGGATGCCAGAAAAACATCCAGCCGAACATGTAAGTCATGTATGAGAGAATAAAAGGAGTAATCTTGCTCCCATGGGTGAAGGTGTCTCCATGAGTCTTTGAGGCCCCAGTGGCATTGCCAGTCAGTGAAAATTTTGGCCGTCTTATTTGTGGGGGAGAACCACAGGGGGGGGTGGGATCTGTCCAGCTCTGTATCAGCAATACAGTTAAAGTCGCCGCCTATCAAGATCGGCTGGGTAAGGTGTTGTCCTAAAGTATGTGATATTGCATTTAGAAAAGTGCCTTGGTCTTGATTAGGTGCATAAAGTCCTCCTATTGAAATATCCCTGCCCTCCAGTCGGCCAGACACCAGGATATATCGGCCCTCCTTGTCTATCACCACAGCCGTTTTTTGGAACGGTACTCCTGGTCCCACAGCAGGACCCCTCTCGCGTAAGCTGAGTATGCTTTGGCATATACCTAAACTCGCCATCGTTTAGTGATAGCCTTAACCTCCTTGTCTGTTAGGTGTGTTTCTTGGATGATTGCTATACACACTCCGCGTCTCTTTAGCTGACTGTAGACTTTATGTTGCTTCCTCATACTATTTAACCCTCTGACATTCCAGGTCAGGAATTTATAAGCTAGAGGTCTATCCATAGTCTATATGTAACTGTGTCATTCCTACTCTTTTCCTCCTGATTGGCCATGCTGTACGAGGTAGTAACACTAGCCCTACCAGTATCAGTAAGTGAGATGGAGCTGATACCCTTGTTGGAGACCAATTAACATTAAACAAAACAATTCCCATAATTACAAAACTCCCTCTCCCCAGGACAGGAAACAGAACTATCCCCGTCCAAACCTTCATTATCAATTTAAACATTGCAGTGGAGGCAACGGGCAAAAGACCAAGATCTAAGCCCACGGTCCCTCCCCCATCTCCTGACTGTATAATGTTGAGTGTTATACCCGGCCTTGGTAATATAATTTCAGTTACCATGTCATTGTTGGGCGCGTGTATGATCTGATCCGCTGGGCTGAGGAGTATCCACACAAGGACCCCCAAGCAGGGGTGCATCAGCGGTGCCATAAGTCACAAGTCAAGGGCCTCCTTCAAGACTTCTCTCCAAGTAGGGCAGGTAGTAGCAGGGAAGTGTGGTAGGTTTCAAAGGATTTAGTCCGAGGTTCCCGGTGTTACTTTCGGCAGACCATCAGGGGCGTCTTGGGATGAGTAGGAGGTGCCACCAAACATAGATTATTGATCAGAGAGAGTTTCAGAGTGGGGTGGGGAGCCAGGCCCTCCTCCTCTCAAAGATGCCGCAGCACTTACCGCTGCTCGCATTTAACCCTTCATCTTTCTTAATGAAGTCTGTGGTGTCTTGAATGTATGATCAGACAGATGGAATGAAACATCAGGGGAACGTACGAACATATTTTGAAACTGTGAGGGTAAGCCAAATTCTTTTGATTTCCTTGGTAGATGTGTTTGATCTTTGTGGATTTAGGTTAATAGCTACAGTACTACAGTCTGTGGAGAGTTGTTGATTAGCCCAATCCAACCTTCTCACACCCTTCTTGTACAATCCTAAAAATGTTTTCTTTCATTCCCGCAGTTGGATTACCAGTCAGTTTATGGTAATATTTTATGTCATTCACTTGTTGAGATGCTTCATTTAAGTAGTGGTCCTTGTCTTGCATGACTATTCCCCTCCCTTAGCTGCTGGTCTTATTACTATTGATGCTTCATGTTTAAGTTTGGTTATAGGTTTCAGTTGAGATTAAGGTATATTTGGTTTTTAGTGCTCGGTTATACTTTCTAACTGGTTAATGGTGGAAAGATCCTTTTTTAAACATGAATACCTCTTTAGGCATTTCTGTTCTTTGATTTGTTGCAGAGTCCTGAAGTTTTGTCCACGGTGATAACCTCTTTGTTATGAAAAAAACATTAAGGCCCTCATTACAACCTGAAGCCGTCTGCCAAGATTGGACCGCCGGGTGGCCGCCAATACGGCCGCACTCCCACCGCAGCCATTATGAGATCCCCGCTGGGGCGGTGGGCGAAAACCTGGTTTCCGCCCGTCAGCCCAGCAGGGATCTCGGCCGCAACACAGGATCCGGCTCCAAATGGAGTCGGCGGTGTTGCGGCTGTGCGATGGGTGCAGTTGCACCTGTCGTGCTTTTCACTGTCTGCTGTGCAGACAGTAAAAAGTTGCACGAGGCCATGGCAGGGGGCCCGCGACTCCCCTTTCCACCAGCCTTTTCATGGCGGTTGTTACCGCCATGAAAAGGCTGGTGGGAGGGGGACTCGTAATCCCCTGGGCAGCGCTGCAAGCAGCGTTGCCCTGGAGGATTACTTGTTATGACCCCCTTAGTCTGACTTTCTGGAACACTCAAAGGTTTCTATCTTAAATTTTATAAATGCGAGAAAAGGAGGTTGGAACAATGACAATTCATTTTGCAAAACCTCTATCTGGTCTTTTGATAGAAGATAGTTGAAGATGTTAACAACTGGATTATTTATGGTTTCCTGCACATTTTTATAATTTTGTTAATTCCCAATGGCTTGTTGATGAGTCTGTAATACCCTTTCCCTCTCTGTTGGCCTCTCCCTAAAAATAGATTGTGGGTTTTGTTGTCTGTTGTAGTATGTGTTGTAATGGCTGTCATCCAGGTTCTGTTCTGCTCTGAAAAAGACTATTCGAAGAATGTAATAAAAAGCTGCCATGACAATGCTCTGTATCTGGCAATGAACTGTGTGCATCAAGTCTAGAACAGAAGTTGTCTACAAAAAATAAGTAGATGGTTTTGAGGATGGAGTTTTTTGTCCTTCTCAACTTCAGAATTTTTTTAATTCTGGGTATTTAAATGTCTTAATTTCTCTTGAAATTCTGCCCAAAAGTTATTTATTTTCTGTCAGAAGGACACTGTTTTTTTATCTTCGAATAGAAAATTATCTTCTAGGTTTTTCTTATGAATCCTTTGTGCTGTCTTGTTTGGAAGTACCAGTAAAATATAACTGCACGTGGCACCAGAGCAGCTGAACTCCTTCCCTTAAATGTGATGGTAGGTAAAAATTACTGGAATGTTAGAGACTTGAATTCCCCATGTGATTGTCTCAATCCAATGTTCTAAAAGTACATGTCCATGTATATTTTTGCAGATATGTTTCTTTTTTAGTCTTACTTGTATAGCATGCTTTTTTTGGGTGTTAGCTGTAATGGATCGTTTTGTAGATGGGAACACGGATGGAGCTGCAAGTAACGTTTGAATGTAACCATCTCTGTTAGATAGTGTGTCTCCTTCAGCCATATTTTTTGGTGACTCACAAAAAGGGAGAAACTACAAAAGAGCTAAGCTTCTCACAACAACTCTATACAAATTGTTTTAATAACATTCTTTATAGCTAGCAGCCCATTGCAGATTGTCACCAATAATATAATTATCTTTGTCTAAGAGGCATTTATTACAGTGTTAGATGCTATCACATTTATTACTAACACTGACTTGTAGCCAGAATAATTTCTCATATACATGTGTAACATGGTTGGGTTTTTTCAGGTTGTAGCTACACTTGGCAAGGCATTCTGAATTTGACATGGTCTGTCTAACTAGTAATTAGGGAGCCATCAAACTTGTCACTGGTATAGTCAGCTAAGAACTGATGTGTTCCCATCAAAGTGGTATAAATGTTGGGGAGTATGCCTGGGATTGTCTTTTAAAGTATGTCATCTTGTAGTTGACCCCATCATATACTGCACTCATTAGGAAGAATGAGTTGAGATCGCTATACAGGTACAGGTGAAAAAAAGAAGATCTTAGACTGTAGTGTGGTCGGTTTTATGTATCCGTTGCGCGTTAGCTTCAGGCTTTTAGGCCTTTGTGCACTTTGTCCTGGATGTATTTTATTCCTTTGCTCGCAGCTTAGAGCCTTTGTGCACTTTGCTCTAAATGCTTTTTATTCGGCTTCGTACTGTTATTTTTCAAATAACCAGTTCTACGGTCTTGTTTTATTTTTTATTTCACACTGTTTAGCCTACTTCAGCACTGGAGTCCTCAATAACACATTCTTGTTCACTCTGTGCTTTAGTCAAGGATACAGTCTGGTACATTGCCGATAGACGTGGTAGGAGTTTAGTCTTTGGCATTCTTGCATAGGGACATTTTGTGATCACACTGACATGTTAGTTATAAAAACACTTCCTTGTCCCAATACAAGGGAGAGGGAGATTCCGACCAGGGAACCACAACTAGACGCTGACTGCCTCGTTGCAGATGCTAAATCAGATCACAGGCCTTTGCTCAGGCATGAGGGGTTATGGCTTCCCAGGGAATCTGAAAGGCAAATTAGAAGCTTAACATGCTGTGCTCGAAATAGAACTAGCTGAGAGAGAGTAGAAATTATTAACACCATGATAGCGTTATTCTTATGTTTCACTCTCCTCGTGACTATTTCAATCCTACTGTGTTGTATGGTTCTGGTTATTGCGGCTCACGTCTTAATATCTAAAATGCAGTCGTTTTATTAAAACAATATATAAAACTTAAACTGCCTTTGTCATTTGTATATGAGATCATACTGTAAATGAGAGAGTTGGTTTGGATCTGAGTGACCACGATTTCCCTGAGAGGTTCCAAAGATGTCATGCGCTCGGCTGCCCAATCATCCCTTCCCCTTGGGAGAGATGAGGCACTGCTAGTTAGCCGGAGCAAAACCGGATTTAGGGTGACAGAGGTCCTTCCAAGTGGGTCAGACTCAGTCCCCCACACCGTGAACGATCCTGCTACCTAGAAATCCAGTAGTCTCTTGTAGGATAATGAGAGCCCACGCGACAAGACAAGGTGGCTAAGGAAACTTTGTGGTTGAATTGGAAGTATAGCATGTCTTTTGGACTCTGGATAAGTCTTTTAGTGTTGTACAACATTTTTTATTGTTTGTATATAAGATTGTAGAAAAGATCTGTAGCCTCTTACTAAAGCCTGGGAGAGGGTTAAGTATATATAAAAAAGAATAGGAGATAAGAGTGGCATGAGAGAGTCTGCAGGTGCCGGAAATGTTTTTAGAGAACATAGTCCCTAGTTGAACATGTTTTGTTGTTCTGAACATTTATTTAACATATTTGAGCAATTAATACTTTTGTAGCTCAGCAAAAACAACATTTTCTAGTGAAACTGGGGTGAAGAGTGATCCGCGGTGGGATCCCAGAAAATGATTGAGCTCGGAAATGTTTTTGAGGAAAAGATTGTAGAAATTGTATTTGGAAAGTGTTTCCGTATTTGTTATTTTGCCTACTGTGTAAGTAATTTAAATGGAAATAGGTTAAATAGTCACACTATAAGGCCTAGAAAGAATAAATAGGTTCTAGACAAGCACAGAACCATCATAATTCAGATTGGCTATAGTTTTGTGGAAGTGTCTATGTTTAAAAAGATTGAAACCTTGAGGGACAGACAAAAGACAACAATGAATGATAGAAAAGTAGGACGGGCCATTAAAGAAAGCACACTAGCATATAAAGGATTGACAGGACTGGTATGGAAGGAAATACATGTAAAGGAAACGGTCATTTATTACCTGCACAGGAAATTAATCCACACTTTGCTATTGAGATGAAATATCCAGATAAAAGGTTACCCTTGCTTTTCTTGTCAATTTCACCCTCTGGGTCTGACACAGTTAACCTATTTTTGTGAACAATACACTATGTGGTAATTGGATCGGCAACCTTGTGCCATTTGCTTATTTGGATCAGGCTCTTTTATCCATTGTTTGAAGTGGCGTTTTGATCAGCCCATGGCAGTTTACAATACTAACTGGCCAAACGTTTCCTCTCTTTGAGCTCACAATTGCTCTCCGCAGCTGTTTTATCCATGGGATGTTTTTATTTATCAAACTCCTTCCATCTGCAACTCTGTGGTACTTACTGAGCAAGGAGAGCTGCAGGCATTTCCCCTAGTATAGGCATATTCCCCTCCCTCACACTGCAATTCCTGAGGCGGCCCCTTCTTTCTGAGTGTAGACTCACTCAGATATCATCACTGTGATCTCGGGTACCGGTCTGTCAGCAAGATACACGGGAGCAACAGGGACACAATCTCCACTCGGGTGAACATGCACCCACATTCCTTCTCCATCTGTTGTCTTTGCTGTCACCGCTTGGGTCTTATGAAAGTTTTTGTTGAAGGATACATCTTGAAATGCCATAATGGGCAGTTTTTGGACCTTAGATATATGAGAGGTGAGAGACAGAATAGAATAAAACTTTTAATGATCGCACCATCGTGTCTTAGCTGAACTCCCCATCTCCTACATCTGTGTATTCTTTTCCTTTGTCCCTCTATGCTGCCATGGTCTCAAAAAGAATGTTCACCTTTTCTTCCCATCTAAGCCTTTTCTTGTAAGATTATGGTGCAGAGTGTAGTTTTTGATGTCAGGCAAGTTGTTTAGGTAACACTAAGAAATAATGTTACTCTGGGGCATATTTATACTCCGTTTGCGCCGAATTAGCGTCGTTTTTTTCGACGCAAATTCGGTGCAAAACTAACGCCATATTTATACTTTGGCGCTAGACGCGTCTAGCGCCAAAGTATGAGGAAAGAGCGTCATTTTTTAGCGTGAACGCCTTCCTTGCGTTAATGAGATGCAAGGTAGGCGTTCCCGTCCAAAAAAATTACTGCGCTGCAAATGCGTCGTATTTATACTCCCGGGCAAAAATCACGCCCGGGAGTTGGCGGGGCAGAAAACCCCGCATTTGCGCCACTTTTTAACGCCTGGGTCAGGGCAGGCGTTAAGGGACCTGTGGGCTCAAAATGAGCCCACAGCTGCCCTCCCATGCCCCCAGGGGCCCCCCCTGACACCCTTGCCCACCCCAGGAGGACACCCAAGGATGGAGGGACCCACCCCAGGGACATTCAGGTAAGTTCAGGTAAGTATACATTTTTTTTTTTTTTTTTTTTTTCTTGGCATAGGGGGGCCTGATTTGTGCCCCCCTACATGCCTCTATGCCCAATGACCATGCCCAGGGGACAGAAGTCCCCTGGGCATGGCCATTGGGCAAGGGGGCATGACTCCTGTCTTTACTAAGACAGGAGTCATGTAAATGGCGTCTGGGCGTCGTTTCAAATGGCGCAAATCGGGTTAAGACGATTTTTTAGCGTCAACCTGACTTGCGCCATTTTAAGACGCCCTAACGCCATTTTTCCCTACGCCGGCGCTGCCTGGTGTACGTGGTTTTTTTCCACGCACACCAGGCAGCGCCGGTCTGCTTGCGCCGGCTAACGCCATTCAATAAATACGGCGCCCGCATGGCGCTTCAGAATGGCGTTAGCCGGCGCAAAAATTTTTGACGCTAAACTGCGTTAGCGCAGTTTAGCGTCAAAAAGTATAAATACGGGCCGTAATGCTTGCAGAAATCTTGGCGCACCATGTTGCTTATGCTCGTTTGTTTCTTCTAAATTACAGTACTTTGCAAAACCTTTCTGAGGAATTTCATCATTTGGGAGCAAAGTTTTATTACTTTATTGCTGGCAACCAAGAATTTTCCCTAACCCTACAATAAACAAATTAGAATTAATGGGTCAAACGATGTAATTGTTTTTTATGTTTATTGCATTGTCAATGCAATAAAGTAACAAAATATCCCTACTTGATTGTCCATATATTTGTAATGTATTCATACAATGCAATTCTCGCATATTATACATGAAATTTATTACATATCTCTCTGCTGGTGAGAACATTCCTGAAAACATTTTTTTTTTCAATTATTCAATTAAAATTTCAACACTTAACTAAACAATCACTGGTGTTCGATCTTGCAAAACACTGTTTGTTCTACATCTTTTCACATGTAGTGCATATCTGGGGCACTATGCAGGCATTTGCCCCCGTGTTCAATTTGTTTTAATGTTTTTATTCAGAAGCAACATCCCAGTAATTAAAACATGGTTCGGCCAAAACAATATGCTAGGTGAATGTAAACACCCCTCTCCACATATTGTAAACTAGAAATAATAAATTAGCAAACTGAGGATTAGTCAAGATATATACCAAATCACCAAAAAATATATATATATATATATATATATATATATATATATATATATATATATATATATATATAGGAACCACAGTCAGGAACAATTCATGGAAGTGGGGTTGGATACGGAACCTGCTGGGGCTCCACATTACTTGTTTTGTAGTAACATGGATTAAGGGGAATATTCAGTATGTAAAGACAACCATGCAGATATGATAGAACGATTTAAGGTAGAGCAGGCAGCACAAATAAAAACTTTTTGTTTGGATAAAACTAGAAACTGTGAGCACAATGTCTACAACTTTCTTGGGGCTTTACCAGTGAAAGTGTGAATGAGGATTTCCCTTGTTTATAGACTGCAGGTGAGTGATCAGAGAAAATGTAATGGTGCGTTGCGTGGTCTTGCAAATGTCCTCAGGTTTGTATTGTAAAGAAAAACTGCAGCCAAAGTTTAGAAGCTATCAGGAGGTGATTGACTGTGGTGTACTTCCCCAACCAAAGGTTTAGAATATAACTGAAGGTGCAATCACGTTAGCTGCTCCAATGGATTCTGGTGGCAAATGGGCCTCGAAACGTTTCTCTGTTTGGCCAGCTTTGGCTGAAGTGAGTAACAAGTGGGCAAGGCCATAGCCATGGATAAGTAATTGTCAAATAGATGCACACAGTCATAAACTTGATTACCAAATGGTCCATTTGTAGTGGGTTCTCTAAAAGAGGTATGCAAATATCTTAGGTGCAACTATAGAGTTATAGAAGACATTCAAAATCGTTACAGCTTCTACCAGTGTCACAAAGCAAAGATGACTGATGCACATAGACAGTACAAAACAGACAAGTACTGATGTTACTGAGTGCAATGAATATCAGAAGTTGATAGTTTATCACTTATCTTTCGGTTTTCACTTACGGTCTCTTACTAAGGGAGGTATGAGCAGGTAGTCAACTGAATACAAAGGGCACCAAAATGTTCTTTTTATCACAGTGTTGAGGTGTAACTTCACAGTAATCATGTAACACAGCTAAAAAAAAGGCATGGATCTTTTTCAGAGAGTGTGAGTGAAGCAACTGCTGAGGATGGGTAGAAGAATTTACAGGTATAGCAATTCTTCAATAAATTTTTATTATGAACCTCTAATGGTGGACATGAAGCACGACCAAAGCAATTTCAATTAAACTGAAGTATTTTTATTTCTTTACAGTATGTCATCCAAAATAACCACAACATGGCACAGAATCTGCTTTTGATTCCTAGGACTAAATGAAGGTCGCTGGGATGTAAACTATAGTAAACAGCAAAAACCCAAGGTAAAGAATTAATGATTTCAAAGATTTAGCACAAATGCAATGATTAATAGGCTCCTATAGCCATGTTTGAGTCTGATCATGTTCTTTTAGTCTGCTCATGCACCACCTACGCTTAACAAGGTAACTGTAATAAAAGAGTATGGGGCAAACATACAAGCACAACTGACAACCGACAATGAGTCTAATAATGCATTGCTGGCTCCAAAAATACTCCATTCAGTGGAACTATGCCTAAAATCCCATACCCTATGGTATTGTCTAACCAAACATGTGTTCAAGTGCAAGTTTCAGCGAACTAGGCAGATGGAGCTAGGAGAGGCTACAGCTCCTCTAATATTAACTAGTCAAAGCACTGGTGTTTTGTCACAGTGAAGGGTTTTTAACCCATAGGCATACCTACTTGGTTGGGTTTCAGATCATCTGTGATAGGTGCTCATTTTGCTTTGATGATAGGACAAGCCCTTCAACCCCTGAATTTTCTGGGGTCCAGATAACCCAGAAAACTTCACTCAGATCCACTCTTGGAAGGGGCTTTTTCAAGCCCATGCCCTAAAACATAGTAGCCAGGAAGAGGAAGACATGCAGTCCATTAGAAATGATTATCTGGCAGTCATGGATAACTTCATTGTTTGGAGGCATGACCCAAACTTGGGGTGGGGGAGCAGAATCCAACTAGGGCCTTTCACAGCAAGACAAATATCCCATATGGGTAAGAGGAATTCCAGATCAGACTTACCTAGGAAAATATCATGCTAACATGCCATGCCTAACTATATATTAAAACATTTATTTTAATTTAACATTATTTCCAATGGGGTTTTATTTTAGGTCTCTACCTCCATAATTTTCCATGGGAGAGTGTTGCAGTAGCAGTGGTTTGCCATGTGTAGTGATGAACTTACTACTGGTTGTTTTTCAGTAGCAATTTACACCCCGAGTTTGTGAATACTGAAAAGTAGTAGTAGACAGTCCTATCTTTTTATGTGCGGAGACACCAGTCATAAAAATACGACTAGCAAAAAAGTGTACCTTTGTGAATTGGGCCCTGGGAGAAGTATTTTTTGATAAGCACTTTCTCATCATCTTGGAACATTCTTCACTTCAACTCCCAGGTTTTTCTATAACTTTCTTCAATTACATGTACTCAGCAACTGATTATGTGAATTAATGGAAAAAAATGAAAAAACACATTTCAGGAAACCAAATCATAGAAAACCAATTTTAAGGAAAGACAATTCTAAAGAAATACAAAAAAATCTAAAATTAAAGGAAACATTTTGAAGAAAAGATAATTTTAAGGAAACATCCAAAATCACATATTTGGGAGAAGATTAGGGGTAGTTAGGGTTTTTGGGGCGCCAGGATGGATGATGTTTGTGGGAGATGAGTTTTTTTTTTAAGGTTTATAGGTTTCAGTGGTGGGTAGAGTTTAAGGGTGGTCAGGGTTTTTTGGGACTCACAAATGAGTGGAGTTTAGAGGTGGTGAGAGTATTTTTTGGGGTTCAGGGATGGGTGGCGTGCTGGAGTGTTGAGGTTTTTTAGCTTTTACACATATGTGGATTTTAGGACTGGTAAGTGTTTTTAAGGTTCAGTGATAGGTAGTGTTTGGGGGTGGTGAAGGGTTTTTAGTGTTCAGGAATGGGTGGAGTTTCAGGTGATGTGGGTTTTTAACGGTTCAGGGATAGGTGGTGTTTATTTGTAGAAAGGGTTTTGAGGGTTCAGAGATGCAAGAGTTTAGGGGTGGTGAGAGGTTGTAAGGGTCATCAGTGGATGGTTTACTGGGGTGGTGAGATTTTTTTAAAGTTTAGGGATGTTTGGAGTTTGGGGTGGGACTGGAATTTAAAGCCTCAGAGATGAGGGTTTGGCATGAAAATGGGGTTTTAGGGTCCAGAAATGAGTGGAGTTTAGGGGAAGTGAAGGGGTTTTAGGTGAAGAGATGGTTAGACTTTAGGCGTAGAAGGGGTTTTTAGGAATCAGGGATGGTTTAGAGTTTATGGGTCAGAGATGGGTGGAGTTTAGGTGCAGTATGAAGTTTTTAACATTCAGGTATGGGCAGAGTTTAGGGCTAGAAAGAGCTTTTAAGGTTTGAGGAATCTGGGGAGTACTGTATAGGGGTCAAGGAAGAGTGAAGCTTATGGTTAGGTAGTAATGTTTAGGGGGCAGATATGGGTGGTGTTTAGGGGCAGTGAGGGTTCCTTGAATTAAAAACATTCAAAGTAATTGTATTACAACGTAAAATATATAAATTGGAAATAATGTCCCAGGACATAAAGGATTGAAATAAATACCTTCATCAAAAATGTTACTGAAAGCAAGGCCTGCAAACATTTTACTTCCAGCTCAAAAAATAACTATACAGAAGCCAATGTTTAAAAAAAAGACATTCTGTTAATTGGTTTCTATCAGATGGTAAGTGCCATTCATCCTTAAAATTTCCATGAAACGATTTATATAAAATCATTTCTCAGTAATGATACTCCATTAATTTGTTTTTCTGTGAAATCACATGCAGCGCTCAAAAATATTTTGTGGTCAATGCATAGTTACAATGTAATTTTAAGTTACACTAAATGAAGATAAATAACCCTGTGGCAGGCTGGTCCCAGAAGGAGGTCAACCTGTTGGACAGTAACATAGCTAACAGGATAGGGAAACACAATCTATGACTTAATGTGAGGTATGTGAGAATAAAAAAATTGGCAGGAGTTCAACACGAAATATTATGATGAGAGCATGTTTAATTACACGTAAGCTGTCTGCATTCTTGCCTTGGATTTAGTTTCTAAATGTTTCAAGAAGCAGATTGGTAAGAAGGCTCTCGGGTAAGAACAGAGCAATGTAGTAGTGCATATATATATCTGTACATATATATGTGTATACATATATATATATATGTATATATATATATATATACACACACACACACATATATATAGATATGTATATAAATACACACACACACAGGTAGTTACATATAGGACCATGTTTCCATAGAAAAAGCGTTTTTTGACTTGCCTATGTTATTAGCACCGTTTGACGAATCTTCACTATTTTTTTTTAAGTATCTGTAAACCTTGTTGTGCTTGGAAAGTTTGGGGGTGATCCATCAAGTGGGGGTGTAAAAAAAGTAGTGTTTCCCATGTTAATTCCCAGCGCAATCTCATGTAGTTTTAGGAATTTCGTGTTAAACCAATTATGTGAAATGCCCAAAATTACGTTTTTACGGCATGCCCCTTAATTACGCTCTGTTGGTGGCACAAATGTAGCAACAGTGCACTACAACACATCAAACAACCACAATGCACAATGCCCTTGTCTTTAATACAAAATGTGCACAAAATAAATGCAAGGAATAATTTTGTGCTAAAAAATGGCACCGAGTGCTAGTGTAGAAATGTGTGTAATAACATGGAATTTAGCATAATTTTGCAAAGTTATTCATAAATATGCAAACGCAAATTACACAAATTCGCACATTCCTAAAATGAATGCCCACTGCCTTTCGTACATTCACTTGAAAATGCCTGTTTGTACAGAAGGATTGCAGGTGTGTTTGCATGTGTGTTTAGGAGAATGTTTGTGTGTGGGGGGAGTGAATGTATGTTCGCTCATGTGTTTACGTCTGTGTGTCTGACTGAAGCAAGATAAAAAACAAAGAAAAAAGACAAAGCCCTGCGCATGCTGCATTGCCCCAGTCAAGCGTAAAGAAGCCCTTCTCACAAAGTGCTGGCCTATTTGTGATTGCCTTGCCATCTGAAGGTGATGAAGTCAGAGCCTTGGAAACCCGAACGAGTAATCTGGATCAGTCTGAATTTTATCTGCAGGCAATTTACTCAGGTAGAAAACTATGCTATGGAGGTGAAGTACAAATGAGTCAAACACACAAAACAAACCAGTAATGTTGCTAGCCGTTTGCTGAAATAAAGAACCAACGTCTTGGCAGGCAGCATGCCATGAAAATTGGCCTTGTTTTCGAGATTTATTATTGTAGTTATCTCCAAAATAAACCCACCATAGGCACTTACCTTGGATGAAGTAAAGTTGCCCATTTCAGAGCAGTGCAGGGCTTTACAAATCCGGGGATTGATGGCTGCACAGAGCATCAGTCACACTTGCATAGTATTCCCCGGTAAAAATGTGAAAGCTGCATTTTAAAAGGCCAAATAAACAGCAGCATGATCTAAACAGGGTAAAATTTACCATCCTTGTGCTCGGTGGAATTTTTTGATGTGCCTGCTGGCTTTTCAATAAAAATCAATTATGCCGTAAATGCGAGCTGTAGTCAACATACAACCAACTGTAAATTCAATTTCATACTCAGTAATATGGATTAACTGAACTCGATGCCCTGGCATTGATTTCTGAAAGCAAAGGCTGATAAAGTAAATAATAGTGAGTCGCTCTGTGACACTACACTTTTATTTCCGAATTTCCATATTATTCTGGGAGAACTTCCCTGTCACAGCAATATCTTTCTTGTGAAATATGTATGATGAATAGATATGAAATGGGTTGCTGAATCATCTACATTCAATGGATGGAAATTTAGCCTTTAATAAAAGGGAGCGCACTATGCCGAAAGGATATTTGGGAGTATTTCTCATTCTCCTATTCAGAAACCTTTTATTTTCCATTTGAAGAGGAGAATGTAATCGTTTGCACCGATGCCCAATGCCTGATGTAAGTTCTGCAAATCAAACGCAAAACAGAAAACAAGTATAAAAGAAAAACTTGTTTTAAAAAAGCTCAAAGGTAATAATAACTTCAGCGTTATTGCATATTATGTATTTTTTTGAGAAACAAAACTCGGATGCAGATTTTGAAACTGATTAAAAGTATGTCAGAAAATTCACAGTTGTATGCTGTTTATGGCCTGCTGTAATGACCAGGTTCAATAGAGTGTGCCTTCCCCCATACATTTCGGCCGGTAAAATCTATTGGAATTTAACCTGGGGTGAGGTGAGAAGGAAGGACAGATATTTACCTGGATATGCGGATTTTGGTGCAGCAGAATCCAGACTTTTCCTGTGTGTATTAACTGCTCAAGGACGGTGTTTCATGCATGGTGGAGTCTATTCCCTCTCTTGTCACGCAACAATCAATTTTGCAGTTCCATTTATTTAACAATTTTGTTTAAATGTGTTGATATGTTTCAGCCTCAGATTAATTGTTGTGCCTCATCAGGACATATACTAAAGGATCAGCATTAAACGTATTCATGACAATGCCCTTTACGAAAAACCCAGTTTGCAATGTCCTAATTGTGAATCTTAGTGATTTGCAACTAGGAAATCACACACTGCGATGTACTACAGTGTGTTTAACACTGATTGCGAATCCCAAATGGGTCGCAAGGGACCTGCCTCATCAGTATTCAGAATGCAGGTCACAATTTGAGGCCCATTGGGAATGGCCAACACTCATAGGGATGGTGTCCTGCTGGGGTCAGCAGACCACCATGTCTTTGATTGCTTTTTAAATAAAGCAGTTTTTTTGTTTTTTTTTAAATGCAGCCCATTTACCTTAAAGAAAAACGGAATACATTACAAAAAGAAAACTAAAAAGATTTTGTTTTCTTTTTTTTAAAGTAGGCAGTGGTCCGTGACCTATACATGCTCGTTCCTAATACCAAATCTCAAAATGTGATTCAGTAACAAGTTACTCAGTCACATTTTGCCTTTTGTACATGGGAAAATGCATTTTACCAGCGAACAGACTGATGGGCCATTTGCAACCGATAAAACAGTTCGTACATCTGGTCCCTAGTGATGAATGATCAATATTATTCGTTCATCGTGTTTAGGTTGTATTCTACTAGATGTGGGTATTTCTGAATCTCAGTCAGGAAGGAGAGGTAGTTCATCCAATAATATATGATTCAAGCTAAATTGTGTGGTTGATTGAGTGGGATGACAGGGCCAGCTTCTTATTGAGATTGGGTGAGGTCTATTTAGCAGTGAGGTAGCACTGCAGCCTCAGTGTTGCATAAACTAACATTTTCAACTGCATGCTGGGGGGGTCATCTTACTCTATAACAGAGACCTTGGCGGATGGGATACTCTGTCACAAACATTGCGGATATCTTGTCCTTCGTATTACAAGTTCCATTATATCCTATGGAACTTGTAAAACGGCGGGCGGATATCTGTTACTTTTGTGATGGAGTATCCCATCCGCCATGGTCGTAATCAGGCCCACAGTCTCCATTGTGTCCACTTCCAAGTTGGCTCCTTCGACCCCCACACATATGCAGTTCGCTACAGCATTTCCCTGTCATCAGAGGGCTGGATTTGTGAAACACTGCCTCGTACTGTGTGCAGAGAAATTGTCCCATTGGTTAGGTCCCTACGACTGACAAAAGGTGCCTGTGGAGCTACACTCCCATTTCCCCACTCAATGAGAGCCACTGCTTTATTAGTCACAAAGGAATCCATATTCATTAGTAGTCCAAAGTGTTAGTTAAATCAGATAACTATCATGCATAACTAAACTCCTATTTCAGACCGTCTTTCATATACTGCACGACCCAGATATAACACAGAAGTTATATATGATTAGAGTACTCTTTAAATAAGTCAATTTCCAAACCCAAAATTTGAGTTAAGTATTGGTCCATCCCAGGACTTTCTATCTTTTTTAAAACTCTGGGTAAAATAAATAGTGTGATGTCCAGAGTACAACCACTCTGCCCTGATGTTCTTTCCGTGCTTACTGTGCTATGGGACTCAAGCTATACCTCACTAAAGAAGCCTACCTAAAACCAGTCGGGGATACTTGTGCTCTTGTGCAGAGGGGACCTGAACATGAATTATGGGATGTATTATGTTTATTGGAGAAAGGTCAAGGGAGACCTACATAAAGCAGGTTCATGTCTGAGGTGGTATGGTCGATATGTTACCCCCAAGTAAGTAATTGTCTGTGACTTTAATTAAATAAAACATTCTACTCATTATTTTCTTGGTTTCTTCAAGACTCTGGTAGGCCGGGTATTCATAAACCTATCTGCCTTGCATGATACTAGAATATGTAACCAAATATTTTCTGAGAGAAGTACAGGGCCCCAAATATTGCTTAAAAATATATTGCCCATTGCGAATGATAATAGAAAATCTCCACCTAGTGGAGCAATAGTTTTGTGAATGATACTTAGGATACAATATTACTTTTAGACAATAATTTTGCAAATGATGTTCTGGCATATACATTTTCACTTTCTGCTTCTCTAGAAGCCAACTTGCTTATGTATTGTTCAGTTAACCTTCTGATCATACTTTAAAATCAGTCCTCACTACTAAATATCAGAGTCTAACACGAATGAACAATAAATATTTATTGGAATCATTTTAGAAAATGAAGGGAACAGCCCTGTCATTCGTCTCACTTATCTCTACCAATTAGAAATGATTATTCTAAACTTTGAGATTCTGCAAGAATTCGGCCTTCCTTCAATTCCCTTCATCTTACAGATGCCCCCTTACATCTACTCTGACTTCTGCTCACATTTACATTGTTGTTTCCATTGTGTCTGGCTTGATCTATGGCCGGCAGCCCGACCACTGATGTACATTCTTTGCTGTATAGAATGCAATATATGTTTTTGCAATGTTTTGCCTATTTAGCAAGCCATGAGAGTTCAACTGTGTTTTAACCATGCAATGCAGTATATATACAATAATGATACTCACCACTCTCTTTTGATGCCCACAACGCTCTTTCTCTTATGGAGGACCCAAAGTATTAGCCCTGTTCATGAGTAGATTTCATATACATTTTCTCAAGCTACTGTTCACACTCTTTATCATGATCATGAGAGCATCTCCTCACATAGCCTGGTGTTGATAGATCTAAAATAGGCAATCGTGCTCTGTCATCTGGTAGAGAGTATTGATTGTCCAGCGAGAATCATCTCCAAGGATATTAGTCACTTCAATACACATAGGGGGTCATTCCAATGTGGGCGGGCGGCGGAGGCCGCCCGCCAGAATTCCGCCCTCCGAAATACTGCGCCGCAGTCAAAAGACCGCGGCGGGTATTACAAGTTTTCCCCTGGGCTGGCGGGCGGTTGCTGAAAAACCGCCCGCCAGCCCAGGGGAAAACGACCTTCTCACGAGGATGCCGGCTCGTAATCGAGCCGGCGGAGTGGGAAGGTGCGACGGGTGCAGTGGCACCCGTCGCGTATTTCAGTGTCTGCAAGGCAGACACTGAAATACTTTGCGGGGCCCTCTTACGGGGGCCCATGCCGTGCCCATGCCATTGGCATGGGCACGGCATGGGCCCCCAGGGGCCCCGCGACCCCCCCTACCGCCATCCTGTTCATGGCGGCTTTCCCGCCATGAACAGGATGGCGGTAGGGGGGGTCGGAATCCTCATGGCTGCGGAGCGCGCTCCGCAGCCATGGAGGATTCACACGAGCAGCAGAAAGTCGGCGGGAGACCGCTGACTTTCCGCTTCTGACCGCGGCTGAACCGCCGCGGTCAGAATGCTCGTTGGAGCACCGCCAGCCTGTTGGCGGTGCTCCCGGTGGCCGCCAGGGTCAGAATGACCCTCATAGTCTGTCGCAACTGTGTGCGGCATTGGACTCAACAGTGCTCGTTTGGCATCAGGTAATCAAATACTCTATCTTACCTCTAATTATGCTATGACTAATTAGTACTAAAGACTAAACACTTTAGGGTGAAACATGCATATTGACTAATATAATGCTCACTGTTTTTGCTGCGTGTGTTTAGTACTAGATTGGCCCAATACATAAGCCTTTAGCGTTCTAAACCAATGGCTGGTAACATGTGGTCCAAGGAGTGAGATACTTAATCAAACTTGAAATAAATATCTAATCATACCACACTGCTTACACTTATTTGTGAAAAAATTACAGCAGGTAAATAAAAACACAGGCTGCATTATCAGACATATCATAATAATGGGTCGCTAATTATTTTCTTTCTATTACGTTCGCATATTGATAATTTGAGGTAAACTCGCTTAAATTTGTAACTTTCGCAATAGTTTCGCAGGATACATTACAGGAGAACATTTCAGATACAAGTAGATGTGCACAAAATTTGCCATAATGCGAACAACCAGTGTTGACCTTCCACAGCCCAATAAGACTAGTGCGTCACTGCTTCTTCAGGCACAAAGAAAATCTATCTCATTAAAATGCACACGACAATAACATGCACATCCTGTTGTGCAGTCCCAATCCTGTCCCAAATTTGCAGCTCAGCAGTAAAGGAAGGCTTAGTCGCTTATCTTTTCTTTGACATCCTTCTTGGAGTAGATGTACCCTTTATTTGCTTGCTTGAGTTTAGCTCGAGGATGGGACCCAAAGACATAAAAAACAGACCTGTTCGTGCACCACTGCGAATGACACACAAGGCTACCTGCCAAAATCCGGTAATTATTTTTTGTATCTTCACATCTCAGTTCAGCCTCGTCTCTCTGAAACAGCGCTGGAAGATTTGCTAGTTCTGTGCTTGATAACAGCTTGCGGAAAAGACCTGACTGACATCTCAGCACAAGCCTCGCCTCTGACAGAGCCTGCGACATCTGTCGCATCTGTTGTTGTCTCACTCTTTGGAATAGCAGCCCTCCACCACCACCTTCCACCGCCGAAACGTGAGCTCTGATTTTGTTTTTCACACAGCTAGGCAGCTGCAAAATGATTGCACTGTTCCAGGTCTTGCCCTCGGCCTTTCACAGGATCTGTCTCTTATTTACAGGTTGCAGGAAGTGAAGACTGACAAATATAACCGTCGGAAAGGCGGCTTCATCTAATAATCGCAGTGCTGCTCTTTTCAGCTTATGTTCCTTAAAATTCAAAACAAAAATACACTTAGAAAAGGCCTTGAAGCATTTTACTCTCTCGATTTTATTTATCAAGATATTCAATTTAGAATGAATTTCTGTAAAAAAAAATTGACATATGAATACCTCTGTTGACCAAAGAAGTCTCAAATATCATACGTGCTTTTTCACCATAACTCGAGTTTACTACTAACCGCCAGTGCAGTTCTCCAGGGTCTCTTTACGTTCTCCAACAACGTGCATAAAAGCGTTTTGTCTGTATTTCTAACAGCAAACTAAGCCGGGGTGGGCTTAACAGTACTGTATAGAAGGCTACACATCCAAAACTGTACAGAACAAAACACATTTTTTATTGTAATCAATCAAGGGTCACATATCGCATAATCCAGAGCAATAACAGATCATCTGAAGGTCAGGAAGGGTTTGAAAAAGTCACTGTGGACTCACCCTGCCCTGCTCGACCTTTTAATTCCACCGGTTTCCATACCATACACTAAGAGACTAATTCCGGGGACATATTTTAATCTTTGAAAGCTATAAACAGGAATTAGAGATTACATCCTGGAAATAAAAATCATATTGGGAAAAAAGACTTGGGGCAGATTTATCACATTGTCATGCAATGCAACACAGCAAGACAATTTGCTGTACTGTGTTGCATGGCAGGATGCGTTCCTACTCTCTCTGAGCTGGCGCACTGAGGGGCATATTTATGAGGTGGTTTATGTAACGTTTGCACCACACAACGTGGTACATGAGAGACACAAGCTCCAAATGCAATATAAGGCCACTTTGCATGGCCCTGAGTGGCTCCATAAATCTGAAGTAAAGCAACAAAGCACAAATCACTGATTTGCCTTTATCTGCCCTGGGAAGGCATTCCATGGGCATTGCATGGGTGTCCACATGAAACTCCCATGGATTCTGATGCATTTGCACATTTACCTGAACTGGTAAACCTGGAACTGCACCAAACTGCTGTGCCTTTCCAAGAGAGGCATAACAGGGAAAGTATCTTTATTTCTCCTTGTTACTTTCACTTTCTACATGTACTATATTCCACACCATGGTCCAAAAGTGCCTACATTACAGGAAGGATTGTTTTTGTGTAGGTCGGGCCATCTTCATGCCTAAAATACAATCCATTGAGGCATTATCCTGTTTCTATGTGTGCTGCAGTATGCAGCACACATAGAAACAGGAAATAAAGATATTTCTCCTCGTTACACCTTTTTTGGGAAGGCACACCATTTTGTTGCATTCCCAGGTTTGCAAATCTTTGTAAACCTGTGAATAAACCGAAGCCCATAGGTTGATGCATGGGAACACCCATGCACCATACATGCAACTCATTCTGAACACAAAGTAATGCAAGGTAGTGATTTGCACTACCATGAGTTACTCTGGATTTACTAGGGCATGCAGGCACACACAAGGTGGCTTTGGTTGGTTAGTAAATCTCACTAAAGGGATTGTATTGACTTGATCACCTTGCATGATACAAGGCAACATAAGCCTTTGTTAATCAGGCCCTGAGGATCTATCCCTTCATCATGTTGCTTCTGTGTCAGTCAGTGGTGCAGGAGGTCTATTAATGCTATTCGTTGGTAACCGTTGCATCTGGTGCAGAAATGAATAATTCCTTCACTAATTCACCTCAAAAAGTTGCTTTATGTTGTTTTCATCTTCCCCGATAAGAGAGAAAGTAGAAATTCCAAGAGTCTGAAATGTTCTGTGTTGCATGCTTCATAGCTTATAATGGGGTCAGGAAATACTTTTGAGGCCATGCGGAACATTTTCATAATTTACTTACATATATGCATTTGTTGCAGGATGAAGGTTTCAATGTTTCTCATCATTATCAGCTGATATTGTTCCCCATTCACAGTGTAGTAATAAGAATTGGAGATGAAATTTACCACACAGGATCTAACTACTTAGTGTGACATTTGAATCAATTGCTGGACACTCATTTGGAGTATAATGTGCTCAGACTCAGCTATGGTTAGATAGTTAGGAGACATAAATAATTAACTGGAAATTATATTTTTTGTGGGTTGAAGTTTAGGTAGTGTAGCAACACTTGACTCGTCTGTATTTGTGTCAAGCAGTCAGCCAGCCGATCCACCGAGGTCCACTTATGCATCATCTGCTTATCACTGTTTAGTAACATACATGATTTGAACATGAGCACCAAGTGGCCCTGTGTGCATGTTGACCAGCATGGGTCGCAGAAACAGTAGTGGGAAATTGGAGGTCTGAAGATTAGAGAGTATTTGAGATGTAGTTCTTTCGTGTTTACAATTGTTGTTTGAATTCTGCTAGCAGACTGACATGTAGAATTATGGATGGGGTAACTGTGAATAACGGGGATGTTATTCACCAAGTGGTTTAAAGTGACATCAAATAAACTTCAAGAGCGAAATTCATGTTGTCACTGATGTCACAGAGAACTGCGAGGTGACTAACATCCCCTTTCCACACAGTTACCTCGCCAGTAATGCTTTATGTTGTTTATGTCCCCTCCAAAGCAGCTTCCCCTGCTGCCATCGTATATGCAGGGGCAGAGCAGTTAAGGATTTTTAAAAAAGCCGAAAGAAACCCTGAATTCCTACCACCCGCTCACACCACCCTCTGCATATACCTAACAAGCCACCATCACCTCTTACACAAACTGTCTGAAAAATACCTGGTCTCCTGCCAACTACACCCACCACTCCCTGTACAGTCCCAACCACTCCTAGCCCAAAGCCACACTCTCCACTCTCATGTTAAGAGCAGAGAGTTGACACCGTACTGACAGCAGTGAGAGACACTTGTCAGTGTGGCTTCATATCTGCTCAGCAAGGGTCTCAGTATTACTGTGGTGACAGAGAAGGCGGTGGTTGGCACAGGAACAGCGCTGTTCACTTTCTCCCAGCTCCCTTGGATGTTTGGAGAACTGTGCGAGGAAGTAAAAGGGGGTGAGACTAGCAACCACCTTTCCACCATCACTCTGAGGTCTCTGGAGCCCAGGGTAAGGTTGTGTGAGAAAAATCAACAAGTGTTTACCTGGGTGACATCACAACAATGGTTAACCATTTTGCTTAAACATTTCCGTGACATACCAGCAGTGAATAACTAAATTGCAATCTGTTTATTCATTCTAAAGTCTTCCAATGGACGCAAAAAACAACATATATGAAATAAGCTCAGTTAGTTCAACATTGGAAACACATGACTTCTACCTAGATCCTTCACTGATTTTAACTGCTATTTGTGAGACAGCAGGTATGTAACGTAAGAATGTTCTGCCTGTTACTGTGAAGCAAACATAGAGCTTGATTTAGAGTTTGGCAGACAGGTCATATGTCATAAACATGACGGCTATCCCATTTGCCTTGTTACCAGTGCAATCGAATATAATACACATGTAATAAGGTGGATGGGATATGTATCATGTTAGTGATGGAATTACCCACACATCACACTCTAAATGAAGCCCATAGAAAGGGAAATGGACATCCTAAGATTTTATAACACTATAAATAGGGAACAAAAGCCTGCATGGCAGGCATCGAACAAGTAGCAAAAGCTTGACAAAAGAAAGAACTTCTCAATAAAATAAATAAACAATAGAACATTATATAAAATGCCCGAACATCTGAGTATCTCCTCAGAGAGGTTATCAAGACAGGCCCTAACAAGGGTCAGTATTGGTAGACATACAAAAGGGGAGGGCAGAATTGGTGGGATGCTATCACAAAGAACATGGGGGCATCTTTAAGAAAAGTGGTGCTGCACATAGTGCAGCGCCACTTTTCTTGCACCCCTTAGTGCTCCCCCTAACACTATCATGTGTGCGCCATATTTAAAATACAGCACACCATGGCAGTAGTAAGGGGACTGGCGTCAACATTTTTTATGCTAGTCTGCCGCATTGCAGGTTTAGCGTAAAAAATAATGATGCTAATCCTGCAAAGCACCCTGAGACCCATTGTAACCAATGTAAGCCTCCTTTTAATGCCAGCTCTGAGCAGGCGTTAAAAGTGCTTAACCAAATTGCACAAGGATATCTTTTAGATTTCCTGGTGCCATTTTTTGTCCCCCCTGATGGGAGAACACCCCCCTGTGCATACATTATGCCTGGTGCAGACATAATGTAGCGCAAAGAGTTACAATGTGGCGCAATGTATGTATTGCGCCACTTTGTAAATATGGTGCAGCATTTTTGGCCTTCTAAAGCTACATTAGCAGAACAAAATTATGCTGATGTGGCATTGGAATGGTTCTAGGGGCTCTAAAATATGCCCCATAGTGTGGGAAGACCCAGGACAAATAAGTGTAGAACAGTACACATTTCAGAAGCATATGGCCCAGAGCAAATAATGTGCAGAGGGACTTCAAGTCCCAGAAGTCTAAGAGTGAGAGAACACAAGCATGGCAGCCATTTTCTGACTCATGCTGCAAAAAAGAACCCAACCAGCACATCACGATTGATATTCCAGAAGTAGCCTGGTCCTTGCAGGTGGCACTGCTGGTGCACTTCATTTCCGTGTAATTACAAAGGGTCCAGTGTTTTCTTCAGCTGCAAAGAGTATGGTGTAACCTCGTCACCCTAATTTGCTTAACTCAGGGTAAAATTCTCACAAATCACAACATGGTATCATGATCCTTATCTTCACAAAACAACCATTAGCTGTTTTCCAAATACAGAGTGCCTTACATTGCTAAGCAAATGAAATCATTTGTCACTGCCCACGTTTTGCTGAGTTACTTTCAATCTGGCTTGGAATACTGCTAAGGCACCAAATAAATTGCTCAGATTATCAGGAAGTAGCATCTTTTTTGCCAGATGCAAAGGTCAGTCACTCAGCATGATTCACTTTGTTCCCTATGCCTCCATCAGCATAATTGGTCATAATTTCCTTCTTGAGTGACTAGGCTTGAATACTGACATCTACCTTGTACATGCCCTTTTTAGTTGACCACAACCACCAAAACAAATTTACAGTTGTCTACCTATCACCATCACTTATTGAGTTTCACAATGCTCAATCCACTTTTCTGGCCATCTCTTCATTTATATGCTCGTTTTGGTACATATCCTAGATGCCCTCGGTGCCAACAACTGAATACATGTCCACTATACTTAATGATTAGACTTCTTAAGGCTTCTTTCCAAAGGCCAGGAAGGGTGGCACAGCCCAGTCTTGCCTGGGGTTAGATCAGTGAGGATATGCCGGTTTTTGGCCCGATCTGTACCCAGGCATGCAGACTTCTTGCCACTGATTTATGCCTCAGGCCGGCACAGCTAAAGTTGCATCAGCCTCCTTCCCACCATCTGCTTTATGGGTACTGAAGTCCTGATCTACATAAGGGTTATTTTGCAACCCCTTTCACTGGCATCTTGACATTAGCCCAGCACAGGAGACGCACTTCCTTGCTCTTGCCACTAGCAGGATTATGGGTACTGCAGTCCTGCCCTCCACAAACGTTTTTTCACATTTTATAAATTGAGAGAGGATCTTGGGAAACGTCACCAGATTCCAAACTTTATGAAACAAACCTAAGCCTTGAAGCAAGAAAATTGCCTTTACCCAAAACCTAAAGATTCACTATTGTGCCCAATGTTCTGCTCACTTATTGCTCTCATCTAGCCTGTTTTATTTCAACCACATCCTCTGCAAGTGAACAATCTGAGTGCTTTGTTTAATACGTTCCTCATTTCTGTTCTTCAGTTATCTAAAGTGACCAAGAGTGCAATTTACTCTTGCTTTCATTTGCTTCAAAAGATCTTTCCCTCTAAATATTGTACAGATGCAAACAGTGGTGCTCATATGGCTAGATTGCAATAATAACCACCTGTGCAGTGGCAGCCCCATATCAACAACCAACTTGTTGCAGAGGGGTCAGAACCACACAGCTCAGCTAATATTCATATGAGGTACAAGGACCATCTCACACCAGGCCTCCTGTCACACCCCAGGCTTCTATCCAAAGAGAGGCCATCATTCACAACTGTATTTCTATACATTTCAAGCCTATCCAGCCAAAATCTTCCAGCTCTTTCTCTTCTAGACATCTCATATTGCCTACATCGCCTACCCTACATCCTTCACTCACCTACACTAAAAAGATTGTGCCATACCCAAGGTTCTCCATATTACATTTTCTAACTCCCCACCAAGATGCAAATGTGATGTTCTGGAGCTACCTGTAGCAAAATCACTTCTAAAACCTTCAACTTGTGCTTGAACCTTGTCTTTTTATCTTGCATGTTATGCCACATAGCACTCAGAGATTATGGTGAAGCAAAAGCACCATAATTTTACAAACTGTGCTGAAATAGGTGAAATTTTAATAGACCGAGGCCCTCATTACGAGTGTGGTGGTCTTAAGACTATGATGGCGGTCCATCCACCTCAGACAGGGCAGTCCGACCGCCCTATTATGACCGTGGCACATGGGCCACAGTCTGACCACTGGTACCGGCAGGTTGTCTCCTGTTGACAGCCTGGCAGTCTCGGCAGTCGCAATTCACCAGGGTAGCGCTGCAAGCAGCGCTGCCCTGGGGATTATGAATCCCCTTTCACCAGCATTTGCATGGTGGTCTCACCCATGGGGGCCCCTGCACTGTCCATGCACTTGGCCCGAAGTACGGGCAGTGAAAGGCGCGACAGGTGCTCTCACACCCGGCACAACACAACATTGTCGCATGCTCGATTACGAGCCTGCGACAATTTTGTGGTGAGTTTTCCAGTGGGCCAGCGGGCGGAAATGCAGTTTTTTCCTGCTGACCCAGCAGAAAACTCCTAATAGGGAGGCCAGCATACCACCAGCACTGGCGATATGATGGCTGCAGCGGCTTCGGCGGTCTTCATAAAAGACCTACAAAGCCATAATGAGGGCCTGAGTGTTAAAAGGGGTGTTTTAGCTGAGCCCTTAGCTTACAATAGCTTTCTTGAACAATTAAATATCATGCAGCCAACACACAGAGGCACAGTAACAAAGGAAGTGACTACTTCATAATGTTGAAGCAAAACTGTCCAAAGTCTCTCTGTGCCTGATCCTTGCAATCAAAGTAACAGACCGCAGATGTGGGTAATACTTGAAATAATGTTACCTAGAAAACAACTGAAGATGAGGAGATTGGAACATAACACAAGCTGTCAAAGGAAAGTAGCTGAAAAAGATATGTGGGTTAGTTTGTTTTGCAGACTATGGGCAGCTGGGAAAGTTTACCTGGGGAGAAAAATGAGAATGAAATTGATAGAAAAGCAAACCTGTAACACGTCCACAGAAAGGGTTAGAGAGAAATATAAATAATTTAGTATACACATACAGCTTCAGCAAGGTGACAGTATGGAATTCACATACAATAAGTAAGAACTTAGGGCCTTATTTAAAGTTTGGTAGATGGGTACTCTGTGATAAATGTCATGGATATCCCATCAGCCTTCTTACAAGTGCATTATTTCCAGCTATCCTCATGTTTGATCATCACATCCAGAAAATTAATGTAATCACGGCTGTGATTGATGGAGAGTTTGATTTTTAGAGAACTCATTTTTATTCAAAAGGGGAATTTACTGAATCATTTATTACTGCCTTACCAAATGATAATGGTATTAAATTAAACTAAATGAGTAGTGATCACACATATTTGAAGCAGAACTTAATTCATGAAGATCCAGTACACTGAGAGCTGATTGACTGAAAGAAAGGGAGGATAACAGGCTTTAAAACACGGTGTTCTTCAGAAGAAGACATAGAACTTTAGTATTAAACATAAGAATCACAGCTATCAACATTCAACAGACAGCAGAATCTGAAAACGTGACCAGATTACAGAAAAACCAGATTCAGAGAATCCTACATGGTGAAACCTTATTGGAACATTTAAGAGTAATTATCATCCAGCAGTGTCTCCAGGTGAAAAATATTCCTGTAATCTTCACAAACATTAAAAATGCACATCAGAATTTAGCAGTATATGCACAAAATGTTCATAGGAATTAATGTTTTTGTTGATTAAGGCAGTTGAAAGGTTAAGGAAAAAGGAACTCAAATCCATGAAGGACTATTAAGGACAGATCAGAATGAACACACCACATGCAGATGCCACGGAACTACTGGCAAAAACAGTAAAAGATTACAGAACTTAGAACAAAGTCCAAGGTTCAACAATTGAAGAAGTTACAGAAGGACTTTGCCAATTACAGTATCAAGAAGGCCTTATTTTTACCTACAAACATACTTCTCTTCTCTGCTTGAAGTCAGCAAAGCATTCAAGCAATACCAAGGAAGAAATAGGGGATGCTTCATACATTTTTCAGAGAGATCTTCAAATTCTGACTCCATCAGTGATTTACGTCCCACCACAAACACATTTGACAACAACGTGGTTGAGGACATTTTTTAAGAGAGGCACAGGAAAGAGATGGAAGACCCATTGAGAAAGTACTGTCTTTTGTATCTACTAAACAAGTCGACTTTTGCCAGGCAAGAAAGAAGCTTATGCAGTTTATTCTCAGGATAAGATTGCAAGCATACTTTAGTAACAGAAGGTATTCAAGAACATGATAACACTGAGGCAACAGGCCATCCACTATCACAAAACAAACCCATGAAAATGTTCATACTTGAGAATACAGTATTGAGAGACTGTTGGAAATTGGGTACTTATCTGGTAGAGTTATGCACCCTGTTCACATAGGGAGCATAATCCCAGTCATGGTAAGTCAGATACACACCCTAAAGGAACCTGTGATCACCCTCTTGTAGCTTGGTACAGAGCAGTCAGCTATAACTTAAGAGGAAATGTGTAAATTATTTATGCAGCACTTAATTACAGTAACACAGTGAAAGACACCAGAAAAAGAGTCAACACCAGTTTAGATAATAGAAATAATAGATAAAATGTATCTGATTAAAACAAGCCCAAAACAACAAAACTCCACTCAGTAGAAGTCGAGATATGAATTTGTAAAGATTAAGGCCCTCATTATGACATTGGCGGTAAATCCCACTTACCGCCATGCAACTGCCGCCAACATACCGCCGCCGCAGCGGATATACGTTCACCATATTTTGACACACAAACACCAAACCATCACTATTCAGCCACAGACACAAGTCCGCCACACCAAAAGTCAGTGATAAACTGGCGGTAGCAAAACCCACTCCGTTACACCAACAGAACTATGCCCACCACATTATGACGCACAAATCACCACAGTGGATATTCAATGGCAGTAAACCATTGGTGGTACATACCGCTGCGCTCAAAATACACACACGCATACAAAAGAACAGCACATTGGTCAATTCAAACTACACACACCTGACATACATACACACACCATACCCACACCACTATAAAACACACACACACATTACCCACAACCCTTTACTAATACAAACAATTGCCATGCGACAAACACCACGACCACAGACAAGAGCAGAGACACACACCACCTACAGCTACACACCACCCACGCACCCCTCATCACACACCCGAACACATCACCCTGCACACCCTCACCCACATTACTCACACAACACCCATGGCACCACAACGACACCCCAGGTTCTCTGAGGAGGAGCTAAGGGTAAAGGTGGAGGAAATCATCCGGTTAGAGCCACAGCTATTTGGAGCACAGGTGCAGTAGATATCTATTGCTAGGAAGATGAAGCTATGGCGGAGGATCGTGGACAGGGTCAACGCCATCAGACAGCACCCCAGAACAAGGGATGACATCAGGAAGAGGTGGAACGACCTACATGGGAAGGTGCGTTCCATTGCAGCAAAACACCAGCTTGGAGTACAGAGGACTGGCGGTGGACCCCCACCTCCTCCCTCCCAACTAACAACATGGGAGGAGAAAGTCTTGGCAATCATGCATCCTGAGGGCCTGGCAGGAGTAGCAGGAGGACTGGACTCTGGTAAGTCAACTCTTTACTACTTTCATCCCCCTACCTGTATGCAGTCACATACACCCACCCTCACCCTCACTCCCATCACTCCACCACTTCTCACACACCCCACCATCACATTACACTCATCCCAATGCCAAGCCCTGCATGCACCACCAATGCATGGACACCCCTCACAGACCTGCATGGATACCTATCACTAAGGCATGCACACTAGAGAGAACTAATCATCCCACCATAGACCAACATACACAAGTGAAAGCTGCCAGGGCATTAACAACCATAGAGAGCAACCCATCCATGCACAATATGTCACACACAGAAACAATAACACTGCATTTACATCCCCACAGGTTTCCCAGCCAATGTCACCGGAGAAGAGGTGCCAGCAACACCCAGTCCCCCCACAGAAGAGGCCCACAGCAATGACAGCGACTTTGCTCGCCTGGATCTGGATGTCCAACCTGGCCCATCAGGGACCAACGGACAGTCGGTTACCCAGGCACAGTCACACACCACCACAGAGCCTCCCCCCTCAGGAAACACCACCACAGCACCCACCCAGTGTGTCCATACCTCTGTCCCCAGGACACGTCAATCAGCAGTGTGTCCACCACTACAGGGACCACAGGGCACACCACAGACCCAAGGCAATCAGGGACCTGGGGTCAGTGGCAGTGGGGACACGGTTCAGGGGTCAGAGGCACATGACAACAGGGAAGCTGGGAGGACTGCTGTGCACCAGGGGGAGGACAGGCCCAGGGAACTGACTCTCCAGGAGGCACTCACTGAGATCCTGGGAGCATACCAGCATTCCCAGGATACACTGGGTCAGATCCTGGACAACGTGCAGGAGAACAGGTGGCTGCAGGAGGAATAGTACCAGGGGGCTCAGGGAGGACTTCAAGGCCATTAATACCACCCTGGTCTTTATTGCAGGGGTACTGGCAGACATGACTAACATTATGAGGGAGGCAGTGTCACACCAGCGGCCCCCTGCCACTAGTCAGACTACTGAACAGCCTTCCACCTCCGCTGCCGCTAGTGACCAACAGGCCACCAGCACCCCTCCTGCCACAGAAGAAGAACCACCCCTCAAACATTCCCTGCAATCCAGGCAGAAGCCAGAGACTATTGCCAAGACCCCCGCCAGGAAATGAGACTCTCCGGATTGTCGCCCTTGTGTCCCACTCTGTCACCCTGTCCACCTTGAACTGCCATTGCTCTCCTTCCTATGTCCCAATGGGCACTGCACCTGTGCTACAAATAGACTGGAACTATACCCTGGACTTTCCTCCAGCATCACTCCAGCCCATTGCACTTCTCCCTTTTCTTCATAGCACAGCAATAAACACACTTTGAAAAAAAAGTATGGAGTAAGTCAAATGATTTCAGTATGTACAAGGTTTAAACATTGCAATTCAACTGTACAGTAATGTTTACATAGGAAAGACCTGTAATTAGCTGCAGTGAGCACACCAGGAGCGATAGTGGGGCACCAACATCTGCAAAAAGATTTGCCAAAGGGTACAGTGAGTGGCCATAGAAGTGGGAAATCACAGCCTGCCGGTTACAATGTGAAACAAAAAACTGACAATGAAATGTGAAGTTACACTGCCTTACCTGTGTGTCATTATTGTCGTATCAATGCAGTTCTGTTGTCCTCATCCTCATCCTCTGCCTCCTCATCTTCACTGTCCACAGGGTCCACTGCTGCCACACGGCGATCTCCAGCCTCCTCCTCCTTCAGAAAAGGCACATGGCGTCTCAAGACAAGGTTATGCCACATGCAGCATGCCACGATTATCTGGGAGACCTTCTTGGGTGAGCAGCACAGGGATCCACCAGTCAGATGGAGGCACCGAAACCTGGCCATCAGGAGCCCAAATGTTCATTCAATGATCCATCTTGTTCGCCCATGTGCCTCATTGTAACGTTCCTCAGCCCTTGTCCTGGGACTCCTCACAAGGGTCAGTAGCCATGATAGGTTGGGGTAACCTGAGTCACCTGCAAATATCGTTGGACAACTGTTAGCCACACACTATCCCTTATGGCCCACACCATACACCAACATCCACTGGGTGGGAACCAGGGCTCACCTGTTAGCCACACCCTGTGTCCATCACATTTGGGATGCTGCTATTCCTCAGGATAAAGGCATGATGCACTGACCCAGGATACTTAGCATTGACATGGGAGATGTACTGATCCGCCAAACACACCACCTGCACATTCATCGAGTGAAAACTTTTTAGATTTCTAAAGACCTGTTAATTTTGCCGGGGGGGGGACAAATGCTAAATGTGTTCCATCGATCGCCCCAATTATGTTGGGGATATGTCTCATTGCATAGAAGTCAGCCTTCACCGTGGGCAAATCCTCCCCCTGTGGGAAAACAATGTAGAAGCACATGTGTTTAATCAGGGCAGCCAACACTCTTGTCAGCACTATTGAGAACATTGCCTGTGACATTCCTGCTGCCAAGCCCACTCTCACTTGGAAAGAACCAGTTGCCAAGAAATGGCAAGCACAGATAGGACTTGCACAAGAGGGGGGATCCCAGTGGGGTGACGAATAGCAGATATCAGGTCAGGCTCCAATTGAGCACACAGCTCGGGGTCCTGTCAAGTCTGTAGGTGAGGATAATGTGCCTCTCCTCCATTGTTGCCAAGTCCACCAGGGGTCTGTACACGGGGGGATGTCTCCATCTCCTATTCATCCGCAGCGGTTGCAATCTATGGAGCAAAAGAGTGAGGAGCCTGTCATAAACTGTACATTGTAGCCACTACAGTTCAATGCATGATGTGAATTTTAAATGTATTAGTGGCATATTTCCTATTGTGATCTGTGATGCAGTTATGATCCATGCACTGCCCCCCCTGAAATGGTGTCCACCTGTCCTGTGTGGAGGGGCAGGTGGAAGTGAGGTAATTCTGCTAACGTTGTGCGCCGATGTGGGAGGTGGTCAGGATTCACCGTGCAACACCTCATTGGATAATATTGGGCCCTATGGGGTACAGTGGTCAATGGTGATGTACGCCAGCGGAGACGGTATGCACCGCCGCGGACATCACTGCTATTTTCTATATGTTCACTCACTTGCTACCTGACCTTCACCAGGAGAGGACCTACACTGCATGTGCTGCTCTGACCTGTGTCTGGAACCTACCATGGCCAGTGTGAATGAGGAAAGGGCCCCTGCCTTCACCTCGGTGGAGTTGGAGAGACTAGTGGATGGGGTCCTACCCTAGTACAGACTGCTGTATGGGCCTCCAGACCAAGAGGTGAGTACACTGTGAGCACGATGCATGGGGCATGAATGCATGGAGTGCTGTGTGTGAAGGCCTCGTGTAGTGGGGGTTGGTGGATGGGCCCTGGGCAGTGTGCACCATGTATGCTGCGCCTTGTCTGTGCAAAAGGGGATGGGAAGGGCTATGGTGGGCCATGAGTGTATCAGCCAAGACAGTCTCACTAATACCTTTCCCTGTGTATATTTCCTCTGCAGGTCAGCGCCAATCAAAAGGAGGGTATATGATGTAACATCGCCAAGGCCTGAGGACCCTGGGGGTCTACAGAGCACCCACTGTCGGAAATGGTGGGAGGACCTGAGAAGCCGGGCACGGAAGACAGCGGAGGCCCAGCTGGTGATGGCCTCCCAACGAGGAAGGGGTGCCTGTCGAAACCCTGACCCCTCCGATGGCCCGCATACTGGCGGTGGCCTATCAGGAGCTGGGTGGGCGCTTGAGGGCATCACAGCAGCCACAAGAGGGTGAGTACAGTGCCTATCATTACTACTTACGCCTGGTGGGGTGGTATCTGGGTGGGAGATGTGTGTATGTGAGTGCCCCTAGGCCAGGCCTGACATTGCAGAGTAGGTCCCATGTTGGGCAGGGATCTGATGTAAAATTTGTCCAAACTAGCTAGAAGGCAACCACTTTTGGGCAGGGCTGTGTGGGTCCCAGGTATGCTGCAGTTGGCGGTATGTGTCCCTCCCCATGCTCTGGTGATTAGCATTGTTACTGGTGGTGCATGCATAGTATGTAGGGCTGTTTCCTGTGTGTGAGGGTGCTGTGTACACCAACAGTGGTACCAGCACCGCCCTCCCAGCAGCCCCTTATCGAGTTGCCCGTGTCCGATCACCCAGGAGGGTGAGCATCTCCTTCGCCCCAGGGACATCAGGCCCTGCCCCAGTTAGCCCTGCTGCCCTGAGTGAGGAGGCTGTTTCCTCCAGATATCCATCTCTGTTGGGCAGTCAGCCACTGTGAATGCCATCCAGTGGCTGGCAGGCCAAATGCAACAGACCAATGCATTTCTGGAGGGCATTCACACTGGCTTGGCGATCCAACAGAGATCAATCCAGGCTGTGGCCTCCTCTCTGATGACAACCATTGTCCCTGTTTCCACCCTCCCCATCCAAATTCCTCTACCCAATCCCATTCCCCTCAACCCCATCCTAGCCCAAGCACACAGGCAGACGAGCATGCACACAGGACAACACACAAGAGTGGCACAGGCAAACACAGGCACCACACTTCATCCCACAGGCACTCACACAAACACCATCCAGATGCAGACATACCAACATACACTGCCTCCACTGTTCCCCCCTGATCCTCATCCTCCAACTACCTCCCAGTTGCATCTACACTCACACCTGCACGCACAAAATCCTCATCCACTACCTCCATCACCCGCACACCTATCAGAACACACACCTCACTGGCTGTCACCACCCCAACATCCATGCACACATCCCCTGTGTCCTCTCCCACTGTGCCTGCCCCCTCACAAGGTACACAAACGCAAGCACTCAGACACCCAACAGCCATCCACCTCACAACAGCATCCAGCCCATGCACCTGCACCCAAACACAGCAGACAGACACCTCCTACAACCAATCCCTCTTCCTCCACTCCCAGATCTTCTCCCTCTTCCCGCCCCAATGTCCCTAAGAAGCTTTTCCTCTCCACCCTTGACTTTTTCCTGACCTCTTCACGTCTGGCCAGGGTGGGTAAAACCTAGGCAAGCACCTCAGCCACCCAGTCCACGGGCCCAGTAGTGTCCACAGCAACTTGTGGTGGGAAAGGATCCCGGGCACCAGGCAGCCACATGGAAAGGGTGCCTTCCCCAAGTGCTGCCAGGAAGGGCAAGGAGCCCTCCCCAGCTGCGGCCAAGAAGGTCAAGGTGTTACCCCCAGCTGCTGCAAGGAAGGGAAATGACACACTCCCAGCTGCTACAAGGAAGGGCAAGGAGCCACTCCCACCTGCTACAAGGAAGGGCAAGGAGCCACCCCCAGCTGCTGCAAGGAAGGGCAAGGAGACACCCCCAGCTGCTGCAAGGAAGGGCAAGGAGCAATCCCCCAGCTGCTGTCAGGAAGGGCAAGGTGCCTGCACCGGCAGGCAGAAAGGACAAGGGGCCTGGTGATGGGACTCAGTCGTATCCCCCACCACCAACCATGAGGGCAGGGGATGGGCAGGAGCCTCCCCCCACCACCACCAGCAGCATCAGCACAACCACCAGCACCACCGCAAGCAGTGGGCAGCTGTCCGAGGCTGCAGGGAATGGGCAGGAGCCTCCCCCCTCCACCACCAGCAGCAGCAGCACCACCACCAGCACCACCAACAGCAGTGGGAAGCCGTCTGAGGCTATAGGGGATGGGCTGGAGCCTCCCCCCACCACCAGAGGTAGCATCAGCAGCACCACAACTGAGCAGCCGTCACCGCTGGCAGACAGTCTGTAGTCCTGTGTCCATGAGTTGATGTGCAGACTGTCCCTTGCAAATCCTGTGGGTATGACACCAACCTGAGAGACTATGACCTTGCACTCCCCAAGATCTGCATCACGGGGCTTGATGCCCACTCCAAAACCAGTGGGTATGGCACCCACTAACCCCATCCTCTCCAGGATGAAGATCACAGGGCACGATGCCCCCTCCAGAACCAGTGGTAAAGACACCCACTTGAGAGACTGTGGCCTTGCGCTCACCAGGACCAAGCACAGGGCATGTTGCCCCCTCCAGGACTAATGGTGTTGTTCCATCTGCCGGCTGAGGTGCCCCCTGTTCCCTGTCCCCCTGAGGTGCCTGCCTATTTTAGAACGGATACCCCTGCAGTGTTCTCTCCGTGTTGTTGCAGGAGTCAAGTGGGGCACTGGACTTTGTAATTTGGCCCAGTGTCCCACGCACATTGAGGACTGGGCAGTGTCCCTTGTTTGTACATATGTATATTCTTTTAGATTGAATATTCGTATTTCTGCTTTATTTATATTATTACAGTCACTTTCATCTATTCCTGTGGTCCTTGCATTATTCCTGAAGGGTACGGGGTAAATATGTTATGTTACTGCATCTGCTTGTGTATAAGGTGTTGGGGGTGGGGATGTTGCTTGTTGCGTGTGTGTGTCACTCTGTTTTTCCTCTTCCTCTCCCCTGTGGGCTAGGTGGCTGTACTCACCGTGGTCGTCTTCGCCATTGTTGGTGCTTGTGGTGGAGCAGAACATAGAATATCATGGGGAAGATCTGCAGTTCAGGCTTCATGGCGGCGTGGTCCTTCCTTGCGTCTCCAATGGTGAGTCATTTCCCTTCTGTGCAGTGTTTCCTCCAAGCTTTTGATGTCGTTGGTACCGCCCCGGAAAAGTTGGTGTATTGGCCTGTCACAATACAGTGGGTGGAACATTGGCTTCCACCTGGCTGTTGCCGGCTACCGCAGTGGTGCCTGTTGATTTCGCCCTGGCGGTCGGTGTGGTAAAGTGGCTGTCTATTTTAGCTCTTTCCGCCCTTGTCATAATTTGACGGTATTTACAGCCAGCCTGTTGGAGGTAGTACCGCCGCTTTATCATCGACCGCCGGAGTTGTAATGAGGGCCTAAATGTAAAAACAGTGCTTAGAAGTCACTAGCAGTCAAAAGGTATTGTGAGGTCACGAGAGACCAATGCAAATCCAAAGTCCAAGCCAACTGCGATGGAGAGTAGGGCGTGGCAAAACCCATGCAGGGTCTGCTGAAACATTACTTTTGATGGAGGAATGCTTTGATGTCAAGGATACGATGCATCAATATTTTCACTGCACCGGCATTGGGCTCCATGGAAGTGAATGTGATGTGCCGTCATCAGGCTACGCAGAACATAATTGTTGAGCTGTACAGTCTGTTAATCTACTGTCTCAGGGCAGCCGCTGCTTCTCTGTCAAAAAGCGATGAGCCAATTATTTCCTGTAGTCATGGCGATGCATTGCTTTTCTCAGATTTTAGCTGCAAAACCTACTCCTGAGGCCCTGGACTGGAGGGGGACGTCAGGCAAGGGTAGGACTCACAGATAGGAGAGTCCTGAAGCACCAGGAGAGCTGGAAGCAGTCTTTGGTGTCCCTGAAACTGCAGTAGAACAGGGGGCAAGCCAACAAGCCCTTGGAAATTCTTGGGATCAAGGATGTAGAAAGCAAGCCCAGGCCTTCTCACTGCAGGCAAGAAGAAGCAGGTCAACACAGCAGAGCAGGTAGCAAAGTGGCAGTTCCTCCTACAGAACAGCAAGCAGTAGGACAAAACAGAAATGCAATTGTATAGTGGCAGTCCCTCCTATCCGCACAGCAGTCCTTTTCCAGGCAGAGTGTCCTTGTTTCTAGTAAAGATCTGATTTGCTGGGGTTTGGGGTCCAGTACTTATACCCAGATGTGCCTTTTAAGTGGGGGAGACTTCAAAGAGGCCTTTGAAGATCACAAGGTCCCTGCCCTTCACTTCCCTTCCCTTGCTCCAGACATTCTGCAGGCGGTTATGCAGCCCGTTGTGTGAGGAGTGGCACAGCCTTATTCACGTGTAAGTGTCACCTCCTCCCATCCATCTAGCTCAGGAAGGCCTTTCAGACTTAAAATTATAAATCTGACCTCACCATAAGTTGTGGTTTCAAATTGTAAGTGCAGAGACACCAATCTCCATATTTCTATCATTTCCCAATTATAAATTACACCTAAAATATGTTTTAGAGGAATCCTAATGCTATCCCATGGAAGAGATAGCCCTTACAATAGTGAAAAATGAATGTAAGAATTCTTCAGTATATTGACATGCTAAACCAAAAAGTACTTGTCCATCTTTTTAAATACACTGCATCCTGACTTTGTGACTTACTAGGCCCTACCGCAGGGATGACTTACATGTAATAAAATTTTACAAAAAGTTTGAAATGGCAGTTTAAAACTGCAAACTGGCCCTGCAGTGGCAGGCCTGAGACATGTTTGGAAGGCTACTATAGTGGGTGGCACAATGAGTGATGAAGGCCATCTATGACAGATGTAAATATGAGGATGAACCATCATCAACTACACAAGTCGGAAGTCTGAGCACTATCAGAAGATAACCTCAGATCCTACTGGAGAAATACAGCAGAAAATCCACGAATTATTTTCAGAAGAAAAAGAAGGAGATGGTTGATGAAAAAGAAATTAACATATTTAGATAGCCAGAATAAATAAAAAAAAGGTGATCCATATGCTTCAAAAATTCATAAGGGCGGAATAAATTCTCCAAGGCAACTAATAACATTTGGAATCAATTCCGTTTTGGAAACATTTGCCACGTATGTAGCTGTTGTTTTAAAACTATTTTTTGAAGATGTCTTTTCACATGTGATAGATCCCATGGACTGTTTTGGTCCCAGTTCTTTAATTACTAGCACCAGATTGACCGGGGCCAGCTAACACGCAAGTTTTCTTGTGAAGTCTCTAAATCATCAAAGGGAGACCTCTTTCCAGACCTTAACCCACCAACTTCGCCCACATGTGTTTCTATCTCAATTTATCGAAGGCACTAGAGTAAACATTAAGTAGCAATAGTCTGCCAGGCAGCAGGGAATTAAATTAATATAGGAATACAAAAAAGAGAAAGCATAAACTAAAATTTGAGGCTTCTACAAACAACCTGTGAGAATGAGTTCTTAACCTTAATCAAAAAAACACCAATAAATCCTGAAGTGATATTGGCTTTTCCTTCATCAGTAAATATAGAAGAGTATCGCTTGACAGATAATTATGATTAAAGCGGTCATTTGTTTCCCACTCTCTTTGGCAATCATGCTTCTAAAACACTGGTATCGCTTGAAACTATGAATGCACTAATTTGTATTCACTTTTGGCACTTAATACTGTTTTCAAACACTTCTCTGATTGACTTTGATTTGTACACTTTTCTGTAAATATCTTCTGCCTGTTTACCGTGTCTTTACGGAGTGCTGTCTATGCACACCACTGAAACCTTCTGTTTTCTATCCAAGTTGCTAGTGCTTACCACCACCAGACCATGCTCTGTCAGACCAGATTGCTTTTCGTGATCACTGAAAGACTGATAGATGGCCACCTACTTTGCTGAAATTTATACCGTGGACTGTCAGCATAGACTGCTGACCCCATCATACTACTTAGATAAGTTGTGGTTCTCATAAACGACTGCATGCTGTCAGCATGGGCCTCTGTCTGTTTTCAAATGTGGTTTTAAATGTTGTCCAGGAATTCTGTTGTCACTGTCATGGCATGGAATGTTGAAATGTTATGTGCAATCTGCTTGGTCACTGTACTAATAGAAATTGCTCTCCTTGGGTCCTGGCGACGTCAACCACTCTCCACTCACCCTAATGGCACCTACGAATTTCCATACGCATTTTCAACAACCATGTAGCACCCTGAAGTGAAGTGACTACTGTCCATCTACATTACAAAGACTGTTCGCACACACTAACAACACTGATCAAGAACACTAAATAATACCAGCATGGGGACCATCCCATGAATGCTGCTGCCATTGATCATTGGCCAAGCATTGCTGACTTTGTGGGGTATTCTGGAAGGGGGGAGTGTGTGAATGCAACAATGTGTCATTCAAAAATAGGAAACAGGAAAAGCAAAATGTTTAGAGGTTCTAACAACGCAGCTGTGATTTCATACAAACCTTTGGCAATTTTTTAAAATGATATGTAAAGCTCATTAGCTGATGGAGCGATGAATTAAGAGACCACATTCATGCAAAACTTAAAGAGACCCATCGTTGTTGACGCAGTTAGGAAAAAAGTGGACAAGGAAATACCATGTGTAACACTAGTAATGAGGTAAATAATGGAAAGGCACCAAATAAAAATGATATTACCAGTGCATTCTATAAAAAGTATTTAAAAAAAATTCCCATCTCCCACACAAAAAAATACAGAGAAGTGACAAAATATAATTGAAGGAAGAGTTTAAAATAGTAGTGATTTTAGTCATTCCTAAATCAGATATTGAAACTTTACACTGGAAACTCTACGGACAGATTTAGCTAATTACACAAACATCGCCATCTTAGATAAAAGGATGCTGTGGAACAAGCTTGAGAAAATGAACCCAGCAAGGAGTTGGGGTGGGGGCCAAATGTGTTAATTTTTTTCACTTCTTGTACCCCAGGGACATTACGGTATTATAGAAGGTACAGTATATCCATGCACAGCCCATTCTGTAATAAGGCTGGCACTGTTGCTAAATATGCACAGGTGCAATCCAGAGGGGTCATATCTTCCTTTTCATACAAATGAGATAATGCTTTGCCTTTTGATGCACACCATGTTACTGATGCTAGAGTAGATGCAAAGAGGCCATCAGGAGGTGCACTTACAATGCGCCAAACTGAAGTGGCACAGATATTTGCCGCACCACCTCGTGGTAATAGGCCTGATCTTAGGTGCAAAGGTACACTGGCCAAAATCGCTTTGGTAGAGCCAGCTGAAGCAGTGTCATCTTTAGGATCTTGGGGGTTCCAGCAAGACATGTTTGTGGGCCCCTGGAGAGGAAGCATTTCAATTGTATTACCAATTACCTTCTAATTCAAGCCTGCCTTATGCTAAACGATACTAAATCATATAATAATTTATTAATGGAGTAAAACAAAAACAGTTGAAATATGTCTTGCTCGGGACTCCAGAATTTTTAAATATGGCACAGGGCAGAGAGTCAGAGGTAGGCAGAGAGTGGGTGAGATTTAGATGGAAAATAAGATAAAACAGAGAGAAAATTCACTGCCCAAGGGGGATTCTTGGAAGGGGTAGCTCCTAGGCAATTTTCCATTTTGTCCATGCCTTAAGATGTCAATGAGCTGAAGCTTCGCCATCTCTGGTAATTTGCCCACCTCTGAACGTGGTTAGTAAACTGCAAGTTTTACCAAGAGGGCATACATCTAATTCGAATGAGTCACGGATTCCCTAAGTCTTATGGGGCTGACAAGAAAATAATGGGGGTTATTCTAACTTTGGAGGAGTGTTAATCCGTCCCAAAAGTGACGGTAAAGTGACGGATATACCACCAGCCGTATTACGAGTTCCATAGGATATAATGGACTCGTAATACGGCTGGTGGTAAATCCGTCACTTTTCCATCACTTTTGGGACGGATTAACACCTCCTCCAAAGTTAGAATAACCCCCAATATGTCTTCATAAAGAATTTGCGCGTTTAACAAAACTCTCATTCAGTGATATTTACAGCATCACAATGATAGCCATGCTTAAACCTCTCTGAAAAAGTCAAACTTTCTCCTGTTGACAGCCATCTGTGCGTCTGTCTTTAAGACCATCAAACTCATCCATCTATCGCAGTAAAGTGTCCTCACCCCCAACCACGTGGCAGCACAATTAAAATGACATACTAATTCATTGGCTTGTAATTTCACTTACACAAAGGCAGAGGCTGCTGCACGTTCTTTTGTGTGCCAGTGCCATATCGGTGAAGCCAGCTAGGCAAACACAGAACTGGGAGGATTTTATGACAGTAGCTGAATGGGGAGAATTGCTTGCTTTTGCTTTTTATTGTTCTTGGCCCCATCATTTTTGGCTCTGTGCTGCTGGCCGGCGTCATTGTGTGTGAATTCTACAGTCTGTCAGCAGTAGCTAATTGTTCCAATAATGTTTATCATGCAGGTCCACCGGGGAGCTGTAAGTGTGGCGATAAGCTACAAGGCAGTGCTACACACTATCTCTCTGATCTCTGCGCACGGCTTTTGCATCATGTCAAACGACTCTTTAGGTTTCCAGTCTCTAAAAAGAGAAGTTAAAAAAACAGCTTAATCAACGGCGAACAATGGTGTCCAGGGGGAGGCAATCAGGTGCCACCGATAATCTTAGCAACACGAGAAAGTTATGCACAAAATCAGTAATTTAAGGAGGTGGTTCGTTCCACCACCTGCTGCTAACGGCGCAGATTAAGCTGAATGGGTTCTGGCTCCTAGGATGCGAGATGCACAGCATTTCCAGTCTAGCAATGAATAGCAACGCACATCTACAAAATAATGAGGAATTCCATATCGGCTGATTGAAAAGCATTTATTATTTTCACCTCGTTGTCACTTCCATTTGAAAGATTTGACTGTGTCCATGAATTTTCATATAATATCGATACCTACGTTAGACCGGAAAACATAGGTTGTTCGTTAACATTTCGACAGAACTTTCTTAATAAGAGGCGCATTATGATAGGCTGCATCAAGTGCTAGAAATGGAAAAAAGTCCTCTGAGAATCCATACATTTGGGGTGAAGTTAAGGCAGTGGAGAGGAGCTGGAATCACGAGGGGCAGTCATGAAAAGCGGCATCTAAGAGTTAACCTATAAAAGTTGTTTTTTTACCCTGCTGCAAAGATATTGGCAACAAGGTCAAGTATGATAGTAAATCTGTTTTGAGTCACCTAATTGGTCAGAAAGAGGGTGTATTTTAAAATATCTTATGGGTTAATGCTCTTGCTGTAGAGATATTTGTGTGACCAGCAAGGGATAATAATCTTAATATGACTCTCGTGGTCAATGTACTTGCTGGAAATATCTGTTTTTTGTCTAGTCTCAGTTTTGATTCATAAAGTAGCATAGAGGGTTAATGCACTTGCTGCACTGCATATTGTGTAACCTGCACTGATTTACATTTTATGTGGACAAGTGGGTTACTGCCTTTAACATTTGTCTTACTTGCAGTTCCTAGTTGTAGTCCTTCTAATAGCACAATGAACTATGAAGGGGCATAGAGGAGCTACATCCAAACTGCAAGGCATGTGTTCAGAGACTTATTGTTATTTTTACCGACAATCTGCCAAGGTTCGGAGCATGTTAGAAAGGATTACTTTGGATGCGTGGTGTAAAGTGTTCTGACACCCTACATTGAGATGAGCAGTGCTATGAAAGAAGTAAATGAAGAAATAAATTACTAAGTACAATTTACATTGTTTTTTGCATAGGTACTCATATAAACATATCTGGCATTCTTACAGTGCCTGCATATCTCTTACATACACGGTTTGAACTAAGTCAAAAACCTGCCTCCAAATCAGAGTTTCTTAAACTGTGTGCCTTTAATTCTCTCCATTGCATGTGTATCAAGGCGTTAGTCTTCAGATACCTCCCAAACAGGATGATACTTGAAATGAAGAAGGACTGATGTCCCTTCAGTTAAGGTCCTTGGTTTAGGCCCAGCTGGACATAAAGTAGAAAAACACCCTCACTATCTGCAGGTTGCTGCTCCTAATGAAAAAAAGACCATGTGCAGGCACTGCTGAATATGTCTGGCTGTTAGCAAATTGTACCATCACAAATTCAGCTTAATTCAGTGTGTCCAGCCTGGATCCAGTTCACTAATAGCTGCTGGATCTCAGATGCAGCAGGTACAGCAAAGAAACCCAACATGTCATTCCAGGAGTAAGACAAGCAATCAACCAACAGTTAGATTTCACTGCCCACGTCTTTGAATTCCTGTCCCTGGGTATTGGAAGTATGGGTAATATGAGCCCTCCTATTTACTCTCGGATATCTTCTCTTGTTTGGTATAGTTTTCAACTAGTATTGCCCACCTTTAATAGGATTAATATTTTGGTTCCCTACAAGAATTATACATGAGTTAATAGAGGTGTCTCTTTGTGCACATATTCACATAATTTCCCTGACTCTCTGAACTTAAACTTCCCTTTTTTCCAATCATCTCATATGATGTATGGTAAATGTTTGCTCCATTAATTCATGAAAGTAACACTTTATTTATTTATTTGTGTGTCAACCTTCAAGAGGATACGTGCCTCAACATCACAAACATCTAAGGCTGCTCTATAAGGGCTCTCCTGGAAACGTTATATCATCAACTTCTCTGTGAGCAAGACACTTATTATGTGTAAATTCAAACATTACAAATACCTAATTAGATACATTCAACCATTGTGCTATGATGGTGAGAGCACATTTAAAATAGACACAGATGTTATGAACTCGAACAGCATTGTTGAGACAAGAAGAAAGTCTGTTTTGAGCAAATGAGCTCCTTTGAAAAAAGTAAAACAGGTATGCCATTCATGGCAATTGCCTATATAAGTTTAAATAATTCTATATTGATACTTTTGAAAGATTCATAACTTGAGTATGCATCCTCTTATACTTGTGGAAACTGTACCAAATTTCAGGATCAGTGTCAGTAAGATGTTCTGTGGCTATCTTATGTAGAATTCTGGAGCAAAGCTTCTTGTTGATATCGATTCCAGGTGTGGTTCGGTGAGAGTTCCTATAGGGTCTTGGTCCAGTTTTCTTCTGATATTTTCCCCAGTGTTTTGATGGAGCTTTTGGTTTTTCTGGTGGGTTGGCTTGGTGAAATGTATGATGTAGTGGTCGGACCATGTGAGAAGGATCGTGTGGGTGTTGGTGGAGGAAAAAATAAGGTTGAGGGTGTGGCCTGCTGTGTGGGTTGGTCCTTGGACATGCAGGGTGAGTCTGAGGTTGCTGTGCCTTGCTGAGCCCGTCGAGAAGGGCCATGGAGTTGGTGGTCTGTTGCTTCAGCCAGGGGGAAATCGAGGTCCAGGATGGATGCTGGGTTGAGCCATGTTTAATGCAGGAAGAGATGGTCGGGTGTATCGTGTTGAGAATGTCCCATATTTCGGTGGAGTGTTTCCTGAGGAATTAGACTTTGAGGAGCATGGCAGACAGTTAGGTGCATATTTATGGGGATTGTCATGCAAGGCAACAGAGCAAGTCACCTTGCTGCACTGCACTGCTCTGCACTGCACTGCGTGACAGGGAAAGGGCAGGAATGTGCTGTATTTAAAAGAATATGGTGCAATCTTGCCTTTTGCCCTGCGCTATTGCTATTTTGTCTGCCTAGCATCAATGCAGGCACCCATGCACAATGGCGCATGGGCGCCTCCGCTACATGCAGGTTTGTTTTTGTGCATTGAAGGGGTACCTTCCTGCCCAAAAACAGGCCGATGAGCCTAGTTCCTCTTTCTCTTTGCTGCAGTTTGCAGCACACATAGAAAGAGTGAAAAACAAGGACAAATACATTTTTTCTTCTCTTCGTTATGCTCTTCTGGGGAGGCACATCGTTTTGGCCCATTGCCAGGTTTGCCAGTTCTTGTAAGTCTGTGAATGCATCAAAAACCATTGGGATTTGACTGGAAACACCTGTGCAATGCCCATGGAACGCCTCCGTAGTTCAGAGTAAGGCAACACAGTGATTTGCACTGCATTGCTTTACTTCAGATTTATGGAGTCACACAGGGCCTAGCAAAGTTACCTTGCATGGGTTCATAAATCTCACTTGAGGTTTGTGTAGTGCATGTATTATGTTGCATGGTGCAAATGTGGTACAAGCTGGGTCATAAATATAGACCTTGGTGTGGGGTGGTCGTAGTGGCATGCGTTGGTGGTTTAGAGGTAGTGGTTTTGGCATCTGAGGTGTCACAGATTAAATTGCAGTGGGTGTAGGAGAAAGGTCCTACATGGTGTTGGGTGATGCGCAGCTGCAGCATGTTTGCCAGTGTTTGCTGTTAAGTTCTTGGAGAATGGCAAAAGAGTAGTGGCCACGTTCATTGGCTCTGTGGCAGCTGCAACTGTGGTTGTGATATTGAGTTAGATGTTCGTGAGGCCAGAGTTCCTGGCTGCATTCCAGGCATGGACCTGCCCAGATCAGCTTACCTTTGGTGCACCAGCAGCACACCTGCTTGTCTGCTGCGCAGTTCTGCGTCATTCTTCAATAAGTAGGTCCTAGGGTGACCAGGGCTTCTGTTGGGAGGAAGGATGGTGAGTGGGAAAACCTAGACAGGAAAACCCAGACAGGAAAACCCCAGCAACAGTGGCCCACTTGGTCAAATGGTTGCAACTGGATTAGGCTGGAACAAGCAGGAACTGGAGGCCACATACAAATGGCAGGCTTTGTGCCCAGATGCCTAGAATATATTCATGTATGCCATATATTGATGATATTGATAACAGCCAGTTTGAGAGACATCACGACTTTGAGCACTATGAAATTTACAACTGGTTAAGAAAGTAATACGGTCAATGTCTGATAGTGCCTCAAGTGAGGTTCACCAAGTCACACTCTTCTCAAGAGGGAACAGTGTATTCACTCTCAATGAAGGTGCTATGCGTAGCAATTCCTACAGGGTCCTTTCTAAGTAGAATATATGATTCAGTGAGAAAAAACTGATTCAGCCAACAGGAGCTTCAGACTCAATTTTACCAGAGGGATAGCTCAATAACCTTAACTCAAACTGTTTGAATACTGGCAAGGCTGACTACATCTTTCATCCTCCAGAGGGCCAATAAATGAATATGATGGTTGGGTAATTGTAACATCTATTAATTACAACACTTAGAAACTGCAGAAGTGTGATTTGAACCACTACATACAGATCAAGGTGTGGTCTACATGTAACAGAATTATTTTAGCAGACAAATAAGCAGAAATTACACTTACAATTTATCCCAAGGGGGAAATAATTAAACAATATGACTCCACTAAAATCCAATGAACCTTCAGCAGGACCCAAAAGAATATCCTGTAGATGTTCGTATTAGCTGATGCCATATTCTAAAAGAAAAGCCCTCAAAAGAAGCAATAATATCCCTGAAAGATGAGAAAGATATCCCAGATTATTCCAGTTTATTTTCTTGTCAATAGATTGAGGGCATGGACGCCTTATCTTGTTCTACACACATTAATGAAGGGCTGCTACTGCAATCAAAGAGAAAAAGTATATAAATAAACAGATCATTTGTCCCGAACACAAAGTTGAGTAACAATATTCTCTTCACTCTCAGTAATTAATACTTGAATCCTATCAGGATGATGAGGAAAGGCTACATTTATGGGAACAACAAAGTATATATTCAATTCAGTTGGTTTCACAACTTTGTCAACTCTGGTAATTCTGTGCACTCTAAGGTACTGACTCATTCTGCCACGAAACTCCATCCTTCAAAAAATCACATACTCAGATCAAATCCTGCTCAGGAAGTGCTTCCAATGCATGGAACTCCATTGCTCCAGGCTTAAGAACATATTACTTTTACACCTTATTCAAGAAAGAGCTTAAAGTCTTGATGTTAGACAAACACTTTCAACATTGACTTGGGAGATTTAACAGCCAAAAGTAGGTCTTACTGTGAATCCACTATTATGAGAGACTTTGACTCCCAGGCTCCCAGCATGTGAATATCCGCATTCAAATTGTTCTATGGTTGGAACAGCTTTCTCTTCTTTTACTGTAGACTCTTATTTGCCAGATTGACTTATTTCCGTCCCCCATTTTGTTAATCTATATCAGAACATTAGAATGTTGGGAGCTCCATTGAAGACAATGGAGGAGCACTGGCCTTATAATAGCTGGTTAAAGCATTGTGCTCTGACATTGCAATGTTCATCTTCATGTTTCTCCCTTTTTCATTTAGAAAAGTGGATGAAATGTTCTAAAAACCTAATAACCCTTCAGGCTCGGTTTATATCTGTTTTTAAAGGCCCTTTCCTTCATTATAAGCTCAAGTCACATTCAAGGCTTTTAAAACCGGTATAGCCCTTAGCAGGCCTATACCGACACATTACCAATCACTGCAAATATGACACTCTCTGTTAGGCTAAAGGATCTGGTTGGTGCTATACGAGGCTGCAAACAAATCAGTTTGGAATATAAAGGTATGATCACATTATCGTAGACGTAATATAACACGCTTTTTTGAGACAGTGGTTTCCGGTGCAGGGCTCAGCACTTATTTTTGAGGGCCAGCACTTATTTTTCTGCATCAGGCATTTACTGCAAGCAAAACACACATATGGAAAAGACAAAAGAAGAGAAAACCGAAAAAGCATTCCAAAGGTCGAAAGCTGCAAGAGTGGGCTGAAGGGGCAGGAAGTGGCTGTAAATGGATTAAAGAGGCAAGAGATGGCTTTAGGATTTCGCTGCCTCAGTATTCTGCACGCTCATATTTTATTGGAGCAGCTTGGGCGCAGGCACGTCTTTAGTTGTAAATTAAACAGTGGTAAAATGACAAAGCGTGACATAGTTAAAACGCCTTAAGACATTGTACATACTACAAATATAGACTTAAAGTGGTGGTATCAATTTGTTATCAAACCTACTCCTTGTGACATGACTGAGCATCTATCACAATCCCAGTTCCACACAAAAACTTACAGCACAGCACGGAACACAAATTGGGAAAACATAAAACAATGGTCGTTCTTGGAAGTGATACGAGGAGTTCAGAAAAGAATGGTTAGCAGAACTACTATTCTACCCATTAAATCCAGAGGTTGCCTGATACCCAGCCATAAAAAGCCAAAATAATTAATCCTGGTTAAATGACTGCGGGAATGAGTATGGCGCATTCTTCGAACAGTGAAGCAGAGCTCTAAATGAAAAGAGACTTAATGAAAACATAGTACCAAATATGTCATAATAAAATAGTAAAAGCAGGACAGGGCATACTATGGATAAATTGGGCTTTCCCGACAACACAATGAGGAACTAACTGAAACTGATCACTTCTGAAAAAAACCTCTGCTGTTTGATAGATCCACAAATGGAATGCAAAAAAACAAAATGAGGCAAACAGTGTAGAAGGGGATATATTAAAAGCAGATTGATGACAGTCCCCGGGAGTATTACCAGGGGTCTGTGCATTGCTCCTGTCATCCTTAAAGTATCTCCACACCACCTGACATTTGGTGGTTGGTATTATGCCACTGTCTGGCTGTGATGTGCCTGCACAAAGAATCAGTTGCAGATGTGCTTCTAAACAGGTTTTGTGTGAAGCTCTGCTTAAGCGCTACGGGGATGTGGCCTAGGGAGTGATTCATCTTGAATTAATGAACATTTTTTATTTTGTGAAATCTGGTTTGTTTATTCTTTGTATCTAACCGTTGAGTCACTGAGAATGGGTACTGTGGGCTGCTGTCTAGTGTTACTGTTGATGATGGAGCTGCAGGTGATGGTACAATCCCAGTAAAGTGTCTGAGTTGTTGCTACAGTCCTTATCTGTAGTGTTCTACTGTATTGTATGCAGTGTAAGGATGCTAAGTAATGTTGCAGGTGATGTTGGTTTGTCCCTGTCAGGTAATAACCATCTGTGCCAGTGCCTTGTTCCCAGGTGATGGTGTGTTTCTCTGTGCACTGTGGTGTATCCCCATGGCACCAAAGTGTACTGGTTCAGCGCTGTGCAACCCTGTGCCGTTGTGTGTTTCTAAAAGCCAAAACTACACGTGCCAGAAAGCAGGAAGTTGTTGCGTAATGGAGCTTTGGAGATAATCCGATACCATATTGTGGAATATATTAACAGAAGCGCAGTCCGATGGCAGAAGGTTCCTTTATCAGTTTAAGTATGACAATCCAAGAAGACCCATCCAGTCAGCAAATAGAGTCTGCGATCTCTCTGCAGCTTTCAACATCAACTGCCGCTAGTGTCTCTCTTGTACTATGTCATGATGCATTCTACATTCCATGAATACCTCATCACATAGTTACAAGGTTCCCATAGACATGGAATACCCAGTGTCAATACGTTACCACATCTCCCTTCCACCACAATGGTTCAAACTGTTATACCCTAAACATAACAACTACACATAGATTCTGTGTATGACAATCTAAAACTCACATCTAGTCTTTATAAAATGCTTAACATAGCAGATACATATGAATCTCCCATCACTGACTGGTTCACTGATATGACATTTCGCCACCCTGTTCAGATTCCAGATCCTGTGATCATTTGTTTTTACAGCATTTTCAAATACCTTTATTACTTTAAAAGGTCCCATAAACTTGGATGACCTCTTCTAAAGCCTTAGAAATGTTATCTTTATCCAATCACCGACTCTTATGATTATTTCTTTTACACCTTTGCATGCATCATACAGTTCCTTTCTTTTGACCTTTTTATTATGTTCCCTTCTCCTCCATCCTTCTACATCACCCATAAGAGCATCAATGGTTTTCCTTTTTTCCTGTACCCAGCCAGGTGCAACTTTTACTGGGTAATCTCCATCTAAATAACTGAAAAGGTGTAATCCCAGTAGAAGAATGCAGTCTTATGCCATACTCATGTACTTTTTTCTCATTTCATTTTCCCATTGCATTCCTTGTACCTGAGCCAGTTGTAGACATTCTTTAAGTACCCTAATAAACCGTTCCATTACTCCATTTGATTGGAGGTGGTATAATGCTGCCTTTTTGTGCTTGATTCCCCTATCCCTCAAGAAGGACTCCACCAATCCCAATGTAAATTGAACACCATTATCAGTGAGAATAGATGCAGGAAAGCCCTCCCTCTCAAAAAGTTTTTCAAGAAAGCAAATCATATCTCTAGAATCTATAGAGTTTACTATTTTTACTTCCGGCCACCTTGAATACTTGTCAATGCACACTACGATATAACGATCAGCCGATTTCAACCTGACTGGACCAAGTATATCCAAAGCTATGTCAACCCATGGCCCTGAAGCTTCCTCTCTTATCACCATAGGTTGGGTTCTACACTTCAAGGTTTTGTCGGATTGAGCACACACTTGACAATCTCTCACTTCTCTTTCTATCAACACATCCATCGCGGGCCACCAGTGAGTAGTTTTAAGCCTCTCTTTGGTTTTGGAAATGCCCATATGACTGGAATGAGCATGTTCCACTAATTTCTTTCTTGGACTGTATGGTGGAATCAATTTGCTACCCCTCGCCAACACTCCATCCATGACAGCCAATTCATCCCTTACCTGCCAAAAAGCTAACAAAACATCATCACAGCTTCTTTTTGTACCCCACCCATTTCTTGACCTTTCTATTACTCTCTGTAATTGTCATCTTTCAACAACTCTTCCTTCCATTCAGATTCCTGAATCACAGCTCCCGTTCTAAGACATACCTTCATATATTCGTCTGGATCCTCACCTGCAAAATACTCTCCTTCATCATCATGCAAATGTTCTACAGCTTTGGAATTATGTTCTTCACACAATCTAGAAAGACAATAAGCTTGTACATTCAATACTCCTGGTATATAAGAGACATCATACTCAAACTCCTGTAGAGCTACAACCCACTTCCGAATCCTATGTGACACCAAATCCATTCCCCTTTTTTTAAATACCTCTTTTAAAGGTTTGTGATCAGTTATAACTTCAAATTTACGACCCCACAAAAATGTCCTCACTTTCTTAATATTCATTTTTGTTCTACAACACCTTGATAGGTGAACCTTTCTCCCACAGCTTTTACAAGTAATCTTCCTACCTGGACATTTTTTATTATTAGCCATATGTCCCACATTCCCACACCTATAGCACCTTCCTAAAAAAAGTTTAATTGGTTTTACGTTGTCTTTTCCCTTCATACTTCTATATTCTGGGGCACTGCTGTGTACAGTTTTTACAGTAATGTTCTCACTTATAGTAGAGTCATCAGTTGCTAACTTATGATCCCGCAGGACCTCAACTCAGTTCTTACAATGTTCACTGGTTTTCACGATATTGAGTATTTCATCCAATGACGGATTGTCCTTTTGCCACATGCTCTCCTTAGTTTTCTCTAGTGCACATCCCAGCAGAAATTAATCCCTTAAATGTTTTTCATTTGAATTTCCAAACGCGCAAGTCGCAGCTAATCCTTGTAACTAAGTTATATACTGTTCAACTGATTCTCCCTGGCGCTGCATCCTTTTCCCAAATTGATACCGTTCAAGCACTATGCTTACTTTGGGCAAATAATGTAAATCAAGTTTTTAATACATATTTCATGTTCATTAAGTCCATCGCTATCTGACAGTTCTGGCAAGTTCTCAAATATTTCCTGCCCCTCTGTACCAAGACAGTGCATTAACAGAGACATCTTCCGCTCTGCACTGAGAGAGATACCACACAAAATCTTTTTCCATTTCTGCCATTTTATCGGTGGGTCACCTGGAGAATCTAAAACAAATGGCACTGCTGGAACATTCTCCATGGTGTTCACATGTATGCAGTGAAAGAATTATATGCAAAGAAAATTGTTACACAAGAAACTTGACTTCACCTAGTTCCCCAGAGTGTTTGACTCTCCGATTGGCTGCGCGCCTCCTTTAAATTATAATAATAATGCTAACTTCTTGGTGTGTGTATCACCGTTGGGAACGCACCTCTTAATATCATCTTTGCTTTTTCTGTAATATTCTCCTGGTGTGCGTATCACTGTCGAGAACACACCTCCTGTAATCCTGCAATAGTCTCTCAATTATCGTTGCTCTGGTGGTAATACCTTCCTGGTGTGCATATCACCGTCGAGACCGCACCTCATTGCTATGGTGATGTAGGACGCTTGTGAGGCATCACATTTTTAAATGCCAATGTCGTGGCAATTCCCATGTTGTTGTGACGCTGAATACTGAACACGTCACGTCCGCATGTTCTGCCTTGAGCGTCCTTCCTCGCGCATGAACACCACTGCTCAGAAACAGTCGGGAGCCGGTCAATGCACGCGCTCTCCACGGTAATTTAAGTTTCTTAACAATCTTTTTTCTTAACTTGCCTTTCCTTCCTCTTCTGGAACCACGTCCCTAAGTGGGGATTAGTGGCAGCTTCGTTTGAGCAGCACCAACGCTTTCAATACTATCTTCAATCCGCAGATCTCGGATCCTGTGCTGAGTTGGGGCTTCATACCTCTCATGAAGTAGTATAGGTCCCTCATCGCCAAAATGTGGAATATATTAGCAGAAGTGCAGTCCAATGGCAAAAGGTTCCTTTATTAGTTTAAGTATGACAATCCATGAAGCCCCATCCAGTCAGCAAACAGAGTCTGCGATCTCTCTGCAGCTTTCAAAATCAACTGCCATTAGCATCTCTCTTGTACTATGTCATGATGCATTCTACATTCCATGAATACCTCATCACATAGTTACAAGGTTCCCATGGACATGGAACACCCAGTGTCAGTACGTTACCACACATATCCTTCTCGTAGTCCACTACTCTGGGCTATTGCGTTCCCAACCACTTCACAGAAATAGCTGATTAAAGAGTCTTCCGGGCTTGATTAGCCACATTCTGCAGGACCCAAGGAGAGGAAAGGGAAGGGGACAAGCCAGAATCCGGGAAGGCGTGAGGCTGAGGAGACCGTGAGGAGACCGCGGAAGCAGGGAATAGGGAGCCAGGAACTCTCCAGCGCGGCGTCTGTGCACCCATTTGGACCCGGCACCCACTACGAACAGTCAGCGGCAAGCTGTGAAGAAGCGGAGAAGTGGGGTCTTCTCCTACTGCGCCACTACAACTACTGCGCTGCATCAGCACCTCACACCTCATGCATGACTGCCTGTGCCCACAGCAACAACTGACCGGCACTCCGTGTGTCCCCAGGAGGGGGCAGGTAGTGGGTGGTGGGGGCAGCGGCTGAGGAGAGGGAGCGAAGGTAATGGAGAGAGGCAGTGGCAGGGCGGCACAGTGCCATGAGGAGAGTGGTGAGGAGAGCATTGTGGTCCGCTTGCTTGCTCACTAAAAAAAAAACCTATGCAGCCCTTCAGTGGCCTAGCCCAGCTCTCCTTGTTCCCCCGCTAGCCAAGCTGGCCTAGCTAGCCCAGCTAGTGGCTCCATCAGCCATGAGATCTGACACTTGAGACTTTTATCTGGGCCTGGAAGCATATTTGAAATTGGATCCAGTGCTGGACAAGTGCAGACAAGGAGTCCTGGAAGAACTAAATTAAAGTAGGGCTGGGACCGTAAGGCTTAGAGCTGCAGGTCTCTGAGGTGGAGGCTGGCATTAGGCCAGTGCAGCTTGCTCCTCTCAGGGGGCCCACCCTCCCCGGTCCCTACCTAAGAATCCCCCTATATGCACACGTACCCGCAAGAAGCTTGTGATTAGTGTCCAGTGTCTTATGGTGTTTGGGATTGGTGTGATCAATGCATCAGTACATCAGCGCATTGTCGCATAGAACAAGGCATACATTGGATTTGTAGAACCCAGATACCTTGCTCATGTCCGCCACCTGTGTGTGTGTGTCCTAGGGCAAGCAGTGCTACTATTGCCAATAATTTAAGCTATTTTGCTCCTGTTAAAGTTATTAGAGTTTATTGGAGTGTAACGGAGTCTAACAAAAACTGCTAAAGATAGTGGGGGTTAAGCTACGCAGCGTGTGGAGGCGGAGGTAGTGAAATCAGAAGTGGGAAATTGGGGGAAAATCTATCTATATACAGATTATTTACCCCAGGAGGAAGATATACAACATGCCAGCGCGCAAAGCTCGATCATGCGGTACGTGTTGCACAAAGAAGGGACCCAAGGCAGCTTCCAAAATAAAGGAGGTCCCGAATATGAGTCAGATCCGGGGGTAACAGTCAGCAGCCAAAATGGAAAGGATTGACTCCAGACATTGCAACAAGAGGTAGCCCAGAGAGACAATGGAGAAAGATCAGCTGTAATCCCACTTGGGGCATCAATTAAAGAATTTGTGGGGAAATATTTTAAAAAGACTCCCAGTGTGTTACAGGCATCAAAGAGGAAAAATATTTCATCTAATCAGAGTGAAATTAAATGGTCCGTAATGAGTGACTCTCAGACCTCGGATTTGCTGCAAATAGAGGTTTTATTCCTAGGGGTTGGACCAGATGAGACCACTGGGGGGAGGCTTCTGTTGGAACCTAGGCAACCCCCCCCCAATGCCTCTTATTACAAGTAAGGGATAATGTTATGCTAGAGGAAAGACTCGTTTTGTTCTGTATAATAGAGAAAAGCTCGGGGCGTCAGAGGTGCAAGTAAAATGGAAACACTCTTGCCTTCTTCTTCCTTGGGTAAGCAGTCCGCCCTTGCTTTAGATACCACTGATGTACCTGCTGAATCCCTACTAGATGTAATGTTCCTAATGCAGAAAACCCTGCAGGCTATCCTTTAGGTACTGACGGCAAATAATGGCTTGGGTAAAGCACATAAAAACCAACTACAAGTGATAATGGAGGAATTGAAACAAATTAACAGCTGTATGCCAATGCTGTTACGACCAGCACCGATAAAAAGGGATCAAGAGACAGTTACCCCAGATGAAAGCAGAGAAGGAGAGGTAGACATAATAAAGTTCGCAGCGCACCCGTCAGTATATGTTTCTAAACGAACCAATGCTGGTGATAAAAAGGAGTCGAGGATGGGAAGTAAGAGGTTATAGGCCCTATAGATCCTACCATAACCCACAAAGAAGTAAACAAAGGAAGCAAAGAAACATCAGGAGCAAAAGACCCACAGAGAGAGGGGGGAAGGCAGTTCTCAATAAAAAATCAAGAACAATCCAAGTACGGGAAGAGACTGTCCCAAATAAGGGGAGCACACCACCAACGGCACCTAGTGTACCACACATAGAAGACACTCAGCTAGGAAAAGGGAAGCAGTGTTCCCAAAGAATGGTAATGGAAGAAAGAAGGAGAAGTAGGAGAAAAAAGGAAGAGAGCAAAATTAGAAGACTGGTAAAAAGGGGGAAAAGTGGAGAAGTAGATAATTCAGTCTGTCATGAGAAGGGTAGGATCTTATCACCACTAAAGGGCCCAGGAAACAAGAGGAAGATGGACAGTCCAAAGTAAGAGTAGGTGGGTATATTTGGAACCCTGGGGGGGGGAGATTGAGAGAAAACGGCAGAGAAAGCTGAAGCCCTTGAATCGCACGTGCCTTCTAGAAGTTATGGGCCTGTGCCCAAGTTTATGTGAGATTGGGTCGGAGAACATAAGCAAATAGGGTTTACCTCAAACTTGGATGGGGCGGAGGTGACATAAGCTCTTTTTTACTCTGAATGTGTTAGACAATTGGTATTGTAAGCAGAGACGGAGTTAATGGAGGAGGGCATAAGATTGGTTCAATTAAGCAAATCAGAGCTCGAGGAAAGAAATAGCCGAGCCCTTGAGTGCCTTGTACATCTACTCCCTAACCAAGTGCAGTATAATTTGGTAGGTTGTAAAAATTAAGAACATGTGTGGGTGGTAATAAGGGCAGATTAAGTGTAACTATTGCTGCAGAGTGTAATGACCTAAAGCATAGGAACCGCTTTGAACCCTTTGTGAACACCTGTAATAATTGCAGCAGGGGGAGCTGAGTGATGTGGATTAGGAATTAAGCTCTTCACACAGCCATTTGTTTTTTTCCTGGAATTTAGGAGGCTGTAAAAACACTTAAAACAAGATCTATTTAAAGGAAGGTTGGAAAAGTGTGATATCATGTGTTTCCAGGAAACCTGGTTGTGCGAAGAACCTGAACCAGTAGATCGTTTCATGAGGTTCTTTAGGGATGCAACTCGGCAAGGTTCGGGCTGTCCCTTGGTCGGCCTAATTATTCTGACCTCATCTAGAATAGCAAACAGACTCATAGAGGTAAAAACTAAGGCCCTCATTCTGACCCTGGCGGTCGGTGATAAAGCGGCGGCCAACCCGCCAACAGGCCGGCGGTCCAAAATATGCAATTCTGACCCTGGCGGGAACCGCCAACACAGCCCGCCGCATTAACACTCCGCCCGCCACGGCGGAACAAACAAACAGCGCGGCGGTCCCCGCCAACAGCCAGGCGGCAGACAATGTACCACCCACCCTATCACGACCCACCAATCCGCCACCTTTTCCGGGGCGGGAGCACCGCCGATAAAAACACGGCGGAAACAGACTACGAACGGGAAAACGCTCACCTCCACATACTCCACGCGAGATTCCGGCAGTATGGAACCCGAGTTGCAGGTCATCCCCGCACTCCTATACCTGCTCCTGTACCAGGAGCACGCCCGGCGGCGTGGAAGACATCGGTGAGTACTGCACCTACGACACAGGGGAGGGAAAAGATTACCGGCACACACCCACCCACCCACACCCACTACAACACACACATCAATGCATTCCCACAGATCACTGTCACAACCCACAAACCCCCCCCTCCGAAATAATGCAAAGACCAAAAGAAGAGATCTTAAACGGGCAGATATATTGAAAAATGGACAGCAGTAATCCAAATAAATAAATAAACTATGTACAAAATATAATGTACAAAATATATACATCTACTAAATGTAGTCCAACCACTGTCCGTGGACCACAGGGGTCCTGAGCAAAGGGGCAAGGCCCAGTCCCACGACAAGAACTCCACGGAGAGAACACTGCAGGGGCATCAGAAAGAAAAAAGGACAGGCACCTCAGGGGGAAGGGAAGGGGGGGCACCTCAGCCACTTGAGTACACGACGCCAGATCCACGAGGGGACTCCATGACCACTGGCCCATCCTGGGGAGAGCAAAGCCACAGTCCAAACAGTCCATACAGTGGGTGGCCTGCCCACTGGGCCATCCTGGGGAGAGCAAAGCCACAGTCCATACAGTCCATACAGTGGGTGGCCTGCCCACTGGGCCATCCTGGGGAGTGCAAAGCCACAGTCCAAACAGTCCATAACAGACTCCACTGCCACTGGAGGAGGCATGTTGGCCAGAGGACATCCTGCAGCCCTGCCCGAGACAGATCCTGCCCTGCCACGTCTGCCAAAGGGCCAGCGGTTCCTGCCTGGAAGGGCCCAGTTCAGCGGTTCTTGCCTTGAAGGGCCCAGTTCAGCGGTTCTTGAGACGGCGGTCCCCAGCGGAGCGGTGCTGGAGACGGCGGGGCCCAGTTCAGCGGTTCTTGCCTTGAAGGGCCCAGTTCAGCGGTTCCTGCCTTGAAGGGCCCAGTTCAGCGGTTCTTGAGACGGCGGTCCCCAGCGGAGCGGTGCTGGAGACGGCGGGCCCAGTTCAGCGGTTCTTGCCTTGAAGGGCCCAGTTCAGCGGTTCCTGCCTTGAAGGGCCCAGTTCAGCGGTTCTTGAGACGGCGGTCCCCAGCGGAGCGGTGCTGGAGACGGCGGGGCCCAGTTCAGCGGTTCTTGCCTTGAAGGGCCCAGTTCAGCGGTTCTTGCCTTGAAGGGCCCAGTTCAGCGGTTCTTGCCTTGAAGGGCCCAGTTCAGCGGTTCTTGAGACGGCGGTCCCCAGCGGAGCGGTGCTGGAGACGGCGGGCCCAGTTCAGCGGTTCTTGCCTTGAAGGGCCCAGTTCAGCGGTTCTTGCCTTGAAGGGCCCAGTTCAGCGGTCCTTGCCTTGAAGGGCCCAGTTCAGCGGTCCTTGCCTTGAAGGGCCCAGTTCAGCGGTTCTTGAGACGGCGGTCCCCAGCGGAGCGGTGCTGGAGACGGCGGGGCCCAGTTCAGCGGTTCTTGCCTTGAAGGGCCCAGTTCAGCGGTTCTTGCCTTGAAGGGCCCAGTTCAGCGGTCCTTGCCTTGAAGGGCCCAGTTCAGCGGTCCTTGCCTTGAAGGGCCCAGTTCAGCGGTCCTTGCCTTGAAGGGCCCAGTTCAGCGGTTCTTGAGACGGCGGTCCCCAGCAGAGCGGTGCTGGAGACGGCGGGGCCCAGTTCAGCGGTTCTTGCCTTGAAGGGCCCAGTTCAGCGGTTCTTGCCTTGAAGGGCCCAGTTCAGCGGTCCTTGCCTTGAAGGGCCCAGTTCAGCGGTCCTTGCCTTGAAGGGCCCAGTTCAGCGGTCCTTGCCTTGAAGGGCCCAGTTCAGCGGTTCTTGAGACGGCGGTCCCCAGCGGAGCGGTGCTGGAGACGGCGGGGCCCAGTTCAGCGGTTCTTGCCTTGAAGGGCCCAGTTCAGCGGCTCTTGCCTTGAAGGGCCCAGTTCAGCGGTTCTTGCCTTGAAGGGCCCAGTTCAGCGGTCCTTGCCTTGAAGGGCCCAGTTCAGCGGTCCTTGCCTTGAAGGGCCCAGTTCAGCGGTCCTTGCCTTGAAGGGCCCAGTTCAGCGGTTCTTGAGACGGCGGTCCCCAGCGGAGCGGTGCTGGAGACGGCGGGGCCCAGTTCAGCGGTTCTTGCCTTGAAGGGCCCAGTTCAGCGGTTCTTGCCTTGAAGGGCCCAGTTCAGCGGTTCTTGCCTTGAAGGGCCCAGTTCAGCGGTCCTTGCCTTGAAGGGCCCAGTTCAGCGGTCCTTGCCTTGAAGGGCCCAGTTCAGCGGTTCTTGAGACGGCGGTCCCCAGCGGAGCGGTGCTGGAGACGGCGGCCATTCTATGGCCAACTGCTCATTGCCTGGTGGTGCCCTCCTGGGCAGCGGGGATGGTGCTCCTTCAATGCCCACCTGGGCTGTGGGTGGTGGGGCCCTCCTGGCCAGCTGGGCTGGGTCCTCCCTGGGCAGCGGCTATGGGGGTGGTGGGCTCTCCCGGGGCAGCTGTGCCGGTTCCTCCCTGGGCAGCGGCTATGGGGGTTGCGGGCTCCTCCTGGGCAGCTGTGACGGGTCCTCCATGGGCAGTAGGCCTGCTGCCTGACTTCTCCGCCTTGCTGCCCTTGCCCTCCTTAGTCGGGAGTCTGTGGCCCTTTCCTCCCTTTGGAGCTGTGGCTGTTGACGGTGGCTGGCTAGTGTCCTGGGGGGATATAGAACCCGGGCTCCGGCGGCGGCCCTTCCGCCTTCTGCTCCTCTTCCCAGGGGGTGGGCTGGCTGTCCCCTTGCTGCTGGGCGAAGATCCAGACCTGCGGGCTGGTGGGCTCCAATACCCCTGCACCCTTGTCAAGGGGGCTGCAGGGCTGGTGGTGGCTGAGGTGCTCTTCTTACCCCGACGAGAAGGAGGGGGGGCTCAGGGTCAGGAAAGAAGGTAGCAGTAGAGAGATAGATTTTCCTGGGACAATGGATAGTGGTAGGTACAGTGGGTATGGGAGTGGAGGGAGAGGATGTGGTTGTAGGCGAGACAAGTTTGCTGTCTTTGGGTGCAGGTGCAGGAGCGGGAGGCTGTCGTGAGGTGGATGGCTGTTGGGTGGGTGGGTGCGTTTGTGTGGTGTGGAAGAGGGGGTGACAGACACAGTGGGAGAGGACAAAGGGGACGTGTAAATGGCAGTGGGGGTGGTGACTGCACGTGTGCGGACTGTACTGGAGGGTGTGCTGGTGATGGAAACACTGGCTGATGGTGAGGTGAATGAAGGTGTGAGTGTAGACGTCACAGGGAGGGAGGAGGGAGACGAGGAGGTGGGGGTCACAGAGGTGGTAGTGACTGTTGGCATGTCTGCATCGGAATGTTGCTTGTGTGAATGTCTGCGTGATCTGTGGTGCTTATGTTTGGATTAGCTGCTCTTGGGTGTTGAGGTGTGTGCAGGCTGGTCTGATGGTGTGGGTGGGACAGGCAGAGGAACAGGAGACTGGGAGGAGGGAGTTAGTAGAGGGAGGCAGGAGACAGGGACAATGGCTGCCGTCAGTGCTGAGGCCAGAGCCTGGAACGATCGCTGATGGGCAGCCTGACCCGAATGAATGCCCTCCAGGTACGCATTGCTGCGATGAATCTCCTTTTCCACCCCCTGGATGGCATTCAAAAGGGTAGTCTGCCCAACAATGAGCGTTCGGAGGAGGTCAATGACCTCCTCACTGAGGGCAGCGGGGGTAACAGGGGCAGGGCCTGAGGTGCCTGGGGCGAAGGAGATGCCCGGCTTCCTGGCAGAGCGGGCACGGGGCGAACGCTGAGGGGCTGCTGGGAGGGCGGAGATGGTGCGCTGGGTGGCGGCTGTACCTGTAATGGCGGGGGGCACGGATGGTGCCATCCCCGCAAGGGAGCTCCCTTCTGAGGACGTGTCCGTGTCGCTGCAGGGTCCAGTCGTCCCCGTTGTGGAGCTCCCCTCGCCCTCCGTCTCACTGGTCCAGTCAGACTCTGTGGCATGGCCCTCCTGGGCCATGTGAGATGCAGCTCCCTCCTGCCCCGATGCCACTTCTCCTCCGCCTGATGATGCTGATGTACACAAGCACAGAAAGACAAACAAAAAGGGGGGGGGAGAGAGAAATAAAGAGATTTTGAGTACATGGATCACCGGTACAGTTAGCGGACATGACATACACAGATGCCCCCTGCACTAAGTTGCGCACTTGGGGTCCCCTACGCATTCCGTGGAACATGCCCTACACGCCTAGAGTTGACAACTGCACCCATGGATGACACGGCCCAGGGATGGCTGTACTGGCACACTACTGAGCTGAGCGCAGTGGTGGCTGGGGACACAGGGGCTTACGGGGGTGCCCAGCCTACAGATATCGCCCTGGCCTAGGGGGACCCACAGCCCTCCTCCCCCACCCAGACACCTCCACTGCGTGACAACAGAGTAGATAATGCTTGTACTCACCCCCTTGTGTCTGCTGTGCTGCCCTCAAGCGCCCATCCAAATCAGAGTAGGCCACCGCCAGGATCCGGAACATCAGGGGGGTCAGTTGACGGCAGGCACCCCGCCTACGTTGGGAGGCCATCCCCAGCAGAGACTCGGCGGTCTTCTTGGTCCCGCGGCGGATGTCCTCCCACCTCTTGCGGCAGTGGGTGCCCCGTCGATGGTGGACCCCCAGGGTCCGGACTTCCTTGGCGATGGCACGCCAAATCCCGATCTTCTCATGGGCGCGGACCTATGTGACACGTACAGGGAGGGAGAAATACCACGTTCAAGTTTGTCTGCATTTTCGTTGCCAGTGGCCAACGCCCCCCATCCCCGCCAGGCCCCCCGCCAGGCCCCCCGCCAGGCCCAACATGCCCCCCATCCCCGCCAGGCCCCCCGCCAGGCCCCCCGCCAGGCCCCCCGCCAGGCCCAACATGCCCCCCATCCCTGCCAGGCACCCCGCCAGGCCCCCCGCCAGGCCCAACATGCCCCCCATCCCCGCCAGGCCCCCGCCATGCCCCCCGCCAGGCCCAACATGCCCCCATCCCCACCAGGCCCCCCGCCAGGCCCCCCGCCAGGCCCAACATGCCCCCCAACCCCGCCAGGCCCCCCGCCAGGCCCCCCGCCAGGCCCAACATGCCCCCCATCCCCGCCATGCCCCCCGCCATGCCCCCCGCCATGCCCCCCGCCAGGCCCAACATGCCCCCCATCCCCGCCAGGCCCCCCGCCGGGCCCCCCGCCAGGCCCAACATGCCCCCCATCCCCGCCAGGCCCCCCACCAGGCCCCCCGCCAGGCCCCCAAGCCAGCCAGTGGCCCCAAATCCATATTGAATTAAACTCACTTGTTGGTCTGGAGGACCGTAGAGTAGCGCATACTGGGGGAGGACCCCATCCACAAGTTTCTCCAACTCTTCTCCAGTGAAGGCAGGGGCCCTTTCCCCAGGCGCAGCAGCCATTGTCCCTTCCAGACCGAGGTCACAGCAACACTTGCAGTATAGGTCCTCTCCTGTTAAAGTTCAAGTCGCAAGTGAATAAGTAGATAGAAAATGGCGGTCACGTTCGCGGCGGTGCGTACCGCGGCGGTGCGTACCGCCACCGCCGGCGCCCTTCGCCATTGGCTCCTGAAACCCATAGGCTTCAATGTTAACCAATGCGGCTTCGCGCCGCGGTCTTCGACCGCCGACCGCCGCGGTGTGCCACGCCAGCGCATTGACCTCACATCTCATTGTCACACTTCACAGGTCAGGCAGCCGCCATTTCGAGGGTCCACATGGCTCAATTTCAACTGCGTCACACAGGCCTAGGCCTTGCATAGCCACTCAGACACGCCATTCACTGCATAGAGAATCGTTTACTGTGCAAGCTGTGAGTACGTACCTGTGGGTTGCTTGACTGTGTGCTCCATGTTGTCCTTCCTAGGCACCGTCCGCTGGGTTTGGCGAGGAGACGGATGAATCCTCCCGTGTACAGGCCGCTGGTGGACCTGTCGACAATGGAAGCACGCCACATTATCCTGACCTACCGGCTTGACCGTGCCACTATACATGAACTGTGTGCTCAGCTGGAGCCCGACCTGATGTCCCCCATCCGCCAACCCACAGGGATTCCCCCTCTGGTGCATGTCCTGTCAGTACTCCACTTCTTGGCAAGTGGGTCATTTCAGACAACAGTGGGAATTGCTTCTGGGATGTCTCAGCCCATGTTTTCGAAGGTGTTATCCAGAGTGTTGTCGGCCCTGATGAAATACATGAGGAGCTACATAATTTTCCCTGAGGTGGGCGAATTGGCTGCGGTGAAGGGTGATTTCTATGCCCTTGGACATATTCCCAACGTCATTGGTGCCATTGATGGGACCCATGTGGCTTTGGTTCCCCCAAGAGACAGGGAGCAGGTGTACAGGAACAGAAAAAGTTACCATTCCATGAACATCCAGGTGGTGTGTTTGGCTGACCAGTACATCTCGCATGTAAATGCCAAATTCCCAGGGTCAGTGCATGACGCCTACATCCTAAGGAATAGCAGCATCCCTTACGTGATGGAACAGCTAGAGAGACACCGTGTATGGCTATTGGGGGACTCTGGGTACCCCAACCTGTCGTGGCTACTGACCCCAGTAAGGAATCCCCGGACCAGGGCAGAGGAACGGTACAATGAGGCCCATGGGCGTACTAGGAGGGTGATCGAACGCACCTTCGGCCTCCTAAAGGCCAGGTTTCGGTGCCTGCATATGACAGGTGGATCCCTAATGTACTCACCTAAGAAGGTGTGTCACATCATCGTGGCCTGCTGCATGCTTCACAACCTGGCTTTGCGCCGCCAGGTGCCTTTCCTGCAGGAGGATGGTCCAGATGGTGGTGTTGTGGCAGCTGTGGAACCTGTGGAGAGTGAAGAGGAGGAAGACGATGGGGCTGAAACAGACAACAGGGACAGAATCATTGCACAGTACTTCCAATAGGACACAGGTAACAATTCAAACATAATTTTGTTAATGTAAACTACTCTCCAGCATCTCTGCTGCCTGTCTATTTGCCCCAGTGTATGATGACTGAGTTGTGGCTTTTCCCTCCCTATTTCAGATCTGGGGTCCCCACTACGAGTCCTGTGCTTCGTTTCCCCATGGACTACAGCTTTGTGGCAGCTGTTTGTTGACTTCACTATGTACAAGGACATATTTGCACTGTCATGTCAATTACAATATTTTGAAATCACAGCCAGACTCCAGATAGTTTTGTGCAAAATAGGTGTTTATTTCAGTGCTCAAAATGGGATGGGTGGTTTCAAGTGGGTGGGGGCTATGGTGAAGGAATGTCCATGGCAGAGTCCAGAGTAACAGTCACACAGGTGCATTGTCCATAGGCCTGTGGAGAGATGGAGCATGGGCAGTTCAAGGATGGACAGGGTGACAATGTGGGACAGTGGGATGACATCAGGTGGTATCCTTTGCTGGCGGGGGTCTTGACATCCTACTCTGTCTTCTTGCGAGATCTCAGGGCCCTCTTGCGGGGTGGTTCTTCTCCTGCAGGAGGTGGGGGTCTGGTGGGCTGCTGTTGTGCGGGGGCCTCCTGTCCACTAGCGCCGGCGGAGGTGGTTGGCTGTTCTTGGTCCAGGCTAGTGGCAGGGGCCCTTTGTTGTTGTTGAGTGTCCGTCCTGGTGTTGATGAGTTCCTGCAGCAGCCCTACCATGGTAACCAGGGTGGAGGTGAGGGCTCTGATGTCCTCCCTGTACCCCCGATAGTGTTCCTCCTGCAGTACCTGGATCTCCTGGAACCGGGCCAGTACCGTCGCCATCGTCTCCTGGGAGCGTTGTATGCTCCCATGATGGTGGTGAGGGCCTCGTGGAGAGTGGGTTCCCTGGGCCCGTCCCCCCCCTGTCGCACAGCTGCCCTCCGAGTTGCCCTGTTTCCCTGGGCCTCTGCCCCCTGGCCGGTGTGCCCACTACCACTGCCCCCAGGTCCCTGTTGTTGTTGGGGTGGTGGGTTATCCTGGGTGCCCTGTGGTGGTAGACACACTGCAGATTGACACGCCCTGGAGACAGAGGCATGGGCCCGCTGGGTGGGAGCTGTGCTGGTGTTCCCAGAGGGGTTTGGGTCTGTAGTGGCCTGTGCCTGTGTGAGGGGAACCGACTGTCCAGAGGTCCCCAATGGTCCGGGCTGGTCATCAGTGTCCAGGTCGACAGAGCTGCTGTCATCGCTGACGGCCTCTTGGGTGGGGGGTGTGGAGAATTCTGGGCCCTCCGTGGCGGTGTGTTGGCGGTCGGGTCCTGCAGGGGTATAGAGGTATGGTTATAGTTTCAATGTGTGGCATATGGGTGTATCTGTGGGTTCCCGTGTCCCCAAGTGCTGGCATTCGTGTGTGGGGGCTTTGGTGAGGGTGGCTTGTGGGGGGGATGTGTATATGCATTGGGCATGCTTTGGTGATGGGTGTCCATGCTTAGTGGACGCATGCAGGCCTAGGTTTTGGGATGTGTGGGTTGTGATGGTGAGACATTGGCAGGGAATAGGTGTGCTGGGGGTGGGGGTGAGGATGGTGGTGGGGGTGAGGATGGTGGTGGGGGTGAGGATGGTGGTGGGGGTGAGGGTGGGGTTCGAGGATGGGGGTGAGGGTTGGGGTATGATTTGGCATGCAGGTGGGGGGGAAGCAGTAGTGAAGCTTCAACTTACCAGAATCCATTCCTCCGCCGACTCCTGCGAGGCCGTCAGGATGCAGGATGTTCAAGACTTCCTCCTCCCATGTTGTAAATTGTGGGGGTTGAGGTGGGGGTCCTCCGCCTGTCTTCTGCACGGCGATGTTGTGCCTGGATACCATGGAACGCACCTTCCCCCGTAGGTCGTTCCATCGCTTCCTGATGTCTTCCCGATTTCTGGGGTGCTGTCCCACAGCGTTGACCCTGTCGACAATCCTCTGCCATAGCTCCGTCCTCCGGGCAATGCTGGTGTATTGGATCTGTGTGCCGAAGAGCTGGGGCTCTACCCGAACGATTTCCTCCACCATGACCCTGAGTTCTTCGTCTGAGAAGCGGGGGTGTCTTTGGGGTGCCATGGAGTGGTGTGTATGATGGGTGGGGTGGAGTATGTGTAGTTAAGTGTGTTGAGTGTGGTGGTGTGTGTTGTTTTGTGTGTGTATATTGTGTGGGTGATGGCGTAGTGTGCCTCTGTGTGATGGTGTTCTGTGATCGCTGATGTGTCTCTCAGTGCTTCTTTTAGGATTTTGGTCGAAGGGGTTTGTGGGTGATGTGGGTGTGTGTTTTATATTGTATTGTGTGTGTGGGAGTGGTGTGTGTATGTGTATCAGGTGCGTGGAATTCAAATCGGGCAATGTGGCTGAGTTTTGTTCGTTTGTGTGTATTCTGACCGCGGCGGTGTGTACCGCCAATGGAAAACCGCGTTTGAAAGACCGCCGCGTGGATTCGTGGGTCGTAATGGCATGGGCGTATTTCTGTTGGCGTGACGGTGGAGGTTTGGTCACCTCCACTTTTCCGCCGACCGCTGGTCTGGCGGTCTGTTGTGGCTGTCGGATTTTCGGAGGTTTGGCTGCTGCGGGTCAGAATGACCGTGGCGGGTTACCGCGACCGCGGCGGAATTATGGAGGATTTCTGACCGGCGGTAGGCGCCTTTTACCGCCGAGGTCAGAATGACCACCTAAATGTTGTTGGTTATTGGCAGGACAAGTAGACCATTATAATAAGATTGGAGGGTCTAGACAACTCATGATAATTAATGTATATATACAACCAGGGATGACACATGATCATGATATACAGCGGGGTTTGTTTCAGGAAGATCTGGAAGTGATATGCACAGCAAAGCGGAACACTTGATCCTAATGCTTGGAGATTTTAACCACAAACTTGACCCCAATAGTAGTGATAAATAGTATCAGGAGCTGCTAGAAGCTGCACAGATTCCGCATAGTACTTTCCCAATTGTAGAATGTACTGCCCAGGACCTGTCCCTAGTAAGAATTCTGGGGTCACTAGGTCTGTTCTGCATAAATGGACATATGAATACAGACCGCCAAGCAAAGCAAACCTTTTGGAATAGGCAATCAGGTATGCCCTGTTGATTACGCCTTCATAAACACTTGGCATTTCGGAGAAGTATTAGACTTTAGAATTGAGCACCTAGAGGGCAGTGATCATTGGCCCCTATGGTTAACAGTTGGGTCAATAAATATAGGCCAAAGAGAAAGAGAAAAAGTGCTGCCACTGCAGGTAGAGTATTCACTTTGGATAACTACCCGAATTACAGAAAGAAGTCTAAAAGCGCTTAATGAATTGACAATAAATTATAAAGATATAGGAATGAAGGAAGACCAAAAGGACGTTTTCAAGGGATATATTAGGGGAATTGAGTTAATAGTTCATTGTTTGAAAGTAAAGTAAAAAACAACACAGGAGGGAAAGACGAAGGGAGACGTATGCAGGGCCAATAAAAATTTATGGTATAACCAGGAGTGTAGGAGCCAGAAGAGGAAGGTGCGGAAATTGGAAAGGGAACTTAAGAAAAGATGCACTACTGAAGTAGAACAGAAGCTCTGCCTAGCAAAGCAAAGTTATAAAACAATCTTAAGGCAGAGGAAACTGGAATATATAAATAGGAACTGGGAGATAATGGTAGATGTGATGCGTACACAAAATATTAGGGGATTTTGGCAGCTGGTAAGAGAGGGAAAAGCTACAGGAACTATGTGGTGCATGGTTGTTGAAGATGACTGGAATTAACATCTGAGGAATGTATATAGAGGAAAGGATGCAGAGGGAGAATGTGGAGTTAATATGAAGATAGGTAGGGATGTAAAATCAGCTTTTACTGTGCAAAAGATAAAAGAAACAATTGCAGCGCTCAAACTAACCAAAGCTGTGGGCCAAGACAACCTCCCGGAAACGATAATAAAAAATAATATGGATTGGTGGGCCCAATTCTTTTATGCCATGTTTCATAAAATTTTTGATTATGGTTGTTTCCCTGAGAATTGGAAGGGTGCCACAATTAGTCCGAACTATAAAAAGGATGATCCAACCCTACCAAAAAATGATCGCCTAATCAGTTTATTGGATGCAGGCGAAAAAGTCTACACAAAGTTATTGCTTGGGCAATTAGATCCTGGGCAGAGATGAATGACTTGATACCGGTAGAGCAAGGCGGATTCGAAGAAGGTCATTCGACAATTGACCACTGTTTCAGCGTCTGGTCATTAGCAAAAAAGTCAATTGAAATGTGAGGATGCCTATTTTGCTGCTTAGTTGATTTTCGGGCCACGTTTGATTTGGTGGATAGAAAACTGGTATGGGATATGTTAAAACGGTTGGGGGTTAATTCAGACATATTATTTTACCTTCAGGGTCTGCACTCACAAAATGTGGCCCAAGTAATTTTAGACACAAGTGGTTCACTCTCAAAGAAGATCCCTATAAGGAATGGCTTACGCCAAGGATGTATTCTGGCCCCATTATTACTTGCTATATTTCTGTCAGATTTACCAGGCTTGCAAAAGGGGGCTAAAGGCCTGTGTCCAAGAACGGATGGGGTTCGTATCTCCTGGTTACTTTATGCGGATGACCTGGTGATAGTCGATATCACTGAGCTAGGGCTACAAAGAAAATTAGATGTGTTTAATTCTTACTGTCAAAGGAAACAATGGATAAAATAAAAATAATGACATTAGGAAAAAAGAAGACTGTATTTAGGTACTTTTTGGGAGGAGAACAAGTAGAAAAGGTAGAAAAATATAAATATTTAAGTTGGAAAGAACATATTGAAGCTTTAAAGAACAAAGCCTTAACATTGGTATGGGGGTTAAAACAGTTTAGCAGGAAATATGGGGGACCATCCCACCACCCTGTTGTGTCTGCTTTTAATGCTATGTTACGCCCTCAATTTCAATATGGGGTAGAAGTTCTAACACTCTCTGGGAAGTCAAGTTGGGAGACAGAAGAAAGTAAATGTGTAAAACTCATGCTATCGCTGCCTCCATCAAGTATGATACAAGTTATAAGGGCGGAATGTCAACTTACGGCGTGGACCTACCAGTGAATGCAGGCAGCGTTGAAATTTTGGTTGAGTCGGAGAGATGAGTGAATTTCTAAGATCGCAAGACTGTGTAAAGCAGAAATAAAGACAAGTGATTTACACTAGTCAACACAAGTGAGAGGACAGTTAGGAAAGATTTGTGTCCTCTTAGGCTTATCCGGAAATCAGTGGCGCCGAGCCCAAATCCCAAAGCAGGAGCTGTGTACAATGGTAAATAAAAGGGCAAGTGAAACAGATCTAGAGTACCTGGAGAGAAACATTTCCACCCAGTTTATGGTAGGTGGGTGGAGGAATGCCGACATTTTCTCCTATATAGAGACCCTTCTTTACCCAAGACTAGGAGATGCAGTGTTGCAGTTCACAGTCGGGTTAAATCCCGGATGTACGGTCCCTAAAGCAAAAGCCATACTTAAGGATGACCAGGGTCTATGTACATATGACCTACAATAAAAATGTAGTGCCCAACATATTTTATTGGATTGTTTTTGGTTTTTAGAAGTGCGTAAGAAGATTTTAACACCAATTTTTAAGGAATATAGGCACTCATTACGACCAGGGCAGTCGGTGTTAAAGCGGCGTTAATACCGCCAACAGGCCGGCGGTAAACAAAATGGGATTTTGACTCTGGCGGTAACCATCACAGACAGCCACTTTAACACACCGACCGCCAGGGTGGTAACGGGCGCTGGGCTGGAGACTTCAGTCTCCAGCCCGGCGGCCGTCACAATCCCACCCTCGGGATTACGACCTGGCCTACCGCCATGGTTTTCGTGCCAATCTTACCGCCATAAAAACCATGGTGCGAATCCCTTTCCTGGCACTGATAGGGGTCTCCTCCCCAGAGTCCTCCCTCGCCCTCCCCTCCCTCTCCTGCCCCCGCACATGTACACACCCAAATGCGCACCCATATACACACATGCACACATGCATACCCACACACCGCAACACACACCAACATACCTTGTTGCACACACGCATTCACAACACACAACATACACTCACATTCAGTCATTCACACATGCATTCAACGCAACTCATACCCGCATGCATGCATACCAAAACATACACACAACATCCCCCACCACCCTCCCCTGTCGGAGAACCGGACTTACCTGCTTGCAGGGAGTCCTCTGGCTGGAGACAGTCTGCAGCGCTGCTGTCAGCAGCAGCGTCTGCCAGCAAAACCCCGCCAGGCCATATCATTGGTCATGATACGGTCGGCAGTGTTTTGCTGGCGTGGCGGTGCTGCTGTCAGCAGCGCCGCCTTACCGCCGTCCGCCGCCATGACCGTAGGCGGTATTCCGCCAGCATTCTAGCAGAATACCATCTGCGGTCATAATACGTGTAGACGGCTGGTAGCCACGGCAGCGGCATGTTTGCGGCGGCCACCGTGGCGGTAGGTGGCAGTTACCACCAAAGTTATAATGAGGGCCATAATATTATAAAACGGGATCAAGCACTTAAGTTACTAGTAGATATGAGATTTTTTTATGTAGTGGGTGCGCTGGGCCGATTTTTGAAATATGAGGGGTTTTAGCGGGGCTCATAGGGCTCGCCCAAAAAGCAGTATGTGAAGCTCTGAATAAGAGAAGAATGAAGAGTTTACAAATTGACTGCTTTTAAAGCTATATTGAATGATTGCAATATATGATATTTGTCTTATTACAATGTGTAGGTTAAAGCAAAAGCACATCCATTTTATCTAGGTTTGGGCCATATGTCAATTATAAGAACCCTGGTTTTATTAGAAATATAATTGGATTAAGTGGGTATGCACAACGCACTTCATAAAATTAGGAGGAAAATGAAACTCGTATTGTAGGTTAGGAAGTTGTATCGATCCACATTAGGAGGGCATTGCAAATATGAAATGTAATGAGTTAGGAACTTTTTGTGGGAGTGCATCATCTAATAGATTATTGCTATGAATCAGTTTATAGTTTATCTATGTTTTATACTTTTAAGGTTTTAAACCTAATAAAACAATTTATAACAACATGTCTTTTTTGCTGGTAGCACTTTTTTGTGTTTTTGTTGAGCTTTTGGCATTTCCCTTGGCCAACCTTATAGGGAGCATGAATTTGGCCACTTTGAGTAGATCTTGGAACCTAATATACATCGAGGGTTTTGATTTGCCAGACATCAATGCTGTGGCACTATAACATTGTCACAAATGAGTGGTGTTTTTCGTGGGCAACAGTTACTCTTGTTTCTGAGCCATTTCATTCATTAAGAAGAAGAGAAGAGGTTGAGTACATTGCTTGACATCCTCCTTCGTAGCACGATTGAGCATTTAATTATTAGACACAGGCCCATATGTTAGGTGCATGAACACAGAAGTCTCCACAAAAAAAGTGTTAAATCTTCAATTGGGATCTGCAGGTTTTGCACTTTTTTCGTGATCATATCAATCCTCTGTGTATTATAGGCCATGTGCTGTCTGGCCAATGTCAATAACCTCTGTAGCTCTTCAGAAAGGTGTTTCTAGATTCATGATAAAATGCAGCCTGATGGCAGCATGCTGAGGGCACTCGATTGCAGATGGCAGTCAGTGGAGTATAGGTAGGGTGTGAGGTTTGTCAAGCATTTTCAAAAGATGATATTCATGTCTGTGTGCTATGTGCATTAAATTGTCTGGGTGGCAGCGGTTTCTGGAATTGCTGGGTTTTTGTTGTGGCCTAGCTGAGTCTTCCTTCTCTCTGTGTGTGGCGTGTAATATGTTTTCTTTCTAGACGTTTGGTGCCCTCTCCTCCTGAGCCCGCCACCCTTACTTTTCTCATGGATTCAACTGTTAGGGCGAAATCGACTTTTTATTTGGAAGTGATGTTCAAAAAAGCTTTTGTTGTGCGTTGTGTGTTTTTAGGGCCTCCTTTACGCTGGCTATATTTATGTGGCTATGTATATGATAATCCCACCTCTAAACTCAAGTACTGCAGGCACAGCTCTGTGGGTTGCAGACATTTGTGATTTGTTTATGCTGTTGTGATGATACGTTTGTGACGAAGGGCCTGATTATGAACACCCTGGGGCAGATGAGATAATCATTACATTCGAAAGAACCTAACACAGATGCTTTAGGAATTTATTGCATGCAATAATTTTTGCTTATTCTGATGTTTTAGATAATAACCTGTAGATTTAGTTCTCAATGCCCTAAATTAACATGTCCTCATAAATAACCCGGCATTTGTCTCTGGTTAATTTCTGACAGTTTTTTATGTTTTTTTTTAATTATTTCTATAATATACTGAACAACTTTGCATCAAATACAGAGCATCTTTAGGTGACCAGGTGGTACGTTTGAAACTTAAGCTTTTAATCTCAGTGTACTCTCAGCAATCACAAAAAGGGGGAAAAGGGTAACATGCATACTTCCCTCCTAGGATCCCATCCTGATATCAGTTAAAGGACATATACCTCAATGCAATGAACGTCTCCCTGTGCCAGGGTTCTGCAAATGTCCTTCGTGTGCAGCGATTCCCTCCTCCAGAGTCATTGCTCATGAGCTGTCTGGTTCTCCACATCCCTGTTTCTCTTTTATACTGACCACGCATTCATAAAGGCTTTGTATTTCCCATGTAACCCATATTCTCTTAAATTTCTTCATGCATCCCCTCCCCTTGTATACCTTTTTTTTCAGCATTTCAGTTCTTCACCGAGTTTGCCAGTTGTCATACCTGTGAGGGGATCCATCCTCTCATTTTTGTGCTATGTCCTACTTGGAAACCATGCATCTAATGTTCATCAGTGTTTTCTAACTTCTAGTAAGGACCGTGGCCCCCAAATACCCAACAGAGCAATTCAGGGCTGCAGGTCTGCCCCAACTGCATCCTCCAGCGACTTACGCACCTTCTCCCAGAAATGACTCAATTTGGGACAGTCTAAAAAAGTATGCAGCAGCCTGCCCTCCGATCAACAGCCTCTCAAACACTGTGGGAGTTTAAATTTATTTCGCTAGAGTGCTTTCATGGCTATGCAAGGTTGCCCTCCTGCTCATAACAACACCCTAAACAGTGCATCTACTTTATTGAAGAAGGCATCAGGTATTCTGTGAGGGGAGTTCCATAGAACAGAAGGGAACAGTGATAGTGCTATCATTTTAAACATGGCTGCCCGGCTCATTATGAACAATGGCAGCTTATTCCAATGCTTGATATCTCCCTCCAACCTTTGGAGCAGAGGAATCACATTGGCCACATAGGGGCATCTGAAGTTTTGTGATCCAGATCCTTAGGTATGTTAACGCGTCCTTCTATGATAATTTGTACACATCGGGCTCGTTTTAGGCCGATGAATCTTTTGACCCAGTGGTGAGACACCGTAAGACGAGATAACTGATCAATATATCAATCAATATATTAATAATATTGTCAACATATATCACCACAATATATTTCACTTTAGACATTAGTAAACCTTCGGCGCAACCATGACCTTTCAATCATGAATAACCACACCTTACTGAAGTTTTGTGAATTTTATTCCCTATTGATTACAATCTAATAGCAAATGTATTAATCTTAAAACCAAGAAGCAAAAGAGCATAATCACAATATGGTAATAATGCAAGGATCACAGACATAAGATAGTAATATGAAGATGAACAAATCTAGACACCTAAAACCTCATATATGTTTAGTTCAGCATAGCACCACGTCAGTCATGTTAGTCACGTCAGTCAAGATGAAATGCCTCATCTAACCACAATTAGCATCAGCATGTTGGACTTCATGCAAAACAATTTAGAACATCAATTTAGAAAACTTCTAACTAGGGTCTCTAGTCAAAAATACACAGCAGTTGGTACCTAGAAAGAAAAGGCAAACAAATTAATTTCCATTAGCAACAGTATAATTACCCTCCTCGAAATAGGTCAGCATACAGGATCAGTCTTCGTCTTCAGGACATCAGTTAGATCGCCGTCAGTCTATCTAATCTAAGGGCTAGGGGCACTTCCCTCATAAGGAGGAAAATGTAAAGGGACTACTAAGGGTGAGGATGATTTTGTCTAAGTCTCAAATCACCAAATAGAGTGACAGAGTTTCTGGATGCAATCGATATCATTCCCTACCTAATGCCCTTGTCCCTTGTGTCATGAGTTTTTATCCCTTTTTTGTAATACATTCTCCCAAAATTCTATTGGACAGTCACTACACCCCACTATCTGTAACCTATCAAATTATACATTAAGTAATGCACTTGTCATTTTATGATAGCTCATAACACTTTGATTGGTCTTCATAATTGACGTTTTTTCGTAGGTGGCACATCCGGGGTTACTTCATTTTCTGGCACGTTCTTCGGGTCAAGAGTTCTCTTTTCCGTGATTCAATGTCCTTGAAAGTATCCATATTTGTTGCAAAGCTTATAATTTTTATACTAAAGCTGCTAGCATGCGGATGGGAATATAACTGTCAATGATACAATAAGCGGAGAAAAGAACAAATGCTGGGTCATGGCCTTTTGCAAGTCAGCACACTGGAGAAACAGAAAAATATGCTTTAATATGAGAGCTACACAGCTAGTTTTCGACTCATGCTAACTTAAGCTTATGGATTCTAATAAATGCAATCTTTGTACGTGTTAACATATTCCATTAATCATAATATAAGCAATTATTTCTTACAGTCGACATTAGTTTATGCATGTGAAAAATTCTCCACGTTTAAAATACGTTTCAATGAATAATATTATTAATGCAGCATTTGTTAAATATAAGCATTTCACATCTAAAATAGGTAATGTTTAAACTACGCTCTCTCAGTCTCTCCTCTGATGACGCTCGTCATCACACAATCTTTCTCTTTGAGTTTAATTTTTCACCTTGCGCATAATACGCATTTCAACATCTTGCCCTTTATGTGAGCTTTCCCATATTTCATTGAACATTTTCTCTCTTTCACTTTCCTCATTTCTTCTGGTTCTTTTAGTCCAATTTCTTTTTACTTTGTCATTGATTTTACATGCCCCCCATAATCCTAATAGACAAATTAAAACAATTAATAGACCCATCATAATTTTTGCAAGTACCCCATTCCAAATGTTTGTAAACCAGCTTCCTACTCGGGCAATTCCTTTCCCAAATTTCTCCCAAACACCAGGTTCTTTCAAATCCTTTAAATCTGTACTATCTCTGGTAAGGTTAGTAAGCATGCTTCTAATTTTCTTACTGTTATCTGGTATAAATGAACAACAATGACGCTCATTAAGCATTTTGCAAACACCTCCATTCTTTGCTAAAAGAATGTCTAAAGCAAGCCGATTTTGAAGAGTCATAGCTCTTTCTGCAGCAAGTTCAGTATCCATCAGGAGTATAGCTCCTGTTAAATTTGTCAGCATGTTATCCACAATAGTAGACAACTTTTGAATTTTCATAGAATTCAAGATAACCCCCACTGATGGGATTATGGCTCCAAAAATATTACCAATGACAGCCGCCACTGATTCTCGTTTTTGTCTAGGATGTTGTAATTCAGAAGTTTGAGGTATTTGCTTCAAGTCATCAATCTGGTATATCTTTGGAAATACTATTCCCAAATAACATGTCCCATACCATCCCTTAGGGAGACAGTAATATGCATTCAGTCCACAAAGATAATAGATTCCAGGGATTGCTGGATCTTGTCCATTTAACATAAAGGTCCATTTACTCTGAAACAAAAACACATGCCTACATTCACTCGTACCTACAAACAAATTGTCTTGATCAGATTTTGGTCTATATATACAGAGCCTACCTATGTGTAATGCATCTATAGCTAATTTGCCTTGTGTTTTGATTGCAGTGTAAGCATAATCATTTGCATAAGTACGTTTTTCTAGTCCTTTTTCCAACCTTTCTTTCAGTGTTTTGCATCTATCATCTGTGTGATCTAAAAAGCTTTTCTCTACAGGAGATAATAAGCAAGTCAAATTATTGCGATGTGCATAAGCAGTTCCAAATGTAAGTGTTGGCTCAAAGAATCCTCTAACTATTTTAATATCATGCTGTTTAGCTAATTTATTTAGGAATTCAATCACAGGCACAAAAGAAAACACCACATCTAAATTTGAATAAAAGTACTGCACATGCTCTTGATTATAGAATCTTGTTAATAGCAAACTGCAACTAATTCCATAAGTAAGAGGGAGGCTGTGATAAGTAACTCCCTCCTGCACAGATGAAGGGATTTTAGTACATACATAACAATCTTTCGCATCCATAGTTTCCACATACTCATTTAATAAGCGATAGAAGACATTAGTAGAAAGTTCCCCTTTTGCATTAGTTCCCTCATGCATATGTCTTGCGTCTTGCTCAAATCTCTCCCACGGTGATAGTTTAGTAGTGGTAGTTTCAGGTTTCAAAGTTGCATTAATAGTTTCTTTCTCTGTCCATGGCATTCCCACAATCACTCCCACAATCATTACTGCACATACAACACCTATTATAAGACCTAACCAACCACACACCTTACTTCCTTTGCTACTGTAAGCCATGTTTGTATAGAATCAGAATAGCAGTTCAACAATCATCTTGAGGAGGGAAAAAAGAAGAAAAAAAATATTTGTGTACATCACAGCGTCTTCACTCACTCCAGGACCCTTTTTCGTCAATTCCGGTTAGCAGTTTGTCGTAATCAAGTTTCTTTAAAGTCAAATCTGGTTTTAGTGTCACTTTCCAGTAGTTTCTAAAGTCTCTTTCTCTTTTCAACTTTCACGATTTCAAATTTTAGCCGAGTTTCCCTTTGGATGTCTTCGGGTACCGTAGTATTGGCCTGGTACTTCTCGATCAAAACAAAATGCTAAGAATTCTTGTTGCCATTCAGAGGTTGCAGCATATGCCCATTCAGGACCTGTATATCTTCTGTTTGCTATTTTTTTTCTTTCTTCTATTATTGTGTCATTCGATACCTCTCTTATTTTAGGATGTGATTTGTCTGGCCAATTATCGCCTCTATGTGTCTTCGTTCGATGTTTTCCTTCAGGACATTGGACAGCACCCTCCTCTTGTGATATGGTGTTTTCTCTTGACGGACCTGCAACTGGTTCAGGAGACTCTGACAAGTTTTGATTTGTATCTACAATTTCTCCTTCTCTTTCATCTTCTGGTTCTATGCTGAGTTCGGACTCTAACCCGTACTCGTCTACTTCTGGGAGAACCTCTCCTTGACTTAGTTCTCCTGCTGCCTCAACTGAGATAGGCACTCTGTCACTTCTCTCAAACTCATTGACAGTTTGAGGAATGAGGCTGTTCTCAGTGGGTTCTCTAAGTAGTCTCAGATCCTTTTTGACTGATCTCTGACTCTGAGACTTCTCTTCCTGAAGTTACTGTACCGGAAACTTCAAGTTCCTCTTCAACAGGACACGTTACCCTTTTTGTGTGACTGGCATGTATCCAGTTGGGAACCCCGGCACATTTCACAGCAGTGGTTTTCGTCAATATTACTTGATACAGCCCCTTCCAACGCGCCTCAAGACACGATTTCCTTACATGCTTCTTGACAACCACCCAATCTCCAGCTTGCAGAGAATGACCAGGTTCGCCAATTGGTGACAACGTGTTAGCTTCCACCTGGTGAGAGAAAAAGCGAATCACGTCAGCCAAACCTTTGCAGTAATCCAACACCATATCATCTGTAATATTTACTAGTGCATTTGCAGGTACCGCTGGTAATCTCATTGCTCTGCCCATGAGAATTTCATGGGGGGACAGTCCCGTTTTCTTATCTGGGGTGTTTCTCATAGACATCAGTACTAGAGGTAAAGCATCTGGCCATTTCATGTTTGTTGCAGCACACATTTTTGCTATTCTTGATTTTAAGGTACCATTCATCTGATGCTTCAGGGCGATAGCTATAATGCAACTTTTGTTCAATGTTGAGTGCGGCACACAGAAGTTTAATCACCTCATTGTCGAAGTGTCTTCCTCTATCTGATTCTATAGAAACCGGAAACCCGAATCTTGGTATCAGTTCTCTGAGTAGTAGTTTTGCAACTGTAAGACTGTCATTCCTACGTGTGGGATATGCCTCAATCCAATGACTGAAAACACACACAATCACCAACACGTACTTCAATCCTCCACAAACAGGCATTTCGATAAAATCCATTTGCATTTTGTTGAATGGACCTCCAGCTCTCCCAATGTGGCTCAAAGTTACCACAGTTCCTTTTCCAGCATTCATCTGTTGACAGATGACGCACCTGTGGCAAGTGATTTCTGCGGCATGTCTGAATTTTGGATTGAACCAATCAATCTTAAAGGATCTGATCATGGCGTCTCTTCCTAGATGGGCCTGCCCATGGTATAACCGGGCAAACTGCGACAAAAGACTATTTGGTAGAACCAGTTTTCCCTCTTCTGAAACCCACAAATCATCTGCCCTTTGTACACACTGCATTCTCTGCCAGGAACGTTTTTCTTCTTTGCTAGCACGACTTTGTAATGTCTTTAGTTCGTCTAAGGTATCAACCACTCGTAATGCTAGACTTAAACTCGTGTCGTTTTCAGGTTGTGGTAACAATTCCCACTGCTCTTTAAACAATATGCAATTTAATGCACAAAATCTTGCGACCTGATCTGCATAGCTGTTTCCCATTGGCACAAAATCTTGTGATCTGGTGTGAGCACTGCACTTCACCACTGCAATTTCAAGAGGTAACTGAATCGCATGTAACAAATCTCTTATTTGTTCGCCAATTTTCACAGGAGAACCAGAGGAGGTCATGAAACCCCTCTGTGACCAGAGTTGGCCAAAATCATGCACAATTCCAAATCCATATCTGCTGTCAGTATAGATAGTGACTTTCAAATTTACAGCTGCGTGGCATGCTTTTGTAAGAGCTATTAATTCTGCCACCTGTGCAGAAAACACTTTCTCGAGCCAGGAGGCTTCAACAATGCCAGTTATGGTACATACTGCATAACCGGCTCTCAATATTCCTGCTGAATCTCTTAGACAGGTACCATCAACAAACATAATGCAATCGTTTTCTTTTAATTGGGTATCCTGTATGTCTGGGCGAGGTTTGGTACAGAGTTCAGTCACCTCAAGACAATCATGCTCAAATTCTTCCCCATCTTTGATTTCTGTATTTTCATTGGGAAGTAAGGTTGCCGGGTTCAGCACAGTGCATCTCTTTAGTTTGACATTTGGTGACCCCAGTATAATCGTCTCATATCTAGTGAGTCGTGCATTTGTCATGTGTTGGGTCTTAGTTCGTGTCAACAGAATTTCAACTGAATGTGGAACCATTACTGTCAGAGGGTATCCCATGACTATGCCTTCACATTGTGAAAGGCTTTGACCAACTGCTGCAACTGCCTGCAAACAACCCGGTAAGGCTGCTGCGACAGGGTCCAAGGTAGCTGAAAAATATGCTACAGGGCGATTTGCATCTCCGTGGACCTGTGTTAAAACAGACAAAGAACAAGCATCACGTTCATGACAGAACAACAGAAAAGGTTTTTCATAATCCGGCATTCCTAATGCTGGTGCCCTGCACATGCATTCCTTCAATTCTAGAAATGATTCAAGCTCATCTTTTGTCAAAGTTATTGTGTATGGCTCGTCCTTGACTTCTTTTCCTGTCAATTTTATTAAAGGTTTTGAGATGATCGAGAAGTTAGGTATCCACTGGCGACAGTAGCCCACCATTCCCAAAAACATCCTGACATCTCTTTTTGTTATTGGGGGATTCATCTGTAAAACAGCTGTTATTCTTTCCTTTGATATTCGTCGGGACCCTTTCTCAATCAAATGTCCCAAGTATTTCACTTCTTTTTGACAGTATTGCAATTTTCTGGGTGACACCTTGTGTCCATTCTTTCCCAGATGATTCAACAATGCAATGGTATCATATTTACAACTGTCTCTGGTTTTGGATGCAATCAGCAAATCATCAATGTATTGCACAAGAGTCGAATTAAAAGGCAGCACAAGAGGTTCTAAGTCCTTCTTCAATATTTGATTGAAGATGGATGGTGACTCAGAAAAACCCTGAGGAATTCTGCACCAACTGTACACCTTATCCAGGAATTTGAAACTGAACAAAAATTGGCTGTCTTCATGAAGGGGTATCGGAAAAAAATGCTTGTGATAGGTCTACCACAGTAAACCATTCAGCATCACAAGGAACCTGGAACATTATTACTGCTGGATTAGGTACCACAGGGCAGCATTTTATCACAATTTAGTTTTTTATTTCTCTCAAATCCTGCACAATTCGAACTTTCCCACAGGGCTTCTTCAAACCCATAATGGGAGAATTGCACGGACTGCTCAAAACTTCTTTCAGGACTCCCTGTCTGAGAAAATCTGCAATTATTTGTGACACCTCAATGAGGACATCCTGGGTCATGTGGTATTGCGGTACTTGTGGGAACACTTTATCTGAACCTTGACTGGTTCTATTCCTTTTATCAACCCTACTTCTTTCTCAGTCAAATCCCACACTTTCTCTGTTACGGTCCCTTGTAAATCAACAGGTAGGTCGATCAAGGTATGCATTGGGAATAAAGTAATCAAAGGGTAGTCTTCATTAGTCTCTCCTCCTTCCTCTATGAATTGACTCTCATCTCCCTCATCGTCGCTGTTGTTTGTACTTCTATTCCATCATTGGAACAGGTAATCGAACATTTTGTCTTACATAGTAAGTCTCTTCCTAGTAAGGATACCGGGCTTGAATCGCATACGACAAATCTATGCAGGCCTTGGAAATTACCAATTTGAACCTGCACCGGATCAGTAATCGGATTATTCAGGTACTGGTTTGCCACACCAACCACTCGTATAGTACGCCCTGAGAGAGGTAATCTCGGGACTTCTGCACTTCGAACTGTAGAGCGTGTAGCTCCTGTGTCGACCAAAAATGAAACCTTATAGCCCATTACTCTTCCCTCTACATATGGGCCTCTCTGATCCACCTCTAAAGATGCTGCAAGCCTGCACTCTTCACTGTCTGAGCTGTCATCTGACCAATCCTCATTCATGCCACTTTCACCTCGTAATGGGAATTGTTGCACAGTGTTGTTTTGATTGGTTACCTGGCCTGTGACCTGCTGAGGAAGCATCACCTGTTGCTGTCCCATCGGAGCTATGGGTAATTGCATTTGCTGTCTAGGCACCATAGGAATCTGCTGCTGCACTGGTTGCATTGATACTGACTGAAAACGTGGCATTTGCATCTGCTGCATGGGTTGTACCCCTGGCATTTTATACCAAATTATTCTGAAAATTCGGGTTTTGATGTCTCCCTTTTGGACCTCGTGGATTTTGTAATGCACCGACATTAATGCTTTGCTGAACTGCACCATCCTGCACAACATTCGGACAATCCCGCTTCCAATGCCCCACGCCCCCGCACGCGTGACATGGTGACATCCTTTTCATTCCTTGGCCGTCGTTTTGAATAACAACATTATTCATGTCCGAACCACGGTTCACAAACCCTCGACCTCTGCCTCTCGGCTGTGCCTGAAACACACCATTCATTTGCGGTTGTTGCTGTATCATTTGCTGAACTCAATTTCCCTGTATTCCAGCTTGTGCAGCCCTTATCTGCATCACGATCACTTTCTCCTTCAACTTTTTCTGCTTCAACTCAATCTCATCACTACAGTATTTCGCATACTGCAACACTTCATCAATCGGTTTAGCTTGCCAACAAATCAAATGATTCTTAATCATCTGGCTGACCTCCGGTCTCAGCCCTTCGACGAATCTAAACACAAGGTGATTCATGTCCTTCGGTTCGATAGTCTCAGTACCACTGTAATGTTTGAAGGCTTTTAATAATCTCTCGTAATACGCATGTATTGACTCCTTAACCTCTTGAGAGGTCCGGTCGATTTTCTGCCAATCGGTCACCTTCGGCGACACCTTTTGTTTCAAGAACTCAATTACTTTATGATAATATTTCATCACCTCTTCTGAAGGTGCTCCAGTCACCTTATCTCTTGCCGGCTCCTTTGTGGGCCAATCTACCCCTCTCTTGCACTCGAGCCACAAATCCGGCGGAACAATAATCTCAAACAAAGTATTCAAGTCTTCCCAGAGACACTTTGCAAGCTTCACGAACCTAGACGTCTGTTGATACCACTCGATCGGCTTCTCTCTTAGCCTAGGATAAGCATTCGTAAAGGATAAAATGTCTCCTCTAGTCCATGGCACATGCACTAAAACACCACCAGCTGTCTCTTTCACAGGTAAGAATTTTACTGAATCTAGATTAGGTGTGGTCCTAACTTCATTGGACCCTGGACTATCTCCCTTTCCCTTATCTTTTTTCTTTGCCCATCGGCCTTCCCATTTCTCTAATGCAACCTAAATCTGTGCACTTTGCAACAGTTCTCTCAGGTGTGCCTTCATGACTGCAGATCTCATGTGTTCAAAATCTTTGGAGTCAAAATCTAATCTGTAACTTCTTTTCAGATGTTAAGTATTTCCGATATCGATGTTGTATTTATCTGCCAGATTCGCTAACCTCTGATGTACTTTGCCTACCTCTTTAGTAATTTTGGGACATAAGTATCTCAATTCTGCCTCAGTGTATGATTCCAACCTATTTATTCCCATCGTTCCTTCCACTAACTCGGCAGCTTCTGCCCCTAGTCGTACAAAATTCAGGTATTCGTCTTGTTTTTCTTTTTCAGGTTCAAGTGTGGTTACTGTAGTCTTTTGTGAGGTACAAGTTTTCTCTAACCATTCATTTAACTGTTGTATTGTAAAACCCTGCAGTGAAATGTTCCCTGCATGTATCATTGGAGAGTGTGAAGTATTTGTACTCATCGTTTGGGGAGTTAAAACTCCCAACCCTGCTTGACGCATTGCTTTGAGAGGTGCCCCTACTGGACTAAGGTCCATCAAGGGTCTTAGTGACTCATTAACTTGCTCTCCCGTGGCCATTATCTTTGGAGTTCTCATAGGCCCTCCTCTTATCGCTTCCTGAGTCATAACTCCCTGATCACACGTCCCTGTTTTATCTTGCGCATATAATGGCACTGGGGGACCAACAGTAATAGGTAACGATATAGCGGCAGGTGTCTGACCTGAACTCAGACTTCTTGGAGCTGCAACACTATAGGTCTGTTCCAATGTACCCGGTACAGGTACTGACGGTGGTCCTGCTACAGGATTATACCCAGGTATCAGCTGTGGCGGTTGAGACACTAGCTTCGGGGTCGATTCAATCTGTATTAACTTTGGCTTTGTGTATATCGGGTCTGGCGGCACTATCAAGTTCGTAGTAGTCTCAAGCACTGGGACATCAGGGTAAATTCCCTTTATCTGCGGTGGAGGCTGCAACTGTATCGGCAAGTCTGGTGCAGTAGGTACACTGACACCATTCTGTATCAAAGCTGTATCGCTAGTCTGTACCGTATCAGTAACTCCCTTCTCCTGCTTCTGGTTCCCAGGATCCAAGATAGTACTTGGAGCGCTGTCGCTCACCGCATACGGTGGTGGACGATCATGTAACAATCTATCCATAAATTCCTCATCATCTGAATCATCTTCCTCTTCCCAGGACCTCTTATTTTCTTTAGTTTGGCCAGAATCTTTGTTGGTTTTACAAGAGGCTTTCTTTCCCTGTGTCTCTTCTCCCTGGGTTATTGCCGGAAATAACTTAAACCCATCCACGATTCCCCTTCTCCACATTTTATTCTCATTGTCCCACCTAGCTTCTGCATATGATTTTTCTGCCCTTCTCAGCCTCCTCTGAAACCTTTCTTGTCTGTGTCTAAGAGCCATTAAGTCCCAAATCGCTAAAGCCTCATATTGTGCCGGTCTCGGAGGTGGCTTCTGTGTACTTAACATCCACCTCAGGTTTTCTAATACCTTTGGATTAAACGCCCCATGCTCTGGAAACGCTAAACACCCTTCTTTTCCGTTAATTTGCGCCACTGTTTCATCCATAAACAAGGTGCAACACCTTTTTCTTCCATCACTATGTAAGCCGGAGTACCCTCAGGTGGTGTAGGTTCCCCATCAGTTGCTACAATATACACATCTCCCTTTAGAGCGCTCTTGAATGCCTTGACAAAATTCATTTTTGCGATTATTTATTTCGTATTTAATCAGAAATGGCTTAGTTCCCAGGAAACTCTTCACCTGCCCTTTTCTCAACCTATTGCCTCTCACGGACGGCAGCCAATCCGTGCGCGACCCCTCTCGGCATCTGACCTACTGTATCTCAGCGCGGCACCACTGACGTCACACTCACACACACTGTAGCTGAAAAAGTCTTGCGGCTCGTCCACTCTTCACTGACCCCTACAACTCATACAAGCTAATGCGAATTATTGCGAGCACCTTAAATTGACAACACAAAATCTGTCGGTTTACTACAGGAAGGGTAACACATTCGCTTCAGAACTTTACCGAGATTTCACTTGAAGCCTCGGCCGCTACTCTCTCCTTCTCAGTTCCCACATACGCAAGCAGAATTCGACCTGCAAATCCTACTCTCGACTTGTCAATGACTCCTTCTAGTGCACTTTAGAATTTGTCAAATCTTCATCGAAGGTTTCACACATACATCATAACTCAAACTTGACTTGTCAACCACGCCCGATTGACCTATTAAACCGCACAGATTACAACATAAACCACATTTATCATCATACTCCGGAGTCTTAGACCTCAACAGGTCCGTACACGATAGTCAACCACGTGGATAATTTTTAGCAACAAGCGCTACATACACATGAAGTATGCCAACTTCCCTACTCTCATACTGTGGAGTACGCCTACTCCTGCTAAACAACACTCAATTTGGCCTAAATACACACAAAATTTTCACAACCACCTGCAAGATGCATAAGCTTAAGCAAGCGCAAAGACCCTAAACACACATACTATGGCGCCGAGAACATTCCCAACTCATTTAGGCAGGCTCCGAGATCCCGGGAAAGCCATGGCGAACCTAGCAACCCATCATCTCTCCAAATTGCATTATCACAGAAAAACAAATTAAACAATGAAACTCCGTCCTAGGGCCCCCAACGGCCAAACCGTCCCTCTGCTACCAGAACTGTTAACGCGTCCTTCTATGTTAATTTGTACACATCAGGGCTCGTTTTAGGCCGATGAATCTTTTGACCCAGTGGTGAGACACCGTAAGACGAGATAACTGATCAATATATCAATCAATATATTAATAATATTTTCAACATATATCACCACAATATATTTCACTTTAGACATTAGTAAACCTTCGGCGCAACCATGACCTTTCAGTCATGAATAACCACACCTTACTGAAGTTTTGTGAATTTTATTCCCTATTGATTACAATCTAATAGCAAATGTATTAATCTCAAAACCAAGAACCAAAAGAGCATAATCACAATATGGTAATAATGCAAGGATCACAGACATAAGATAGTAATCTGAAGATGAACAAATCTAGACACCTAAAACCTCATATATGTTTAGTTCAGCATAGCACCACGTCAGTCATGTTAGTCACGTCAGTCAAGATGAAATCCCTCATCTAACCACAATTAGCATCAGCATGATGGACTTCATGCAAAACAATTTAGAACATCAATTTAGAAAACTTCTAACTAGGGTCTCTAGTCAAAAATACACAGCAGTTGGTACCTAGAAAGAAAAGGCAAACAAATTAATTTCCATTAGCAACAGTATAATTACCCTCCTCGAAATAGGTCAGCATACAGGATCAGTCTTCGTCTTCAGGACATCAGTTAGATCGCCGACAGTCTATCTAATCTAAGGGCTAGGGGCACTTCCCTCATAAGGAGGAAAATGTAAAGGGACTACTAAGGGTGAGGATGGTTTTGTCTAAGTCTCAAATCACCAAATAGAGTGACAGAGTTTCTGGATGCAATCGATATCATTCCCTACCTAATGCCCTTGTCCCTTGTGTCATGAGTTTTTATCCCTTTTTTGTAATACATTCCCCCAAAATTCTATTGTACAGTCACTACACCCCACTATCTGTAACCTATCAAATTATACATTATGTAATGCACTTGTCATTTTATGATAGCTCATAACACTTTGATTGGTCTTCATAATTGACGTTTTTTTGTAGGTGGCACATCCAGGGTTACTTCATTTTCTGGCACGTTCTTCGGGTCAAGAGTTCTCTTTTCCGTGATTCAATGTCCTTGAAAGTGTCCATATTTGTTGCAAAGCTTATAATTTTTATACTAAAGCTTCTAGCATGCGGATGGGAATATAACTGTCAATGATACAATAAGCGGAGAAAAAAACAAATGCTGGGTCATGGCCTTTTGCAAGTCAGCACACTGGAGAAACAGAAAAATATGCTTTAATATGAGAGCTACACAGCTAGTTTTCGACTCACGCTAACTTAAGCTTATGGATTCTAATAAATGCAATCTTCGTACGTGTTAACATATTCAATTAATAATAATATAAGCAATTATTTCTTACAGTCGACATTAGTTTATGCATGTGGAAAATTCTCCATGTTTAAAATACGTTTCAATGAATAATATTATTAATGCAGCATTTGTTAAATATAAGCATTTCACATCTAAAATAGGTAATGTTTAAACTACGCTCTCTCAGGTATTTACATTTTTAGGGCTCTATTTGGGGCAGAAACAGCATCACACTCTCCCTATCCCAGCCTCCCACTGGGTACAGTAGGAATTTGTCCTAGTTATTCTGGAATCTGGGGGAGCTACCAAATATATCCCAAGACATCTCTCAGTTGGGCCATCGATTGGTCCGGGTGCATCAGGTTAAGTAAGATATCATCTGCCTATAGTGAAATACTCTCCTACCATCCCATTGTACCTGGCCATCCTCATACTTGTGCATCTACATGTACCAATGATGCTAGGGCCTCTATTGCCAACTCAAACAGCATCAGTGACAGGGGGCATCCTTGCCTAGTCCCCCTCTTTACTGGGAAACCCTTGGATACTCTGTCATTCAATTTCACTCTGGTCCTAGGTGCCTCAAATATCAGTCTAACCCATTTAATATAAGTGGGCTCAAACCCCATTTTTTCTAAAATTCCAAACAAGTATGGCCACTCAACCAAATCAAATGCCTTCTTGGCATCTAGTGACACAAACACTCTCTGGTTGCCCAGTCTCTCCACCTTTATTTTGTTTTTTGTAACATTTGAAGGTTTAGTTTAGTTGACTGATCAGGTATAAATCCACCAGATTGGTGATTACCTCTCGCAGTCTGTTTGCAAAGACTTTTGCTAAGATCTTGGTGTCATCATTTAGCAGTGATGTGGGCATATATTACTCACACTGGTTTCTGGGTTTGCCTGCTCTGGGTACTAGAACTACAGTTGCTGTTCTCTGGTCTTCTGAGAAGTCCTTCTTTATAAAGGGGACGTGTGCATGGCTGTTGTGGAGGTGTCTGCCAGTAAGATGTGTGTTCTACTAGGTGTGGTGGTGATGCTGTGGATAAGGATGTAGTGCATGCAAGTATGAGTGGAGACGCAACTGGGAGGGAGGTGGAGGAGGAGGAGGAGGGGCAGATAGTGGAAATAGTGGATGCTGTTGTGTCAGCAACTGGATGGTGTTTGTGTGAGTGCCTGTGTGGATGATGTGTGATGCTTGTGTTTGTCTGTGTGCTTCTTGTGTTTTTATCTGTGTGTATGGCTGTCTCTATGTGTGCTTGGGATGGGTGAAGGGAGTGGGGTGCCGGAAGGGGTAGAGGTGGTGGAAGGGGGGAAGGAAAAACCAGGGACACTGGCTGCCATCAAAGAGAAGGCCAGAGCCTGAAAAGATCTCTGTAGGCAGACATGACACCATGAATGCCTTCCAGGTATGCACTGCATTGCTGCATCTGGGATGCTAGCCCCTGGATGGCATTCACAATGGTTGTCTACCCTACCAAGATGGTTCTCAGGAGGTCAATAGCCTCCTCCGTGAGGGCAGCAGGGCTGACTGGGGCAGGGGATAAGGTGCCTGGGGCGAAGGAGATGCCCACCCTCCTGGGTGAGCGGGCACGGGCAACTTGGTGAGGAACAACTGGGAGGGAGGTGATGGAATCGTGGGTGGCAGATGATGATAAAGAATGGGTGGGCCCAGTAGGGTCCACCACCACCAGGGAGCTGCCATCAGAGGAGGTATCAGAGTCACTACCTGCAGTGGTAGGTGCCTCCCTCATGGTACTCCCCTCGCCCTCTAACCCACTGGTCCCCTTGGTGTCGGTAGACTCTGCCTCCTTGGAACCGTGGGTTGCTACATCCCCACTCGCTGTTGCCTCAGCTCCCTTGCCAGATGATGCTAATGTACATAGGGGCACAAGAGAATAGGGGAGGGGGAAACAAAACAAGAAAGAAGCATGTCAAATCCTGCAATTATGTAAATGTTTGGTCACAGGCACTCCCACCCAGGTCAGGCACAAACCCTCAGCAGACACAACGTACATTATGAATGTGCCCCTGACTAGCAGGCATGACCCCAGCATATACCATATAACCTTCCTGAAACACGACTCTGATACACTGTGTGAAGTACACCCATAATATACCATGCCAAGCCAATGCAATTACAAGTGCATAAGGCCACAATGAATACCAGATGACAAAAAGGGGACCCCTCATAGGCCTGCAGACCCTGCCAAAACTAGCTATGACACTATACCAAGGACGTGGAGGGGGGCAGGACTGCAGGGACACACCTGTCTAAGTGCCTGGCACCCCTTCCTCGTTGGTAGGCCTTCCCCAACTGGGCCTCTCGGGTCTTCCTGGCCCAGCACCGTAGGTCCTCCCACCGCTTTCTGCAGTGTGTGCTCTGCCGGTTGTAGATCCCCAGGGTCCGCACTTCCTTGGCGATGGCTTGCCACAGGCCTTTCTTTTGATGGGGGCTGACCTGCATGGGACACACAGAGCAAAGAAACAGACGTCAGTGTGGGTGTCCTGTACACAAATGCCATGCCCTTTCATACTGACATGGCCCATGGAGACATGCATATGAACAAATTACAAGCAGAAAGGGTCAGACAACCTACGACTGAGCAGTCACACATCGAGCACACATGCATACAGGCATCTGCCACAATCACACACATCTAAGGATGACAGATGGCAACTCACCTGCTCCTCTGGTCGTCTATACAACTTCACATACAGGGGTAGGACCCCGTCCACCAGCTTTTCCAACTCCTCCGTGGTGAAGGCAGGGGCCTGTTTCCCTGTGACACATGCCATCTCAGGTACCACATTCAGGACACAGCAGCACATGCAGTGGAGTACAACCCTTCACATGATGCAGGAGTCAAGTGTCAAGGGTCTGTCAGAATGGCGGTAAATACCGTGGCGGTGTGCACTGTCACCACCGGCGGTGATCATGATTGGCCCAGGTTCCCCACTGACAACCATGTAATCCAATGATCAGGTACACGGCGGTGAACACCGCCTACCGCCATGATGACTAACGCCAGTGGAATGAAGTCACTTCCACACTACCATACCTGGATGACAGGAGGCTGCCATTTTGCTTTCACCACGTCTCCATAGCCTGGCCAGGGGCCCCATCCATGGCCCCATTCTCTCTCCCCTTCATCGATTACTGACATGATTCTTTGATCCACATAAGTAGTCACGGTTGGGAGTGTGTATACAATGTGATGCCACTATAACAGAGAAACCTCAGCACACATTAGCCTGACGGTGTACCTCATTCTTTCTGTTTGTGTGCGTTACCTATGTGTCGCATTTTGAAAAAGACAGTGACATCATGTGATGCAAGTGTATGTTGACACTCAAAATGTGTTCTTTCCTCCCCCATAGGTATAGACCCATGAGGTGAGGGAGGGCACTATCTGTTCACAGACCCCTGGTAGATCTGGCCACTATGGAGGAACGTCACATCATTATCACCTGCCGACTTAATAGAGCTACAATCCTTGACCTCTGTGAATTAATGGATGCTGTTCTGAAGCTGGCCAAACGGAATCAGCATGCTATCCCTACAGCTGTGCAACTGCTATCTGTGCTCCATGTTTTGGCCACAGGCTCATTTCAGGTGACAGTGGCATGGCTGCAGGGGTTTCACAGCCAATGTTCAGCCACATCCCGTTCAATTTCCTGGATGCATTTGTTCAACACTTGCAAACTTAAGTCCAGTTTCCACAAAGGGCTGAACTCACTGCCATCAAATCTGGATTCTATGCCTTTGCTAACATCCCACATGATAGGTGCCACTGATGTAACCCACATAGCTCTCATACCCCCAAGAGTGAATGAACAGGTGTATAGGAATCGAAAGAACTATCACTCCATGAATGTACAATTGGTGTGTACTGCTGATCAGTACATTTCACATGTCAATGCCGGGTTCCGAGGATCAGTCCATGATTCTTTTGTCCTGAGAAACATCAGTGTGCCACACGTGATGGGACAACTACAGGGGGACAGAGCTTGGCTCATAGGTGAGTGTGTATTACAGTTACATAGCTGACAGCCACGCTGTATGCAAGTAAAACCTGTTTGCTCAAGTACTCTTTCGCCTACTTTTGCAGGTGATTCTGGCTACCCCACTTGCAATGGCTACTGGCACCTGTGAGGAATCCCAGGACAGATGCAGAGAGGAATTATAATGAGGCCCATGGCCGTACCAGAAGGGTGATAGAGCACACTAAAGGACTCCTGAAGGCAAGATTTTGTTCCCTCCATCTCTCTGGAGGATCCCTGTGCTACGTCCCTGACAAAGTGTGTAAGATAGTGGTGGCCTCCTGCATGCTGCACAACTTGGCTGTAAAGAAAGCTAACCCCCTTCTGGAAGACTGTCCAACCAGCCCTGCAACCTCAGAGGAGGGATGAGAGTAATGATGAGGAAGAAGAGGGGGAAGATCTCAACTCCAGGACCCAGCTAATCCAGCTATACATCCAGTGACTCTAAGGTACTGTTCAATGATGCTGATGTCTTCACTGCATAGTTTCACTCTGACTCAGGTAATAAGTACTGTGGTGTTTTTTGTCAGTGACAATGCTAAATCATGACTGTAGTGACATGTGCCAGGGAATGCAATATTAGGTACAGTGTGACATAGTGCAGGCACTACAGTGTGTTAAATCCCGTCCTGCAATAAAAGTGGGATTATGATAGTAACTGGCTAATGGATTCATATTTACAATTGATCCCTCATATTGATTAATGACATAATTTGAGTGCATAGTTGTATTTATTCAATGGCAAGATATACATAAGAGTTGGGGCAGAGAAAGGGAGTGGGCACATGTTGAAATACATACTCAGGGACATATGCTCAGCTGTTGCACTGGGATATAGTCCATGTGGCCATTGGAAGATGGTGTGATGGCAGTGGCATGTCAACAAGTTAGCTCAGTGTCACACAAGGGAGACAGTTCAGAGCAGAGTCACTTTCTGGCTCTGGGCTTGGCCTTGGTTGGTGTTTCAGTAGCATATCTGGGTCTGAGGGCACGTTTGTGAAGGTGCAGCTGGGCTGCCGGGGTATGGGTGCTGGTGTCCTGTGAGTCCTCTGGCAGTGCCACCAGTCCAGTGGATGCTGCAGATGTAGATGGCAGGGGAGTGTCCTGGCTAGTGGTAGGGGCTTGCAGGTGGGTGGAGGACTCAGGCTGGTTGTAGTACTGGTGCTGCAGCACCCCTGCAATGGAGGCCATGGTGGCATTGAGCTTATTCCATTGCTCCATGGACTCCTGGTGGTGTGCTATCTGCAGCCTCTGATTCTGCTCTGGGGTGGCCAGGATCCGGCCCATCCTGTCCTGGGTATGGTGGTATGCTCCCAGGACTTCAGAAATCACCTCCTGGGCTGCTGCATCCATCCTTTGGCCACCCCTCTGGGCCACTGATGCCCTCCCACTGGCCCTATCCCCCTGTTGCTGTGTCCCCTGCACAGGTCTGGCAGACCCAATTGCACTGGGCCTTTCATCATCCTGCCTGTTGGTGGGTGGAGAGGCCTCTGTACATGTGGGCAACCAGTCCCGGCCGGGAGACACTGGTGCGGGGTCGTTTGGCCAGAGATGATGATGGTGGCTGAGTGGTAGGGGTGTCAGTGGTGTCCTGGGTGGGGCTTCTGGAGGGTGACAGTCCAGGACTGTGCGATGGGCCAGGGATTTCCTCTGTGTCCAGACATCCATCTGCACTCTTGTGAGTGGGGCCTCCATCTTCAGGTGGAGGACTGGCCTTCCTTGGCGTCTCCATCCGGGTGGCATGTGTGGTGGTACCTGTGTGTAAGAGAATAGGGATCTGGGTGTCCTGTACTTTTTTGGCAATTTCTGCACTGGTCTGCACTATTTGATGCTTATATTCCCCTGTAGTGGCATGTAAGGTCCCTTTGTGTACTTTTTGGTGCATTCTTTGGTGGGGGTAGAGGTGCATTGTGGGTGCTGTAGTGCCACTGGGATTCCATGGAGGGGTAGGTGACTGTGCACAGGGGGCTGGATGGTGATTTGTTTGGGGTATTCTGAGCATGCAGGAGACTTGGATGTGGGTGTTGTGGACTGGGTAGGGGATGGGGTCCTGGTGGTAGTGAGGGGACAGGTTGATACATGCATTACAGGTGTGGTGACTGTTAAGATATTGTAGTTGACTTACCTGAGTCCAGTGCTCCAGTGGGTCTGGTGAGTCCCATCGGGTGCAGGATAGCCAGGACCTTCTCCTCCCAGTTGGTGTATTTGGTGGAGGTGGGGGATCACCACCAGTCTTCTGTACGGCGATGTTGTGCCTGGATGCCATGGACTGCACCTTCCTGCGCACATCGTTCCATCTCTTCCTGATGTCCTCCCCTGTGCGTGGATGGTTTCCCACAGCATTGACCTCGTTGACTATCCTCTGCCATAGCTCCATCTTCCTGGCCACGAGTGTCTGCTGCACCAGTGCCCTGAATAGTTGTGGCTACACCCTGAATATTTTGTCCACAATGGTCCTTAACTCCCTGTCTGTGAAGCGGGGGTGCTTAGGGGGTGCCATGGTGTGTGTCGTGGGTAGTGTGTTTTAGGTGTATTGGTGAGGGTGCTGTTGCGTGGTTGGGTGTGTGGCTTGTGACGGTGTTTGGGGTATGTATGAGTTTTGGTGGTGCATTTGTGTGTTTGACTTGTGTGATATTGAGTTCAGTGTATGCGTGTTGTGTTGTCAATATCTGTTGTGCTATTGGTGTTGCAAAGGATTGTGGGGTGTGTATGTTTTATAGTGTTTTGGATGTATGCCAGGTGTGGGTTTCAAACTTGCCAATGTGTGCATTTGTTGTTGGTGGGTCCCATTGCTGGTCGTGGCAGTCCATACTGCCAATAGTCGTTCGACATTCACTGTCCGCCAAGCTGATTTGTGCATCATTATTTGGTGGGCGGAGGATTTGTCTGCATGGTGGTGGCGGGGTGGCATGTACTGCCTTCCCGCCGTCGTTGGCCCTGGCGGTAGGTGGAGGTTACAGGATTTTTTGAGGTTTGCCTTTTTGGCATCATTATTCAGCGGTGTACAGTTGATACAGCTGTATCGGCAAGTCTGGTGCAGTAGGTACACTGACACCATTCTGTATCAAAGCTGTATCGCTAGTCTGTACCGTATCAGTAACTCCCTTCTCCTGCGTCTGGTTCCCAGGATCCAAGATAGTACTTGGAGCGCTGTCGCTCACCGCATACGGTGGTGGACGATCATGTAACAATCTATCCATAAATTCCTCATCATCTGAATCATCTTCCTCTTCCCAGGACCTCTTATTTTCTTTAGTTTGGCCAGAATCTTTGTTGGTTTTACAAGAGGCTTTCTTTCCCTGTGTCTCTTCTCCCTGGGTTATTGCCAGAAATAACTTAAACCCATCCACGATTGCCCTTCTCCACATTTTATTCTCATTGTCCCACCTAGCTTCTGCATATGATTTTTCTGCCCTTCTCAGCCTCCTCTGAAACCTTTCTTGTCTGTGTCTAAGAGCCATTAAGTCCCAAATCGCTAAAGCCTCATATTGTGCCGGTCTCGGAGGTGGCTTCTGTGTACTTAACATCCACCTCAGGTTTTCTAATACCTTTGGATTAAACGTCCCATGCTCTGGAAACGCTAAACACCCTTCTTTTTCCGTTAATTTGCGCCACTGTTTCATCCATAAACAAGGTGCAACACCTTTTTCTTCCATCACTATGTAAGCCGGAGTACCCTCAGGTGGTGTAGGTTCCCCATCAGTTGCTACAATATACACATCTCCCTTTAGAGCGCTCTTGAATGCCTTGACAAAATTCATTTTTGCGATTATTTATTTCGTATTTAATCAGAAATGGCTTAGTTCCCAGGAAACTCTTCACCTGCCCTTTTCTCAACCTATTGCCTCTCACGGACGGCAGCCAATCCGTGCGCGACCCCTCTCGGCATCTGACCTATCTCAGCGCGGCACCACTGACGTCACACTCACACACACTGTAGCTGAAAAAGTCTTGCGGCTCGTCCACTCTTCACTGACCCCTACAACTCATACAAGCTAATGCGAATTATTGCGAGCACCTTAAAATGACAACACAAAATCTGTCGGTTTACTACAGGAAGGGTAAAACATTCGCTTCAGAACTTTACCGAGATTTCACTTGAAGCCTCGGCCGCTACTCTCTCCTTCTCAGTTCCCACATACGCAAGCAGAATTCGACCTGCAAATCCTACTCTCGACTTGTCAATGACTCCTTCTAGTGCACTTTAGAATTTGTCAAATCTTCATCGAAGGTTTCACACATACATCATAACTCAAACTTGACTTGTCAACCACGCCCGATTGACCTATTAAACCGCACAGATTACAACATAAACCACATTTATCATCATACTCCGGAGTCTTAGACCTCAACAGGTCCGTACACGATAGTCAACCACGTGGATAATTTTTAGCAACAAGCGCTACATACACATGAAGTATGCCAACTTCCCTACTCTCATACTGTGGAGTACGCCTACTCCTGCTAAACAACACTCAATTTGGCCTAAATACACACAAAATGTTCACAACCACCTGCAAGATGCATAAGCTTAAGCAAGCGCAAAGACCCTAACCACACATACTATGGCGCCGAGAACATTCCCAACTCATTTAGGCAGGCTCCGAGATCCCGGGAAAGCCATGGCGAACCTAGCAACCCATCATCTCTCCAAATTGCATTATCACAGAAAAACAAATTAAACAATGAAACTCCGTCCTAGGGCCCCCAAGGGCCAAACCGTCCCTCTGCTACCAGAACTGTTAACGCGTCCTTCTATGTTAATTTGTACACATCAGGGCTCGTTTTAGGCCGATGAATCTTTTGACCCAGTGGTGAGACACCGTAAGACGAGATAACTGATCAATATATCAATCAATATATTAATAATATTTTCAACATATATCACCACAATATATTTCACTTTAGACATTAGTAAACCTTCGGCGCAACCATGACCTTTCAGTCATGAATAACCACACCTTACTGAAGTTTTGTGAATTTTATTCCGTATTGATTACAATCTAATAGCAAATGTATTAATCTCAAAACCAAGAACCAAAAGAGCATAATCACAATATGGTAATAATGCAAGGATCACAGACATAAGATAGTAATCTGAAGATGAACAAATCTAGACACTTAAAACCTCATATATGTTTAGTTCAGCATAGCACCACGTCAGTCATGTTAGTCACGTCAGTCAAGATGAAATCCCTCATCTAACCACAATTAGCATCAGCATGTTGGACTTCATGCAAAACAATTTAGAACATCAATTTAGAAAACTTCTAACTAGGGTCTCTAGTCAAAAATACACAGCAGTTGGTACCTAGAAAGAAAAGGCAAACAAATGAATTTCCATTAGCAACAGTATAATTACCCTCCTCGAAATAGGTCAGCATACAGGATCAGTCTTCGTCTTCAGGACATCAGTTAGATCGCCGACAGTCTATCTAATCTAAGGGCTAGGGGCACTTCCCTCATAAGGAGGAAAATGTAAAGGGACTACTAAGGGTGAGGATGGTTTTGTCTAAGTCTCAAATCACCAAATAGAGTGACAGAGTTTCTGGATGCAATCAATATCATTCCCTACCTAATGCCCTTGTCCCTTGTGTCATGAGTTTTTATCCCTTTTTTGTAATACATTCCCCCAAAATTCTATTGTACAGTCACTACACCCCACTATCTGTAACCTATCAAATTATACATTAAGTAATGCACTTGTCATTTTATGATAGCTCATAACACTTTGATTGGTCTTCATAATTGACGTTTTTTCGTAGGTGGCACATCCGGGGTTACTTCATTTTCTGGCACGTTCTTCGGGTCAAGAGTTCTCTTTTCCGTGATTCAATGTCCTTGAAAGTGTCCATATTTGTTGCAAAGCTTATAATTTTTATACTAAAGCTTCTAGCATGCGGATGGGAATATAACTGTCAATGATACAATAAGCGGAGAAAAAAACAAATGCTGGGTCATGGCCTGTTGCAAGTCAGCACACTGGAGAAACAGAAAAATATGCTTTAATATGAGAGCTACACAGCTAGTTTTCGACTCATGCTAACTTAAGCTTATGGATTCTAATAAATGCAATCTTCGTACGTGTTAACATATTCAATTAATAATAATATAAGCAATTATTTCTTACAGTCGACATTAGTTTATGCATGTGAAAAATTCTCCACGTTTAAAATACGTTTCAATTAATAATATTATTAATGCAGCATTTGTTAAATATAAGCATTTCACATCTAAAATAGGTAATGTTTAAACTACGCTCTCTCAGGTATTTACATTTTTAGGGCTCTATATGGGGCAGAAACAGCATCACACTCTCCCTATCCCAGCCTCCCACTGGGTACAGTAGGAATTTGTCCTAGTTATTCTGGAATCTGGGGTAGCTACCAAATATATCCCAAGACATCTCTCAGTCGGGCCATCGATTGGTCCGGGTGCATCAGGTTAAGTAAGATATCATCTGCCTATAGTGAAATACTCTCCTACCATCCCATTGTACCTGGCCATCCTCATACTTGTGCATCTACATGTACCAATGCTGCTAGGGCCTCTATTGCCAACTCAAACAGCATCAGTGACAGGGGGCATCCTTGCCTAGTCCCCCTCTTTACTGGGAATCCCTTGGATACTCTGTCATTCAATTTCACTCTGGTCCTAGGTGCCTCAAATATCAGTCTAACCCATTTAATATAAGTGGGCTCAAACCCAATTTTTTCTAAAATTCCAAACAAGTATGGCCACTCAACCAAATCAAATGCCTTCTTGGCATCTAGTGACACAAACACTCTCTGGTTGCCCAGTCTCTCCACCTTTATTTTGTTTTTTGTAACATTTGAAGGTTTAGTTTAGTTGACTGATCAGGTATAAATCCACCAGATTGGTGATTACCTCTCGCAGTCTGTTTGCAAAGACTTTTGCTAAGATCTTGGTGTCATCATTTAGCAGTGATGTGGGCATATATTACTCACACTGGTTTCTGGGTTTGCCTGCTCTGGGTACTAGAACTACAGTTGCTGTTCTCTGGTCTTCTGAGAAGTCCTTCTTTATAAAGGGGACGTGTGCATGGCTGTTGTGGAGGTGTCTGCCAGTAAGATGTGTGTTCTACTAGGTGTGGTGGTGATGCTGTGGATAAGGATGTAGTGCATGCAAGTATGAGTGGAGACGCAACTGGGAAGGAGTTGGAGGAGGAGGAGGGGCAGATAGTGGAAATAGTGGATGCTGTTGTGTCAGCAACTGGATGGTGTTTGTGTGAGTGCCTGTGTGGATGATGTGTGATGCTTGTGTTTGTCTGTGTGCTTCTTGTGTTTTTATCTGTGTGCATGGCTGTCTCTATGTGTGCTTGGGATGGGTGAAGGGAGTGGGGTGCCGGAAGGGGTAGAGGTGGTGGAAGGGGGGAAGGAAAAACCAGGGACACTGGCTGCCATCAAAGAGAAGGCCAGAGCCTGAAAAGATCTCTGTAGGCAGACATGACACCATGAATGCCTTCCAGGTATGCACTGCATTGCTGCATTTGGGATGCTAGCCCCTGGATGGCATTCACAATGGTTGTCTACCCTACCGAGATGGTTCTCAGGAGGTCAATAGCCTCCTCCGTGAGGGCAGCAGGGCTGACTGGGGCAGGGGATAAGGTGCCTGGGGCGAAGGAGATGCCCACCCTCCTGGGTGAGCGGGCACGGGCAACTTGGTGAGGAACAACTGGGAGGGAGGTGATGGAATCGGGGGTGGCAGATGATGATAAAGAATGGGTGGGCCCAGTAGGGTCCACCACCACCAGGGAGCTGCCATCAGAGGAGGTATCAGAGTCACTACCTGCAGTGGTAGGTGCCTCCCTCATGGTACTCCCCTCGCCCTCTAACCCACTGGTCCCCTTGGTGTCGGTAGACTCTGCCTCCTTGGAACCGTGGGTTTCTACATCCCCACTCGCTGTTGCCTCAGCTCCCTTGCCAGATGATGCTAATGTACATAGGGGCACAAGAGAATAGGGGAGGGGGAAACAAAACAAGAAAGAAGCATGTCAAATCCTGCAATTATGTAAATGTTTGGTCACAGGCACTCCCACCCAGGTCAGGCATAAACCCTCAGCAGACACAACGTACATTATGAATGTGCCCCTGACTAGCAGGCATGACCCCAGCATATACCATATAACCTTCCTGAAACACGACTCTGATACACTGTGTGAAGTACACCCATAATATACCATGCCAAGCCAATGCAATTACAAGTGCATAAGGCCACAATGAATACCAGATGACAAAAAGGGGACCCCTCATAGGCCTGCAGACCCTGCCAAAACTAGCTATGACACTATCCCAAGGACGTGGAGGGGGGCAGGACTGCAGGGACACACCTGTTTAAGTGCCTGGCACCCCTTCCTCGTTGGTAGGCCTTCCCCAACTGGGCCTCTCGGGTCTTCCTGGCCCAGCACCGTAGGTCCTCCCACCGCTTTCTGCAGTGTGTGCTCTGTCGGTTGTAGATCCCCAGGGTCCGCACTTCCTTGGCGATGGCTTGCCACAGGCCTTTCTTTTGATGGGGGCTGACCTGCATGGGACACACAGAGCAAAGAAACAGACGTCAGTGTGGGTGTCCTGTACACAAATGCCATGCCCTTTCATACTGACATGGCCCATGGAGACATGCATATGAACAAATTACAAGCAGAAAGGGTCAGACAACCTACGACTGAGCAGTCACACATCGAGCACACATGCATACAGGCATCTGCCACAATCACACACATCTAAGGATGACAGATGGCAACTCACCTGCTCCTCTGGTCGTCTATACAACTTCACATACAGGGGTAGGACCCCGTCCACCAGCTTTTCCAACTCCTCCGTGGTGAAGGCAGGGGCCTGTTCCCCTGTGACACATGCCATCTCAGGTACCACATTCAGGACACAGCAGCACATGCAGTGGAGTACAACCCTTCACATGATGCAGGAGTCAAGTGTCAAGGGTCTGTCAAAATGGCGGTAAATACTGTGACGGTGTGCACTGTCACCACCGGCGGTGATCATGATTGGCCCAGGTTCCCCACTGACAACCATGTAATCCAATGATCAGGTACACGGTGGTGAACACCGCCTACCGCCATGATGACTAACGCCAGTGGAATGAAGTCACTTCCACACTACCATACCTGGATGACAGGAGGCTGCCATTTTGCTTTCACCACGTCTCCATAGCCTGGCCAGGGGCCCCATCCATGGCCCCATTCTCTCTCCCCTTCATCGATTACTGACATGATTCTTTGATCCAGATAAGTAGTCATGGTTGGGAGTGTGTATACAATGTGATGCCACTATGACAGAGAAACCTCAGCACACATTAGCCTGACGGTGTACCTCATTCTTTCTGTTTGTGTGCGTTACCTATGTGTCGCATTTTGAAAAAGACAGTGACATCATGTGATGCAAGTGTATGTTGACACTCAAAATGTGTTCTTTCCTTCCCCATAGGTATAGACCCATGAAGTGAGGGAGGGCCCTATCTGTTCACAGACCCCTGGTAGATCTGGCCACTAAGGAGGAACGTCACATCATTATCACCTGCCGACTTAATAGAGCTACAATCCTTGACCTCTGTGAATTAATGGATGCTGTTCTGAAGCTAGCCAAACGGAATCAGCATGCTATCCCTACAGCTGTGCAACTGCTATCTGTGCTCCATGTTTTGGCCACAGGCTCATTTCAGGTGACAGTGGCATGGCTGCAGGGGTTTCACAGCCAATGTTCAGCCACATCCCGTTCAATTTCCTGGATGCATTTGTTCAACACTTGCAAACTTAAGTCCAGTTTCCACAAAGCGCTGAACTCACTGCCATCAAATCTGGATTCTATGCCTTTGCTAATATCCCACATGATAGGTGCCACTGATGTAACCCACATAGCTCTCATACCCCCAAGAGTGAATGAACAGGTGTATAGGAATCGAAAGAACTATCACTCCATGAATGTACAATTGGTGTGTACTGCTGATCAGTACATTTCACATGTCAATGCCGGGTTCCGAGGATCAGTCCATGATTCTTTTGTCCTGAGAAACAGCAGTGTGCCACACGTGATGGGACAACTACAGGGGGACAGAGCTTGGCTCATAGGTGAGTGTGTATTACAGTTACATAGCTGACAGCCACGCTGTATGCAAGTAAAACCTGTTTGCTCAAGTACTCTTTCGCCTACTTTTGCAGGTGATTCTGGCTACCCCACTTGCAATGGCTACTGGCACCTGTGAGGTATCCCAGGACAGATGCAGAGAGGAATTAGAATGAGGCCCATGGCCGTACCAGTAGGGTGATAGAGCACACTAAAGGACTCCTGAAGGCAAGATTTTGTTCCCTCCATCTCTCAGGAGGACCCCTGTGCTACGTCCCTGACAAGGTGTGTAAGATAGTGGTTGCCTCCTGCATGCTGCACAACTTGGCTGTAAAGAAAGCTAACCCCCTTCTGGAAGACTGTCCAACCAGCCCTGCAACCTCAGAGGAGGGATGAGAGTAATGATGAGGAAGAAGAGGGGGAAGATCTCAACTCCAGGACCCAGCTAATCCAGCTATACATCCAGTGACTCTAAGGTACTGTTCAATGATGCTGATGTCTTCACTGCATAGTTTCACTCTGACTCAGGTAATAAGTACTGTGGTGTTTTTTGTCAGTGACAATGCTAAATCATGACTGTAGTGACATGTGCCAGGGAATGCAATATTAGGTACAGTGTGACCTAGTGCAGGCACTACAGTGTGTTAAATCCCATCCTACAATAAAAGTGGGATTATGATAGTAACTGGCTAATGGATTCATATTTACAATTGATCCCTCATATTGATTAATGACATAATTTGAGTGCATAGTTGTATTTATTCAATGGCAAGATATACATAAGAGTTGGGGCAGAGAAAGGGAGTGGGCACATGTTGAAATACATACTCAGGGACATATGCTCAGCTGTTGCACTGGGATATAGTCCATGTGGCCATTGGAAGATGGTGTGATGGCAGTGGCATGTCAACAAGTTAGCTCAGTGTCACACAAGGGAGACAGTTCAGAGCAGAGTCACTTTCTGGCTCTGGGCTTGGCCTTGGTTGGTGTTTCAGTAGCATATCTGGGTCTGAGGGCACGTTTGTGAAGGTGCAGCTGGGCTGCCGGGGTATGGGTGCTGGTGTCCTGTGAGTCCTCTGGCAGTGCCACCAGACCAGTGGATGCTGCAGATGTAGATGGCAGGGGAGTGTCCTGGCTAGTGGTAGGGGCTTGCAGGTGGGTGGAGGACTCAGGCTGGTTGTAGTACTGGTGCTGCAGCACCCCTGCAATGGAGGCCATGGTGGCATTGAGCTTATTCCATTGCTCCATGGACTCCTGGTGGTGTGCTATCTGCAGCCTCTGATTCTGCTCTGGGGTGGCCAGGATCCGGCCCATCCTGTCCTGGGTATGGTGGTATGCTCCCAGGACTTCAGAAATCACCTCCTGGGCTGCTGCATCCATCCTTTGGCCACCCCTCTGGGCCACTGATGCCCTCCCACTGGCCCTATCCCCCTGTTGCTGTGTCCCCTGCACAGGTCTGGCAGACCCAATTGCACTGGGCCTTTCATCATCCTGCCTGTTGGTGGGTGGAGAGGCCTCTGTACATGTGGGCAACCAGTCCCGGCCGGGAGACACTGGTGCGGGGTCGTTTGGCCAGAGATGATGATGGTGGCTGAGTGGTAGGGGTGTCAGTGGTGTCCTGGGTGGGGCTTCTGGAGGGTGACAGTCCAGGACTGTGCGATGGGCCAGGGATTTCCTCTGTGTCCAGACATCCCTCTGCACTCTCGTGAGTGGGGCCTCCATCTTCAGGTGGAGGACTGGCCTTCCTTGGCGTCTCCATCCAGGTGGCATGTGTGGTGGTACCTGTGTGTAAGAGAATAGGGATCTGGGTGTCCTGTACTTTTTTGGCAATTTCTGCACTGGTCTGCACTATTTGATGCTTATATTCCCCTGTAGTGGCATGTAAGGTCCCTTTGTGTACTTTTTGGTGCATTCTTTGGTGGGGGTAGAGGTGCATTGTGGGTGCTGTAGTGCCACTGGGATTCCATGGAGGGGTAGGTGACTGTGCACAGGGGGCTGGATGGTGATTTGTTTGGGGTATTCTGAGCATGCAGGAGACTTGGATGTGGGTGTTGTGGTCTGGGTAGGGGATGGGGTCCTGGTGGTAGTGAGGGGACAGGTTGATACATGCATTACAGGTGTGGTGACTGTTAAGATATTGTAGTTGACTTACCTGAGTCCAGTGCTCCTGTGGGTCTGGTGAGTCCCATCGGGTGCAGGATAGCCAGGACCTTCTCCTCCCAGTTGGTGTATTTGGTGGAGGTGGGGGATCACCACCAGTCTTCTGTACAGCGATGTTGTGCCTGGATGCCATGGACTGCACCTTCCTGCGCACATCGTTCCATCTCTTCCTGATGTCCTCCCCTGTGCGTGGATGGTTTCCCACAGCATTGACCTCGTTGACTATCCTCTGCCTTAGCTCCATCTTCCTGGCCACGAGTGTCTGCTGCACCAGTGCCCTGAATAGTTGTGGCTACACCCTGAGTATTTTGTCCACAATGGTCCTTAGCTCCCTGTCTGTGAAGCGGGGGTGCTTAGGGGGTGCCATGGTGTGTGTTGTGGGTAGTGTGTTTTAGGTGTATTGGTGAGGGTGCTGTTGCGTGGTTGGGTGTGTGGCTTGTGACGGTGTTTGGGGTATGTATGAGTTTTGGTGGTGCATTTGTGTGTTTGACTTGTGTGATGTTGAGTTCAGTGTATGCGTGTTGTGTTGTCAATATCTGTTGTGCTATTGGTGTTGCAAAGGATTGTGGGGTGTGTATGTTTTATAGTGTTTTGGATGTGTGCCAGGTGTGGGTTTCAAACTTGCCAATGTGTGCATTTGTTGTTGGTGGGTCCCATTGCTGGTCGTGGCAGTCCATACTGCCAATAGTCGTTCGACATTCACTGTCCGCCAAGCTGATTTGTGCATCATTATTTGGTGGGCGGAGGATTTGTCTGCATGGTGGTGGCGGGGTGGCATGTACTGCCTTCCCGCCGTCGTTGGCCCTGGCGGTAGGTGGAGGTTACAGGATTTTTGGAGGTTTGCCTTTTTGGCATCATTATTCAGCGGTGTACAGTTCACCGCCACTGGAGGTCTTTTGTTCACCGTCAGCACGATGGTCGGCGGTGATTACCGCCAAGTTCATAATGAGGGCCATAGAGTTTAGAAGCAGTGGTTATTTCTACATTTCTGAATTTGTGGGTACCCTTAATATTAAATCATTTGGAGGGTATTTTTCAAAATGTGATCTTTCTTATACACTGATTTACATTTCAAAGGTATAAATGCAGTGAAATCCAATTGGTAATAACAAACTTTCTATTGTTCTATGCTCCCACATGTCACCCAATAAAAAGGTTCCTCACTTGTGTGGGTAGACCTTGTGCCCGTGACAGGAAATGGCCCAAAACGCAACATGGAAGCAGCACATTTTTCCACATAAAATTGACCCTCTTTTTCCAATGTGGGTAGCTCTAGATTTTGGATAATAGCTCAGCTGGCACGCAGGGAAACCTAGCCAACCTGTACATTTCTTCCAACTAGAAACCTAGGGGTATCCAGGGTGGGCTGACCTAAATGGCTCTTGCCACGATTTGTTACCCAGAATCCATTGCAAACCTCAAACTTTCACTAAAAACACATTTTCCTCCCATTTCTGTGATGGAAAGTTCTAGAATCCATGGTAACCACAAATGTCCTTTCACCTGGCATTGCCCAAGTCTCTGGATGAATATGATGCCTCACTTTTGTCAGTAGACCTAGTTCCCATTACAGGAAAAGGCCCAAAACGCTACATGGATGCAGTACATTTTTCTACTTAGAACTGACCCTCTTTTTTCAATGTGGGTAGCTCCAGGTTTTGGATTCAAGCTCAGCCAGCACCCAAGAAAACCCAGCCAACCTGTACACTTTTGAAAACTAGATACTTATGGTTATCCCCCATGTGCTGACTTGCATGGCTCTCACTACATTTTGTTACCCAGAATCCCTTGCAAACCTCAAACTTTGACTAAAAAAACACATTTTCCTCTTATTTCGATGATGGAAAGTTCTAGAATCCAAAGGAAGCTACAATCGTCCTTCCATCAAGTCTCCCATAAAAATGGTACCTTACTTGTGTGGGTAGACCTAGTGCCCGCAAACAGGATCATTTCTCCAGCCGTGTGTGTCGATCTTCCAGCCGCACTGCAGGCAAACGTCGATTTTTGGCGTGTCGATTTTTCAGCCGAGGATCGTAGTTGCGTTGATCTTTTCCCTGCACGGCAGTCGGTGCGCAGATTTCTCACTCTTGGGCTGCCAGCTTCTCCTTTCAGGGTCCCAGGAACTTGATTGGCACCACTTGGCAGAGTAGGAGTCTCAGCAGAGGCTCCAGGTGCTGAAAGAGAGAAGTCTTTGCTGTCCCAAAGACTTCAAACAACAGGAGGCAAGCTCTAAATCAAGCCCTTGGAGAGTTCTTCACAAGAAGGAATGCACACAAAGTCCAGTCTTTGTCCTCTAGCACAGGCAGAAGCAGCAACTACACAATAACTCCACAAAGCACAGTCACAGGCAGGGCAGCTCTTATTCCTTATCTCTTCAGCTCTTCTCCAGGCAGAGGTTCCTCTTGGTTTCCAGAAATGTTCTAAAGTCTGTGGTTTTAGGTGCCTTTCTTATACCCATTTTGCCCTTTGAAGTAGGCTTACTTCAAAGGAAAGTTTCTCTTGTTTGTGAAATCCTGCCTTGCTCAGGCCAGGCCCATGCCAGGCCCCAGACACACACCAGGGGGTTGGGGACTGCATTGTGTGAGGGCAGGCACAGCCCTTTAAGGTGTGAGTGACCACTCCTCCCCTCCCTCCTAGCACAGATGGCCCATCAGGAAATGCAGACTACACCCCAGCTCCCTTTGTGTCACTGTCTAGTGAGAGGTGCCACCAGCCCAACTGTCAAACTGACCCAGACATGGAATCCACAAACAGGCAGAGTCACAGAAATGGTTTAAGCAAGAAAATCCTCACTTTCAAAAAGTGGCATTTTAAAACACACAATCTTAAAATCAACTTTACTAAAAGATGTATTTTTAATTTGTGAGCTCAGAGACCCCAAACTCCACATGTCTATCTGCTCCCAAAGGGAGTCTACACTTTAATCATATTTAAAGGTATCCCCCATGTTAACCTATGAGAGGGACAGGCCTTGCAACAGTGAAAAACTAATTTAGCAGTACTATATGCCCTACCTTAACCATACACTGCACCCTGCCCTTGGGGCTACCTAGGGCCTACCTTAGGGGTGTCTTACGTGTAAGAAAAGGGAAGGTTTAGGTCTGGCAAGTAGGTACACTTGCCAAGTTGAATTTATAGTTTAAAACTGCACACACAAACACTGCAGTGGCAGGTCTGAGCCATGTTTACAGAGTTACTAATGTGGGTGGCACAACCAGTGCTGCAGGCCCACTAGTAGTATTTGATTTGCAGGTCCTGGGCAACTCTAGTGCACTGTACTAGGGACTTGCTAGTAAATCAAATTTGCCAGTCATGGATGAACCAATTACTTACTCATTTTGTATAGGATCACTTGCACTTTAGCACTGGTTAGCATTGATAAAGTGCCCAGTGTAACAAAAACAGAGTCCAACACACATCAACAACCTGGGAAACAGAGACAAAAAGTTAAGGGAGACCACGCCAAGGATGAAAACACGTGTCCCCCCAGCTGAAAGTGGGGAGCATCTACCCAACCTTATGGAAGTCCTCATCACAAAGGTGGAAGAATCTGGACAAACGTGTTCTGTACCTGGGCGGTGTTCCACTGTAAAGTCCATCCCCTGTAGGGAAATGGACCACCTCAACAGTTTTGGATTCTCACCCCTCATCTGCAATAACCATCTGAGGGGCCTGTGGTCTGTCTGAACCCGGAAGTGAGTCCCAAACAAGTAGGGTCTTAGCTTCTTCAGCACCCAGACCACAGCAAACGCTTCACATTCTACGGCACTCCATCTACATCCCAGGGAAAGTAACCTCCTGCTAATGAAGGCTATGGGTTGATCAAGGCTCTCTTCATTAAGCTGTGAGAGTACTGATCCAATACCATGCTTTGAGGCATCTGTTTGCACAACAAACTCCTTGGAGTGGTCAGGTGCCTTCAGCACAGGTGCTGTGCACATGACAGCCTCCAGGGCATCAAAAGTGGTCTGGCAAGCGTCTGCCCAGATCACCTTCCTTGGTTGTTTCTTAGTGGTCCACTCAGTCAAGGGTGTCACAATGGTACAATACCCCTTGACAAACCTCCTGAAATAGCCAGTAAGGCCTATAAAGGCCATCACCTCAGACTGGTTCTTGGGAGGCCCCCAAACCAGAATGGTGTCAATGTTTGGCTGTAGGGAGGCCACCTGGCCACTCCCTACCTGGTGTCCCAAGCAAACCACAGAACCCTGCCCTATTTGGCACTTGCTTGCCTTAATAGTAAGGCCTGCCTTCTGCAGGGCCTCTAACACTTTCCAGAGGTGTTGCAGATGCTCCTCCCATGTGGAGCTAAACACAGCAATGTCATCTAGGTAGGCGGCACTGAACTCATCCAGCCCAGCCAATACCTGGCTAACCAATCTCTGAAAGGTGGCAGGGGCATTCTTCATCCCAAATGGCATCACTTTAAATTTAAAGTGTCCATCTGGGGTAGAAAATTCTGACCTTGGCCCCCTCAGTGAAGGCAATCTGCCAGTACCCAGACGTTAAGTGAAACGTGCTGAGGTACTTGGCAGCTCCCAACCAGTCTATGAGCTCATCAGCTAGGGTGATGGGGTGTGTATCAGTCTTACTGACCACACTGAGCCCCCGGTAGTCCACAGAGAACCTGAGTTCTGGTGTGGCACCAGGTGCAGAACCCTTTGGGACCAATACCACTGGGCTGACCCAAGGACTGCTGGAATGCTCAAAAACCCCTAGGGTTAACAATTTGGATACTTCATACTTAATGCTAGCCCTGACCCTGTCAGTCACTCTGTAAACTTTATGTTTAATGGGTGGACTGTCCCCAGTGTCCAAATCATGTGTGCACAAGTGTGTGAGCCCTGGGATCAGGTAAGTAGGCTTTCTTCAAAGGAAAGTCTCTCTTGTTTGTAAAATCCTGCCTTGCCCAGGCCATGCCCTGGACACACACCAGGGGGTTGAAGACTGCATTTTGTGAGGGCAGGCACAGCCCTGTCAGGTGTGAGTGACTACTCCTCCCCAGCCTCCTAGCACAGAGGGCCCATCAGGAAATGCAGACTACACACCAGCTCCCTGCAGTGACAGGTCTGAGCCATGTTTACAGAGCTACTAATGTGGGTGGCACAACTAGTGCTGCAGGCCCCCTAGTAGTATTTGATTTACAGGTCCTGGGCACCTCTAGGGCGCTGTACTAGGGACTTACTAGTAAATCAAATATGCCAATCATGGATGAACCAATTACATACACATTTTGTATAGGGGCACTTGCACTTTAGCACTGGTTAGCAGTGGTAAAGTGCCCAGAGTAACAAAAACAGCAAAAACAGAGTCCAGCACACATCAACAACCTGGGAAACAGAGGCAAAAAGTTGTGGGAGACCACACCAAGGATGAAAAGTCTAACATGCATGCATAGCCCATTTGTAGAAGAACACTATGGACAGAACATACGACTCTCCTTCTGCACCCCTCTTTGGATACAGACTCTACATCCCCTACAGGGATTGTGTTTTTGGGCATGGGAGAAAGTAGAGATCTTTTAATCTAGCCACATGCTCCACCAGTCCAGCTCTAGGAACACTTGCCTATTCTACTACAACAAGGCTGCTTACCACGGACTGCTGAAACTGAACAAATGTCATCTTTGACTCTGGGTAGCAATCTTTGAATACAACAAAAGCATTGAAGGCTGCTAGCCAACCCTTTATACCAAATGTAAACCTTACGAACAGCAGTGTAAGGTTCCATACTCTGATCTACTCTAGCTGAACCGCCAATGTGCTTATTGTAGTCCGAATTGCACACAAGTTTGCCCAGTTCAACAACTTGTTCTCAGTCACAGGTGAAGTACTTTCATCCTGGATGATGGTCAGCATGTAGATGTCTCTCCTCTCTGCAAATGTCACAGCTAGACGTTTATCACTACACAAGACATTGCACTGTCCCCTCTTGATTATTTTTTATAAACAAGCTCTTTTGGCTAACCGTTACGGTTAGAGCGAATTGTACACAAGCAACAATGGGGGTCATTCTGACCCTGGCGGTCATGGACCGCCAGGGCCAACGACCGCGGAAGCACCGCCAACAGGCTGGCGGTGCTTCCTGGCCAATTCTGACCGCGGCAGTGAAGCCGCGTCAGAAAAGGGAAACCGGCGGTTTCCCGCCGGTTTTCCCCTGTCCATAGGAATCCTCCATGGCGGCGCTGCAAGCAGCACCGCCATGGGGATTCCGACCCCCTTCCCGCCATCCTGTTCCTGGCGGTTCTTACCGCCAGGAACAGGATGGCAGGAACGGGTGTCGTGGGGCCCCCTAACAGGGCCCCATAATGATTTTCAGTGTCTGCTTAGCAGACACTGAAAATCGCGATGGGTGCCACTGCACCCGTTGCACCCCAGCAACTCCGCCGGCTCAATTCGGAGCCGGCTTCATCGTTGCTGGGTCTTTCCCGCTGGGCGGGCGGGCGGGCGGCCTTTTGGCAGTCGCCCGCCTGCCCAGCGGGAAAGTCAGAATGACCGCCGCGGTCATTTGACTGCGGTGCGGTTTTCTGGCGGGGGAACTTTGGCGGGCGGCCTCGGCCGCCCGCCGAAGTTGGAATGACCCCCAATGTCCACTATGAACAATTCCCTCAACAATCGCATACCAGTCTAGAAGTTATTTACGTATAAATGGTGACCTTTGTTAAAAAGTCCTCTACCAAGTTCAGACAAAATTTTCTCACTAACTCTGAAAGTGGATGAACAACCATGGAGGTCAATCATGGAATCCCTACCAGTGTACACCCTGAAATTATAGACATATCCAGTACTACTTTCAGACATCATATACATCTTAATTCCATTATGTACCCTCTTGCTAGGAATGTAAAGCCTAAAAACCAAATATCCCTGGAACAGGACCAAAGACTCATCAAGAATGAGTCATTTCTTTCCCTGGAACATAGATATCCGAAAATCGATCTACACAGTGATCAAGGACAGGCAAAATCTTAAAAAGAAGATCAGAATCAGTGTGCATTATCAACAAAATGAAGCATGCAAAGCAGAAGCAAACACTGATCACAACTCATGATTGCAGGAAATTTAGCTTTTGCCATCAAGGGACTGGTAGACCAATATGAGTACATCGACGGCTTCTTTATCAAGCCCATCAATAATGTTAAACCCAAGAACTTGTTTAACCCACCATATTTGTGGCAGTCCACCGGGTAGCTCTAAAGCAGGGCTTAAACCTGTCACTGTTGTCCTTCAAATACTGTTCAGCATACAGATTAGTTTGGGCAACAATCTCATCCAAAAATACATCACCCATAAACAACTGAAAGAAATTTATAGGCAAAAAGTTTTCAGTGTTCTCTCTACACACTGCAACACCAGTTAAGTCAGGAAATGATGGCTGCACCATGTTTGGGGCAACCCAGAGCTCAGCTTTTCCAACGGGAAGACTTTCAGCCCAAGGCCACAATCCAGATGTCTCTTGCTGTACTATCTGACCATCAGTGTCCTCCTCTAAAAGAGACACCTCCTCTGCACAGAGTGTCTTCTTCATAAGATGACTCCTTTAGGACAGGAAATTCACTGCCGGAATCTTGAACTTCCTCCTTTGCCTCAGATGTAGAGTCAGTCCTATGATCATGGTAAGAGGAAGATTTGACAAACATACCAACAACCTGCAAAACAATAATCCTATGGCAAGCCACAATCCTTTCTAATAAAAGTAACTTGACAAATCAGTCAACAATAACCAACACTGCGTAAAAGAAGTAATTAACAAAGTATGGCTTTATCAGGCAAAAAGTAAAATTACTGGCATAATGTAACCTGTAAGGGAAAGTCAATCAATACAAAACACACAAAAACCTATATACTCAAATATGATAACACTCACTTGCCACTGACAGCTAGACTCAGGATCACCTGCATATACTCTGGATAGGCACAGCAAGCACAATATTCTATTAAAAAGGAAAAACAAAAGAAAATTACACACAAGACAACAAAATACACATTGTGCACAAATCCAGTGAGAATTTCAAACACAATAAAACAGAAGCTAAGTATGCTGTTATTGTCACACCATTTACAAAAACGATTAATGCAGGGCAATGATGCTCATTTGGAGTAAACAGTACAAAAACGTTTTTCTTGCCAAACACATGCAACTACACAAACTGCAGATCCACGCATGCTGAAACTGCAAGCAGGAGTCACAACAAAGGAAATCAAAAGCTTTGCAGTAGAATAAAAACAAGAAATAAAACATTATGATTGCAAATGCAAGTGATGACAAGAAATAAAACAGTGAACATGAAAAAATACTGTGACCATCCTAATGTCAGCCACACACACTGCCAGCCAGAAACTAGTCAACACACACCATCAACAGATGCCAGTTCAGACACACCACCAGCAAAGAGTGCCAGTCCACACTTACCACCAGGCAAGCTCCAGTACTAACCCAGAGCCCAGGCAAGCGTCAGTCACACAAATCGCCAGGCAAGTGTCAGTCTATACACACTGCCAGCCAAGGGCAAGTCCACACACACCACCAGCCAGTCCACATACACCACCAGGCAACGGCCCATCCACACACACCACCAAGCAACTGCCAATCCACACACACCACCAAGCAAGCCCCAGTCTACATACACTGCTAGGCAAGCACCTGTCTGCACCCCCCCCTAGGCAAGTGCCAATCCACACGCACACAATCAGGCAAGCTCCAGGCTACACACACCACCCAACAAGCACCAGTCTACACACACCTCCAGCCAAGCGCAAGTCCACACACACCACCAGCCAAATGCCAGTACACACACAGCAAGCCAAATGCCAGTACAAGGAAACCATCAACCGAACTCTAGTACACCAAACATTCAGAAACTTTCCCTGGTGTCTAGTGGTTCCCCCTCCCCCTTTGGGGGGAGATGGGCCTAAAAAATATGACCGATCTGCCCCCAATGGAGGCAGAAATGGCCAAAATGTATGCCCCTAAAGGTGAACGACCCTTACCCAAGGGGTCACTCCCCAACATGGCCAAATAAATGAACCCCTGGTGGCTAGTGGCTTCTACCCCCCTCCCCCTTGTGGGAAATGGACCTAAAGATATGGCAGATCTGCCACCAAGTGGGGCAGAAATGGGCAATATATGTGACCCCTAAGGGGGAGTGGTCCTTGCCCATGGGGCCGTTCATCAACATGGCCAAATAAATTAATCCCTGGAGGCTAGTGGCTTCTGGACCCCCCTTTGAGGCAGATAGGCATGAAAATATGGCTAATCTTCTCCCCAGGCAGGCAGAAATGGCCAAAGTAATTCCCCCCTAAAGGGGAGCGACTCCTGCCCAAGGAGCCCCTCCCCGACATGCCCAAAAAAATAAATCTCTGGTGGCTAGTGGCTTCTGCCCCCCTTGGGGGCAGATTAGCCTATAAATATGTCTGATCTGCCCCCGGGGGGGGAGAAACTGCCAAAATATATGCCCCCTAAAGGGGAGCAACCCTTGCCCAAGGGACCACTCCTCAACATCTCCAAATAAATTAATCTCCAATTGGTCTCCAGTGACTTTTGACCCACTTGGGGGCAGATGAGCCTAAAAATATGGACAATCTGCTCCGAAGAGGGGCAGAAACAGTTAAAATATCACTGGTGGCCTGGTATGTATTCCAGCTGCACGATCGTGGCCCATGCGCAATCATGCAGCAGGAATATGTTTCAAAAAGACACCTGGGGAAAGGTAAAAACTCTTTCCTTTCCCATCAGTGCTTCTTTGCAGCCCCCCACCCCTACCAGGTTGAACATTTACCTCCTTCTCTCCATCAACACTGGAAACAAATGGCTTCCATTGCCTCCGACCTGCTCTGATGACGCTGGAGCACGGCTTGTGCGCTGATGTCACCAGATCACCAGGGGAGGACGAATGGGTGGCGGCGGAAGGGCTTCCACTGCCATTCCTGGAGGACCATATTGTGGGCTGAACCACGGTGGTAGCGCTAGCACTTCCCCTGTGGGTGGGAGGACAGCTGGGAGCCATCCTATACACATGCTCAGCATAGCGTCGGAGGGCTCCCAGCCGTCTGGTACACCAAAAGGAGTTAAGGCCTTCATTATGAGTGCCCATGAGCAATATTGCTATTTATTGTACCCAATAAATACCTATACTCTGGGGTTTTGAGTCCAGAAGGTGAGATAAAAGCACCCACGACTGGACAGGGAACCCAAAGGAGCCATGGAAACTTTTTCCAGACAAGCACCCAAAATTGCATAGTGAGTGAGCCTGGCTACTACAGTAAGGCTTGGGGGGTTTTCTTACCCAAGAAAATGTGGGGGAAATGGCAAGAATGGTGCATTCTACAGCACATTTTTCATTATATATTAAAATTTGTTATTTTTTAAAGTATAGTAAATGATGACCTTACAGTGCACCAGAATACAGCAAACTTTACTGGGGCTCTTCAATGATTCACTCATCCTCACCCTCTCAGAATGCCTCTCATCTCTACACAGCCCCCCTCTTACATGTATTTCATTTGTTTTATTGCACCTCTCTTACCAGCTTAGGGTGCTGGAGCACTTCACATCACACACAGAATCAGAGACAGTGAATCATACATGTGTAAATTAGTGTATCAAAAATGTTACATAAGACAAAGGTGACTACAAGGTGTAGGAGTCATATGTCATTCATACTGGTAGGCATTTTTTAAGAGTGCTTGGTCTGGGGGAGCATAAACTTGTGATTCAGAACTTAACATATTGGTTAGGGTTGACTTTACTAATAACAATGTACTTCCACCCAAACAGACGATTTTTTGCAAAATCAAACTAATCAGAGACTGGGAAAAACCATAACTTTCTAACGTGTACCTGACAGTTTGTATGTAGCTCTGATTGTTACTTATGAACTGCACAGTAACAAAAAGATCTCCGTGCGAAAAGCAGTATCCCACAGAGCATTCCACAGAAAATACTGTTCTGTGATCTCCATAATACACGTTCTTTGCAGCAGGCAGATCAACCCTTTGTGCTACCTTAGGTGAGTCAAAACTGCCACTAGACAAAACTCTGATCTCTCTCCAGCAGTACATTAAACGCCACAATGATCTTGGAACTTTTGTTGTTGCCTGAAACATTTTAAATATACAGGGAATTCTGCAGGGCTTTTGAAACTGATGCACTTCTACAAAACTGGCCACCCTGTAACAAAAGAGGCCCCACCCTTCCAGCCTCCCAGGGAAACACCCAATGCCTGGTATGGCCAGTCTGGCCTTGAAGGCACATATTACATTTTTCCCAAATGCAATGGTAACAACAGTTTTGCTCCTAGCCACACCAAAATCTACACGTCCTGGTTTTTAGTGTGCATGTCCATCTGGTGAAAATCAATAGAAGTGACCTACTGATAATCACCTGGAGAAAACTAGTTCGGTTGGAGAACTTCCTCCCTCTCGTAATAGTGACGCCTTTGCAAACAGGGGTTTGAACAGTTGCGGCAATTTAGTATATAAGTAAAAAAAATAGGCTTCTATGCTGCAAAGTAGGAGGTCTTACTGTAACCCAACTGTGGTTGCACGGTTTGGTAGTACTGAAAGCTGAGTTAGCCTAGCCAGAATTCCAACTTGTGACCCGCACCTCATCCAGTGTCCCATTAGTGAGCGCTCACCTCGCTGTCATCCTGCTTATCGTTTGTTACGTTCCGTAAAATGTCAACTCCTCACAGTTCTAAGTGGTCGGAGCCAGCTTATAGTTGCTGTCGTACCTATCTTGGATAGACTTATTCCCAGAAATTCTTGAGCTGAACAAAAAAACAAGACAACAGACGTTTTCCTTCTCAGCACTCAGGATCTGCTACAACTTCTTGGTATACATCAGGACAGCTCCAATGCAGCTCCAAATCAGTAAAAAGTTGAAGGCTCACCTCTTTAAAACCACTACGTCACAATGGATTAACCGTCCGCAACTCAGCGTCCTCTCTTGTACTGACAAGCTCTTCTAAGAGAGGCAAGTGGCGGAATAATTATTTGGGTCAAAATAACACTGAACTGCATTATGAAAAGTCTGGACATTGACTCACCAGATATTATAGGCTGGAACTTGAGATATTTTAATGGCTGTTTATTGAACGTATTTAATGTTTATCATCGCTCGCTGCCTTGTAGAAGCCTATGTTAGACTTGCACTTGACTAGCCTTGGTAAAAGGACTTTTCTCTTTGTAGTGGGAGATTTTAATATTACTTTTGAACATATCCATGGTCCAAATTTTATCACAGAGGAGGACGATGAAGCAAGCAACGTCCTTGGTCTTGCGGCTAACTCATTCCAACCATGCATTGTAGGGACTATTCAAGTTGCCCCTCTTGTCTCTCTAACGTTTTTACAGGGATAGAGAGTTTGTGATGGTCGTTCACACTTGGATAAGGGTGGATTATGTACCTACGAGAAAGGTCTTTATTTCAGTAGAATTGGTTGCATTTTGATGAATTTGATACAGTGGAATAGAATGCTAGAGTTTGTTGTTAAACAGAAATCCAATAGTCATTATAATGCGATGTGCCTTTCTTTAGAGAATGTCCTTTTTTTCTGATACTCCCGTTTGTGACACCAGATAGATTATCGAGCCGATTTTAAATAACAATCGCACAACAGTAAAATGATCAAGTGTGTTGAGCTCCATTCTAAAATCTATACCTTTTTTTGCTCTAATATAGCCCCCTTTGTCGATCTTCCCCATAGGGATGCCCCAATAGCAGAGATCCACTTTTTAATTCGATTTAATAAAGGAACGTTTTCTCCACCTACAGCACAACCTGGAAAAAAACACAGGATTCACGCCATGGTTCACTACAGAATGGCAGAAAGCGTAAACCCAATTGATTTTAACAGTTAAAACCGGCAATATTATCTCGATAAAAAGTCTCGAGCCAACTCTAATCCAGTCTTAGCTTTCAGTAAGAGAGCCTGGGGAAAGCACTGCTGGGCAAAATAGTTGGTTTTAAATGGAGAGATAAAGTTGTTTTTTGACATTATATAGCCAATAGAACTGAACTGACCTCTTTATTCAATGAAATACGTGTATACAACATTTCTCTAGCTTATAGTTATATAGTAATGATTCTCCTGGAGCAGTCATAGATGCTTATTTCATAGTTGGCGTCCATGAAGGTGTTGCTTCGAATGAGCACTGTTCTCTCGCGCTCAGACACACAGAAACACCAATGAATCATTGATGTGTGGGCGGACACCTGATCCTGACAAGATCCCAGGAGATCGTTATCATTCTGACCGTCTGGACACTATACATTAACCTTCTGTCCAATGCTATTTTGGCAGAAGGCACTATTCCTGATTCCTAGATGGGGGATATTAACATGCCTATCTACAAGTAGGGCGACAGGGTGTTTCCCAGAAATTACAGGCCTGTCATCTTACTGGACAAGGTACAAAAAGTGCCCTGCAGGCAAACTCTGAATTGAGTGGAAGAGTTGGTGTAAGAAACTCAGATATTGTCATCTGCTCAGGCTGGTTTTTACTAGTTAGTTAGTACTATTGACCAGATCCTCATATTATCATTAGTCTGCTGGACGTCCTAAAAGATTAGGAAGGCGCCACATCTACATATAGATTTTTTGTATCCGAGGGCTGCATTCAACCTGGTACCCAGGGCCAATCTATGGGAATACCTTATATCCATGGTCCACTACTCTGTAATAAAAAGGCTTAAAAATGACAACTATGCCCAGTTGCGATGAAGGAGGCAGAGATAGTTAACAAAATGCATCCAGATTCATAGAGGTGATTGTCAGACATGCATACTAGCTCCCAATATTTTCTCTCTGTTTATCAATGGAGTAATACACTTATGAGTTGCTTCCACTACTCACCCCAATTAAACAATGTGTCAATCTCAGCTTTACTCTTTGCTGATGACACCATTTTCATTTCACACATCCTGATGAGCCTTTACACTTTGCCCGACAGATTCCATAATTTATGTGAATCCAAGGGTTTAGAAGTCAAGACAGTTAAAAATAAAATATATGACACTGAATCTGCACCAGACCTTCAACGGGAGATTGAGGTTGAGTGGGAATTTGAATGGGTAAGGTTCCCACATTTGATTATGTAGGTATTAGAGCAGAAAACATGTTATATAGTAAGCACCAAATTTAAAAGAGTAGGGCTGAAATGTTATATAAAGGTGCAACGATCTTAAAGAGTCATAAAGCCTCATACACCAAACCTGTGTCCCCTGCACCTGATGCATATAGATTGATGGTTCAGTTTGCTGCATTGTATGGTCTCGGGATCAAAGCCCTAACCAGAGAGGATTTGATTAGCTTACTTAGCCCAAAGCACGCCCCTTTTGCCATTATATTTTGATTTGGGCCTAAGGAAAATTGAACATGTGGCTATTCTTAGGACTTTGCTATAATATTTTGGGTAACTCCTCATTTTGCCATTTACAATGATGGGCTGCAATAAACCTTGAGGTTGGGCCCAATTGGCACTCTACCTTGGCTACTGCATGTCAGGGGAAGGTTAAGCACTCTAGGGCTTGAAACCATGTGGCATGACCCATCTTTCATAATTAGTGTTTCTAAAAACAGACTTAAAAAGGCAATTTTTGAATTAAATCATGGGTCTTAGTCAAACGAATGACCTCAAGGGCAGTCTAACAGGACAATTTTGGAAAGTGAAATCAGTGCTGGTATATAAACCATCCCTAGATGAGATCTCACCAAACCAGACTAAAAGCCCTTTTATAAAGTTTTGGTATGATGCTCTAGCAATTAAGTGCTTCACATATAACTGGGACAAAGCTACCATATCTAGTAAAGTATGCAATATGTGTAATGAGAGCGCTGTAGCAACCACTGGCCATGTCTTAATTTTTTTGCACTGCATGTCATTAAGCTTGAAAGATAAGGATTCGCCCTTTATGTCGCTCCTTGGGTTTTAGGCATTTCTGCTAGCATTAAGATCACTACAGGCTAAGACCTCACCTCTTATTGTTTTCTATCTGAGCAAATGTTTATACTGTGTGTGGATTAAGAGGAAGAGAGCTGGAATAGATCTATAAAGCTATTCCTAGTTCATAGAATAAATAGATTTTATATTCTATTTATTTATATATATCTTATATATATAAATATTTTGCTGTTCTCACAGACATAGTATGCTGTACATTTTATGTTTTATGGAGCTTGTCTCAAATTAAACATAATGATGATAGATGATGATAATGATCCTCGCAAATGCTGAAACGTCATCATTAATGACATTGATTATCAATGCAACAACTGAAATGACATCAGTGATGACAACTTTGTCCATGGCAGGCATATAACTTATACTTACTTTAGGACATGAGGTATAGTTAATTGAGATAAATATAACTGGTGAATTTCATTGATATTGTTTACTTAAAATGGTATCTTTTAACTGATATTTTCACCTATCTATAACATCTGTTTGCCACTGGGTAGGTTTAGTTAGAACCACAGTTTCATATAAAAAAAAATGTTTTTGATTTGCTAATAACTTTGTTAGTGTTTAACGAATCCTCACAAAACTTTACAAAATAAAAGTTCATCCACCTGCTTCCTAAAAGTTTTGGGGTGATCTATCAAGTGGGGGTGAGAAAAAGTGAGACTTCCAAAATGCATTTTTCCCATGCATCTTTCCATAGGAAAATTAGACACAGCTACAGTCAAAATGGCTGAACGATATTACACCAAATTGGGCAAAAAACTAGACCTTGATCCCAAAAGCATGCTTTGTGGGATTTGGTGGAAATTCATTCCATAGTTTTTGAGAAATGAAGGTTCATTATATCAGGCCTCAGAAGAACCACAGAACTGACAGATCTAAAGATAAGATTTGATTAGCTGCCACAAAATCAGCAAAGATGTGGCACCAGGCATTTTAGGGTTTAGGGACTCAGTCGGATGTGCTGAAAAAAAGTATAAAAAAACATATTAGGGTCAGGGTAAGAAATACCTGCCCCCTAGACTTGGTGGGGGGCATCCCAGAGGGACGTTGATTGGATCCAAAAATGGCAATTTATTTGCAGTACCAACTAAAATAAAATGCAAGGGTCCTATCTTTTTTTTTTTTCAACACATCCCCAATGAGTGAGACAGAGTGCAGGGGGCTGGCACAATATTTTGCATTGAGGAGGTGAGCCCATCCCCTGGGGCTGCATCACTGTCAATGGGGAGGGTGGCGCATGACACCCTTGTTGAACCTTTTCTAGGTACAGTGGACCCAATCCCCGGGGACGAATTACTCATTAGGGTAGAGGGCTTTTAGGAATTGTGGTGTGTTCTAAGGTTATTTTGACATATGAAAAAGTATTCTGCTAGGATTTAATGAATCATGTTTGAGAGAAAACTGTCTTCTCATGATTTTCTTATAGAGGGCATGAAAGGTGCCCCAGAAGCTAAAATGAGAGCATATTCTTTGTAAATTCACACTGTCTTTCTCAGCCATATGAGAATGAAGTCTGACATTGTCAGTAAAACATCTACTTCCAGCAGGAGCAGCCTCTCAGTTGATTCCCTAGTGTTCTAGTGCAGCTTCCTAGAGTGTTCTAAAGAACAACTAGAGTGCTAATAGTCTTACTTATGACAAAAGCGTGGTACAACTGAAGCCATCTTGGTTGAATCAAACTGGTAAAACTTAAAATATTTAACTTAGAAAGGAACAAAATGAAAGGGTTCATTTTGTCACTGAAATTATGGTTAGTGCTGTAGCAAGAAAAATTAGGATACGTTTTAAGTTACTTTTCCAATATTTTCCTCTTCTAATTCATTAAAACATTCTGACATGCAGACTGAAACATGTACTTTCAACACTGGCAGCAGACTTCCAGTTAACTTTCTGGTGATCAGCAGCTTTAGCACAGTGTTCTAATGAGAAGCTAGAGTGATAATATTCTGAATTTATGCCACAAGTGTGGTACATCTGAATGCCAACTTGATGGAGTTGAAGTGGAAAACTGAAAGCATCTACTATAGCCCTAAGGTAACTGTAACTTACTCCCTCGCTATGCGCTGCTAATTACCCCAGATATTACATCACTCATGTCATCGTCTATGACACCATTGATAAGATCACTGTAACTTTTAAATTAAAATTATTGATGGACTTGACCAGTGCCTCGGGGCACACGCTCCAGTGATGGGTTGGCTTTTTTATCCCTGGACGGGCTGTAGCAGTGATCTCTTTAAGGAAGGGGCCTGCTTGTGCGCCAGGGGCACTTCTGAGAGCATGCTCATCCATGCTGACTCCCCGGGTTCCTCGCGACCTCTCCTACCTCGGGGAGGGGGAGCCTTAAAAACACAATTTCTTTGGGGCAGCAGGGGCACACACCACACGCTCCCTGCAGGCAGGCACAACGTTCCTGAGGGAAGTAGACTATAGCACTCACCAAGCACTATACTTCTGATGCCAGGGGCAGTCACCAATGGTCTCCATGCACTGGGCCCCTGGGAGAGTGCTTGGGGCACAGGGATGCAGCAGGCCAGCACACAACAACAGGTACAAGTGGTGGTTCCTCCCAGCAGTCCACTAGTGCCAGGGATGTCCATGCCAGGAAGTACTGGAAACAGGGCAACAAAAAGAAAGACAATCCTGATGAGTCCTTTGAGCCACCCAACAGATGCTAAGCAGCAGGGAAACAAAAATAAAGCAGTCCAGATAAGTCGTTTATGCAGTCCATTACCCCTCTGACATAGATTCAGCCCCAGTTACAAAATTGCTCTACAAATGTGGGAGACAGCCCCCTGTACTTATACTCATTTTGCGCAGCCTCCACAAAAAAGGGGACAGGAGTTTGCAACCAGCACTAACTGGTTCTAGGAATGTCCCCTCTCTCCTCCAGCACTGGCTCCAGACATCAGTGTGGGGTAAAAAAGCCGTTTGTATGAGGCCAGGGCACAGCCTTTACAAATACAGGTATGCCCCGCCCCTCCTTCTCCCAGTCCATGAATACCATTCAGTATGCAGATGCACTCTTGTGACACTAAACGCCTTCCTGTGTACATGCTGTCTGAAAAGTATACACAAAGCCCAGCTTTCCCTCTGTCCCAGACGTGGATTGGAGGCAAGTTGCAATACAGCAGAGTCATAAACTTTCTAAAAGCGGCAATCTATAATTGTAATAAAAAATCCACCTACACCAGTAAGCAGCGTTTCCCACTACCATTCCAACCATATCAAACATGCCTACGCCACCCGTCATAGATCAGACAAAATCATTTAGACATATGTTAGTTCATTTCCAAAGCAAACCATTGAGAGAGTCAGCACTCACAGTATTGAGAAACCAAATTGTCTGTTTGTCACTACTAGGACATGTAGTACATAAATATATATGTCCTACCTTTTACATACACAACACCTTGCACATAGGGCTAGCTAAGGCCTATCTTAGGGGTGACATATGTATTAAAAGGGGTGTTTCAGGAATGGCAAGTACATTTAGATGTCAGGTCCCTGTGGCAGTAAACTGTGCACGCAGGCCCTTTGGTACCAGGCCTGAGACAGGTTTGAAAGGCTACTTCTGTATGTGGTGCAAGTTGCGCTACCCACTAGTAGCATTTAATTTACAGGCCCTGGGTATAGTGATACCACCGTGCAAGGGACTTACAGGTAAATTAAATGTGCCAATTAGGTGGAAGCCAAACATACCAAGTTTAGAAATGAGAGAACATGCACATTAGCACTGATCGGCAGCGGTAAAGTTCTCAAAGTCTTAACTTCAACAAAAAGGGTCAGAAAAATAGGAGGAGGAAGTCAACAAGTTTGGGGATACCCTGTAAGAAAATATATATATTTTCAAATCAACAACAATCTCTAATAGCATAAATATGCTGTAGCACAACAAACTCAATTACACCATAATAAATGCAATAATAAATATGGAACCACTCAAAACTTTAAAAATAAAGAGTAGCCCTCTCATTTGAATCACCAGTTTCCATAATTCACACTACATAGCCAGCCCTATAAAAGAGCATAAAAAAAGTACAAGATTATGGTGGTCATTACAACCCTGGCGGACGGTGTTAAAGCGGCGGTAAGACCGCCAACAGGCCGGCCGTAAATAATTTGGAATTACGACCGTGGCGGAAACCGCCAACAAAGACAGGCACTTTAACACCCCGACCGCCACGGCGGTACAAACAAATAGCATGGCGGTCACCGCCAACAGACAGGTGGAGGACAAAGTACCGCCCACAGTATCACAACCTAGCAATCCGCCACCTTTTCCGGGGCGGATTCACCGCGGACAAAAACACGGCAGAAACAGGACTTCGAAGGGAAAACGCTCACCTCTACACACCCCACGAGGAACCAGGACGCCATGGAACCAGAGCTGCAGATCTTGCCAGCCCTTATCTTCTTGCTACTCTACCAGGAGCACGAACACCGGCGGCGAAGACCACGGTGAGTACTGCACCTACGACACAGGGGAGGGGGTAGGGAAAAAACAGGGACACACATACGAAACACCCCCACCCCCACCCTCACCCACGACAACACACACACTTAGACGTATTGATACAGTACAGTTACACCCCGCAACCCCCCGGAAGAATGCAAAGACCAAAGAGAATGAGTGTAACCATTGTAATATATTAAAATCCAGTACGCAAAAATATACATATATACACTTTAAACAAAATATACACCAAGAATAGTAGTCCAGGTAGTGCTCCATTGAAGTCCGTGGAACACTGGGCCCACACGGTATGTGGCGAGGCCCACACAAGATCCCCGACCATGACGGAGAGAACACTGCAGGGGCATCAGATAGCAATAAAACAGGTACCTCAGGGGGAGGGAAAGGGGGGGCACCTCAGCCGGTTGAGTGCATGATGCCAAATCCACGAGGGGGCCACATGCCCACTGTTAAATCCTGGGGAGTGCAAAGCCACAGTCTCCCAAGTCTCTCAAGTGGGTGGTTTTCCTACCAAGGACAGAGGTAGTGGATGTATGTCTTCAATGGTTCTGGAGGGGGCTTGGTGCCCAGAGTGCTTCATCCTGCCAAGGACTGAGGTAGTGGAAGTGATACTCGACTGGTTCTGGAGGGGGCTTGGTGCCCAGAGTGCTTCATCCTGCCAAGGACAGAGGTAGTCGATGTATGTCTCCACTGGTTCTGGAGGGGCCTTTGTGCCCAGAATGCTTCATCCTGCCAAGGACAGAGGTAGTGGATGTACCTCTCCACTGGTTCTGGAGGGGGCTTGGTGCCCAGAGTGCTTCATCCTGCCAAGGACTGAGGTAGTGGATGTGATACTCCACTGGTTCTGGAGGGGGCTTGGTGCCCAGAGTGCTTCATCCTGCCAAGGACTGAGGTAGTGGATGTGATACTCCACTGGTTCTGGAGGGGGCTTGGTGCCCAGAGTGCTTCATCCTGCTCTTGACAGACTCAGTAGCGTCAGTGCCCTTGACGCTCATGGGCCAGCGGTGCTTGTTGCGGCTGTGCCCTGTTCAGCGGTGCTTGTGGCGGCGGTGCCCTGTTCAGCGGTGCTTGTGGCAGCGGTGCCCTGTTCAGCGGTGCTTGTGGCGGTGGTGCCCTGTTCAGCAGTGCTTGTGACAGCAGTGCCCTGTTCAGTGGTGCTTGTGGTGGCGGGGTCCTTTGCAGTGACTCAGCTTCTGGCAGTCCTTCATGGCCCAGCGGGGCTGTTGCTGGCGGTCGTGTCTGGCCCAGCGGGGCTGGTGCTGGCGGTCCTCTCTGGCCCAGCGGGGCTGGTGCTGGCGGTCCTCTCTGGCCCAGCGGGGCTGGTGCTGTCGGTCCTCTCCTGGAGGTCCTCTCTGGCCCAGCGAGGCTGGTGCTGGCGGTCCTGTCTGGCCCAGCGGGGCAGGTGCTGGCGGTCCTCTCTGGCCCAGCGGGGCAGGTGCTGGTGGTCCTCTCTGGCCCAGCGGGGCTGGTGCTGGCGGTCCTGTCTGGCCCAGCGGGCTGGTGCTGGTAGTCCTCTCTGGCCCAGCGGGGCAGGTGCTGGAGGTCATGTCTTTTCCAGCGGGGCTGGTGCTGGCGGTCCTGTCTGGCCCAGCGGTGCTGGTGCTGGCGGTCCTCTCTGGCCCAGCGGGGCTGGTGCTGGCGGTCCTCTCTGGCCTAGCGGGGCTGGTGCTGGCGGGACTGTCTGGCCCAGCGGGGCTGGTGCTGGTGGTCGTGTCTGGTCCAGCGGGGCTGGTGCTGGCGTTTTTATTCTGGCCCAGCGGGGCTGGTGCTGGCGGTCCTCTCCGGCCCAGCGGGGCTGGTGCTGGTGGTCCTCTCTTGCCTAGCGGGGCTGGTGCTGGTGGGACTGTCTGGCCCAGCGGGGCTGGTGCTGGCAGTCCTCTCAGGCCCAGCGGGGCTGGTGCTGGCGGTCCTCTCTGGCCCAGTGGGGCTGGTGCTGGCGGTCCTGTCTGGCCCAGCGGCGCTGGTGGCAGTGGCCTCCTGGGCAGCGGGGATGATGGCGGTGGCCTCTGGGCAGCGGGGATGATGGCGGTCTTCTCCGCCGTGCTGCTCTTCCCAGACTTGCTGACTTTCTTGTGGCCCTTCCCCACCTTGGAAGGTGTCGCAGCTCCACACTCCCACCTGAACCCCTGGGAGCGGATTTGGTGGCTGGAGTCTTCCCCCTCTCCCTCTGGGCACTGGCCAACTTTTGATGCTTGACAGGTGGGGGACTGTCCGTGCTGTGGCTCCGTGCCACACTGGCTGCCCTGGTGGCCGGTGCACTCCAGATTCCGGTGACTACAGGCACCACTGGTCCCGGAGATGTTGTGGCTGAGGTGCTAGGTTGGGACCTGGAGAGTCGGGCCCTAGGAGGCGGACAGGGTGGGGGAGGTGTGGGAAAGAGGTCAAGGTAGGAAAGGAAACGTTTTTGGGAAACACTGGGATGGGTAGCTGGAGGGGGTTTGGAAGCTGGAGGAAGAGGTTGTGGTTGTAGGAGGTGTTCGTTTGGTGACTTGGGGTGAAGGTGCATGCGCTGGAGGCTGTCGTGAGGTGGATGGCTGTTGGGTGGGTGCCTGCATTTGTGTATCTTGGGATGTGACGTCACAGACACACTGGGAGAGGACACAGGGGACATGTGAATGGCAGTGGGGGTGGTGACTGCACGTGAGCGGGGTGTGGTGGTGTGTGTGCTTGTGATGGCAGTAGTGGCTGTAGATATAGTGCATGCAAGTGTGAGTGTAGACGAGACTGGGAGGGAGGAGGGAGACGAGGAGGAGGGAGACAAAGTGGAGGCAGTGGATGTTGGTGTGTCTGCATGTGTGTGATGCTTGCGTGAGTGCCTGTGGGATGTGTGGTGCTTATGTTTGCCTGAGCTTCCCTTGTGTGTTGACGTGTGTGCATGCTGGTCTGAAGGTGTGCTTGGGATAGGCTGAGGTAGAGGGGATTGGGTCTGGGTGGAGGAAGTTTGAGGGGGGAGGCTAGAGACAGGGACAATGGCTACCATCAGTGCTGAGGCCAGAGTTTGAAAAGCTCGCTGAAGGGCCGCCTGACCAGAATGAATGCCCTCCAGGAATGCATTTGTTTGTTGCAACTGCCTTTCTACACCCTGGATGGCATTCAAAATGGTAGACTTCCCAACAGTGAGGTCAATGGCCTCCTCACTGAGTGCAGCAGGGGTGACTGGGGCAGGGCCTGAGGTGCCTGGGGCAAAGGTGATGCCCACCCTCCTGGGTGAGCGGGCACGGGGCAAAGGCTGAGGGGCTGCTAGGAGGGCGGTGCTGGTAGGGGGGGTGGCGGCTGTACCTGTAGATGCAGGAGGCACAGATGTTGCCGCCACCACAAGGGAGCTCCCATCAGAGGACGAGTCTGTGTCAATGGTGTCAGCTCCTGTCCCTGCCGTGGAGCTCCCCTCGCCCTCCGTCCCACTGGTGAACTCCAAGTCCGTAGTGTCGCCCTCCAGGGCCATGTGGGATGCAGCTCCCTCCTGCTCCGGTGCCACTGCTCCTCCGCCTGATGATGCTAATGCACACAAGAGTAGGGAGAACACAAAAAAGGGGGGGCACGACAGAAGAAAGACATGTTGAGTGCATGCATTACCGCTACCGTTGGCGGACACGGCAGACACAGAAGCCCCCTGCACTACACCGCGCACTTGGGCTCCACTGTTCAATCCCTGGGACATGACCTACAAGGCTATGGATGACATCTGCACACATGGATGACACAGGAGCCTGACTAGGTGTACTTGGCACTGTACACAGGTGGGGTGGGGTGCCACAGGGTCTGCCTGAACAAGGGGACCTAACTAGCACACTCGCCCTGGCCTAGGGAAACCCACAGCCCACCTCCCCCACCCAGACACCTCAGTTGCGCGCAAAATCAGCAGAATGAGAGTGTACTCACCCCCTTGTGGCTGCTGTGATGTCCCCAAGCGCCCATCCAACTCCGGGTACCCCACCGCCAGGATACTGAACATCAGGGGGGTCATGGTGCGACGGGCACTCCTCCCAAGTTGGGAGGCCATCCCCAGCTGGGCCTCCGCCGTCTTCTTGCTCCAGCGGCGAATGTCCTCCCATCTCTTACGGCAGTGGGTGCTCCGTCTGTGGTAGACCTCCAGGGTCCGGGCGTCCTTGGCGATGGCACGCCAAATCTCTTTTTCTGGTGGGCGTTGACCTACATGAATTGTACGGGGGAAAAGAAAAGTTATTACCAAATGCACCGTCACAGTCATTGGCCCCCATCCCTACCCTTGCCATGATGCACATGCACTCACCGTCTTTTCATGCACGCCTCAATCTCTCCCCCATCTTTTATCCACCCCACTCCACACTGGCATAGCCCATACAGCATGCTCCCAGTGTAATTACCTGTTTGTCTGGAGGACCGTAGAGTAGCGTGTACTGGGGGAGGACCCCATCCACGAGTTCCTCTGATGTGAAGGCAGGGGCCCTTTCCCCAGACACACGAGCCATTGTCTCTTCCAGACCGAGGTCACAGCAGCACTTGCAGTGTAGGTCCTCTCCTGTCGAAGATCAGGTATCGAGTGATTGAACAGATAGAAAATGGCAGTCACGTCCGCGGTGGTGCGTACCGTCACCGCCGGCGTACATCATCATTGGCTCCTGGGACCCATAGGGTCCAATGTTAACCAATGCAGCATTGCGCCGCTGTCTTCGACCCAGGCTAACCCACCACCCCAACAACAACAGGGACCTGGGGGCAGTGGTAGTGGGCACACGGTCCAGGGGACGGAGGCCCAGGAACACAGGGAAACTGGGAGGACTGCTGTGCGACAGGTGGAAGACAGGCCCAGGGAACCGACTCTCCAGGAGGCACTTGCAGAGATCCTGGGAGCCTATCAACATTCCCAGGACACGTTGGGCCAGATCCTGGACAATGTGCAGAAGAACAGGCCGCTGCAGGAGGGACAGTACCAGGGGATCAGGGAGCACATGCAGGCCATCAACAACACCCTGATCTGAGGGGTGCTGGCAGACATGGCTAATATAATGAAGGAGGCAGTCATACAACAGTGGGCGCCTGGCACTAGCAAGACATTTGAACAGCCTTCCACCTCTGCTTCTGCTAGTGGCCAGGAGACCCCGCCACAGGACTCACAGGCCACCAGCACCCCTCCCCCTGCAGAAGGAGAACCACCCTGCAAACATTCCCTGTGATCCAGACAGAGGCCAGAGACACTTGCCAAGACCGCAGCCAGGAAATGATTCTCTCCTGATTGTCACCACTGTGTCCCACTCAGTCAGCCTGTCCACCTTGAACTGCCATTGCTCCCCTTCCTATGTCCCCTTGGACAATGCACCTGTGCTACCAACACACTAGAACAATACCCTGGACTTTCTTCCATCATCACCCCATCCCATTGCACTTGCCCCTCTATATTTTAACACTTCAATAAATGTCATGTACATCAATTATGTATTCATTAAAACAGGTAGAAACATTGCAATCAACTGTACAGAAAATGAGCATAGATTAATGACCTGTAGCTGACTGCAGTGATCACACCAGGAGTATATGTGAGGTCACCAACATCTGAAAAATGAATTGCCAGATGGAACAGTAAGTGGGCATAGAGGTGGGAAATATCAGCATGCCAGTGCCACAAAAATTCAAACAAATGTCATTGAAAAGTGAAGTTACACTATCCTACCTGTGTGTCATTGGAAGTATTGTCTGATCACAGATGTTCTGTTGTCCTCATCCTCTGCCTCCTCATCCTAGCTGTTCACAGGTCCACTGCTGGCACACGGGCAACTTGCAACTTGCAGCATGCCACCACTATCTGGCAGACCTTCTTCGGTGAGTAGCACAGGGATCCACCTGTCAGATGGAGGAACCAGAACCTGGCTTTCAGGAGGCCAAATGTCCTTTCGATTATACTTCTGGTTCGCCCATGTGCCTCATTATATGGTTCTTCTGCCCTTGTCCTGGCATTCCTCACAGGGGTCAGCAGCCATGAGAGGTTGGGGTAACCAGAGTCACCTGAAAGAATGAGGGACAACATTTAGCCACACACTATCCCATATGGCCCGCACCCTACCTATACACCAACATCTACTGGGTGAGAACCAGGGCTCACCTATTAGCCACACCTTGTGCCTCTGTAGTTGGTCCATCACATTTGGGATGCTGCTATTCCTCAGGACAAAGGCATCATGCACCTACCCAGGATACTTAGCATTGACGTGGGAGATGTACTGGTCCGCCAAGCATACCATCTGTGCATTCATAGAGTGGAGACTCTTCCGATTTCTGAACACCTGTTCATGCTGGCGGGGGGAGACAAATGCAATATGTGTTCCATCAATTGCCCCAATTATGTTGGGGATATGTCCCATTACATAGAACTCTGCCTTCATTGTGGCCAAATCTTCAACCTGGGGTAAAACAATGTAGCTGCACATGTGTTTAATCAGGGCAGACAAGACTCTTGTCAGCACTATTGAGAACATTGGCTGTGACATTCCTGCTGCCAAGCCCACTGTCACTTGGAAAGAACCAGTTGTCAGGAAATGGACACTGATAGAACTTGCACAAGAGGTGGGGTCCCAGTGGGGTGACAGATAGCAGATATCTGGTCAGGCTCCAATTGGGCACACAGGTCTGTGATTGTGGCCCTGTCAAGTCTATAGGTGAGGATAATGTGCCTATCCTGCTGTTTTGCCAAGTCCACTAGGGGTCTGTACACGGGGTTATGTCTCCATCTCCTATTCATCCGCAGTGGTAGGAATCTAAGGGACAAAAGAGTGAGGAGACAGTCACAAACTGAACAATGGAGCTACAACAGAACTTTGCATCCTGTTAACTTGTAATGGGTCAGTGTGATTTGTCCAGTATGTTGTAATATCACTAGTGACAAAGCAATTTTCCAGGGCCTGCCCCGCCCCCTGAAATGGCATCCACCTGTCCTGTGTGGAGGGGCAGGTGGAAGTGAGGTAATTCCACTGACGTTGTGTGCCGTTGCGGGAGGCGGTCGGGAACCGCTGTGTAACTCCTCATTGGTTATAATTGGGCCCTATGGGGTACAGTGGCCAATGGTAAACTAGGCTGGCGGTAACGGTATGCACTGCCACGGACGTGACCACCATTTTCTATCTGATTCCTCACTTGCTACCTGACCTTCCACAGCAGAGGACCTACACTGCATGTCCTGCTGTGACCTGTGTCTGGAACCTACCATGGCCTGTGTGGCTGGGAAAATGGCCCCAGCCTTCACTTCGGAGGAGTTTGAGAGACTGGTAGATGGGGTCCTACCCCAGTACGGACTGCTGTACGGGCCTCCAGACCAACAAGTGAGTACACTGTGGGCACGATGCATGTGGCATGAATGCATTCAGTGGTGTGTGTGAAGGCCTTGTGTAAGGGGGGTGGGTGGATGTCCTCTGGGCGGCGTATAGGTTGTGTGCTGGGCCACGTGTGTTCCAATGGTGAGGGAAACAGGTATGATTGGCCATATGTGTAACTGGCTGGACTGTTTGTCTAAATCAATTTTCCTGTGTGTAGTGCCTCTGCAGGTCAGCGCTTATCAAGAGAAGGGTATATGGCGTGCCATCGCCAAAGAGGTGCGGACCCGTGGGGGTCTATGGCAGGCGGAGCACCCACTGTCGGAAACGGTGGGAGGACCTGAGATATTGGGCACAGAAGATGGCGGAGGCCCAGCTGGGGATGGCCTCCCAATGAGGGAGGGGTGCCAGGCGAACCCTGACCCCCATGATGGCCTGCATACTGGCGGTGGCCTATCCAGGGCTGGATGGGCGCTTGAGGGCATCACAGCAGCCACAAGGGGGTGAGTACAGTGCCCATCATAATAACTTACACACAGTAGGGTGGTATCCGGCTGGTGGATGTGTGTCAGTGGGTGCCTCTAGGCCAGGCCTGACATTGCAGCATAGGTCCCCTGGTGGCTAGGGTTCAGAAGGGAAAATCTTGCTACCTAGCTAGTAGGCATCCACTACTGGTCAGGGCTGCGTGGGTCCCAGGTGTGCTGCATTTGGCGGTGTGTGCCCCTCCCCATGCTTTGGCTGCTAACTATTTCTCTGGTAGTGCTATGGCATATTGCGTAGGCCAGTTCCCTGTGTGTGAGGGTGCTGAGTACACCAACGGTAGTGTTGGTGCAGCCATTGACCAAGTGTATCCTTTGTCTCTTCCCCCCTCTTTATGTTTTGTCATCCTGTCCTTATGTCCATTAGCATCATCTGGCAGAGGAGCAGAGGCACCGGGGACAGAAGGAGCTGCATCCCACATGACCCAGGAGGCAGAGTCCACGGCGGAGACTGGAGGGGCAGTTCTGACACAGATACCTTCTCCGATGGAAGCTCCCTGGTGGTGGCGGACACTTCTGTGACCACCCCAGCTACAGGTACATTCGCCACCCCCATACCAGCACCACCCTCCCAGCAGCCACTCATTGAGTTGCCCGTGCCTGCTCACCCTGGAGGGTGGGAATCTCCTTCGCCCCAGGCACCTCAGGCCCTGCCCCATTTAGCTCTGCTGCCCTGAGTGAGGAGGCTATTGACCTCCTGAGATCCATCTCTGTAGGGCAGTCAACCATTGTGAATGCCATCCAGGGGCTGGCAGCCCAGAGGCAACAATCTAATGCATTCCTGGAGGGCATTCACACTGGATTGGCGGCCCAACAAAGATCGATTCAGGTTCTAGGCCTCCTGTCTGATGGTAGCCAGTGTCCCTGTTTCTACCCTCCAACTTCCTCTGTCCAGTCCCATTCTCCTCAACCCCAACCCATCCCAAGCACACAGGCAGACGAGCATGCACACAAGACAACACCCAAGAGTGTCACAGGGAAACACAAGAAAAAGAGAAACCCAAAAAGCCGTCCCCTAAGAAAAAAACACTATGGGGGTCATTCTGACTCAGCATGCTGCGCCGCCTTGGAGGATTCTGACGGGCAGCGGAAAACCGGCGGGAGACCGCCGGTTTTCCTGCACTGACCGCGGCCAAAGCGCCGTGGTCAGAATGCCCTGCGGGGCACCGCCGGTCTGTCGGCGGTGCTCCCGCCGACCCTGGCCCCGGCGGTCTGAGACCGCCGGGGTCAGAATGACCCCCTATGTCTTAAAAATAATTTACACTACGCTAACATATCTGACCCTAACTATCTCAATACCCCAACTATGAATAAAACTGTATACAAGGAGAAGGGAAGTAGTGTCCATCAGGCCCATTGTCATCCTCAGGGCCTGGTTACTGCTGACTTAATGTCTCTAAGCAAAACCAGCATCTAGTCTGTCTTATGTTCCAGTATTGCAATTCCAAATTTCAGGTCCGCTATCTCTGTTCTCATTTCCTCCCCAAGGTGTGGCCCAACGACTGGAGGTACAGCCTGCAATGTTGTTGGGGGGCTTGATGTGGCAGCTGATGTTGATGGTCCAGCACCTGCTGAACCAGCCCTGTCTGTGGCCCAAGACCTGCCTTATGTGTTAGTGTTGGGGTGGATGGTCCCTTGGGTGGTCCCCCTTGTATAAAGGTCATCCAGGAGCTCAAAGTGCGCTCCCTTTCATACAACTGCCCCATTCGTCTGAAGCCCTTCTTTACCTGATGGCTGTGGCGGTAGTGTTCCAGCTGGTTCTCAAAGTCCTGCTTCTGGGATGGGGTCATGTTGGGTACTGAAACATGAACGAGACATGTCATCCAAATGTACATTAGGCAAATGAACAACGAGCATGGAATGTAAACACCATCTGCAGATATCACACATTGGCCGGCACAAATCACAAAGACTTCTTGAAGGGCAAGGTTAACACATATCTGCACAACAACCATCATCTCCATTTTGCTCAAGTTCAATGTATCAAGGCTAGCTAACATTGCACAGTACCATTGAGCCATCTTTGAACATCTTCAAAGGACTATGGGCCAGATGTAGAAAGAAATGGTTTTGCGACTCGCAAATTGGGAGTCGCAAAACCATATGCAGAATGGTGTCCCTGACACCATCTGCGAATCACAAGGGGGTCGCAAAGACCTACCTCATTAATATTAATGAGGTGGGTCGCAATTTGCGAACCCCTTGCGATTCCTTGCACTCACAGGGATGGTGGCCTGCTGGAGACAGCAGACCACCATGTCTGTGACTGCTTTTTTAATAAAGCAGTATTTTCTTTTGTATTGCAGCCCGTTTTCCTTAAAGGAAAACGAGTTGCAATACCCTCGGGTAAATTAAACCATTTGGTTTAATTTTTTCAGAGAAGGAAGTGGTCCATTGGACCACTGCATGCTCTGAAAAAATATTTTTGGCAACATTCACAAAGGCAAAGGGGTCCCCTGGGGACCCCTTCCCTGTTGCGAATGAGTTAGCACCCACTTCACATGGGTGCTAACAGCGAATTGCTTTGCAACCGTGTTCGCGGTCACAAAGCAATTCTGCATCGTGGTGCAACTCGCAAATAGGAAGGGGAACACCCCTTCCTATTTGCGAGTCGCATTCCCATTTTGCGAGTCGATACCGACTCGCAAAATGGGAATGTGAATCGCGATGCCCGTTTTGCATGGCGCAAACTGCGATTTTTGCAGTTTGCGCCATGCAAAACGGTTCCTACATCTGGCCCTATGTCACTATTGACTATGCTCATCATGAACATCAGTTATGTGACCATGATAGGTCACACTCATCATGTTGGATTGCTCATCAATGTCTCTTCTGCATATGCCATTGCCCTTAGATCCGTTGGCATGTACCAAACTCCTCTGAGCAAGGACTGCATGTTAAATGTAGTCTCACAACAGTTTGTGTCTGATGTGGGAAGGACAGGTGCCTGGATACACTGCTACATGGAATATACAAATGACAGGTATCATATGTGAGAATGGAGGGTGGATCACTCACTCATGTCACTCAAAGATGCATGAAACTACGCCCATATCAACTCAGGTTACTATATGGTGGGCTGAGCCATGACTTCATGCGTAGTCCCAGAGAAACTTGATATGTCTCACTGTGCTGCCCTTTGCCTGCATATGTGTCCAGAATTCTGGTCAGCGTGTTGCACAACAGCACTCAGCACAACCATTTCATATGTGGGTGCATGCATGCCCTACATCTTATCTGCACAGGAATGTTGGAACAGCATTGGCTAATGCTGTTTATAGTGTGAAGCTGTTTGTATGACATCATAGAAACTATCAGGACCAGCACTGTCTGAAGATGTTTTGAGTAATGGCATGTCTCATGACAATGTTATATGGATATCCCTCAGGTCAAACACACATGTCAAGATCTGTGAGGATAACATGAGTTGGCAATGTTGCTACATATGACACAGATTATGGGGCATTACAAACCATGGGTGGGTAATTCAACTGCATTTTCAAGTGTGGCATTTTGCCCACTGTCCTGCTAATCTTAGGGACCTATTAATACGGTCATTAATCCTTACATGGCCTGAGTTACTGTGTGCTACGTGTGACACACAGAGGAGTAACATGTTTTGTGAACAACATATTGCCACCATACATACAAATGTAGGACCCTGTTCCAATGGCACATGCCCTGGCTGTCATCACTGTTTGGACTTATACACCATGTCCAACATTTACAAGGCCCTTGCAGCACACATAGCCACCAGCGCATCATTTTTTTGGAATGCACATCCTGGACACAAGATTGACCATACTGTCCATATCCATGCATAGCATATAGGCCCTCATTCTGACCTTGGCGGGCGGCGGAGGCCGCCCGCCAAAGTCCCGCCGTCAGGTTACCGTTCCGCGGTCGAAAGACCGCGGCGGTAATTCTGACTTTCCCGCTGGGCTGGCGGGCGGTCGCCTTCAGACCGCCCGCCAGCCCAGCGGGAAAGAGGCTTCCACGATGAAGCCGGCTCGGAATCGAGCCGGCGGAGTGGAAGCTGTGCGACGGGTGCAGTTGCACCCGTCTCGTATTTCACTGTCTGCGCAGCAGACAGTGAAATACATGTAGGGGCCCTCTTACGGGGGCCCCTGCAATACCCATGCCAGTGGCATGGGCACTGCAGGGGCCCCCAGGGGCCCCGCGACCCCCCCTACCGCCATCCGGATCCCGGCGGTCGGACCGCCGGGATCTGGATGGCGGTAGGGGGGGTCGGAATCCCCGCGGCGGTGCAGCAAGCTGCGCCGCCGTGGAGGATTCAATGGGGCGGCGGTACACTGGCGTGAGCCCGCCAGTGGTGCCGGTCCGACCGCGGCTTTACCGCCGCGGTCGGAATCCCCATTGGAGCACCGCTGGCCTGTCGGCGGTGCTCCCGCGGTCCTCCGCCCTGGCGGTCTTTGACCGCCAGGGTCAGAATGACCGCCATAGTGTCTGAATTAGCATACATGCACTTGGTACATGGCATTGCACACAACATACAATATCACACACAATACTTGCACTAAATTTACAAATAAAGGATGACACTCACTGGTATCATTGCGGTCTGCAAAGCTTGTCACATCTCCAATGGCATATGTCTCTGGTCCATCTGCAAGAAATAACATAAGACATAACACTGTGAATGTTGAACAATGAACACCATGGATATCTATTGCACATTACACATGATGTTCTAATTGGCATAGAACACTCAGGTTAGTGAATACTCAAATAGGCCATTAGACATGTCTTAGTGACATACAAAAAGGTATACTGTTCCACACGTGCTCAAATAGCCTAGGGCACCCGAGGTGTCAGGAGCAAGAGCCCTCAAGCATCACAATGGATGACTGGCATCATCATTGGGAATTGCTCCTCGCCAGGCCGGCGCTGCAACGCCTGACGGGCTCCCCTAAGAAGGGGGGCACTCAGCCGTACTGTTCTGATGGTTGCTCGTAAGTTTAACCTGATCAGACAGATATGCCTATATTCAGGCACCAGCGTACGCTCGGAGAGAATGAAATGTAAGAATAAAATTGGTTATTCATCTCAAAAAATATTTCATAACTTTAATCAATATACTGGGATGAAGACCAAGATTAAAATCAAAAAGAAAGTAATAAACTGAGTGTTGATGCTCAATTACTCTCAAAGAGCAACAAACTGACGGGGACTATAATTTTAATAGTACCCTCAGGTTAGGGTCGACATGTTTCGCGTCGTGTGGTCCCACAGGATCCAGTGACGCTTCATCAGGACCAAAAGGAAAATTTTATATCAATTCTTCTCCAATTAAAAAAGAGGAAGGTGACGGAAATTAAATATATATACCGGTCACTTACACTTCAAGTAAACTGGCTACGTCACTGTCAGGTCGCCCTAGGGGACAGAGAAGGGTTTTGTCAAAAACAAAAGTATATACATACACCTAATAATACCTCTTATTGTGAATATCATGGTGTAGTTGTACTATTCTCATAAGGTGGATCAAACAGTCATTAATGTAGAGAAATGGGCTTACCATCCCTCAATCAGGAAAGGGCTCCTTGAGAGGCACGTTTCGGGGACTTGTAAACACACTGCCTATTGGTAAATATAAGTCGTCAACAAGCACAAAATTATCATGTAACCAATTTACACAGATCGTATGGGTGGCACCACGCGCTCTATTGAGGGTGCGCAACATTAGTGAGACCTAATAGGTGCCACTCACAACAACATGAGTAACGCAACAAAGTGGGTGCGTCAAAAGTGTTAGTAGAAAACTTTAAATGCAGGTACTCCGTATGAGGTTAGTAAAAGTCAGTGCAAACACCATAAGTGCCACACAAGTAAAAGCAGATGTAAAAAAATCCAGGGTCTCAGCTATGACGACGAAATGGTGTCAGCAATTTTGCAAGCACCATCTATTCTCGATTACGATGGGTCAGCTCCAACTGGCAGTCTCAAAACTGAATGGGACAAACTTTCTGCTTTGAAGAAAGAATTGATAAAAACTGTCATGCCTGGCACCATCATGACTGAATACTTACGTGCAAATATCGCACCTAATGGCCTTTTGGTTTCTAATATCCCTCGGATATTTTTACAAGATTTGGCTTTCAGAAAAGACTGGGCACAAATAGCCTGGAAGTGTACTAGGGATTGGTTGATTCTAATCATAAACACTTCCAAACGTCTAGCGGATACTCTTACTATTCAAATTAACACTATAGAAAATGGCTTAAAAACGACGGTCACTTTGACATCTTTTAAAAGCCGTCTTTCTGAAATCAATACTGAACTTAACGAGAATAAGGAGTTTTTAACACAACAAAAGACTACTAAACTCCAAAAGGATATTGCAAGATTCAGCAGGGAGAAGGTTTACCCTTATATTAGAGATGATTACGATGGGGACAACCAATCTCGATCATCCGATGATTCTACCTCATCTCAGAAGAAATTTCGCAAATTCAGCAGTGGCTCATCATCAGATGGGTGGAGTACTGATGAAAATCCACCTCAAACTTTTTACAATTTTCCTCCTTACCCGGTGCAACACTCTATGCCGTGGCAAACACCATTTCCCTTCTTTCAACCTCACCCTATGATGCCGTACATGCCTTTTTTAGGCCGCGGCCGGGGCAGAGGCAGAGGCAGAAGGAGAGGAAGAGGCAGGCACATCCAGTGGTCCAGAGAGGAACCTCAGATGGTCACGAGGAGCCAAACAAAAAACCCTCCAACGAGAACCTAGTTGTTAATTTATCAACTAGGACCCTCACAGAAGCAGAAACAAATGTGCTCAACAAGGGCCTGGGGTTTGTCCCTACCCCTGAGGAAGATTTCTTCCGCCTACATATTAAAATTTCTCAACTCTTTCGTAAAATTCGTTTACATTTCTTCTTTAAAGACAAACCTGCTGAATCACCACTAACTGATTCAGGCCTAAAGAAACCGTCTGTTTTTGTGCCTCCACTAGCCATGATGCCTAGTGAAGTTGTGACCTTTGAAAAGGCTGTGTTAGCTGATCTGAAAAACTATGTCCCAAACATCCATTTATCAACACACCTACAAATGAGAAGAGAGCACTGCTAGCTTTAGCATCTGACTCCAACATTACCATTAAACAGGCTGACAAAGGTGGCGCCATTGTGATCATGAATTCCACTGACTACAGACACGAATGTCTGCGCTTGCTAAGTGATTCAACTTATTACGCACAGATAAGAAATGATCCCACTGGCAGATTACAAACCCAGATTAGGATTCTTATTGAAGAAGCCAAGAATAATCTGTGGATATCATCAAAAGAGGCTGAATTTCTGGACACACCCCATCCTCGGGTTCCATACTTTTACTGCCTACCCAAGATTCATGAGGGCACCACACCGCCACCTGAACGCCCAATTGTTTCGGGAATAGGCTCAGTCCTAGAACCTCTTTCAACTTTCTGTGACCATTTCTTACAACCTTTAGTGAGGAATTCTTCCACCTATCTGAAAGATACTAAAGATGTCCTCAACTTAATCGAGACCATAAATGACTCAGGAACGGTACAAGGAATCATTACTTTGGATGTTGAAGCACTTTATACCAACATTCCTCAAGAAGCTACTTTAGAAGTTATTGAATCATCCCTACTGGAAACATCAGATTCCTTGTCCACCCCGGTTTCCTTCATCATGCACTGTGCTAGACTGGCCTTGACAGAAAATTACTTTCAGTTTGAGGACCAGTTCTATCATCAAATCCGAGGGACATCAATGGGGAGCACATTTGCCCCTAGCCTATCTTGTTTATACATGTATGATTTCGAAAAGAAGTTCATTCTTTCTCCTAGGAACATTTACCAGGATCACATAAAGTTGTGGCGTCGTTACATCGACGATATTCTAATTATCTGGCAAGGGCCTTTGTCCATGACTGATCATTTCACGGCATGGATTAACACACTTGACCCTTTTTTGAAATTCACAACAACTGTATCTGCCATTCAGTTACCCTTTTTAGACTTAATGATTTCAATCGACAATGGTAAATTGACCACCACAGTTTATCATAAACCCACTGACCGTAATTTGCTTTTGTTATATGAAAGTCATCATCCAAAAGCTCTACGAGATAATCTTCCGGTAGGACAATTCCTACGGCTCAGACGGAACTGCAGTTAATCCCATGAATTCAACCATCAGGCTGATTCGCTTCAGGAGAAACTCTTGGAACGACACTACCCTTCAAGAATAATTAATCAAGCACGCAAAAGGGCAAGGAATAATTATAGGGAAGCCTTATTAATGACCATTGACAAGAACCCCCAAACTAGGATAACGTGTGTCTCTACTTTCACACCCCTATCCAACTCTATTAAGAGATTGATTAACAAACGTTGGCCTATTTTGACCAGTAGTGGTAGTAACATCTCCAGACCTCTTTTTGCATTCAAACGCACGTCAAATATTAAGGATATGGTAATACATACCCGTCCACAGCTTGCGTTTGATGTCCCGAAGCAGAATACATTATGGGACCTTCCACCTGTTAAAGGCCACCATCCTTGTGGCAATTGTAACGTTTGTACCCTAACCAAACACCTCACATCAATAGTTGTAAATCCGATTGGGACCTGGCACCTCAAGAAACATACCAATTGTAACACCAGGAACTGTATCTATATGATTACATGCCCTTGTGATTTACGTTACATTGGTATGACATCAAGGCCAGTAAAAACCCGTATTAACGAACACAGGAGTAACATTTGTTGTAACAGAATCACTACCAAACTTAAGGGGTCATTCCTACCCTGGCGGTCCGAGACCGCCAGGGTAGGGGACCGCGGATGCACCGCCAACAGGCTGGTGGTGCATCCAGGCCCATTCTGACCGCGGCGGTAAAGCTGCGGTCAGAAAAGGGAAACCAGCAGTTTCCTGCCGGTTTTCCCCTGGGCTGCAGAATCCTCCATGGCGGCGCTGCAGGCAGCGCCGCCATGGGGATTCTGACCCCCTTCCCGCCAGCCTGGTTCTGGCGGTTTTGACCGCCAGAACCAGGCTGGCGGGAACGGGTGCCGTGGGGTCCCTGGGGGCCCCTGCAGTGCCAATGTCAATGGCATGGGCACTGCAGGGGCCCCCGTAAGAGGGCCCCACTTAGAATTTCAGTGTCTGCTTAGCAGACACTGAAATTCGCGACGGGTGCTACTGCACCCGTCGCACCCCTTCCACTCCGCCGGCTCCATTCGGAGCCGGCTTCCTCGTGGAAGGGCGTTTCCCGCTGGGCTGGCGGGCAGCCTTTTGGCGGTCGCCCGCCAGCCCAGTGGGAAACCCAGAATGACCGCCGCGGTCTTTTGACCGCGGTACGGTCTTCTGGCGGTTCCCGCTTGGCGGGTGGCTCCCGCCGCCCGCCAAGCTTGGAATCACCCCCTTAGTGAGCACTTTCTGGAGGCTAAACACACGCCTGATGATATGTGGTGGGTGGTAATAGAGGCACCTAAAATCCGCCCGTACGATACTGGTCATCTTTTCAGAACAGAACAAAGATGGGTTTTTAAATTAGGCACTAATTCACATGGTTTGAACGATGACATACCTTGGACTTCACTGGCCTGATTTGGCTTTTAAACTAATCACAAAATGCTCACATTATTTAATCAAATTTTTTGGCTGATAATTTTTATTCAGCTTACATTACTTTTCCGGTATTATTGATCTGAGAACACTCCTCTTTTAGAACTTGAAATCTAACGAGTATCACTCATTCCCTACTTTTTTTGTAAATTTTGAGTACTTGCACCTGCAATTGGAGAAGGAGACACGTGTCTTTGAACTTAATGATGGTTCAAGAGCTGGTACTAATAGACCTGAGAACACTTCCCCTTTTATTACTTCAATTATTATGAGTGCGACTCATTCCCGACGTTTTTTTGTAATTTTGAGGACCTGCACCTTCAATTGAAATAGGAGAGGCGGGTCTGTACACTTAATGAGGGTTTAAGAATGAGTTGTCTGTGATCTGTTATTATACAACACTGTTAGTCCATCTTTTGTGTTGATAGTGGATTCGGGAGTCCTTCTTCCCTTTCCACGACCTCAGACGCGCGAGACCCAGGGAAACAGAGTTGCTTCCGGGTCCGCAGCGTCTTTTTGAGCTCTGACAGCGCTCGCCTCTCACTTGTGCGAGACGCCGCTTCGGAGGGTAGGTCCTCAGTGACGGACCTGGCATACAGACGTGAGTAATGCTGTTGTGATTCGAGAGCTCGTTTTTCGAGCTGAGATACGCCAATAATATCGCCCATTGTTTTACTTCTTGGTGCATCGTTTGTCTTAGTGCTCCCGCAATCTTGCCAATAACCTGCTATAACTGTCATTACAACACAGAGACGCCAGTTAATAATTTTTGAATACACTAATGTGGGCACATTTTTTGACATCTGCTTTTACTTGTGTGGCACTTATGGTGTTTGCACTGACTTTTACTAACCTCATACGGAGTACCTGCATTTAATGTTTTCTACTAACACTTTTGACGCACCCAATTTGTTGCGTTACTCATGTTGTTGTGAGTGGCACCTATTAGGTCTCACTAATGTTGCGCACCCTAAATAGAGCGCGTGGTGCCACCCATACGATCTGTGTAAATTGGTTACATGATAATTTTGTGCTTGTTGACGACTTATATTTACCAATAGGCAGTGTGTTTACAAGTCCCCGAAACGTGCCTCTCAAGGAGCCCTTTCCTGATTGGGGGATGGTAAGCCCATTTCTCTACATTAATTACTGTTTGATCCACCTTATGAGAATAGCACAACTACACCATGATATTCACAATAAGAGATATTATTAGGTGTATGTATATACTTTTGTTTTTGACAAAACCCTTCTCTGTCCCCTAGGGCGACCTGACAGTGACGTAGCCAGTTTACTTGAAGTGTAAGTGACCGGTATATATATTTAATTTCCGTCACCTTCCTCTTTTTTTAATTGGAGAAGAATTGATATAAAATTTTCCTTTTGGTCCTGATGAAGCGTCACTGGATCCTGTGGGACCACACGACGCGAAACATGTCGACCCTAACCTGAGGGTACTATTAAAATTATAGTCCCCGTCAGTTTGTTGCTCTTTGAGAGTAATTGAGCATCAACACTCAGTTTATTACTTTCTTTTTGATTTTAATCTTGGTCTTCATCCCAGTATATTGATTAAAGTTATGAAATATTTTTTGGGATGAATAACCAATTTTATTCTTACATTTCATTCTCTCCGAGCGTATGCTGGTGCCTGAATATAGGCATATCTGTCTGATCAGGTTAAACTTACGAGCAACCATCAGAACAGTACGGCTGAGTGCCCCCCTTCTTAGGGGAGCCCGTCAGGCGTTGCAGCGCCGGCCTGGCGAGGAGCAATTCCCAATGATGATGCCAGTCATCCATTGTGATGCTTGAGGGCTCTTGCTCCTGACACCTCAGGTGCCCTAGGCTATTTGAGCACGTGTGGAACAGTGTACCTTTTTGTATATTACATTACTGGGAGACTGTACACTGGACCAGATAACCTCCCGGTCCCTCCCTTCTTTGTTTCACATGTCTTAGTGACATACATTGGTAAGCCAGGCTGACATGTACACATATGTACTGGAACCATACACACATGCCTCAGCTACATTGTTCACATTTTATACTGAAAGATTTCTCAAGCATAGCTAATTGATATTGCACTCTGCACATACATGACTCACAGAACACACTCAGCCATGACTCCCTTTACTCCTGTGTCACTTTTATCATCACATGTACATGACTATGCAACATACAACGGTAGTCAGACCCTTAATGGACATGGACACTTGTCCCTGGTAACCATGTACCCTTGCATCATGACTCAAGTGTGTCAGAATTGGTGCATATAGGATTTTGTGGCTTAGCACAGGGGACAAGGACAGGAATATACCATCTGTCTTATTGATGGTGCATTGCTTCCATTGTCTGGATGCTGGTCGGCGCACCCTATTCGCAGCCCTGTCCTTTGTCATAACTTGGTAAATGAGCCCTTGTGGCCAACAGACATGTAATTGCAAATGCAAAACAGGAGTCAGCCACATAGATGGTGTACTTAACCACAGTCCCACCGACCTCCAGAAGGTCCAGTTTCCAGGTGATGAGGTCTGCCCAGTGATGTTTCAGTTGGTAGTCTGTGTGCTCAACCTCAAATGCATGCATCATGTGGTATAGGACCTTCCCCCACCACAGCGTGTGTGCCTCCTTCCTGTATCCCAGGATGACTGGTCCGCCATGGCCACCATATGAGGGAGGTAGTGTGTCACTAGCCAGATGAATGCCCCCAACTCATCCGCAATCAGATGATGGGCCCTTCCCTTCCCCGACATGTCCCAACCTAAACACACGGTACCCCTAACAAAAAAAGAAAACCTACCCCCAACTTCCCCAACAAACTTAACTACCCCAGAGACAGACACCCGACAATATGCACTTAAATACTACACAATGTGACAACAAACACAAGAAAAAAAACTTTAGGGACACAACACATATGGCACAAAAGACTTGCAAACACCACTCCTCACACCAGCACTAGAACCACACAACCTTTCACAAGCACAGACTAAAAGACTGTGAATGGAAGAGAAAGTGAAAGTAACTTCATAATTCCTGGTTTGCAGAAAGGATGTACAATCACATCACTTCCTGGGCGTATGCTTCTTGTTTTGAAGCAATGTGTCATTTTTTTGGACACATGACGGCCATGTGTGTATTTTCAATGGAAGACTGCCAAAGCACACTGATGAAATTTTGACGCATAGGTATGAAGCGTCATTTTTTTGCTTACACGATGATTGAAAATGACCAAATGCATTGGTATTTTTACACAAGGAGTGAAATGTATGTCTTACTGTATGTTGTCATGTGTGATGCATGGAAGGATTCATATGGATTGCAATTGGCATGTGAACAGCTGTGTTTACCACCTTCATGTCTTCATATGTGTGCAATGTGTGTCTGTGAGTGCACATGTGTGAGGGTAAATGTATTAGTGGGATCACACTATGCAGATGGCACATTTCCTCTGTTTGTTCAATCACGCACCTTAGGATAGCTACCCCATGTGCGAAACATGTTCTTGCACATGATACCCTTGCTAAGTGAACACCCAAGGATGCTGGTGACTTCATGTGGTCAGCTCACCCACCCATATGACAGTGCATGTGTGTGACAATCTATGGGGTGTCCCAAAGGTCAGACATCAGGCTGTCTTGCAACATGGGAAACTTACAGTTCCCTGTTCAGGCAAGTGTTAAGATGTGCTGAACAGACATGTCATGGACGTGTTTTGTATGACATGCAAGTGAGTGGTATGTGTGTGTTCTTCTTGTGTGATTTGTTCTGCCTACTACAGTGGTGTGTTTTGGGATATCACTTCAACAATCTTTTGAGTTCTTTCATGACTAATAGCTCTCCTTCAGAGCAATGTATTTGCTTATATCATTGACTCACATGTTACCCTATGTAGGGACATTCATACGGTATCTAAATGTTTAGAGGTGGAGTTTCCGAACACCAGGCCCTATGATGCATCTTTGTATTTGTGCCTGCTCAAAGTAATGGGCCACATAAACCCTGGGGCACCTAAGGGAAACTTTAAGTGTGACATTTGTGTCAATGTTCTTTGAACCTACACTTTGTATGTACAATTCCTTACCATGTAGTTTGGCAGAGACTTCACTTTTAGCACACAATATGCCTGGCAGGGCTGCCAACAGACGGGGATGGCAGAGAGCACAGCATTGCACACTTAAGTGTAGGAATCCTACTGTAGATCTAAACTTCTCTGCCCTATCACCTACTAGGGACTTACAGGTTGTTTATCTCAGGCTTGCCCTATTATCTACTAGGGACTTTTAGGTTGTTTATGTCAGCCTTGCCCTATCATCTACAAGGGACTTATATGTAGTTTGATGCACACTTGTCGTATTATGTACCAGGGACTTACAGGAGTCTGTCTGGAATTGTGCTCGTGTCAATGTAGTGTATTCCTTTTATTCCGAGTAGTGGCCCTAGGGCTGGTTAACAGAGACAGGGTACAACCAGGGTGATTAAACACCATTTTCTGTAACTCAAATTTTGTAGTATGTGCAAATTGGATGACTTTCTCACACAGTGACTGGGCAGTTAATTTGGCTAAACACTGGTTGTGATGCAATGTGTTATTTACATAGGTACATTCTTTCTTGTTCTCATGCTCTTCTAACATTCTGTGAGTCACTCATACATGTACCACGCACATGACTAGTTTTGTAACCTCAGCAATGTTGATACCATTGATGTTACATTTTGTACTTCCTCCCCATCTTCCATATACTCATTGTCCAGCTCGTCACTGTCATTGGACCATGAGAGATTATGGCCTGCACATGGGTTGTGCAATGTGCAGCACAGTAGTATTGGTTTAATTGCTATTAGAGGAAAGTAGGTTAAATCTTCCTGCAACCTATCCTGACTCCAGGAGTGATATTGGTGTACTCTGGGAGTTCCCTCCACAATGTAGCTTGTCCTGTTTAGGTCATGGGTTTGACTCTGCTAGGCTTCCATGTGGTTGTGTTTGTGAGGAGTAGTGACCCACAGCTACAGACTATGGCCCTCATTACGACCCCGGCGGTGAGTGATAAAGTGGCGGCAATATAGCCAACAGGCTGGCAGTAACTACCGCCAAATTATGACCATGGTGGTGAGGACTCCCATAGACAGCCAATGTACCACACCAACCACCAGGGCGGAAACAACACTCACCACGGTGGTAGCCGCCAACAGCCAGGCGGAAGATAAAGTACCGCCAACCATATTTTGACCCTGCAAGCTGCCAGGATTTCCAGGGTGGTACGAACGCCATCAAAAGCGCAGCAGAAAAACATCACTGAAGAGAACTGACTTACCATCGGAGACACAGGGAAGAACAACGTCACCTTGGAACCCGAACTGCAAGTCTTCCCAATGATCTTCTACGTTATGCTTCACCTGGAACACCAACACCGACAAAGACGACAACGGTGAGTACAGCTGCCTAGCACACAAGGGAGGGAGGGAGGAAAACGAGAGTGACACACACACGCACGACACAAACTGTTCTCACACACACCTTATACACAACCAGCTGCACACGAAAAACAATGGCACCTGAGACACGCCAGAATAATGCAAAGACAACAGGAATTGACTACACTGAATGTATTCATATCAACAGCTAATAAATATTGAATTGACAATGAAACAGATATGTACACATGTACACAAAAGGACACTGCCCAGTCCAAAGTTCAAAGGGCCCACATGGCCACAGGGCACAGTCTAAGGCCCAACTCGAATCCTGACACTTCATCCAGATAGAACTCTGCAAAGGAATCAGTTTGCAAGTGGGCAGACACTGAAGGGGGAGGGGGCACCTTAGCCTGATTTGGGAACATGCCCACTGGTTCTGTATGGGGCAACTTGCCCATTGCTCTGTCCTGAGGAGTGCAAGGCCACAGTCTCTCAGGTGGGTGACTTGCCCACTGGTTCTGGAGGGGGCAACATGCCCATTGCTCTGTCCTGGGGAGTGCAAGGTCACAGTCTCTCAGGTGGGTGACTTTCCCACTGGTTCTGGAGGGAGCAACATGCCCATTGCTCTGTCCTGGGGAGTGCAAGGCCACAGTCTCTCAGGCGGGTGACTTGCCTACTGGTTCTGGAGGGGGCAACATGCCCATTGCTCTGTCCTGGGGAGTGCAAGGTCACAGTCTCTCAGGTGGGTGACTTGCCCACTGGTTCTGGAGGGGGGCCGTCATACAGCAGCCTCTGGAGGGTGGCCTACATGGCGTCTGCTGGTGGTGATGGCTGTAGTGTGGTGGCGGATGGAGGTTCCGCCTGGGCAGCCACTGCAGTTGGTAATGGCTGCAGTGTAGTGGTGGATGGAGGTGCCTTTTGGGCAGCCTCTGCTGGTGAAGATGGCTACAGTGTGGTGGCTGATGGAGGTGCCTCCTGGGCAGCCTCTGCAAGTGGTGATGGCTGCACTTCCTCAGCAGGTGATGGGGGCCCAGTGACCACTGGTGGTGGTGGAGGTATCACCCTGACAGCCTCCGCTGGAGTAGAGGGCTTCGTCTCCTCCATTACATGGGGTGTGGATTCCTTAACCTTCCTGGCAGGGGTGGACGGTTTCTTCCCCTTCTTGGATGGAGGTGTAGGCTCCTTCCCCTTCTTGCCTGGAGGTGCAGGCTCCTTCTCCTTCTTGCCTGCAGGTGTGGTATCCTTCCCCTTCTTGCCTGGAGGTGCAGGCTCTTTCCCCTTCTTGCCTGGAGGTGTGGTATCCTCACCACCATGAGTAGGTGGTGCCACCACTGACCCCGTGGAGTGTTTGGCTGAGGTGCTGGGTCTTTGGTAACCTGCTTATACGGCCATGACGCGGGGAGGGGGAGGGAAGAGGTCAAGTCAGCAAAGGAAAAGTTTTTTAGGGACAGTGGGGAAGGAGGAGTGATGGGAGTGGAGTTAGAGGGTTTGGTTGTAGGAGGTGTATGTCTGCTGGATTAAGGTGAAGATGCATGGGCTGTATGCTGATGTGAGGTGGATGTCTGTTGGGTGTGTGACTGCTTGTGTTTGTGTCCTTTAGGGGGGTGGACAGACAGGGTGAGAGAGGAAACAGGGGATGCATCCATGGCTGTTGTGGAGGTGTCTGCTAGTGAGGTGAGTGTGCTGCTTGGTGTGGTGATGCTGGTGGTGGATGTTTATGTAGTGCATGTATGTGTGAGTGTGGACATGACTGGGAGGGAGGTGGAGGAGCAGGAGGGGGAAACAGTGGAGGCAGTGGATGTTGTCATTTCTGCAACTGTATGGCGTTTGCGTGAATGTTTGTGTGATGAAGTGTGGTGCTTGTGTTTGCCTGTGCCACTCTTGGGTGTTGTCTTGTGTGCATGCTCGTCTGTATGTGTGCCTGGGCTGGGGTGGGGTTGAGGAGAATGGGAATGGGAAGTGGTAGTGTGAGGGGGGACGGTAGAAACGGGGACAATGGCTGCCATTAGAGAGGAGGCCAGAGCCTGAATCGATCTCTGTTGGGCCGCCAATCAACCATGAATGCCCTCCAGGAATGCATTGCATTGCTGCATCTGGGATGCCAGCCCCTGGATGGCATTCACAATGGTTGATTGCCCTACAGAGATGGATCTGTGTCCTCACTCAGGGCAGCAGGGCTTACTGGGGCACGACCTGAGGTGCCTGGGGCGAAGGAGATGCCCACCCTCCTGCGTGAGCGGGCACGGTCAACTCGCTGAGGGGCTACTGGGAGGGCAGTGCTGGTACGGGGGTTGGCAGCTGTACCTACAGCTGGGGTGGCCACAGAGGTGTCCGCAACCACCAGGGAGTTTCCATCAGAGGAGGTATCAGAGTCTGTGTTGTCACCTCCTGTCTCCGCCGTGGTGCTCCTGTCGTCCTCCGTCCCACTGGTTCCCTCGGTATCAGTGGACTCTGCCTCAAGGTTCCTGTGGGATGCAGCTCCCTCTGTCGCCAGTGCCCCTGCTCCTTCGCCAGATGATGCTAATGCACACAAGGACAGGATGACAAAACAAGAAAGGAGGGTAGGGAGGCAAGGGAAACACTGGGTCAATGACTGCACCAACACCACAGTTGTCATACACGTCACCGTCACACACAGGGAACAGGCTTAAGCACTATGCATTGCACTACCAGTGATATGGCTAGTTACTAAGGCAAGATGAGGGCCACACACTGCCAACTGCAGCACTCCTGGGACCCACAATGCCCTGCCTGAAAGGGACTGCTAACAAGCTAGGTTACTTGTATATGACATACACCCATTACCCTTGAGATGACCCACGCTGCAATGTCTGGCCTGGCCTTAGGGTCACCCACTAACATACATTCACCACCCAGATACCACCCCACCTGCCAAAATATGTAATGATACCCACTGTACTCACCCCCTTGTGGCTGCTGTGATTCCCTCAAGCGCCCATCCACTTCAGGTTAGGCCACCTCCAGTATGCGGGCCATCGGGGGGTCAGGGTCTGACAGGCATCCCTTCCTACTTTGGAGGCCATCCCCCGCTGGGCGTCAGCGGTCTTCTGTGACCAGCGTCTCAGGTCCTCCCACCGTTTCCGAAAGTGGGTGCTCCACCTGACAAAGACCCCCAGGTTCCGCACATCTTTGGAGATGGCATGCCATATTCCTTTCTTTTGATGGGCACTGACCTGCAGATGCAATACAGACAGGAGAACACCATTAAACAAACAGTCCAGCCGGTCACACAAATGGCCCACCATACCTTTTTCCATCCCCAATAGCAGACACATCGCCCAGCGCACACCATGTACACCGCCACAAAACATTCCCCCTACACCCCCTACAAGATGCTTGCACACACATCACCATGCATCCTTCCCACATGCATTGTGCCCAAAGTGTACTCACCTGTTGGTCTGGAGGCCCATACAGCAGTCTGTACAGGGGTAGGACCCCATCCACTGGTCGCTCCAACTCCACCGAAGTGAAGGCAGGGGCCATTTCCCTGGTCACACAGGCCATGGTAGGTTCCAGACACAGGTCACAGCAGCACACGCAGTGTAGGTGTTCTCCTGTTGAAGGTCAGGAAACAAGTGAGGAATCAGATAGAAAATGGCGGTCACGTCCGCGGCGGTGTACACCGTCAACCACGACGCCCAACGTCGGTGGAATTACCTCACTTCCACCTGTCCCTACATACAGGACAGACAGTCGCCATTTCAGGGAGGGGGGAAACAACAATATCGCCAATAACTGCGTCACTGATTAGATTGGCACATACCTCGCCATTAACACGGTCCCATTACGTAAGTGCACCATATAGACTGCAGTTGTGGTTCCATGGTTCCAACTGTGACAGCCTACTCACTCTTATGTCCCTTAGATACCTACCATTGCAGATGAATAGGAGGTGGAGACATACCTCCGTCTACAGACCCCTGGTGGACTTAGCTACACTGGAGGACAGGCACATTATCCTCACCTATAGACTGGACAGGGCCACAATCACCAAGCTGTGTGCCCAGTTGGAGCCTGACCTGATCTCATCTATCCATCATCCAACTGGGATCCCCCCTCTTGTGCAAGTGCTATCAGTGCTCCATTTCTTGGCAACTGGTTCTTTCTAAGTGATAGTGGGCTTGGCAGCTGGAATGTCACAGCCAATGTTCTCAATCGTGCTAGCAAGAGTCTTGTCTGACCTGGTGAAATACATGTGCAGCTACATTTCTTTCCACCAGGTGGGCGATTTGGCCACTGTGAAGGACGGATTCTTGGTACACATTTGCCTCCCCCCCCACCGGAATGAACAGGTGTTCAGGAATTGTGAGAGTTTCTACTCACTGAATGTGCAGATGGTGTGCCTGGCGGCCCAGTACATCTCCCACATCAGTGCTAAGTATCCTGGGTAGGTGCATGATGCCTTTGTTCTGAGGAATAGCAGTATCCCAAATGTGAGGCACAGGGTGTGGCTAATAGGTGAGCCTTGGTCCCCACCCACTGTATGTTAGTGTATGCCTTCTGATGTTAACCCCATAGGATTGTGAGTGGCTAAATGTGCTCCCTCAATACTTGCAGGTGACTCTGGCTACCCAAACCTATTGTGGCTGCTAACCCCTGTGGTGAATGCCATGACAGGGGCTGAGGAACATTATAATGAGGCACATGGGCAAACCAGACAGATCATCGAAAGGACCTTAGGCCTCCTGAAGGCCAGGCTCAGGTGCCTCCATCTGACAAGTGAATCCCTGTGCTTCTCACCCAAGAAGGTCTGCCAGATAGTAGTGGCATGCTGCATGTTGCACAACCTGACCCTCACACACCATGTACCTTTTCTGCAGGAGGATGACACTGGAGATGGCCCTGTGACAGCAGTAGACCCTGAGGATAGTGAGGATGAAGAGCCTGAGGATAAGGATGAGGACAACAGAACCACAGTTATCGGCCAGTACTGCCAATGACGCACAGGTGAGACAGTGCAACTGCACATTCCTATGACTGTTGGTGTATTCTGTGTGGCTGTAGCATGATGGTATTGACTTCCTGTGTACTGATGTGCTGGCTACAGCCGGCTACAGGTCATTATGTCTATGCTCTCACAGTGTACAGTTCATTTGCACTAGATGTGACTAGTTCCATAAATACGCATTTTATGTATATGAAATACTAGTAGTCAAGTTGTGTTCAAGGGTGATTATTGTAGTGCTAAGAAATTGAGGGGAAAGTGCAATGGAATGGGGTGATGGTGGAAGAAAGTCTAGGGTATTGTTCCAGTCTGCTTGTAGCACAGGTGCAGTGTCCAAGGGGCCTTTGGAAGGGGAGCAGCGGCAGTTCAAAGTGGACAAGGTGACTGATTGGGACACATTTCCTGGTGGGGACTTGGCAAGTGTCACTGGCTTCTGTCTGGGTTGCAGGGAACGTTTGCGGGGTGGTTCACCTTCTGCAGGGTGAGGGATGCTGGTAGCCTGTGGGTCCTGTGGCTGGAGCATAAGTGGAGGGTTAGTCAATGAACTGGCTAGTGGTAGGGGCCCACTGCTGTGCTGTTGCTTCCCTCATGATGTTGGCCATGTCTGCCAGCACCCCTGCTATCGAGATCAGGGTGTTGTTGATGGCCTGCTAGTCCTCCCTGATCTCCTGATACTGTCCCTCCTGCAGCCGCCTGTTTTCCTGCACATTGTCAAGGATATGTCCCTTCGTGTCCTGGGGATGTTGGTATGCTCTCAGGATCTCGGAGAGTGCCTCCTGGAGAGTCAGTTCCCTGGTCCTGTCCTCTCCCGGCACACAGCAGTCCTCCCAGTGTCTCTGGTTGCCTGTATCTCTGTCCCCGGAACAGTGTACCCACTGCCACTGACCCCAGGTCCCTGTACAGGTGGGCACACTGCTGATTGACGTGTCCTGGGGACCTGTGGGTATGCTGGGTGGGTGCTGTGGAGTTGGATACTGAAGGGGGAGGCTCTGTGGTGGTGTCAACACCAGGACATTGCGCGCTCTACGGGCAACATAATGCAAAATGACAAACCTTATGCAATGTAATAATTCATGCATTGTGTGCTGATATTGCATATTAACTTTTTGCATTGCAGGTATTTATCTTGAAATGTGTTTAATAGTGTTTGCAATGTATTGTTAATTATCAAGACTTTCCTGCAGCCTGGCTGGGTGTGGCAGGTGGGCGGGGCTTGGGTCTATTTAAGGAACCCAGCCCAGCTCCAAGTGCTCACTATTCAGAGGTCCCGGTGCAGAGCAGCAGCATTTTCCAGGGCTCCTGTTCCGGATGCCTACTTGGACATTTTTCTGGCCCTGTCCTCATTATCTTGCTGATCTTCAATCAGGGCGGGAAGGCAGAGTTTGGGATAAACCTTTACCCCATTTTCTAGAAACATTTATGTTTTTGGCTTTGTGATTTACCGCGTGTCCGATTTACTCTTGGCCCTTAACCCTTGCAGTTCAGATCGGCGGAGTGCACGATTATTTCAAGGCATTTGAAGCTTGATGGTTGAATTGGCAACAGTGTGCGCGATTCATTCTTGGCAATTAACCCTTGCAGTTCGGATCGGCAGAGTGCGCGATCATTTCAAGGCATTTGAATCTTGATGGGTGAATTGGCAACAGTGAGTGTGATTCATTCTTGGCAATTAACCCTTGCAGTTCGGATCGGCATAGTGCGCAATCATTTCAAGGCATTTGAATCTTGATGGTTGAATCGGCAACAGTGTGTGCGATTCATTCTTGGCAATTAACCCTTGCAGTTCAGATTGGCAGAGCGCGCGATCATTCCAGGTACTTGAGTCTTCATGCGCAATCTGGCAATAAGGAGCGCAATAATTTCTGGGCAATTTAATCTTGAAACTTGATTCAAACAGAGTGTGATCTTTATGGACAAAACAAGTTTAGTCAGTTTGCCTATTCCACAGTATAATTCATGAATCCTACAGCAATTAATTATTTGGGAACGAATGTAGTCATTGACTCTTGTTGTGATGTAATTGCTATTCTAAGGATTAACTTGAGAAAGTTCAATGTTCATAGTATATGATTCCAAAAGGTCACGGTATTGAAAAGTTCTTGATCTCTCATGTTATTAGAGCATGAAGAGTTAAAACAAAGTTCATGAAGATTAATGTGAATGACCTTGGAATTGTGTTCTTAACTCTTGCTTCCATGGGTCTCCTTCCCCGCTGTTCCCAACCTAAACCCCATCCCTGCATGGCCATTCTTTAACTCTGTGCTATAACGGCTAGTAGAGTTTGGAGCTGCCAAGAGGTGAACATATTGGGAACAGGTGCCAACCCCGAGGATCCGGTCTCACTGACAGAATAGTGAGCCCACAAATTGTTTTATCCTCCTGGTTTGTGCTAGGTTTTCAATATGGCCACTTTGGACGAGTTACTTAAGGTAATTACGCAGCTTCAAGTGGATATAGTCGAATCTAAAAACATAGCAACCAATCTAGCAGATAGGGTGGATCAGTTACAAGACAGGGTGGGAAAGAAGGAGCAAAGTCCTTTGGGTGCGGGTAGGTTTAATCCTACTCCTCAAGGTTCAGGAGGGAATCCTGCAACTAACATATCACTCACAGTTCCCACACCCATTTCTTTGGCTCCCCCAGAAAGGTTTTCAGGAGATCCTCAGAAAGTACAATCCTTTTTGACTCAATTAGAATTGCACTTCACCTGTAGACCAAACACCTTCCCTGATTCCCGATCCACGGTGGTCTTCTTGATTTCTTATTTGACTGGAGACGCAGCCATCTGGGCAATCCCTCTTGTGCGTCAAGATAATCCTTTGTTTTATAACTGGAGAGACTTTGTCAGAGAATTTGAAATTGTTTTCGATCAAAGAACAGTTACTCTGTCCGCAGACCGAGAACTGTTAGAATTGCGACAAGGAAATAAGGATCTTGTCTCTTACTTGGCTAACTTTAATCGGCTGGTAGCAGAAATGGCCTGACTTGAGGAAAAGAGATCAGCCCTGTTCTATCAAGGACTCAAAGATGAGTTAAAAGACATTCTTGCACAGATTGATCCTCAATCCACGGATTGTCAAGATCTGGTAAATCTTGTTTTAAGGTTAGACCATCGTCTTGCAGAATGACGTGGAACACGTAAAAAGACTGAGAAAAGTTCCTGCCGTGTTCATGAGCATAGAGACTCACAAATTCATGGAGACCACAATCATGAACCAATGGAAATAGGAACCATCAGGCGGCCCTTAACAAAAGAAGAGAAAGATCTACGTAGAAAGAACGGACAATGTCTGTATTGTGGTCGAAAGGGCCATTTCGCTAAAGAATGTCCAACAAAACCAAAAAGTAAACAAACCCCTATCAAGAAGGTTGTAGCAAATGCTCAGATCAATCAGGAATACTAAAACTAGAACACCCAAGATGTAAGGAAGGGTTGCTCTTGGGTGTAACCAGGGACCCTTCACAAGATGCTAAAAAGGTTTTACTCGAGTAAAGACATTTAAAATTAGATCTAGAAGTACTGGTAAAACAAAAGACTTATCTAAAGAAAGCCTTAGTAGATTCCGGGGCTACTGGTAATTTTATCGATGCACAATTGATAAAAAAATGGGGGATCCCATGTAAGAAGAAGAAAACACCAGAAATAATACAAGCTGTAGATGGAAAACTCCTAGCTGGGGGTCCGGTGACTCTACAGACCTTCCCCATGTCTGTGATCTGTAAAGGGAAAAATCAAGACACCAAACTTGTAGAGAAAATAATCTTTGATGTAATCCATTCTCCTCAGTATGGAATTATTCTAGGAATGCCGTGGTTAAGTAACCATAATCCTTTAATAAACTGTCAAGAAAGGAAAATCACGTTTTCTTCATTTCAGTGTAAAGAAAATTGTCTCCAAAGATCAAGTGTCACAGATTCCCACAAATCCCACATAGCCACAGCCGCTGAAAAAGATGTAATGCTGCCTTTGCAGTATTCATCCTTCCTTGATGTGTTTGATGAAAACGAAGCAGGAACCTTGCTACCGCACAGACCTTATGACTGTCAAATTGATCTGACTCCTGGTGCCATACTCCCTAGTTGTCGTGCGTATGCCCTGTCTGAACACGAAAATCAATGTCTAAGGAACTATTTAGACACATTTCTAGCTAATGGATTTATCCGTCCTCCCAAGTCTCCTGCAGCATCTCCTCTTTTTTTTGTTCCCAAGGCTAATGGGGATCTTAGGTCTTGTATAGATTATAGAGGGATAAACAAAATCACAATAAAGAATAAATACCCATTACCCTTGATCCCTGTCCTGTTGGATCACGTTGAAAAAGCCAAAATTTACGCCACGTTAGACCTAAGAGGAGCTTACCATCTAGTCAGGATGAGAGAAGGCGACGAGTGGAAAACTGCCTTTAAAACTAGATATGGTCTATTTGAATACACAGTCATGCCCTTTGGACTTTGTAATGCTCCAGCAGCATTCCAATTCTTTCTGAATTATGTCCTTAGAGAATATCTAGATCTATTTGCAATAGTTTATATTGATGATATTCTAATCTATTCTGATAATGAAGTCGAACATGTACAACATGTCCAAAAGATTCCCACAGCCCTTCGGAAACATCATTTATATTGCAAATTGAGCAAATGTGAATTTCATGTTACCACTGTTGAATTTTTAGGGGTCATCCTTACCCCTCAAGGCATGGTCATGGCAGAAGGAAAAGTGCAAGCAGTATCCGATTGGTTAATCCCAAAAACCGTTTGAGATGTTCAGTGCTTCCTTGGTCTTGCAAATTTCTATCGTAGGTTCATAGACCACTTCTCACAGACAGTGGCACCAATCACCAAGTTATTACGAAAGAAAGAACCATTTGTATGGTCTCCAGAAGCTGACAAGGCCTTTTCAATCTTAAAGGAAGCCTTCTCCACCGCCCCAGTCTTGACTCACCCAGATACTGAACGTCCATTCATAGTAGAAGCAGATGCTTCAGATGTGGCAACTGGTGCAGTGTTATCACAACGCAACAAAGATACCAGTCAGCTACACCTTGTAGCTTACGTGTCCAGAAAACTAAATGAAGCGGAACAAAATTATATCTTGCTGAAAAAGAACTTCTAGCAATCTGTGATGCCTTTAAAGAGTGTAGACACTATTTGCCAGACGCTAGATACACTATTACAGTGTACACAGATCATTGTAATCTCTAGTTCATGAGTTCAGCTAGACTTTTGACTCCTCGACAATTACGATGGATGCTGTTTTTTGACGAGTTTGATTTTGTGGTAAGCTTTCGCCCTGGCATAGATAATCGCAAAGTGGATGCCTTGTCCAGACTAGACTCTACCATGTTACCCACAATACAGCCCCCACAAGCTATCATTGCTCCAGACAAAATCCTTTGTATCCTCAAAACTGAAGATTTTTTTGAAAATATTTATAATTCTTTCACCATCGAAAAATGGCAGAAATGGGCTCAAGCAAACCCCAAAAGATCAATCAAACAAGGCCTACCTTTTCATGATCCATGTTTATTTGATCCTACTACCAAGTTGTGCAAATTAGTGTTTCATTGGTTGCACGTTATACCTACGGCAGGTCATCCGGGTATTCCTAAGACACTTGAACTAATCCAACGATATTTTTGGTGGCCTACTTTGACAAAAGACGTCTAGCAAATGGTAACTAACTGTGAAGTTTGTGCCCGTACCAAAACAAGCCATTCAAAACCAAAATGACTGTTACATCCTCTCCCAACTCCGCTCTTACCTTGGGAACACATATCAATAGACTTTATTACAGGACTGCCAGTTGTTCAACATCACTGAGTAATAGTGGTAAATAGTCTCACAAAATATGCACATTTCATTGCTTGCAGGAAATTGCCTACCTCCAGTGAATTGGCAACAATACTTTTAAATCGAGTGGTCCGTTATCATGGATTACCAAAAATAATTCTTCCAGATCGAGGATCACAATTTGCCTCTAACTTCTGGAAAACATGGTGCTAAACACTACAAGTTACATCTACATTATCTACCAGTCACCATCCTCAAACAGATGGCCAAACTGAGAGACTCAATCAAACATTGAAACAATATTTGCATGCTTATGCTGAAAAAGCACTCCATTCCTAGGTATCAATGCTTTGCTTAGCTGAACTGGCCTACACTAACTCGTATCATACTTCTACTGGAGCGATGCCCTTTTTCAGTCTATTTGGTTATCACCCAGATACTTTGCCAATCACAATTCCACAAGAAAGTTCACTTACACCAGCAGTGTCAGAAACAATACGACAACTCCATCAAACCCAGAAACAAATCCAGCAACATCTGAACAAAGCAAAACAAAAGTATAAAAAACATTATGACAAAAAACATTGTGAGGGACCAAAATATAAGCCAGGAGTGTGGCTTTTCACACGTCACATTGACTTCAAGAAAAGACATATGTTTAATCCCAAATATATAGGTCCTTACACAGTTCTTCAACAGATCAATCCAGTATCCAACAAAATACAGTTACCAAAATCACTACATATTCATCCCGTGTTCCATACTTCTCTCCTAAAAAGAGCTTTCCAGAAAACTCGCTCTCGACCAATTCCAGTACTGGTACAAGGAGAAATGGAATACGAAGTAAAACAGGTTTCGGATTCAAAATTTAGAGGTCGTGCTCTCTGGTATCTAATATCCTGGAAAGGGTACGGTCCAGAGAATGACTCATGGGTCTCAGCATCTGACATTCATGCTCCACGACTAGTGCAGTGTTTTTACCGCCAAAACCCAGACAAACCAGGCCCTAGAGCGCGTTCGGGAGGGGGGAGTACTGTCAACACCAGGACAGTGCGCGATCTACGGGCAACATAATGCAAAATGACAAACCTTATGCAATGCAATAATTCATGCATTGTGTGCTGATACTGCATATTAACTTTTTGCATTGCAGGTATTTGTCTTGAAATGTCTTTAATACTGTTTGCAATGTATTGTTCATTTTCAAGCCTTTCCTGCAGCCTTCTGGGTGTGGCAGGTGGGCAGGTTTGGGTCTATTTAAGGGACCCAGCCCAGCTCCACGTGCTCACTATTCAGAGGTCCCAGTGCAGAGCAGCAGCTTTTTCCAGGGCTCCTGTTCCAGAGGCCTACTTGGACATTTCCTGGCCCTGTCCTCATTATCTTGCTGATCTTCAAGCAGGGCGGTAAGGCGGAGTTCGGGATGAACCTTGACTCCGTTTTCTAGAAACATTTGAGTTTTTGGCTTTGTGATTTACCGCGTGTGCGATTTACTCTTGGCACTTAACCCTTGCAGTTCGGATCGGCAGAGTGCGCGATCATTTCAAGGCATTTGGATCTCGATGGTTGAATCGGCAACAGTGTGCACGATTCATTCTTGGCAATTAACCCTTGCAGTTCGGATCGGCAGAGTGCGTGATCATTTCAAGGTATTTGAATCTTGATGGTTGAATCGTCAACAGTGTGCACGATTCATTCTTGGCAATTAACCCTTGCAGTTCGGATCGGCAGAGTGCGCGATCATTTAAAGATACTTGAATCTTGATGGTTGAATCGGCAACAGTGTGCGTGATTCATTCTTGGCAATTAACCCTTGTAGTTAGGATCGGCAGAGTGCGTGATCATTTCAAGGCATTTGAATCTTGATGGTTGAATCGGCAACAGTGTGCTCAATTCATTCTTGGCAACCCTTGTAGTTCAGATCGGCAGAGTGCGTGATCATTTCAAGGCATTTGAATCTTGATGGTTGAATAAGCAACAGTGTGCGCGATTCATTCTTGGCAATTAACCCTTGCAGTTCAGATTGGCAGAGCACACGATCATTCCAGGTACTTGAGTCTTGATGCGCAGTCTGGCAATAAGGAGCGCAATCATTTCTGGGCAATTGTTCCTTGAAACTTAGATCAGAGTGTGATCTTTCTAGACAAAACAAGTTTAGTCAGTTTGCCTATTCCACAGTATAATTAATGAATCATATAGCAGTTAATTGTTTGGGAACAAATGTACTATTTGACTCTTGTTGTTATGTAATTGCTATTCTAAGGACTAACTTGAGAAAGTTCAATGTTCAGAGTATATGATTATGAAAAGTTCCCGTTATTGAAAAGTTCTTGATCTCTCATGTTATTAGAGCGTAAAGAGTTAAAACAAAGTTCATGAAGATTAATGTGAATGACCTTGCAATTGTGTTCTTAACTCTTGCTTCCACAGATCTCCTTCCCTGCTGTTCCCAACCTAAACCCCATCCCCGCTTGGCCATTCTATAACTCTGTGCTATAACGGCTAGTAGAGTTTGGAGCTGCCAAGAGGTGGACATATTGGGAACAGGCGCAAACCCCGAGGATCAGGTCTCGCTGACAGGTGGTCTGTGAGTAGGCTTCAGTGACCGGCTGTCCAGTGGTACCTGATGGGCGAGGTAGGTCATCCTGATCCAGAAGTCCAGAGTTCATGTCATCACTGGGGGCATCTTCTGTTGGGGGACTGAATAGTCATGGCACCTCCCCTCCACTGACATTGGCTGGAGTACCTGTGGGGATGTAAGTGATGTATTATGCTTCATGTGCATGACAAATTGTACATCCGTGGCTTCCCCTCTGTCGTTGGTGTTGCCCTTCCACCTTTTGCTTGTGTATGGTGATGTATTGTGGGATTGTTAGTTTCCCTATGCTGTGCATGCTTTTGTGATGGGTGTCCATGTAGGGCTGGGAGGGCTGTCCATGCATTGGTATAGCATGCAGGGCTTGGCATTGGGGTTAGTCATATGTGTAGGTGCAGTATGTGGGATGGGGTGGAGTGAGATGAGTGAGGGTGTGAGATGGTATGCAGGTATGGGAGGTGATAACTGGTAATTGTTGACTTACCCTTGTCCAGTCCTCAGACTACCCCAGTGAGTCCCTCAGGATGCAGTATTGCCAAGACTTGCTCCTCCCATGCTGTGAGCTTTGGGGAAGGAGGTGGTGGTCCATCGCCAGTCCTCTGTATGGCGAGCTGGTGTCTTGCTGCCATGGAACGTACCTTTCCCCGTAGGTCGTTCCACTTCTTCCTGATGTCATCCCTTGTTCATGGATGTTGTCCCATGGCATTCACCCTGTCCACGATTCTCCGCCATATCTCCATCTTCCTGGCAATGGATATCTGCTGTACCTGAGTAATGTGGTGGGGTGTGTGATGTGGGGTGTGTGAGGGATGTATGGGTGTATGTGGTATGCGTCTAGTTGTCACAGTGGTCTTGGTGTCAGTCCGGTGGCAATGATTTATATTCTTAAAGGGTTGTGGGTAATGTGGGTATGTATTTTATATTGGTGTGAGTGTGTGTGGTGTGTATATGAGTGTCAGGTGTGTACTTTTAGTTTTGGCCAATGTGGTATTGTTTTGTATGTGGGTGTCCATTCTGAGCGTGGCAGTATGTATTTACTGCTGTTGAATGTCTGCCATGGTGATTTGTGGGTCATAATTTGATGGGCGTTGTTTTGTTGGTGTAACGGTATGGGTGTTGGGTCTGCCACTTTTGCACTGACCTATGGGCCTGCCGGATATGTGTATGTGGCTGTATTATGTTGGATTAGTGTGTGTGTCATAATATGGCGAATGGATATTCTCCACCGCGGTGGTATGTTGGAGGCCGTCACCGTGGCGGTAAGGGGCATTTACTGCCAATGTCATAATGAGGGCCTATATACTTTGTCAGATGCACAGTGAGTAGGGGTGGTTTAGGGGAATGGTCTTTGCAGCTAATGGTCCCACATACAAATATGAGTCATTCTGTGCCCCAATATACTCAAATGTATTTACAACAACATGCAATGACATTGGTTGCCATTCATGCAAGATGTTAACTGATTTGTTGGACACTGTGCTGCACATACAGATGTAACGTCCTCAGTGATACGCTTACTATTTGTCATACATGTGAGTGAAAAATATGTTGATGTTGTGATCTCTCAGCAATGTTGTGACTCTTTCACCCATTGACTTGACACATATCTCACACTGATCAACTGTTGCAGTTCCTGACAACTAGTTACAGAGCTTAGCATACAGTGTTGACCTGGTGCATCACATAGTGATTCTTATCTATCTGTTTTCCTTTTGGAAAAACAGTTCAATGACAGATATGAGTGTTTTCAGATGAAGATGTTTGTTTGGCAGGCAATGCAAATATTACACACCACACTTTTCAGACCTCAGTGCATTGTGTCTGGTACTTAGAGTATAACAACAGTGTTCACACTATAGTGATGACTCTTGAGACCTCCTAATGGTTTCATGGATGTTGTTTATTTAGGAAATGTGAGTGTGACAAACACTCCAAGACATGTACTGTATAGCTTAGTCCATTAACATGTTTTGGAGTCATGCCTTACTCCATATATTTTCAAGAAAATAAATTCTTCACAATGTAGTCACGTCAACGTGCACCAGCAGCAGTGTTCTGTATGTCTGGATGATTTAGGATCTCACCCTCATCCTCTACTCGGTGAGTCTCCTGCTTCTCATCCCCGAGGACATTTTTTTTATGCAGATATTGTGCAATATGGACATGTCAGGATCATCTTGCAGACCATGGGTGGAGAATACAGTAATCACACTTCTGATACATCAAGGCAGCGAAAGCAGGCTTTTAGCAAGTCAAAGGTCCTCTCTACGATGTTCCTGGTCCGAACATGTGTCTGGTTTTAAGCCCTCTTATTGTCTGTATGTGGGTTTGCAAAAGGTGTCATCACCCATGGCTGGATGCCCTAACCTTAGTCAGCTGAAAAGTTAAAGGATAGAAAAGTGTCATTGCTTTGGTTTACTGCCTTTGCATACATCCTGGCCATGTGTGTCATATGCAGTGGTATTGTCATACATTTCTCCCAATGCTGAACACATGATCTGTCAATCAAGCCAGTGTAGTGCCATTTCCAGGGGTCTGAGACAGAATGGGGCTGTGTATCTTTTTAGTAGTTCCAGGCTAGGTTGTTGGTGACACAGACACATGTATGGGTCCATTCTCCTCCCTAGACGTTGGTGTTGCCCTTCATTACATATGGACATGCCTTGGATTGTTTTGCATTGTACATGGCAGTTGACATGATGCTATCCACACAGTATACCCTCACACATTCAAACTGAATGACCTAATGTGACAACTGCCATTTCCAAATACATGGTTGGATGTTATGGTTTTGTAACATTGTGTACACGTGTGATAGAGTTGTGCCCAATTGGTGCACACAACACAAGTATCCTGCATATTTGTGTGTGGTCTTCTGCAGTCCAGCAACATAACTTCCTGCACTATGCTACATCTCTAAGAAGGGGAATTGGAACATATTACTTGGGGCCTCCTGCAAATTTGAGGTCCATGCAACTAGACTAGAGTGATGTCTGTGTGTAGCATTACACTTCACACATGTGAGATGTGCGTTCCTTGACATAGCATTGTATATTTGTACAGTTACATGTCACCTGCCCACAGGCCGTGGTTTTGTTAGCTGACACCTAGGGCTTCAATTATGAGGCCCATGGCACAGGGTGGTGCGGCAAGTGCCTTTCTGTGCTACCATGTGCCACCAGGTAAGGGCAGGAAAGTGCCATGTCTACAAGATATGTCATCTTTCTGTCCTCACACCTTCCTGCACAAAAAAAATATCAAGAGGTGTTTCCATCTTACTATGTGTGCTGCAAAATGCAGCACACATGGGAAGGGGAAGATATGGGGAAAGATGAAGCTATTTCTCCCCACTGCATCACTCTTATGCTCCCCCTGAGATGGCGTGAACTTGTGCTACTTTCGCAGCCTTGTAAATGTGTTGATAAGTCAGACACCTACATCTTTCTTGGGTGTTAGGTGGGTATACTCAAAGCAACACACCTGGAACACCCTTTTCACACAGTGTCATGTGTATAAGTTGCCCATATTTACAAGGCCATGAAAAGCCACACAAGGTGGCTTTGCATTGCCTTGTTAATGGGTATTGGCACACTGTGTATGTGGAGCATCCATAATATGTTGCTTTGGTGGCACTGAGTGGCACTATGGCCTGGTAACTGAAGCCCCTAGCCTGTGATGTATGGGCCATGACACAGCTGATGTTCCAAGTGTGTTGCATGTGACCACCCACCAGTATATATGTTACACCTTGCTTGCACACAGAGATGCAGAGCAGATTTCCTGCCTGTTATGCATGGCTGTGTGCCTTTACATCATGAAAAATCTACAGTAGTGGGTTGAGATGTGTTCACCTGTATGCCAGAATGATTTGTATTTAATATGTGCACCTAAGCATGTACATATATGTGTGTCAGGCCTCATTGTGCAGTCCCTACCTGTGCAGGCAGACAGTTGTCTGTTTATTGTGTGTGTGTTAGTTACTTGATGTTTGCTTACCTACAAGCAGGCCATTTCCATATTGTCAATTCTGGAAACTCTGGTTGATGATGGACTGGCGGAAGATATAAGTGACATGGATGCTGCCCAGGTATTTGACCAGCACATTGATCAACAACCCTTGATGGTCAAAGATGGCTTGCACATTCATCGAGTGGGTGTGTTTCCTGTTGCGGTATACATGTTCCATTGAAGCAGGAGGTACAAGTTGCACATGTGTGCAGTGCATGGCGCCAAGCACATGGGGAAACTCAGCAATGGCAAAAAAAAGCCCTGTTTAATTTCCTGCTGCAATTGCTCAGAGTTGGGGAAGAGGATTTGGTGGGGTGTGAGTCAGATAATTTCATCCAAGACAGAGGGCAGGAATACAGACAGAGATGGCTGTGATACTTCAGCAACTCATGCTACAGTGGTCAAAAAGGATCTGTAGGCAAGCAGATGAAGCACAGCCAGGAACATGGTCAGCAGCGGGATGGTGGTGTCTTGCTCAACCGTTGCCTGCAGTTGGGGCACAATGAGGCAGATCAGTTGTATGATGGACTCCCTGCTCAGCCTGTAGAAGATGATAACCTCCTTCACCCTGAGGGCAATCATGGATGCCCGCTGGCAGTAGGTCCCCTCTTTTCTCCTGTGTTGCCTCTGTGGTGTAGGTAGTGGTGACTGTGGTGGTGCTGGTGGATGTGGTGGTTATGGTGGAGATTGCAGTGGCCTCCTTCGTGCCCTAAGTTGCTGCACAATTAGATCCATTGTGTACTCCAGGTTGCCAGAGTGTTTTGGATGTGTTCTCCTAATATTAATGCCTGGTCAGACCAAGCGTTGTCAGAGTTAGCATGACTTTTCTTAGGCGCAAGTCATTTTTCTGGTAAATACAGCTGGTGGCACAGCAACATTTTTACAGAAGGCATGCCTACCTTGCATATCATTGTCGGTGTCTAACACAGTCAGATCTGCCACTCAGGAAAAATGATGCACACCCAGGAAAAGTGGCTCTAGACAGCTCTAGCACCACTTTGTAAATATGGCCTTAAATTAGGGCCGCTGCTTCAAACAAAAAATGATGCTACAGCAGCGCTAAATCCTTGTAAATGAGGCCCTTAGTTTTTTTTTAATTAAGCAATGTGGCAGGATAGTGGCAACGCTTGAACTGTGATGTGGGCTTGGCCGCCCCCAAGTCAAAATAGGAACCTAAGTTTCTAGTTAGCTATTGCCAAATTGTTGCTCATAAAATAATTGAAAACAATGTGAAGCAGTAGCACATTTAATGTACTACATGAGAAATATCCACATTGCACAGCACTCAGAATTCCACTGCAGGTCCATGGTAGGCATCAACAAATGTGGGTGAATTTAAGTGACCATGGGCCAGATGTATCAATTTTTCAGATAGCAATTACCTAATTGTGATTTTTTGCGAATCGAAGTTAGGTAATTGCAATTTGAATGTATGAGACTCCAGGAAATTAATTTAGCGATTCCCAACAGCTTGCAAATCAACCTACCTCATTAATATTCATGAGGTAGGTCACTATTTGTGACCAATTGTGCAGGGCTACAATCCATGTCTGTGATTGCTTTTAAATAAATAAATCGTTTTTTTTTAAATGCAGCCCATTTTCCTTAGAGGAAAATGGGATGCATTTAAAAAAGAAAAATGAAAAGTTTTCCGTTCATTTTTTAAGAGTAGGCAGTGGACGTGTTTTTCGCATGCATTCTGTAGGAAAATGCCACTGTTGGCATGGTCAGCCCCCCACTTTTTGCCTAAGTGTTGATGCCAGCTTTGACTGGAAGTGTGCTGGGACCCTGCTACCCAGGCCCCAGCACTAGTCTTCTTTCCCTAAAACTGTACCTTTGTTTCCACAATTGCCTCATCCCTGTCACACAGTTAAGTCGCTTGTCAACGGTACCCTCACTCAGTGCAGGCACACTTCTTTGCAGCTTGTGTGTGCTTGTGGGGAGAAAAGACAAAGTTGACATGGCACTCCCCTCATAGTGCCATGCCCACAAACCACTGCCTGTGGCATAGGATAGTGACCCCTCTAGCAGGCCTTACAGCCTTAAGGCAGGGTGCACTATACCACAGGTGATAGCATAGCTGCATGAGCACTATGCCCCTCCAGTGTCTAAGTCAATTCTTAGCCATTGTAAGTGCAGGGTAGCCATACTGAGTATATGGTCTGGGAGTCTGTCAATATGAACTCAATAGCACCATAATGGCTACACTGAATACTGGGAAGTTTGGTATCAAACTTCTCAGCACAATAAAACCACACTGATGCCAGTGTGAGATTTATTGAGAAATGTACACAGAGGGCATCTTAGAGATGCCCCCTGTATGTTAGCCCAACTGCTAGTGCAAGGGTGATGGTCTGTGCTGCCTGCCACTTCCAGACAAGTTTCTGACCACATGGGTGAGTGCCTTTGTGCACTCTGTGGTCAGAAACAAAACCTATCCTGGGTGGAGCTCAAGCCTGGTTTTACAATGCCCCAGGGAACTCCAGCTAGAGGAGATACCTGCCCCCTGGACTTTGGCGGCATGTTCGGAGGGAGAATGAGAAAAACATGGAGGAGTCACCCCCTCAGCCAGGTCCGTCCCTAAGGTGACCAGAGCTGAAGTGTCCCCCTCCTTGAGAAATCCTCCATCTTGCTTTGGAGGATTAGGACCAATAGGGATAGGGATGCGCTACCCTCCCCGGAGGGAGTGGGCACAAAGAGGGTGTAGCCACCCTCAGGGACAGTAGCCATTGGCTACTGCCCTCTGACCCTAACACACCACTAAATTTAGTATTTAGGGGTGACCCTGAACCCAGCTCTTCAAATTCCTGATGACCTCACAAGAAGAAGAAGAAGGACTGTTGAGTTGAAAACCCCACAGAGAAGAAAAGGAAACGACAACTGACTTGGCCCCAGCCCTACCAGCCTGTCTCCTGCTTCAAAGACCCTGCAACCGAAAAGCGGCGTGTTCTACAGGACCAGCGACCCCTGAAAAGCCTCCAGTGGACTGCCTGCATCACCGAGGACCAAGAACTCCCATGGGCAGCGGCTCTGCCCAACCAGAAGAAAAGACATCCATCTTTGAAGGGACTCTCACCTCACTCCTGAAGCTTGAGTCCCCACTACTCTGCACCCGACAGCCCCGGCCCGTGCCCAGATAAACCAACTATCCATAGAGGACCCCCAGGTGACTCCGACGATGTGTCCATCCTGGGCTGAGCTCTCTGCACCCCCACAACGACGCCTGCAGAGGGAATCCCGAGGACCCCCCTGACTGCGGATGCCCGGGATGAAGATAACTGACGCCTGGAGAAGCACTGCACCCATAGCCCCCAGGCCCGTGAGAAACTAACCACTGGTGCAGCAATGACCAGCAGGCGGCCCTTACCCTTGCCCATTCAGTGGCTTGCCCGAGATGCCCTCCTATGCCCTGCCTGCATCGCCTAAGTGAGCCCTTGGTCCTTCTATAGAGATCTATTCAGAACTCGACGCCCTGTTTGCACACTGCCCCCGGCCACCCCCATGTCGCTGAGGGTGTGGTTTTTGTGCCTACTTGGGGCCCCTCCAGTACTCCTCCAAACCACCCTGGTATGCCCCCCGACAACGTGGGTACCTACCTCCAAGCAGAATGGAACCGGAGTACGCCATGTCTCCTTAGGCACCCACGTTATTTTGGCTCCTGTTTGACCTCTGCACCTGATTGGCTCTGTGTTTCTGGTGCTGGGTGCTTGGGGTTGCCTACAGTGGGTTACATATGCCCCGGACATTGAACCCGTAAGTGTGGTACTTACCTCTGAAACTGTAATGTACTTACCTCCCCAAGGAACTGTTGAAAATTTCAGTGTCCTCTTTTAAAATAGCGTTTTGCCATTTTAAAGAAAACTGTATACAATAGTGAATCTTTTCAAAGTCTCAACTATTACTATGCAAAGTACCTTTCATTTAATGTACTTACCTGCTAAATGAATCTTGTGGTTTTAAAAATAAACAAAAGAATATTTTTCCATATAAAAACCTATTGGCCTGGAGTTAAGTCATTTAGGCCCTCATTACAATGCTGGCGGACGGTGCAAATAGGGCAGTAAGACCGCAAACAGGCCGGCGGTCACTACCACCCCATTATGACATTGGCGGTTTGGCAATGTCCCGCACCATCTGCCATGGCAGTAACGACCACCAGGCTGGAGACAACGGTCTCAAGCCCGGCGGCCGTCACTAGTCCGCCGGCCGTATCAGGACTCCGCATACCGCCATGGATTTCGTGGGGTTTTCAACTGCCACGAAATCCTTGGCGGTATGCACCATCAGTGCCAGGGAATTCGTTCCCTGGCACTGATTGGGGTCTCCTCCTCCCTCCTCCCCCTCCCCTGAGTCCTCCCCAGCACCCATGACCCCCCTAAAACCCCCTGAAGGTAGTAGGACCCCCACCCCACTCCCATTGAAACCCCCACACATACCCCCCACACTCACCTACACGCATGCTCACACCACTCACACACATACACGCGCACATACATGCACACATGCACACATACATACAAGTTACATTTCCACTACACACATTACACCCCCACATGCATAAACGCACTCACACAACCCCTCTACACACTCACACGCACACCCCCATGCACGAACACACCACACAACACCCGCCCACCCCCTTCCCTTCCCAACCTTACCTGTTCCAGTGATCCTCGGGGAGGGAACGGGATCCATGGGGGCTGCTCTGCCACCAGCACCCCGTCACCACAACACCGCCACGCCAAATACTGAGTCGTATTACGGTGGGCGGTGTTCTGATGACGTAGCGGTGATGGTGGAGCAGCCTCCACTTCACCTCTGACTGCCAGTATGGCTGCTAGCAGCTCTCCGTCCAAAAAAGGGCGGAGGGTTGCCAGCAGTCATAATATGGTTGTCGGAAGACCGCCAACACTGGCGGTCTTCGGCCCGGCGGTACCCCAGCGGTCCCTGGAGGAGACCGCCGAGGTTGAAATGAGGGCCTTAGTGTGTGTTTTCACTTATCGCTTGTGTGTGTACAACAAATGCTTGCCGCTACCCTCTGATAAGCCTAACTGCTCGAACACACTACCACAAATAGAACATTAGTATTGTCTATTATTTCCTCTGTCAAGCCTCTTGGGGAACCCTTGGACTCTGTGCACACTATATCTCATTTTGATATAGTATATACCGAGCCAGCTTCTTGCACATTCACAAAGGGGTAGGGGTCCCTTGGGGACCCCTTCCTGTTTGGAAATAGGTTACCACCTACTTGAAGTAGGTGGTAAAATTCGAATGTTTCACAACCACGTATCAATCACAAAACATTCCTACATACCTCTGCAATTCGGTATTAGGAAGGGACACCTTTGACATGCTCCTTCCTAATACTGAAACGGTATGTCACAATTCCAATTTGCGATTCAGTAACAAGTTACCGAATCACAAATTGGGATTCATACATACCAAAATGCATTGTTGCGATCACAAACAGTGATACATCTGGCCCCATATTCTTCAAACATCATCAAAGAAAAATGATAGTCTTTACAAGTCCTAGTGTACCTTCTTGTGCATCTAGCTAGTGCACATTCTCTACATATGCTATTGCAATTACATGCTACTGCTGACTTTAGCCTGTTTTACACCAGTAGGTGTAAGTGGTGATGGCCTTTATAAGATACAGGGCCAGATTTAAGGGAAAATGACGGTGCGCCCCACTGCGCCAAATTTGCCAGCATCGTCATTTTCAAAATGCAGGGTTTCGCCTTCTTTACAATAATATGGCACACCCCTGTGTTTCCCCATGGCCATTTGCAAAATGGGCTGCCGCACACCAACGCAACAACCCTCGCATAGAGGGAGAGATTGTTTTTGTGCAGAACGGCACACCTTCCTCCACAAAAACAATCTTCAATGCAAAATGCAGCACACATGGAAAGAGCAAAAATTAGGCGAAATTAAAGCATTTCTTCTTGTGCCCCTCTAACGCCACCCCTGGGTGGCGTTAGATTTTGGTTCTGCCTCAGGATTACAAAAACTCTTAAATCTGGAGCACTGTCAAACTGCAATTGATGGTGCTGTGGCACGACCACAGCAACACCCATTGCACTCCACTTCCACGCAAAGTGCTGCATGGGAAGGGGCCGTATTTACAAGGTGGCATTAAGCCACGAAAAGTGGCTTTACACCACCTTGTAAATACGGTGCAGTGCATAGCGCCAACGGAGCGTCCTGTGGCGTTAGGGTCTCTTAAATATGCCCCATAGTTTGGGATGAACATTCAGGCAATGCTTTGGTTAGTTTTAGGCTGCTCTTTGTGCAGTATTTTGAATAAAGCATTTATTACAAAATCTCGAGAGCAGCATGCAAACTATCTATTCACTGCTCATGATATCTGTGCATGGCAGCTCAATGAACATGTTGTTCAGGAACCAATTATCTGACATTGCATGTGTGAATTAGATTAATAGAATGTTTCTACAACTTCAGAACTGCTCGAGAGCTATTAGATTTGCGACGTATATTATGCATAAAATAATTATGTTCACATGAGTGTCTTCACTTTTTAATCACTATTTGCATACAAAGTACAGCTCTATACAGTATTTAATAAGCGATCACTTCTGTCAGGATCAGCTTCGTTCATACATTGTTTCTAAATTACAAACTGTTCTTCAGCGTACTGTGTGTGAATTCTGTTTGCCATTCTCTTTACTTTTTACTTAAATTGGTATTGTGACAAGACGCATGGAAGTACATTGCAGAATATGACAAGCCATTTTCCTGTAAACGTTAGAACTACTATTATGATTCATAATACTCCACCCTTGGAGCTTACTGGTTGCTCCAGTATGGTGAAAGGAGTCCCACATAAGTGCCCTCCTCCTCCCAAGTCCTTAAACACATGCTAGAAGCCCCTACGCAGTGTCTTGCACTTGTAAGAGACAGGATGAGGCAATAGTTTTGGCGTAGCCGAATTACCTAAAAAAAAACTAGAAACTGACTTTTCTCATGTAAGGGAAGCAACCCAAGAGAGGAAAATTTCCATTTTGCGTACAATGCTGAAAAAACTCAAACGTTCCAAGCCAAATTTCATTCACACAGTTGTGCAGTTAAACCACAGAAGATTAAATGTCAGGGTTCGCTCGCCACTTTTTGAGGGAGGGGGCACATTTTTGCAACACGCTTCTGCCTTCTACAGGGGTGTCCAAAATATGTCCAGAAGGGCAGAACGCATGCATATTTCCAGGATATTCCTATAATATATTTCCATACAACTAATCTAAATAGAGCATATTTACATGGTCAATGGTTATCCAGAAAAGTTGGCATGTTTCCGGGCCCAGTGGAACTCTACTGCACATAACACCCCTTGCAGGTTTGGTATCAAAAATCTGCTTGTAGATCGAGTCACTGAGGCAAATGGGACTAGCAAATCCTTGCGGATAAAGAAGAAGCCCCTTATGTAAATGAAGGTACCTCCATAACAGGGGAGGGAACTACAGATTCGGGAGTATTATATTGGCAAGGTAATTCGGTGCTGTGTTTATATATAATGCAGAAAAGCCATTATTTGCTGTGTTTTGACATGATTGAATTAGAGCAACATTACCTTATCCCACCACTTTACAGGTACAAACCGAATAAATATTTTGGTAAACAATTGTTCTGGTTGCATATTCAGCAGTGTTATAAATTATGCAGAATCGTGCATAAGTAATAAGTAGAGGTATCTTAAATTTCAGTCTTCTTTTTTTTTTTATACCTGACCTATTTCTTTCAGCTCCTCTGGCGTCTTTAATCATGGATGAGCTGTGCGCGCGCCTTCAATGGCGAGTCTGAGTGGAGAGTCTTCAGTAATGACAATCCTGCAGAAGACACTTTCATGACAAGCAAAATGCAACAAATGCTAGGTTTGGAACTCACGAGATGTGAATTTAGAGCAATCCTCGCAAAGCAGCTTTCACTTGTTATATTAATAGAGAAAATGAAGTACGAAAGTCCTGAGGAATTACCGCTAGGTGTAATTTAAATAATTCAGAGCAAGGCGGCTCTGCACGCGCACATCAGAAGGGCATGCAGAGTTTGCCACAAGCAGTTTATAAATAAACGATACAATGATAAAGTCAATCTGGAATATATTAGAGATATTCCTTTGGAGACCCAGCGCTGCACTTGATTGTTTAATTAAATTTTTAAAACATATTTAAATAAAGGCTGTGGCCTTCTGCTCAATAACACCGACACTACCTACCTTGTGCTTCCTGTGTAAGCAAGTTGCTGCTTCATTGACCAGATGTCTCATGTCCAAGCTGTTAGCGATATGGGACCAGATTCAAATTAAAATGACAGTTTGGGTTGCTGAGCCAAATTTGGCAGTGTCGCTCACAGTCATTTTCAAAACGCTGGGATGTGTGGTATTTACAATAATACTGCGGACCCCTGTGTTTCCCCCTGTGCCGGCACAAAGTTTGCTGTGGCGCTGCAACGCAACCATCCTTGCACCATGGTGCAAGAATGGCTGCGTTGAGGAGGAGATTGTTTTTGTGCAGGAAGGGTCATCTTCCTCCACAAAAATTATCTTCAATGGTGATTTGTCCCTTCTATGCAGCACACATAGAAAGAGCTAAAAATGAAGAAAAATTAAAACATTTCTCCTCGTTGTGCCACTCTAACACCACCCCTCGAGTGGGGTTAGATTTTGGCACTGCCTCTAGTTTACAAAAACTCATAAACCTTGGGCAGCATCAAAATACAATGGGTGTTGCTGTGGCATGCCCACAGCGACACCCATTGCAAGCCCCTTCAACGCAAAGTGCTGCGTGTGGAGAAGCCATATTTACAAAATAGTGTTGTTACAAAAAGTGGCTTAACGCCACCTTGTCAATACGGTGCAATGCATAGTGCCACCGGAGTGTAATTGAAAGTGACGCATAATCTATGCTATGCTGAATCTTACACAGGCCCGTGTGAAATATTTCTACGACACAAACATGTTCCTTCAAATAAATCTCTGAACAAATTGAGGGAATCGGTAAAAAGGCTGTCCTCTAGACAGAAGATTTACCATGAGATTCAGTATGTAGATTGACATATAATAATAACTGAATGCATTCTATGGTCTTCAGCCACATGTATCAGTATACTGGCCCCAAAAAGTGAAAGTAATTTGGGATCAGTCTTTTTGAGGTCAGTACTGGATTTTATGACCCTACCAATGTACTGGTAGGTAGATTCACATAATTCTGAAATGGAGTGGGTCACAATCGGACCTACCTTACTAACATTCATAAGGAAAGTTGCAAGTTGTGGCACATTTCGATTGGTGGCAATCAGAGGTATGGTGGTTTACAAGGATAGGCAGACCAGGTCTGTGATTGTTTTTTTATTAAATTTTTTTTTTTTTTTAAGCAGCCCTGGTTCCTTAAATGAAAAGAATCTCTTTTTGAATATCCTTTTAAAAAAGTTTCTAGGAGGGTTGAAAATATACACTGATTTCTAGTTCATGTAGCGATTCCCTGGTGGCCTTGAGCCTTTTGAGACCAGGTTTTGGGCCAGTGGGGCACTACTAGCACCTCTATCACTTTCTCCTGCTACCCCAGGTGATTATAGCAGGCACAGGAGGGGGTGTCAGGTAATAGAGAGAGGACAGAGAGAGAAGAGAGAGCAAGGAGGAAGGAGCGTGGGCTAATTTGAGCATTTTTGCCAGGGCTGCTTTTGGTTCCCTGTCTAGCTCTAGTGATGAGGACCTCTTAGACTCGGGTTGGTCACCACTGTTCTAGTTCATTTTAGTGTTCATATTTTATTAATTTCATTAAGGCTGATTTTAGTGATGATTCTTATATATTTTTATCACTATCCCTATCTATGAAAGCGAGGGACAAACTGTTTTAATTAGTACTTTCTGTCCAAGGCTAAAGAACTCTGTATACCACATGGTGGTTTGTGTTGCCTGTTCAGGAGACATCTTCTACTGCCTAGTCATATCATTGCATCAAAGCTGTACTTCCAACACAGTAGGTTTTATTATATAAATGATGCATTCCAGCCATGACTATCTTGGAACGAATGCTCACGACATGCAGCTTGGCTGGTGGTGATCTACTAGCCTTCCAAGGGGACTGCCTTCCACATAACGGACTAACTCCTGATACTGTTCCAGGTATGGGGTTGGGGCTAATCCCTTAGATCACTCCCAGCAGAGGAGTACACCCACTATTCTCTCAGCTTGGACATAGGGTTAGGTAGGGGTCTCTAGCACTTCTAGAACATCTAGAACCACATACATAATGGTTGGATTGTTTATGTTTTTTGCCATGTTTGTAATGCAGATTACCTTGCTTTGTTTCATCTGCCTATTTATCGCAACTCACCTTCTATATGCCAGATTGTGATTGTTTCAATAAACATATTGGAAACATATCTCACATCTTTTGTGTCTTGCCTTTGCATGCATGACTAATAGTAGGAAAGGGGTAAGATCTGTTTCCATCGCTTCCTTGGGTAGTCAGAGTGTCATGTTCCGGTGGCCGTAATCACCTTTTCACCCCTGATAGGTTTGGGGTTGGGTGAGGCACTATGAGCAAGCCAACAGATACTAATGGTGGATAGACTCAGGGCCTCATTACGAGTTTGGCGGAGGAGATTATTCCGTTGCAAACATGACGGATATCCCACCCGCTGAATTACAAGTTCCATTATATTCCATGAAACTTGTAATACGGCGGACAGGATATCCGTTATGTTTGTGACAGAGTAATCCCTTCCACCAAACTCGTAATGAGGCTCTCAGTCTCCCTTTCTGCAATCCTAAACATGCAGTCCTATTACCAGAGAAGGAACCATGTAACATTTTGCCCAGTGTATCTAGGTCAGGCACTTATTTAACAGGTCTCCTGAGTAGTTTTCTCTACCTAGGGTGCCCTATTCTCCTTTTATACAGAGACATTATCCTCCCCAGGGTGGGGGTTGAGGTAGTTTTTAGGACAGGGCGAGTAGGTTTTAGGCCAGGGCAGGGTAGCTTTTAGTGTTTAGAGCAGGGTAGCTTTTAGGCTTTAGGTTAGGGACAGGGTGTTTTTTAGGAAATAGCAGAGTAGGTTTTAGGTTTCACAGTGGGGGGTTGAGGTAGTTATTTAGGACAGGGAGGGCTAGTTTTTAGGACAGGGTATGTTTTACCCCTTAAGGTAGTTTTTAGGACAGGGCAGGGTAGCTTTAAGGGTTTAGGGTGTGGTAGCTTTTAGGGTGTAGGGCGGGGACCGGGTTAGTTTTTAGCACAGGGCAGGGTGGGTTTTACGTTTCAGGGTGGGAGTCGGGTCGTTTTTAGGACAGGGAGGGGTAGTTTTTAGGACAGGGTAAGTTTTAGGGTTTAGGGCGGGGATCAAGATAGTTTTTAAGTCAGGGTGGGGTAGCTTTTAGGGTTTAGGGTGGAGGCAGAGGAGTCTGGGTAGTTTTTAGGAAAGGGCAGAGTAATTTTTAGGGTTTAGGGTGAGGGCTGGGGGTCAGGGTAGTTTTTAGGTTTCAGTGCGGTGGGGTGGGTAGGTTTTAGGACTGGAGGGGTAGTTTTTAGGACAGGGTAGGTTTTACTGGTTGGGGCAGGAGGACAGGGTAGTTTTTAGAAGAGAGTGGGGTCAGTTTTAGGACAGGACAGGGTAGCATTTAGGGTTTAGGGTGGGGTCAGAGGGTTGTGGTACTTTTAGGACAGGGCAGGGTAGGTTTTAGGGTATAGGACGGTGGGTTGGGTTAGATTTTAGGACAGGGTGGGGTCATTTTTAGGACAGGGTAGGTTTAGGAGTTTAGGGTGGCGTGGGATGGTCAGGTAGTTTTTAGGACAGGCGGGGTAGGTCTTAGGAGAGGGCAGGGTATGGCAGGGCGTTAGAGCTCAGGGCAGGGGGTGGAAGGAGCAGGTTTAAGTGCTTTGGGTGGGTGGAGTATGGAATCAGGTGTAGAAGTCAGGGCAGGGATGTCCCTTCACCAAACATGCTTTTACAATGAAATTTGTTGTACAGGAATGCTTGGTAAAGACATCCATAGTAAAGACGCGGTCATTGTAGACACTGCATTGTAAAGGCATGTGTTATATACGCATGCGTTGTTCCATCATACATCCATACACAGTGCCTAACCCGCCAGCAGAATATAGAGCATACAGTTATTCAAAAATATCTTTGAGCTATCAGGAACATCAAAGTTGGTTCCATGGTGCCGTACCATACGTTGTTGAAAATGTTAAATTGGGTCCCCTCAGTAATGACGGGGCCACAGGCCAGTTCTAGCTGCCTTCACACCACATCCAAATACACAAAATTTTGCAGCAGCTGTTCTGCGCTCATTATACAATAGTCTAGTTAGATTATATATACGCTTAACACAATCTGTAATGCATACATTAAATATTGCCCCAGCAAGGGCTGCTCCAGCTGTTCAACAACAATTGGCTACACCTGGGATTGACACAGTTTCAATTATTGCTGTCATAGGTAAAGTACTCACCAAACAGGAAGAAATCCTTTTTTGGATTGCTCAAAAACAAATCAACTGGAAGTAGTGTTTCTCCATACGGACCCCAAGATAAACATAGAATTCTCACAATATGCCTGCCACTTGGGATGGTTCCCTCAATAGATGATTGTGCTACCTGGGCACATTCTTTGCTAAAATATATGCCATAACCCATGGTACATCATTGTATGCAGTTTTAATGAATTTTAATGAAAATAAATACAGAACTGGCCCTGCCCTGGATTTGGGGATGATGTTAATTGCCAACTTAGCCACAGAATCCTTGATTATTTTGGGAAATATAGAAGGGGAAGCAGCAGCATTGGCAGTTTGCTAACAACTTGCACACGTTTTTAATTGACCAGGATCACGAGTTACCTACAATATTTGCTCAGACCTATCTGTGTATAGGTTATGATAATTTGGGGGCCAGACTAAATAAACCATAGTTTATCCTGAAAAGGATAATGCCAAGCAAGCACAGGACTCTTCAAAAAAATACTGGGACAAACAAAAATCAAATAAAGGTACAGTAAAATCATGGGTAGAATCTCAGCATTCGGAGACCTCTGAAAAGAGATATAATGGTGATACTCAAAGTATGGCCTGGGGGCAGCATGCAGCCCTCGTGTCCTTTACATGCAGCCCCCTGGTCCACTTTAGCAGTGGCCGTCTGTTTACTCCACTCAGCTCTAACATTAAAAAGGCAAGCATTTATTAAAGTTAAAGAAATTAAATTACCAGGGTGTCCTGCACCACAACTTTAGAAACTCCTTCAATCTTAAAGACATTTTTGCAGCAAAAGTGTAAAGGTACTATAGTCTGTTCAAAATTCAAAAAGTGTATTTCATTAACACACAGGACTGTTTCACCTCAGTAGATAAGACATTTATCAGTGTATTGAGAAGTAGTGTTTTAAAAGTGATAGTTTTTAAAAATGAATTTAGAAACATTCATTCTCCCTCCCAACCCTTCTCCCTGACAACAGTGCAATAGTGAACTAAGAGGCAGGTCAGTTATGTGCACTGTTTGGGTGACCTGGGTTTCTACTATACATGAACAACATTATAGTTTATTAAATCAAACACAGGAAAAGTTTTATACAGTGAACATCCTGAAGTCATGTATTTTCAAGGTCCTCCTATGTAATGAAAAAAAGGAGGGAACATGAAATAAAACAATTGCCTAAGGTCACACATTTTAGTCAAGTGGAGAAGCCGGGATTAATCCAAAGTTTTTGGTTTCACTTAGTGCAATTCAGACACTAGATATATATGCTTTGCTTCCCCTACACCCACCTTACCACCAATTTCCCCCCACCCCCAACACCTGACCACAACACTGCTGGCTTCAATGCGGCCCTCAGCCACATCTCAGACCAAAGTCTGTGGCCCTTGGGTAAATGTTTGCGAGTACCCAATGCGTTAGAACCTATGTAACTGTGATAATTTGAAACAACATGAAGGGCATCAGTATGCTGATGGCCACCCTTCTTATTCCTGTCAGGACTCCTCCAATAAATCGTCCAAGAGAGCTGGGTGTTCAGAACGCATAACAGAGGAGTACGTGAAACCTAAGAAGGACCCACAACGCCCATCTGATATCATTATAAAGAAGGAAGAGAAACTTCCTCAACAAAAACCGCAATTCAAAAAGAAGAGGGTTGCTTGAATTTCAGCAAAATATGTCACACATATTGAGAATGTTACTGAACGGGACCTGGCCAATGACTCTGCTGAACAGTGTGGCAGAGGTCACAATACATTGCCAGAATCGTCAAGAGTTTCTGGACATGAGAACAACTAACTATCACATAAGAGTAAAAACCCCAGCTAGGCGAGACGCTACTCCAGATAGTGTATGTAAATTAAACATACAAATTGAGGGGGACGTAATGTGCACAATTAAAGTAATTTTCTAGGAATGATTAACATTAAACTATGACATTCTCTTGGCTGATAAAGATTGGCCACTGAAGCTTGTTAGGACACTACCACAAGGGGAGGATGGTATTTTTCAGTCTTTCTCAGCTCTCATTCCAGAGCAAGTAAAGCAAGCATATGCTAAAGATTGGGCTCTTGCACAAGCCCCAGTGCTATACTGCAACCACATGAGCTGGGATAGGGACTCCCTTTATCTCGTAGTACCTATAAGATCCAGCCCACAAGCATACCCACAATACCCCATAAAACATGAAGCAAAAGGCCCTGTGAATGGGATTCTCTCGCTACTCGAGTACCAGGGAGTATATTAACTCTGTTTATCTTCTATGAACAATCCATTGTTCCCAGTAGCTAAGCCAGTTCATTCATGTAGGATAGTTTTAGATGATATACTTATAAAAAGTCTTACATGCACATTTTCAATACAAAACTCACACAGTAGAGCACTGTTAGAAATGGGGTCTCTAGTTGATAGTGGTTTGCACCTTGTCCAAGTAGGGACCCTCACTCTAGTCAGGATAATGGAATCACACAGCTAAGAAAATCCCTGCTCACCCCTTTGATACCTTGGCTCAAGCAGTTAGGCTTAGCTCAGAGGCAATGTGAAAAGTGTAAAGTACACACACACACACACATACACACACACACAGTAACATAGTTATAACACCACTAACGTACTCCACACCAGTTATGAAAAATAGCCAAAATGTATCTGAGTATCCAACATACACAAGTAAAGATACACATTTTCAAAGATTAAATCTTAGTAAAGCACTTGGAAACACAATAGCTCCAACTGGCGCTATCAAAACGGCTTGACAGATCTGCTTCCTTCAGTTTGGCACCACATGTGAGGTTGCGCGACCGGCCACAGAGTTGTGTAGTCCCCAGTTAAAGGACTTTGAAAAAAGATGAGGAAACAAAGATGTTGTACAGAGTCGGGGAGGTGAAGTATTGTTAGAGCCTGTGCAGGATCAGTTCCTTACTGCCACAGGGGAGCTAGGGTGTCGGTTTCTCACTGCTAGGCAGGGGAGGTGAGGTATTGGTTCCTTACGGTTGCAGAGAAGGTGATGTGCCAGTGGCAGTAAACTGCTGGTTCCTTACAACAAGGCTGGTTTGATGAATCCAGGAGGTCAAGGCATGAGGCATTAACTTTGCAGTGTCACAGTCACACCATGGGGCCACAGGTGCTGCAACGGAGTCGGGTGCCACGGACATTGATGACACAGCACACTGGACTCATGCAGTGGCAGGACTTCGGAGGCGCTGCAGCAGCATTGGGCCTGCGTTGAAGGTTGCAGTAGTTGCACTCAGCAGGGACCGTGGCTTTGGTGCAGGCAGCAGCGAAGGGTCATAGAGCAGTGCCAGTTCCGAAGTCATTCCGGAAGGCAATACACTAGTTTTTCCTTGTTGCACCAGAACTCACTCCCAAGGGCCCAGGAACTGGATTTGGCACCTCTTGGCAAGTGTGAACTCTCAGCAAGACAGCCCAGGTGCTAGCAGGTGAAATCTTTGATGTCCTGGAGACTTCTTAACAAGAGGCAAGCTCAGTCGAAGGGCTTGGAGAACTTTGGAAGTAGTATGTAGAAAGCCAAGTCCAGTTCTTTCACTCCCAGGACAGAAGCAACAAGCAGCAGGCCAGCACAACAGAGCGTCAGGCAAAGTGACAGTCCCTCCTACAGCATCCAGCTCTTTTTCCTGGCAGAATTTCTTCAGTCCAGAGGATTCTAACTATGTGGTGTCAGAGGTTCAGTACCTATACTAATTTGTGTCTTTGAAGTAGGCAAATTTCAAAGAGTACTCTTTATAGTACAGAAGACCCTGCCTTTCCCTACTCTGTCCCCAGACACACTCCAGGGGATTGGAGACTGACTTGTGTGAGGACAGGCACAGCCCTATTCAGGTGCAAGTGTCAGCTCTTCCTACCACTCTAGCTCAGGAAGATCCATCAGCCTGATTATGGGCCATCTGGATATGTAGGACACACCTCAGCTCCCTTTGCATGGCTGTCTAAAGAAAATGAACAAACAGCCCAACTGCCATCCTGACCCAGATGTGTATTCAGCAGACAGGCAGCAGCACAGAATGGTTAAGAAAGAGAATGTCCACTTTCTAAAAGATGTATTTTTAAATTGTGAGCTCAGAGACCCCAAACTCCATATCTCCACCTGCTGCCAATGGGAAACTATGCTTAAAATACATGTCAAGGTATTTCCCATGTTACCCTATTGGTGAGATAGTCTTGCAATAGTGAAAGGCGAATTTAACAGTATTTCACTATCAGGACAGGTAAAACACACCAGTACATGTCCTACTTTTTAAATACACTGCACCGTGCCCATGGGGCTACCTTGGGCCTACCTTATGGCTGCCTTACATGTAGTAAAAAGGAGAGATTAGGGCCTGGCAAGTGGGTGCATTTGCCAGGTCGACACAGCAGTTTAAAACTGCACACACAGACACTGCAATGGCAGGCCAGAAACTTGTTTGCAGGGATACTCATGTGGGTGGCACAATCAGAGCTGCAGGCTACTAGTAGCATTAAATGCACAGGCCCTGGACACACCTGGATCATTATACCAGGGACTAACTAGTAAATCAAATATGCCAGTCATAAATAAACCAATCACCAATATATTTTAGACAGAGAGCATGTGCACTTTAGAACTGGTCAGCAAACAAAATAGGAGGAAGAAGGCAAACAGTTTGGGAATAACCCTACAAAAAGGGCTAGGTCCAACAAACACTGATGAATAACATTGACCTAAAAAAATACAAAACAAACTTGGCTAGTCCTATTTTGTTCTGCCAAAATATTGCACCTGAAAGCAAGGATCTAACTACCATTTCCACAATCGACTCTCAGGGCCGATTTTGCTGACTTCTCCATGGGTATAATAACAGTCCAGAACTGTTCTCTCCTCGAATAACATCAATATTGCATGATATCAATCCTGAAGCATTGTCCTATGTGGATGACATATCTCTGATGGATGATGACTTAAATACACATTCGGCCAGGGTAGATCACATTGTATTGGGATTTGCTGAACATGGCTACAAGATTATTTTAAGAAAACAAAAATAGCTTTCATCGGTGTCCTGTTTTGGGAATATGAGCTTTCAAATGAGGGGAAGAGTCTGATCACACATCCTAGAGAAGTGTGCACAATTGCAACCACCAAACACCATAAAAAAAAACTGCAGTCCTTGTTAGGATTCTTTGATTTTGGCAGAACATACATATCTGATTATGCATAACACATAAAACCACTTTATGAATTAATATTTCCACATGTACCCAATATTGGACACCAAAACATACACAAATACTGAGATCAGTAAAGACTCACATGCTTGAAGAAAAATATTTACAGTACACCCATGTGAAAACAAAACAAATTTGGTGATCCAGATAATTTGGGGTGCTATTGGCTTCACTTATGTCACATTCAATTAGGGTGACACACTGTTGATTGCATTTAGATCGAATTTATACTCCAATGCTGAAATGTGTTTTGCATCTGCTGAAAAAATACTGACTTCCGTTGAGATGGCTGTCATTAAGAAAAGACCGCTGGCTATGGAAAATTGCATCATTGTCCTAAGTCCAGTTCCAGCCTCAGAGACTGTCACAAAGGCTAGGGTTCCAAATGCAAAAGCCTTACTTTCTAGAAGGATACAATGGGCCACTTCCTTGACTGTCAGTAATGTGAACTATGTGTTAGACCCCAAATTGCAAACTCAATAATTTCTCCAGTCTGAACTAGAGTACCCCATACCTACTAACATTATGCATGTTGATCAGTATAAAGATATTATTTACACTGATGGTTCAGCTCAACCTGCTGTTTGTACTAAACATCAATACTCCGCGGCTTGCACAGCCATTTATGGAGTGGTGACGGATGGAGAATTTCACCCTCAACAAACATTTATGTAGCCCCTGGGGATTGCACTGCTCAACTAGCTGAACTGAAAGCATTGATTTGAGGAATAGAACATGCGAATCCTGAATTCCTGACACTGATTTTGTGTAATTCGTACATGTGAGTCTTTTAATGAAAATCTTTATTACTGGTGCCTTCATGGATTTAGAGACTCAGAAGGAAACACAACAAAGCATAAAATGCTGTGGGGGAAGGTTTCGGAGCTTAAAGATAATCTACCATGGGCTCATGTAATACATACATTGGGCCATCAACATGTTGGAATACACATTGTATGGAATTCTGTGACTGATGAAGCAGCAAAATTTGCAGTTGTCACTGCAACTGTAGCTGTGATTATTCATTTCCAAATGGAGGTGGATGAAGAAATACTGGCTGCCATGAATGCGCTGGCTGACAACACCCTGTTACCAAAAATACATCAAGCAAAATATTCCTACCATTTAAGTGCCTAAAACATTCCTTATACAACTATTCTGGGGTGAGTGATCGTGTGATCCACAACAGAGACTATACACTCGAATTAATTCAAGCAGTGCATTACGGTGTTGCTTCTGCCCATACTGGTGTGGTGGCTATAATTTCCTTGCTACAAAAATGTTATTGGTGGCATGGTCTGTACAAACAGATAAAGTAGTATGTCTTTAGTTGTGGCATTTGTCAGCAATTTAAAGGCTCCACTGTTAAACACCCACTACAGATATCCCTCTTAGTGTCCAACATGTTTCTTCAGTGTTTGTACCTGCACTATTGTGGTCCCTTATATTCTGATGGAGCATAAAAATACCTTCTACTTGCAGTAGATTATTACGTCAGATCTTTTTGGGTGTGACCACAGTGATCAACTGGTAATCAAACTGCTATTAAATATATGCAAGTCTTTGTGGAGACATATGCAGTAGCTGCATTCCATTTGGACCAGAGCACTGCTTTTGCCTCCAAAGTTGACAGGGATACCAGGGGAACCTTGGGTGTAGGTATGCATTTTCCTTCACCCTATCATCCTGAGGAAAATTTGATAGTGGAGATAAAAGAACCAAGAATTAAAGCACTCCTTAACAGCTATAATATTAGATTCAGATGTTAGCTGGATCCATCCTCTTTTTTGGTTCCAGAGAGCATTAAATAGTTTGCCTAGAAGATTTTAGTGGCTGCACTCCAAATGAAGTCCTGTTTGGCACCACAATGAATTTCCAAGACCTTGATAGTCCTGGTGTAGTGACAGCAGAAACTCCTTTTGACATAAATGAAGGTCATTACGCCTGGGGTTGTGTCTGATAATTGGGATGTGAATGCTGTTTCTTTAATGCTCTCTGAGACTAAATATTATACTGTTTTTGTAAGTTAAGATATACATATATGGAGTCTGCAAAGTATGGAGAAATATATTGCACCATTATCTACTCAACATGCAATTTTCAATTACATGCAAAGGGAAAATTGTCCAACTCCACCTGTGGGGATTTCTAAAACATAATTAAATAAATGTGCATACCTTTCTGAGTGGATGCTACTGATCCAGTATCTTATTATGTTAAATTACCTTTCATTAAAGCAAGGAAAAACATGCTGACTGTTACTAAATACATTTATTTGGATAAATTTGTTTCCCTACTAGCAATTAAGGGTTTTTGAATATTGGAAAGCTTCAATTTATTTGAGATCAGTTAGGGGAACAAAAGATTGGCAAGTACAGGACATGGCTGCCTTATTTACAGCATGTCTAATTCCATCACAGATGATTTTTCTGAACAAAACTGTTCAACCGACTGGTTGCCTAGATCTGACAAAAATTAAATAACTGAATGTGGCCAGTACCCTTTTAGTTGCATATGTTAACAATTGGCAACATCTGGTAAATTATACAGAAGGTCAGCTCAATGGTATGGTCAGGAACAGTACATTTAATTTGACACTTTCAGGGGCCAATGGGTGGTTATTGTGACAGGTAGACAAAAAATGGCTGTCATGAGCATTTTATTAAGTCTACACAGGGCTTTAAAGAAAGCAGACCCTCGTTATAACAAGACACAACATTCAGGGATTGTAACTACATGCAGTGTAGGGAAGTTATGTCAGCAATGGTTGCAACACCTTAGCAGTTTTAAAGAGCCCCTCTCGCTCCTCTCCGATGATATATATTTGCAAGGCATCTTGTTAGGTCCTAGGTCACCATACTAAAAAAAGCTTCTTGTATGCAATATACAATAAAATATGGAAGCTTTTGCAAATAGAAGCTGCTGCTCATTTAAGGCAAATACACTAGGCATATTTAGATAAGGCATTAGCCATTGTTGATAATGGGGTGAATACATTGTCCACTGTGTTTACACACTAAATAACATTGTGTCTTCTGCAATTGATATTATACAAAATGACAGGTTTTTTTCAACATGCAGAGAGTCAGCTTAGATCCATCATGCAGTTGAGTTGGACATTACAGGTTTTAAAATTGAACCCCTTGCCCTGAAAGCACAAGAACTCGGCCAAGTTATATTTGCCCTTTAACTTAACACATACACAACAGATAATGGCTAAGAAGGATGCAACATATATGATGCTAAATATTGAAAAGTTGTAAAAGTTGCCTTTTGACAGTGCCTGAGACACCATCTGCAGTGTGGTAATATCTCTGCCAATCTCTATATTTTAATTCATATTTTGTTTGAAATATTTTCAGGTAGGCAAGTTTGAGGGAAGAGTTTTATTTATGAGGTGTGGGATTTGCCTTTCAATCCAAATGCACGAGTGGGGAAAAGGAAGTCTTTCTCAGTAGTAGTGATTGAGTAACTTCTGTAAGCCATTCAGTGATTTGTAAACAGATGATATTGCACAGTGTTTGTAATGCATCAGTGGCTAATTTAGAATGTTACTTGAAGGGAAATTCCATCTCCTTGATTCACCCAGTGTTTCAGTTACAATAAGAAGCTATTATTATTTCATGTTGAGTGATCAAGGCTGCTGTGTGATGAGAGCAGGTGTCCAACATGTGATTTCTGTTTCTCAAATAGTGATCTGCTGTGGTAATGTGCTGTTACCTCCACGCACGCAATTAGGTTAGCTGAGCTGACTAAAAGCACTAATGGGTCAGAAACACGTGGCACTGCCTGTGAAATATTTTAATTGCAAGTGGCAAGGTCATCGTCAAGATACAGTTGCTTTTAAATACCAGCTTTCCAAGACACATCAGTGAACTTCTGAGCTGCATTTGTAATGCTTCCAATGGTGCAGGTGTTGTGTACTTTTTTAATCCCTACCCAACCAAGGACGTAATGGTTACATCCTTGGCTGCAGTGCTGAGGGGCCAAGGATGTAACTGTTATGTCCTTGGACCGGCCCATGTGGGGAGCAGTAGTGCTCCCCTCATGAGCCTTGCCTCCGCGCCCCCAGGGAAGGGATGAAAGGAGAATCGCTTCCCCTTCCACCCTGCCTCCCCGACCCCCCGTGGCATCTGATGCCATCAGCGCGCAATCACACGCTGACCTCATCAGAGGCCTACCCCTCAGCGCTGGAAGCTCAGCTTCCAGCACGGATCGGAGGAGAAAACAAAAGCATTTCTCCTCCAATCATGTAGGCCTTTCCTTTCCTTTGATGTCTCTCGAAGCAAATGCGAACTAGACACCAGGGAGTTTTTATTTATTTATTGTCATGAGGGGAGCGACCCCATGGGTTAAGGTTTGCTCCCTAGGGGGGCAAATTAATTTAAGGCCATTTCTTCCTCCCCTGGGGGCAGATCAGCCTATTATAATTAGGTCGATCTGCCCCGGGGGTGGGGTGCAGAAACCCCTAGACACCAGTGATCTTTTTTTTGTTTTGTTTGTGTTTATTTTTTTATGTGTGGGGAGCAACCATTAGGCAAATGTCGCTCCCCTGGGGGCAAATTGTCTTTAGACCACTTCTTCCCACCTTGGGGGCAGATCAGCCTATTTTTATTACTCCAATCTGCCCCCAAGGGGGGGCAGAAACCACTAGACACCAGGGATTTTTTTTTTGGCATCACTTTCACACAAGGGGAGCGACCTCTTAGGAAAGGATCGTTCCCCTGGGGGGCAAATTTATTTTAGGCCATTTCTGCTCCCATTGGGGTCAGAGTGGGCTATTTTCATTAAGCCGATCTGCCCCCAAGAGGGGCAGAAACCACTAGGCACCAGGGATTGTTTTTTGCGCCAATTTCACGCAAGGGGAGCGACCCCATAGGCAAGGGTCGCTCCCCTGGGGGGGCTAATTTATTGTAGGCTATTTCTGCTCCCCTTGGGGGCAGATCAGCCTATATCTATTAAGCTGATCTGCCCCCGGGGGGGGGGGGTTGAAACTACCTACGCACCAGGGATTAGTGTGTGTGTATCTGTGTGTTTTGTTTGGGGGCAGCCCCTTGGGCAAGAGTCGCTCCCCATGGGGGCACACTACTGTTGGCCATATCTGCCTCCTTTGGGGGCAGATCAGCCTATTTGTGGAAGGCCCATTTGCCCCAAAGGGGGGCAGAAAGCCCACCAGAGACCAGGGAAGATTTTTTTTTCAAAATAAGAGGCTGGGGGTATGGCCATACCCCCACCTCAAATAAATGGGGCCAAAGTTGTTCTGCCCACCAGTGGGCAGATGGGACAATTGCCCCCGATCCAGACCACAGGGGACAGAAAGTCTTCTAGATACCAGGGAATAAAAAATAAAAAAAATAGTGTGGTGGTGGCTACCAACCTGTATGGGCATGGTTATGCCCCCACCCCAACTGAAGGGGGTAACAGTCGTTCAGCTCTCCCCCGCACACTAAAACATCTTATCCCACAGAGAGCAAGAGGACATTTGATTATTTTGGTTTTGGTTTTACATTTGGGCCATGAGAGCTTAGCTAACTCTCAAAATCGTCTCACTTGGAATGGTGAGGGCTGCACTTTTTGGACTTTGGGACGCTGCCATGTAGAAAAATCCACAAGACCTAGACACATCTGAAAACTAAACATCTGAGTGAGTCCAGGGTGGTGTGCTTCACATGCACCCTGCACTATTTTCTTACCCACAATGTCCTGCAAACCTCCAACTTTACTAGAAATCACACAATTTTTCCACATTTTTGTGATGGAACCTTCCGGAATTTGCAGGATTCCACAAAATTCCTACCACCCAGGATTGACTCATCTATGCTGATAAAAATTCTGCCCACTTGTCAGCCTAAAAATGTTTTTTTTCAAACTGCCCTTTTGGACCCGCTTTGGTTCACCTTCAATTTCAACAAGTTTTTGGCTCTTCCATGTCACAGGCACTTGGCCCACCTACACAAGTGAGGTATCATTTTTACCGGGAGACTAAGGGGACTGTTGGGTGGTAGGAACTTTGTCCTGGTGCAGTGATCACACAGAGAAATGTGGGAAAAATGTGATTTTTTAGATAAATTTGAGGTTTGCTGAGGATTCTTGATAAGAAAACACTGGAGGATCCACGCAAGTCACACCTCCCTGGACTCCCTCGGGTGTCTAGTTTTCAGAAATATCTGGGTTTGGTAGGTTTCCTTGTATGGCTGCTGAACCCAGGACCAAAAACGCAGGTGTTCCCCCCCACCGCAAAAACAGGTAGTTTTGTATTTGATGTGTCCAGATAGTGTTTTGGGGCATTTCCTTTTGCGGGCACTATGCCTACCCACACAAGTGAGGTACCATTTTTATCAGGAGACTTGGGGAAACACTGGGTGGAGGGAAATTTGTGGCTCCTCTCAGATTCCAGAACCTTCTGTCACCAAAATGTGAGTAAAAAGTGTTTTTTTGGCCAAATCCTGAGGTTCGCAAAGGATTCTGGGTAACAGAATCTGGTGAGAGCCCCACAAGTTACCCCATCCTAGATTCCCCTAGGTGCCTAGTTTTCAAACATGCACAGGTTTGGTAGGTTTCACTAGGCACCGGCTGAGCTAGCGGCCAAAATCTACAGCTAGGCACTTTGCAAAAAACACGTCAGATTTCAATGTAAAAATGTGATGTGTCCATGTTGCATTTCCTGTTGCGAGCAATAAGCCTACCCACACAAATGAGGTACCATTTTTATCGGGATTCTTCGGGGAAAACAGAATAGCAAAACAAGTTTTATTGCCCCTTGTCTTTCTCTTCATTTTTCCCTTCCAAATGTAAGACAGTGTGTAAAAAAGACGTCTATTTGGGAAATGCGCTGTAATTCACATGCTAGTTTGGCACCCCGGAATTCAGAGATGTGCAAATAACCACTGCTTCTCAACACCTTATCTTGTGCCCATTTTGGAAATACAAAGGTTTTCACTCTTTATATTTCTGCAAATGAATTGCTGTATACCAGATATGGAATGAAAACCCAATGCAAGGAGCAGCTCATTTATTGTCTCTGGGTACCTATGTTTCTTGGTGAACCTACAAGCCCTATATATCCCCACAACCATAAGAGTCCACCAGACATAACGGTATATTGCTTTAAAAAATCTGACAGCGCAGGAAAAAGTTACAGAGTAAAACGTGGAGAAAAATAGCTGGGTTTTTTTCACCTAAATTTCAATATTTTCTTACTTCAGCTGTTATTTTCTGTAGGAAAACCAAGTGGGATCTACATAAATGTCCCCTTGCTGAATTCAGAATTGTATCTACATTTCAGAAATGGTTAGCTTTCTGGGATCCAGTATTGGTTTCACACCCATTTCTGTCACTAACTGGAAGGAGGCTAAAATCACAAAAAATAATAAAAATGGTTTATGTCCCAGTAAATTACCAAAATTGTGTTGAAAAATTGGGTTTTCTGATTCAAGTCTGCCTGTTCCTGAAAGCTGGGAAGTAGGCGATTTTAGCACTGCAAACCCTTTGTTGATGCCATTTTCACGGAAAAAAAAAAACACAAGCTGCAGCACTTTTTTCCAATTTCTTTGAAAAAAAAAAACTTTTCACTGTATTTTGGCTAATTTCTTGGTCTCCTTCTGGGGAACCCACAAACTCTGGGTACCTCTAATATCCCTAGAATGTTGGAAAAAAAGGATGCAAATTTGGCATGGGTAGCTTATGTGGACAAAAAGTTATGAGGGCCTAAGCGTGAACTGCCCCAAATTGCCAAAAAAAAAGCCTGGTACCTCAGGGGGAAAAGGCCTGGCAGCGAAGGGGTTACAGAGATTGGGTTTGGGTTTTTCAGCGCTTTCCAGACTGTTTTTTATAGTAATGCCATAATTGATACACTCTTTTGTTTTTGAGTGTTTTGGGGGGCATACCACTTGTATTTGCATTAATTGGCAGTGTGTTGCTATTACTATTTTGCTCTGCAACGGATGTCCCATTTCAAAGCCGACTAATGGTGGACCTACCGACCATCTAGATGTGTTATGAATGCATGATATAGCAATTTGGACTGCCTTGGTTGGAGGAACTAAATGACAACTAGTCTTTGTGTTTTCAACCAGTATGGTCCTATTAAGTGCAGCCTGTATTTCATTGTCTTTGGTGGCCTTTTGAATGCGCACTGGATGTATGCCTTACTCAGCAATTCGCATGGTCTACTGACATGGATCTTACGATGTTCCCGCTGAGAGTTCATTCCTGGAGTTGTCCTATGAATTTACGGTTGTTTTGAGATGGCTAAGATGAGCCGTCCTACGTGGACATGGATGCTACAGCTCGAAGTATGTTTTCATCTGGCTCAACAACTGAGGGTATTGCACAGGATGCTGCTTCCTCAGCAAAAGCTCTAGATCACGTCTGTTCCTTCGCTTTGCTCACTGAGGCTTTGATGGTTCTTTTGTCTGCGGATATGCGATTCTCCTTGGACCGTCTTCCTACTGGTGTTTTAGAAGACTTCATGGTTGCCTCCTATGACTTTTAAAATTGGCTTCGTTTTTACACAAATTGACTATTTTTTTATTGATGTCTTCAATTGTTTGCTCTGCTTGCTGGTGTAAACATTTTATTATTTTTAGGATTTTAGATGTTTTATTTGTTTTTTAGCATTTTAAATTGATTCTTAGAATCTGCCTATTTTAAATGGAAAGGAGAGGGTGTTGTGAGTACCTTTAGGGCCCGTGTTGGTCGCCCCTGTTTTAGTTCATTTTAGTGTTGATATTTTATTGATTTCAGTAAGGCTAATTTTAGTGATGATTTTTGTCAGTTGGCTTTATTCGAGGAAAGCAAGGCACAAGCAAAGTTAGCCTTTGCTCAACATATAATCAATACTTTGGGCCTAATTATGAGTTTGACGGTCCACTGACCCCCAAATTTGTGGTGGCAGTAGGTTTGCTGTAATCCTGGTGGTCTAACCGCCAGATTATGATCCTGACGGTTGGACTTCCAGGAGACCGCCGCCTCCACTGGGATCAGGGATCCAACTCGGATTGCAGTGGTCAAAGTCATGGTCAGCCATTGTGGTGCCAAGTTCGGCACTGCTGTGCTAATCACAACTTCTACTTCCACCAGCCTTTGCATGGAAAGGTCCCTGCCATGAGAAGGCTGATGGAAAGACAATGCTGGAGGCCACAATAACTTGAAATGCTTTGCACAAAGGGTCATTTTGAGATTGTGAATCCCTATTGCACCTATATGTGATTTGTGGTCTTAAAATGTGTTCACACTCATGGTAATGCTCAGAAGCGTGATTTTGAACTCCAATACGCTGCCAAATAAGAATGATGTGATATTGAGGCATATCCTTTACTCCTAACGTCACTTATTACTGGGTGATGTTATACTCAAATGTGACACTCTTGCCAACTTCACACAATAGGTGATTTTGCACCTAGATGTGTGCTACACCTAGATTTGATTATTGCTATCAATGCATTTTCCAACTAAAAGGTCTCTACTCTTTGGTTGATGTTGCATCCTACACATCACAATAAAACCACCTTCTTTCATCTTTAATGCAAGTTCCATATACGCTCTCATCTACGACTGTTATTTTGAACCTATTGGAATCATGGAAAGCTGGTTCTGCTCATCTTCCATACCACTATCTTATCACTGGAAAATACCACCCTCCATCTCATAAGAACAGAAAACTGGTGAGAGCTAATGCCTTCTTCCTCAAGGAAGGCTTCGAATGCAAACTAATTATAAAAATAAACTAATAAACACCTTGTTCTCTTATAGAGATTACAAAAACAACACCTACACCACCGATGCTAAACATCTCATGCTGCTTACCTTACTTTTGTTGATAGTTTCCATAATTAAAAACTGATCAGCGTACCTCCTTTTTTTCCTGTGAGAGTCCAATCTCTACTGAAAAAAAGGTAAAGAAACCAGCACACCCCTTCTCAAATCATTCCTTTCAGACACCAACCTTCGGTTTTGAATTTTCAAACTTTGGTGGCACCGGTTTTCTTTCCCTAAACTTGTGATGCTCATTTAGTACATCCCTGTAATCTTAAGGAGTAAATATTAGAACGAAGACATACGAGGTTCAAAGAGGTATGTTGCGCAGAGAAGTATCATAAACTATTTGTGTGCATGTGGGTTTGCCTTTGTTTGCATAGGTTAGCCCACTAAAGCCAGGACTATTGGCTTTACCAAAGCATCTGATCCGCTAAATTAGATTCAGGGCATTCATTTAATCCTGTTTCCTTCCGAAAGCGGAAAGTTGACATTTTTCGAAGTGCGTAGGTTACCCTTCTTCTTCTGCAGACCCCGTTTCTGAGAGTCAGGACCAATTGCATCCTCAACTGCACAGAGTTAATGAACTCGTAGGATGATCATACGTGAACATACCTGAATTTTTTTTATAAATAAGTCTATTTTAGGCACAGGTTTTGAATAGGGGGTTTCGACGAGCTCCTCATTTTTTCATAAAGGTAGCATTTAAAAAAAGCTGAAAAAATAGAAGTACTGCGCTAAAAGAAAAGAAAAAGGCGATTTTGAATGTCATGACAATGTTCTGAGCTCCAAAACTAATACAGGCAATGATACAATAATGTTTGTCTTGATTTTAAGTGCGTCCACTGAAGCAGGCTTTACTGTCAAAATGAGGCCCGCTGTTTACTGTACTAAATCATAAGCTTTGAGCTGATAATAAGCAGGTTGCTGTAGCGATGCAAGTAGCTTTGATCAAACTATATAATTAACATCACAGCACTAGAAGCTGAAAATAAATATAGAAAATAAAGAACAATTGCTGCCATGATCCCAACGATTCCATGTAAATTAACAACGGAAACCGTGTCACATTCCCGTGACTCAACTTGAAATTCTTCAATTTGGCAATGAAAAAAGCAAATGTTGTGTCACTTTCAGTCAGGCTGCAACCGTAAACATTCTAATTGCATAATTAATTCTTATGTTTTCTTTAATGAGAGCGTAGGATGGGAAACTAAACATAACCTGCCGCCAACGCACCACAACACGCTCACTGTATTAATAATCTGATTATGGCAAGGCCAGTTTATTAAAAAGAAAAGAAATAAAAGACTCATGAAAGAAATACGAGGAAGTGGATATTAAATTGGAGTTGTCAATTAGGAAAATGTGTCCAAATGCTCAAATGTCACTAGCAATTGCAAAGTCTGCATGAGCAAAATCACGTGCTTTGATTGCAAAAACCCGATTGGCTGTGTTCTAATGTCATTAATGGCTTTGAAACTCAAAATGTCAACATTAAGGGGCTTACTTACAAGGAACTGGTGCATCGGCGCCCCTCCTAAGGACACCATGGTAGTGCTGTATTTACAATACAGCGCACTATGGAGCTCATTAGCACAACTGCGCCTACATTTTTTGCGCAGTTATAGCGCTTTGCTGGACTAGTGACAAAATTGTTGGTGCTTGTCCAGCAAAGCTCAGGGAGGCCCATAGGATATAGCACTAGCGTCAGTTTAATGCCTGCCTTTGGCCTCCCTTCGGGGGAACACCTTCCTTGCATACATTATACCTGGAACAGGTATAATGTTGCACAAGGGTTTACAAGGTGGTGCAATGGTACCATTGTACCACTTTGTTAATACGGCGCAGGGTGAGGGCCTGTTTAGCACCACCGTAGAAAAAATGATGCTACAGCAGCGCTAATGGGCATAAGAGACTTGTAAATAGGCCCCTAAGACTATTTGCTTTAATCAGGCAATGTGTGCACACCAGATAGAAGAAGCTGTGTGTTTGACCATGCAGCGACCTGGAACCCGAACTAAGATAGCATCATATTTCCAGTTCTCTGTTTGAGGCATCCTATTGTGAAGACCTGGGAAGGGTGCATTGTGTGAGCTGAGGATGCTGAGGAAAATGTGTGAATTGGTAAGGGGTTGGAGACTGCATTGTGTGAGGGCAGGCACAGCCCCTTTAGGTGTGAGTGACCACTCCTCCCCTCGCTCCTAGCACAGATGGCTCATCAGGATATGCAGGCTACACCCCAGCTCCCTTCGTGTCACTGTCTTGTGAGAGGTGCAACCAGCCCAATTGTCAAACTGACCCAGACAGGGAATCCACAAAAAGGCAGAGTCACAGAAATGGTTTAAGCGAGAAAATGCTCACTTTCTAAAAGTGGCATTTTCAAACACACAATCTTAAAATCAAGTTTACTTAAAGATGTATTTTTAAATTGTGAGCTCAGAGACCCCAAACTCCACATGTCTATCTGCTCCCAAAGGGAATCTACACGTTAATCATATTTAAAGGTAGCCCCCATGTTAATCTATGAGAGGGACAAGCCTTGCAACAGTGAAAAACAAATTTAGCAGTATTTCACTGTCAGGACATGTAAAACACATTACACTATGTCCTACATTAACCATACACTGCACCCTACCCTTGGGGCTACTTAGGGCCTACCTTAGGGGTGCCTTACGTGTAAGAAAAGGGAAGGGTTAGGCCTGGCAAGTGGGTACACTTGCCATGTAGAATTTACAGTTTAAAACTGCACACACAGACACTGCAGTGGCAGGTCTGAGCAATGTTTACAGAGCTACTAATGTGAGTGGCACAACCAGTGCTGCAGGCCCACTAGTAGCATTTGATTTACAGGCCCTGGGCACCTCTTGTGCACTGTACTAGGGTCTTACTAGTAAATCAAATATGCCAATCATGGATGAACCAATTACATACACATTTTGTATAGGAGAACTTGCACTTTAGCACTGGTTAGCAGTGGTAAAATGTCCAGAGTAACAAAAGCAGCAAAAATAGAGTCCAGCACACATCAACCGCCTGGGAAACAGATGCAAAAAATTAAGGGAGACCACACCAAGGATGAAAAGTCTAACAATCAGGGTAGCTGCCCAATATCCTATTGAACTGTAAATGATGCAATAGATAAGATCAGGTCTGTATGCAAATCGGCCTTGTTGGCTAAGGGTGACATTGAATCTGCCTTTCAGCCCCTACAGGTACATGCAGGCAGCTATCACTTACTGGATTTCAAGCTAAAAGACCAAGGGGGTCATTCTGACCTCGGCGGTAAAAGGCCCGTACCGCCGGTCAGAAGTCCGCCATTCTACCGCCGCGGCCGCTGTAAACCGCCACGGTCATTCTGACCACCAACTGTAAAACCGCCAACAATCCGACATCCAAGGAAGTCCGCCTCATCAGCGGGCCGCGGAAAACTGGAGATGACCAAACCTCCACCGTCACGCCAACACAAACACGCCCATGCCATTCTGACCCACGAATCCACGCGGCGGTCTTTCAAACGCGGTATTCCATTTGCGGTACACACCACCGCGCTCAAAATACACACACAGCTCCAAAACACAGCCACATTGGACAATTTGAAATACACACACCTGATACACATACAAACAACACTCCCACACATCCAATCAACTATAAAACACACACCCAAATCACCCACAAACCCCCACTAGTTGGAAATCGGAGAGAAGGCGAGAGAGACAGAGATAGAGAGAGCGAGCACAGCAATAGAAAACCCCAACACACACAGGAACCCAACTTCATCACCCACACCACATCTACGCACAGATCACCACATATCACCACGCACATCACCACAAACACCACCCCACCCCACACCTCATCCACACCACACCATGGCACCCCAAAGACACCCCAGGTTCTCGGACCAAGAACTCAGGGTCATGGTGGAGGAAATTATAAGGGTTGAGCCCCAGCTCTTCGGCACACAGGTGCAGCACACCACTATAGCAAGGAAGGCTGAGCTATGGCAAAGGATCGTAGACAGGGTCAACGCTGTGGGACAGCATCCCAGAAATCGGGAAGATATCAGAAAGCGATGGAACGACCTACGGGGGAAGGTGCGCTTGATGGTGTCGCGACACAACATCGCTGTGCAGAAGACTGGCGGTGGACCCCCACCCACTCCACCCCAATTCACAGCATGGGAGCAAGAGGTGGTAAACATCCTGCATCCTGATGGCCTCGCTGGAGTACACGGAGGAATGGACTCTGGTAAGTCGAATCTCAACTACTTCACCCCCCCCCAACCACCAGCATGCCAACCCCCCCACCCTCACCCCCAATCTCAACCCCCCAGCACACAACCTCCCTGCCAATGTCTCACCAGCACAACCCACCCTAAACCACACCAACCCCTGAATGCCAACACAAACCATAGACAGCCACCACCAAAGCATGACCATTGCACATACCCATACACCCCCCCCCCCACCACCCTCACAACACCTCCCACAAGGGAATGCCAGCACTGGGGGCCAAGGGCACTCAAAATGCACGCCATGGCACACACCGAAACAATAACCATACTCCTTTACCCCTGCAGGGCCCGAACGCCAACACACCGCCACGGAGGGTCCAGATTTGTCCATCCCACCCCCAGAACAGGCCCCCAGCGAGGACAGCAGCTCTGTCGACCTAGAACCTGATGACCAGCCCGGACCATCGGGGACCTCTGGACAGTCGGTTCCCCACACACAGACACAGGCTACAGCAGACCCAACCCCCTCTGGGAACACAAGCACAGCTCCCACCCAGCGGGCCCATGCCTCTGTCTCGCGGACGCGTCAATCAGCGGTGTGTCCGCCACTACAGGGCACCCAGGCTGACCCAACACCCCAACAACAACAGGGACCTGGGGGCAGTGGTAGTGGGCACACCGTCCAGGGGACAGAGGCCCGGGGAAACAGGGCAACTGTGATGGCTGCTGTGCGACGGGGGGGGGAGGACAGGCCCAGGGAACCGACTCTCCAAGAGGCCCTCACCACCATCATGGGAGGATACCATCACTCCCAGGAGACGATGGCGACGGTACTGGCCAGGTTCACCGAGATCCAGGCACAGCAGGAGGAACGGTACATGGGGTTCAGCAATGAACTCAGGAACATCGCTACCGCTATGGGGAAGATAGTCCAGGCCCTCAACCATATAGAAACCACATTGCGGGACCATGTGGCACCACAAAGGGCCCCTGTCACTAGCCAGGAACAGCCTACCACCTCCGCCGGCGCTAGTGGTCAGGAGGCCCCCACAGAACGACGGGCCACCAGAACCCCACCTCCTGCTGAAGAACAACCACCCCGCAAGAGGAACCTGAGATCTCAAAGGAAGACAGAGTAGGATGCCAAGACCCCCGCCAGCCTAATATCCCCCCGGATGTCATTCCACTGTCCCACAGTGTCACCCTGTCCAACCTTGAACTGCCCCTGCTCCATCCTTCCACAGGCATATGGACAATGCAACTGTGCGACCGAGAACTGGACTCTGCCATGGACATAACTCCACCCTCACCCATCACCGTTTTGATATCATGTACCAATATCTAGCACTAAAAATAAATCACTCATTGCACTGAAATCATTCTGGAGTCAGCCTGTATTATTTACAAATGTATAACACATTACTGTTCAATAATGTTCTGTTATTTATGTGATGATAACATACCGATGTCAATAAGCATTAGTCCATGGGCTAACCAAGCAGAAGTCACGCAGTGGGTCATACAGCACTGAAAAGGGAAGGGAAAATCAAACATCAGTTTAAAAGAACTGGGGGGAAATACACAAAGTTTCAGTAAATGTTAAATGGCGTGGGTGATTCCTACCTGTGTGCTACTGAAAATACTGTTGGATAACTCTGTCCCTGTTGTCTGGGTCGTCCTCTTCGTCTTCCTCCTCTTCACTCTCCGCAGGCTCCACAGCTGCTTCAACACCACCATCTGGACCATCCTCCTGCAGGAAAGGCACCTGACGTAGCAATGCCAGATTGTGAAGCATACAGCAGGCCACGATGATCTGGCACACCTTCTTTGGTGAGTACATCAGGGATCCCTGTGCCATGTGCAGGCACCTAAACCTGGCCTTCAGGAAGCCAAAGGTTCTTTCAATGATCCTCCTAGTTCGCCCATGGGCCTCATTGTACCGTTCCTCTGCCCTGGTCCGGGGATTCCTCACTGGGGTCAATAGCCAAGGCAGGTTGGGGTAACCAGAGTCACCAATTAGCCACACACGTTGTCTCTGTAGCTGTTCCATCACATAAGGGATGCTGCTATTTCGCATCACATACGCGTCATGCACTGACCCAGGGAACTTGGCATTCACATGGGAGATGTACTGGTCAGCCAAACAGACCACCTGGACGTTCATAGAATGGTAACTTTTCCTGTTTCTGTACACCTGCTCATCGTCTTTTAGGGGTACTAAAGCCACATGGGTCCCATCAATGGCACTAATTATGTTGGGGATATGTCCAAGGGCATAAAAATCACCCTTCACAGTGGCCAAATCAACCTCTTCAGGGAATACAATGTAGCGCCGCATGTGTTTCGTCAGGGCAGACAACACTCTAGACAAGATTTTTGAAAACATAGGCTGAGACATTCCAGATGACATGGCCACTGTTGTCTGGAATGAGCCACTTGCCAAAAAATGGAGGACTGACAGAACCTGCACTAGAGGGGGAATTCCTGTGGGTTGGCGGATGGGGGACATCAGGGCTGGCTCCAGCTGGGCACACAGTTCATGTATAGTGGCTCGGTCAAGTCGGTATCGTAGTATTATATGGCGTTCTTCCATTGTCGACAGGTCCACCAGCGGTCGGTACACGCGAGGATTCATCCTTCTCCTCGCAAGTCCCAGCGGACGGTGCCTAGGAATGACAACATGGAGCACAGAGTCAAGCAAATCACAGGTACGTTCACCACTGCATGTATAGCACTCGATTATCAATGTAATGAAAGGCGTGTATGTGTGGCAATGCAAGGCCTAGGCCTGTGTGACGCAGTACAAATTAAGCCATGTGGGCCCTTGAAATGGCGGCTGCCTGACCTGTGAAGTGGGACAATGGGATGTGAGGTCAATGCGCTGGCGTGGCACACCGTGGCGGTAGGCGGTCGAAGACCGCTATACGAAGCCGCGTTGGCTAACATTGAAGCCTATGGGTTTCAGGAGCCAATAACGAGGTGCGCCGGTGGTCGCGGTACGCACCGCCGCGGGCGTGACCGCCATTTTCTATCTGCTTAATCACTCGAGACCTGATCTTCCACAGGAGAGGACCTATACTGCAAGTGCTGCTGTGACCTCGGTCTGGAAGTGACAATGGCTGCTGCGACTGGGAAAAGGGCCCCTGCCTTCACGTCTGAGGAGTTGGAGAAACTTGTGGATGGGGTCCTCCCCCAGTATGCGTTACTCTACGGTCCTCCAGACCAACAGGTAAGTACACTGGGTGCACATTGAATGGGCTATGCCTGTGTGGAGTGGGGTGGATGTAAGTTGGTGGGGTGGGGGGCGAATAGGAGTGCAAAGCACGACAGATGAGAGCATGTGCCATATGGCAAGGTTGGGGAGGGGGGGCCAATCGCAACTAACATGCAGAAAATTGATGATTTTTCCTTCCCACCCTGTACATGTCAAATAGATCATGGCGCCCATCAGAAAGTGGACATTTGGCGTGCCATCGCCAAGGAAGTCCGGGCCCTGGGGGTCCACGTCAGACGGGGCACCCACTGCCGCAAGAGGTGGGAGGACATCCGCCGCGGGACCAGGAAGACCGCCGAGTCACTGCTGGGGATGGCCTCCCAACCTAGGAGGGGTGCCAGTCGTACCCTGACCCCCCTGATGTCCCGGATCCTGGCGGTGGCCTTCCCTGATTTGGATGGGAGCTTGAGGACATCACAGCAGACACAAGGGGGTGAGTATCAGCCCATTCTGCTATCTCTCTGCGCAGTGGAGGCGTCTGGGTGGGGGAGGAGGGTTGTGGGTGACATTAGGCCAGGGCGCTTTCTGTAGTGTAGTCCTCTCCTTTAGGCATGGCCCTGTGCTCCCGGCCCCCACCTCTGTAGGGTGACAAGTACAGCTATCGATGGTCCAGCATCACACATGTGTGCCTTTGTCGTCTCTAGACCTGTAGTCCTAGTCAGAAGTACTGAGTAGTGTACCCCGAATGCGCGGCTTAGTGCATGAGGCTCCTGTGTCTGTCCTCTCCGCCCACGGTGTTTACATTGCATGCACTCAACCTGGTCTTCGTTTTTCTCCCCCCACCCTTCTTCTTCATCTTCTTGTGCATGTGTGCATTAGCATCATCAGGCGGAGGAGATTTGGCATCGGAGCACGAGGGAGCTGCAAGTCACAAGGCCCCGGTGGGACCAGGAACAGACACCGAGGGCACCAGTGATCCGGAGGGCGAGGGGAGCACCACAACGGGGACCGGTGGTGACACCAGCGACACGTCCTTGGATGGGAGCTCCCTAGCGGTGGCGGCATTATCCGGGCCCCCCGCCTCTACAGGTCCAGCCGCCACCCAGCGCACCAGCCCCGCCCTCCCAGCAGCCCATCAGCCTACGCTCCGTGCCCGCTCGCCCAGGAAGGCGGGCGTCTCCTTCGCCCCAGGCACTTCAGCCCCTGCCCCTGTTACCCCTGCTGCCCTCAGTGAGGTCATTGACCTCCTGAGGACCATCATTGTTGGGCAGACTACCCTTTTGAATGCCATCCAGGGGGTAGAAAGGGAGGTGCATCGGAGCAATGCCTACCTGGAGGGCATTCATTCGGGTCAGGCTGCCCATCAACGATCATTCAATGCTCTGGCCTCAGCACTGACGGCAGCCATTGTCCCTGTTTCCAGCCTCCCTCTTCTGACTGCCTCCAGCCTGTCTCTGTCTCCTGTTCCTCAGCCTATCCCATCCACACCATCAGACCAGCCTGCACACACCTCAACACCCAAGGGCAGCTCATCCAGACACAAGCACCACAGAATCCACAAGCATTCACGCAAGCAACGCCCAGATGCAGACATTCCAACAGTCACTACCACCTCTGTGTCCCCCTCCTCCTCGTCTCCCTCCTCCCTCCCTGTGACGTCTACACTCACACCTGCATGCACACCACCATCAGCCAGTGCTTCCATCACCAGCACACCCTCCAGTCCAGTCCGCACACGTGCAGTCACCACCCCCACTACCATTTACATGTCCCCTGTGTCCTCTCCCAGTGTGTCTGTCACCCCCTCTTCCAAGACACACAAACGCAGGCAGACACCAACCCAACAGCCATCCACCTCACGACAGCCTCCAGCACAAGCACCTGCACCCAAAGACAGCACACCTGACTCTCCTACAACCACATCCTCTTCCTCCACTCCCATCACCACTTCTCCTACCTATTACCTTGGTCCTAAGAAAGTTTTCCTCGCTAATCTTGACCTCTTTCCCTCCACTGACCCACCCCCTCCATCTGCAAAGAGTCCCAAGAGCACCTCAGCCACCACCAGCCCAGCTTCGAGTGTCAATGTGGTGCATGGGTTCTGGAGTCCACCCTTTGCCAGCAGTGACACTTCAATCAGCAGCAAGGGGACAGCCAGCCCCCCCCCAGGCAAGAGGACCCGGAAACTAAAGGGCCGCCGTGAGAGGACTGACACGGCTGCCCCCAAGGAGCCAAGTTCGCCCACTTCACCAGCCACAACAGCTATGGGAGGCAAGGGCCCGAGAGCCCCATCTAAGGAGCGAAAGGGCAGCAGGGCGGAGAAGTCAGCCAGCAGGAGCGCAGAGCAGGAGGGGCCCACAAGCCCCATCCCGGGTGTTAGGGAGAACACCAAAGGGCCCAGGACTCCGTCACCGAAGGGTCCAGCAACAGCACGGTCGGAGGGCGACTGAGCATGGAGTCCAGGCCAGGTCTGGCTCCCTTGACTTACTGGATGAGCACCGCTGAACAGGGCCCCGCCGTGCAGAAGAGCACCTCTGAAGAGGGCCCCGCCGTGCAGAAGAGCACCGCTGAAGAGGGCCCCGCCGTGCAGAAGAGCACCGCTGAAGAGGGCCCCGCCGTGCAGAAGAGCACCGCTGAACAGGGCCCCGCCGTTCAGAAGAGCACCGCTGAAGAAGGCCCCGCCGTGCAGAAGAGCACCGCTGAACAGGGCCCCAACATGCAGAAGAGCACCGCTGAAGAGGGCCCGCCGTGCAGAAGAGCACTGCTGAAGAGGGCCCCGCCGTGCAGAAGAGCACCGCTGAAGAGGGCCCGCCGTGCAGAAGAGCACCGCTGAACAGGGCCCCGCCGTGCAGAAGAGCACCGCTGAACAGGGCCCCACTGTGCAGAAGAGCACCGCTGAACAGGGCCCCGCCGTCTCAAGCACCGCTCCGCTGGGCCCCGCCGTCTCAAGCACCGCTCTGCTGGGCCCTTCCTGTCAAGCACCGCTCCGCTGGGCCCTTCCTGTCAAGCACCGCTCCGCTGGGCTCCGCCGTCTCAAGCACCGCTCCGCTGGGCCCTTCCTGTCAAGCACCGCTCCGCTGGGCTGAGAGACTGTGGCTTTGCACTCCCCAGGATGGCACAGTGGGCAACCCACCCACTTGTGAGACTTGAGAGACTGTGGCTTTGCACTCCCCAGGATGGCACAGTGGGCAACCCACCCACTGTATAGACTTGAGAGACTGTGGCTTTGCACTCCCCAGGATGGAACAGTGGGCAACCCACCTACTGTAGAGACTTGAGAGACTGTGGCTTTGCACTCCCCAGGATGGAACAGTGGGCAACCCACCCACTTATGAGACTTGAGAGACTGTGGCTTTGCACTCCCCAGGATGGCACAGTGGGCAACCCACCCACTTGTGAGACTTGAGAGACTGTGGCTTTGCACTCCCCAGGATGGCACAGTGGGCAACCCACCCACTGTATAGACTTGAGAGACTGTGGCTTTGCACTCCCCAGGATGGAACAGTGGGCAACCCACCTACTGCAGAGACTTGAGAGACTGTGGCTTTGCACTCCCCAGGATGGAACAGTGGGCAACCCACCCACTGTAGAGACTTGAGAGACTGTGGCTTTGCACTCCCCAGGATGGAACAGTGGGCAACCCACCTACTGTAGAGACTTGAGAGACTGTGGCTTTGCACTCCCCAGGATGGAACAGTGGGCAACCCACCTACTGTAGAGACTTGAGAGACTGTGGCTTTGCACTCCCCAGGATGTCACAGTAGGCATGGTGGCCCCTTCGTGGTTCCGGCATCGTGGACTCATGTGGCTGTGGTGCCCCCCCCTTCCCTTCCCCCTGAGGTGCCTGTAGTTTTTTCTTCAGATGCCCCTGCAGTGTTCTCTCCAGAGGACTCAGGTCTCCTGTGTGGGCTTTGCCCTTGTGTTGTTACACTTTGGCCCATGGACACTTCGATTTTCTTTTGATGTGCAGGACTAATTGCCTCGGTTATCCATTGCACTGTATATAGACTTATTTTGATATTGATTTTTTGGCTAGTTGACCATAACTTTTCAGAGCCTAATTTGTACATAAATTTTTATTCACAATTTAATTATGTCTTTGCATTTATCAGGGGGGTTTGGGTGGTGTCACTGTGACTTGTTGCTCTGCATTGGTGTGTACATAGTTTGGGGGGGTGGGGGTCGCATATGTGTGTGCCCGTAAGCTTTACTCCTCCCCCCTCCCGTGTGTCGTAGGTGCAGTACTCACCGTTGTCGTCTGCGCCGGCGTTCGTACTCGTGGTAGATGAGCAGGTAGACAAGAGCAGGTAGTATGTTTAATTCGGGTTCCATGCTGTCCTCCTTCCTCGTGGAGTGCGTAGAGGTGAGCGTTTTCCCGTTCGTAGTCTGTTTCTGCCGTGTTTTTATCGGCGGGGCTCCCACCCCGGAAAAGGTGGCGGATTGGTGAGTTATGATACTGTGGGCGGTACATTGTCTGCCGCCTGCCTGTTGGCGGTGACCGCCGCGCTGTTTGTCTGTACCGCCGCGGCGGGCGGAGTGTTAATGTGGCGGGCTGTGTTGGCGGTTCCCGCCAGGGTCAGAATTCCATTTTTTGGACCGCCAGCCTGTTGGCGGGTTGGCCGCCGCTTTATCACCGACCGCCAGGGTTAGAATCACCCCCAAAGTCTACCATGATAAATGATTCTCCCTGCCCTGACTCTGTCCCCCTGCTTCTGCATCTTGCTTCCCGTCACACCTCACCTGCGAATCTTGTGAATCTTGCTCGCTGAAGAATCCTAGAGTCAACTTTCGCTCTGTGCCGAGAAGGAGGCTTTCGGTCACAGTAGGCTGCCGCTGAGTGCGCACCACGGGTTTCTCACGGAAGCAGCCCAGCTAGGTCTGGGTGCGGCTTGTGAGACCTGCTTGTAGCCCATCCTCTCAATCAACCCCCAACTGCTTGGCTGTGGCATTCCAGGCCCCTCCCAGGATACACTCCAGGAGACTGCAGGAAATTAAGTCACTTCCTGCCCCACCTGCCACCCATCACTTACCTCCTGCAGGCCAACCCAGTTATCCTACACCCTGCTACCTGTTAGCACAGCAAGAAAACTGCAAGACCAAGAGAGCCGCAAGCCCAAGATGTGCTCTGGAAGAACTAGGGCCCTCCTACAACTCGCCAAAGGAAGAAACCAAGTCTGAGACCCCAGTCAATGTTATTGGCAACACCGATCCATCAGGGCTCCGGCAGGATAGCAACTCAAGCTCGAGCAGCCAGACAGGGCCCCATGGCAGGTCTAATCCAGCAGGCCCCGGAACTATGCAAGACATTCTCACAGCTACAAAATGCCAGTCCAAAATGGATGCCAAATTTTTTCTCCTTAAGGGCCCGGCTTCAACCATCTACGCAGCAAACTAAAGCATTCCAGGCTTACAATCGCCCCTGGAACTAACTATCATCAGTCAAGTAGCCACCCCTGGCCTAGCTTCAGATCCAGCGTGCACCTCTAAGCCTACTGGGTACCAGCCAAGTCCACTAGCGCCCCCGCTTTCGGAGCCTCCAGAGCCATCAGCCCCACAAATGACAACTAAATTGTTTACAGTGGCATATGTGCACTCACGCAGCCCTAAAATAGAGTTCCCGCCCACAGGGGAAACCGATAGCTGCGACGGCCATGCAGACAAATGTAACCTAGGAGAACCCAATTACATTTACTCCTCCTCTCTGCTTTTGTCAGCACCAAGGCAGTCATCCCAGTATGTTAATTCAGCTCAATCTTGTTCGCCGGGCTCATCAGGCTCGAGCCCGATCCATCCATCAAGAGTCTGCAACAGTGACACCACCCTTGGTGCAGTCCGAGGAGACCTGGTGACAGGTCGGCACTCACCAAAATACCCAACGGATAGATCCTGTCTCAGCCTACCTCCCCATGACAGCCCTGGGCCCCAGGATAAACCAGCAAGTTGCACATGGCAGAATCCTTCATTGTTCACTTCCCTGGAATGGGAGGCAATGGTGGCAATACACGGAGATGGCACCATGGGGCAAAGCCAACCCTGCTCTACTCCCACTCGCCTGCAGCATTTTGCCCTGACACCAGGCCCGACCGGGCATTGCCACATCACTTGATACTGCCGTAGATCCAGATGTACCAACAGTTTTGAACATTATATAGGGCACCCTCCAGCTTACCGCTGAAGTCTTGAATTCCTAGTCCATTAAAATGGACACTCAAATCAAGCTACTAAATACACTAGCAGTTTTTACTTCAGGAATCGACTCAAAAATTGCATATCTTAATAATCTGATAGTTAGAGCTCAAAACTCTGCTGATTCCTGGCTACCTGCCTGTCCCTGCTTTTGTTCTTCAGTCTTGGACAAACTAGGATCCCTTCCAGAAACTCTAAGTGGAGCCTTTGAGGACTTGAAAAGGGCTCTGGCCCAAAATGGGGCAGTTAATCCTCAGAGTTTTCCAAATCCTATCAACAGGAGCCTACACCTGGACATCAAAGCACCAACCAAACCGCACAGTCCCGTAAAACATCCTTGCATAACTCTTACCTGCCGAGCTGCCTCCTTGGGAAACAGAACTCAGGGCCTCCTCCCAGCCCTTGGGTCCCCCCTCCCACCACAAGTGGCACTCCACCAAAAAGCTATTCATCACCTACGCCCCAGAAGAAGTGCCGACGGAAAGGGAGGAAGCATAGGCCAAAGGCACTTGAGAAAAAGATGATTGCCTCCTTCTTCAGTAATCAGGCAGAGGACCCCAAAATACCCATAATATCGACTTGCTCTGTCCCAGGGCCTCAGACCCAAGCACATATTCCTCAAGGAGGAACTGAGGGTGGGTGGCCAAGCCCTTCAAGAAAGGTGACCCATCCTAGCTCCACTTCCACACCAGACCCATCTCGAGCAGGTACCTCTGATGGAGAACTCAGGAACAAGACTAATTCATGGTCTTCCTTTCCTGATACTGATAACAATGTTACATTAAATCCACCCCTCACTGTCACAACAAACTTTGATAAAAGTTCTCACCTGGTCAAACTGTCCCAGAATCCAGCAAATCAGGGAAAAATCAGGTGGAGGGAGCAGCTACACACCGACAGTGCCAATAACTCACGAGGCCACCAGACTTAAAAAAAGATCTTGTGGCATGGTGCCCCTAGCTCAAGTTGCCCCTGGGACTCCTCAACTGGCGCTGTGCAAATGTGGACGAAGCTCTACAGCAATTCTGATTTATCCAGAATACAAGTCGAGAGGCACATTCACCTGCTGAATCGAGGGAACATCTTATGGCTGTTAGGACAGCTTCCTGAGACCACAAATCTTACCTAGCGGATATGATCTCAGTGGAGTTCATACCACCCACGGCTCCCCAGACAAACGAAGTAACCAAAGTAACCTGGACCTCAGCTGAGGCAGCAGAGCAAGTACTTGGAGCGGGCGGGACCTTCAAGAGCTGGGGGATACATGTTACCCCCACAACACAACCTGCTTACCCGCATCTGCTACTGACTCAACAGGGTGAAAGGGGGCCTCAACCACTGCCCCTTCCCTTTAACAAGACTGTGAGGAACTTTCATAACAGGACGCTCTCCCCCTGGGAAGCAGGGCCAAACACAGTACCCTCAACCTGCTCCAGAGCCTCCACCTTCCCTAGCGACTGGAGCTGGCTACCTAACATCCTGAGCATAAGACCAGGACAATCATGACAGAACAGGCCAAACACCGGCGACCAAGAGAATAAATCCATTCTTGCAATATGCTCCTGGAACAGTAACGGGCTGCCGGACAAATTGGAGGACACGAGCCTAATTAACTACCTAACATGATTCCAAATAATAATGCTGCAAGAGACCTGGGCAGAATCTCCACCTACAATCCCAGGATTCATGAGCTATTACATCCCGGCAATGAGGAGAGCCCTCTTTGGGCACCTGATTGGTGGCCTCATTACAGATCTCAGCGCATCAATGAAGGGGCACCACCACATGCCCTCATCCATGTGCAAAAACTTGATGACAGTTTTTCTTTCTACGACACAAGGATCTTCCACTCTCCACCTAGCCCTAATGAACATCTACATCCGTCCGAAGAAAACTTGCAAACTGGAGGCTGCATGCCTGCTGAAAGAGAACAGTGAGGAACTATTTAACAACAAACCTTGCCCCGAATTGATCCTAACCTGCGACTTCAATATGAATCTACTGAGAACAGAGCTCTCTCAAGAAGCTATCACGGAGCAGAACTTCTTCTGGTAGATTCCGGACCAAACCCCATCAGGAATTTCAAAGAGGACAGGCTAGGGTAAAAACTAATAAAAGGTCTCAAAGCAATGGGTCTGCGATCCGCCAATGGCAGCTACAGCATGGATCAAACCCCTTCATTCACATTTTTTAACCAAAAAGCGAGAACACTAATAGACTTCACAATTTTATCATTGTCCTTGTTTGGCTGAATCTCGAAATTCCAGGTAGCAAGCAGAGGGAAGAGCAATCACTTAGCGTAAGAGCTGCAATTCACTATCCAATTGAATATCACGACCCTAAAGATGGGCTACAGCAAGCAACATATACAACTAATGGGAGGAGAATTTAGTGGACTTCAGGGGCCACACCTGCCCTGGCAGAAAAGGCTAAGTGAATGTGGTCCCTTAAACTGGACCTCACAGGCCCTGAGCATACAACACAAGCAGCCTGGGATGAGTTTGTAGCAGAATTTCTGGCATCCTGTCAACAGCAGTCAGAAGGCACAAGATCTCACAATCCTCAAAAATCTTCACCCGAAAGGGGCACAAAGACACTTAAATGTAATTTAAATACATCCCTTTGCCTTCTTCAGAAAGACCACAGAAATTAGGCCTTAAGAACGCTGGTCTCCACCTCCAGATCTGCCTACAGAGGTCAGCTGTGGGCACACCAACGAGACAAGGCAGCTGGGTTAGCAGGGAAACTCCTGCATGCATCAAAAACAAACAGGCATGCACAGTTCTGGAAGCATATAAACAGCCTAAGTTCTGCAACATACACCACTCTACAATCAACATCTCTGAGTCCACATGGTATCAATATCTCTCCTGCCATTTTGGTCTCCTGACCGAGGGCCCTGTAGGTGAGGGCTGCCAGGCCCAGGAAATAACCCAGGCTCAAGCTCAAGCTCACAGCCCCACTGGCTCTACAAATCGTCCACGCAGTTGCTTTCTGACTCTCTCAGAAACAACAAGGAAGAGAATCATTAAGTGTCGAAGTGATGGAGCACCAGGACCTAATGGTATCCCTGCCACCTTCTACAAAGAGGACACATCTCTGCACTTGACAACTGCATACTCGCCACTAACACCATTCCACAAAGATGGAGAGGCTCAATCATCACCCCTATCTTTGAAGGAGGCGTGACTAACGACCAAGCAAACTACTGACTGATTGCACTTTTAGATGTTGAATCCAAAATCTTTGCAGGGATTCCCTTATAGGAGTTGCAAACCTGGGCTGCTACGAATAACCTAATCCCATTCAACCAAATTGCAGGCTTTTAAGGGGTCAGCACGGTTGCCAATCTGATGGCCATAGCACTATTATTCGACCAATGTCAGCGCACCAAGAAGTCCCTCTTCCTCTCCTTCATAGGCTACAAAACACCGTTTGATCGAGCAGACAGAAGCAAATTATGGTCTAAGCTTGCGAAATGGGGCATTCCGGCCAACCTGTTGAAAGCAATAGCCCTTCTCCACATAGACACCTCGCTAAGGGTTAAATTGGGTGATGGGACGCACCTCTCCAGGAAAATTCCTATCTCTCAGGGACTGCGGCAAGGATGTGTGCCTGCACCTCCTCTTTCAAACTTTTTTTGCCCGATTCACTAACGACACTAGACAAGGTGAACTCACACCCACCAAAGTTGGGGCAAACTTCTATAGCATGCTTGATGTACGCCGACAATCTTATTCTCTGTATCCATACCAGAATAGGTTTCCAAAGACTACTCAACACAACAGTCAATTTTTTAGAAGGAGATGCTCTTCTGATTAATCTGGACAAATCAAAAATCATGCCCCTTAGGACGACTGTGCGGCTGTGGTACAAGTGGTAGTTGGGGAACAAGAAAATTTAAAAAGTGCGCAAATATACATATCTAGGGTTCTTCTTGATTACAACGGCTCCTTTAAGCCCCACCTAGAATGTCTAAGCCGGAAATCCATCTTGCTCACATTTGCATTTGACCCTGTTAAAAAAGCAATCGCCTCTTCAACCTACCTGCCACTACTAAAGGTCATCCAAGCCAAACTAATTCCAACAATCACATACGGCAGCAAAGCTTTGAGGGGCAGAGGCAAAGAGCACCTGGACAAAATTATTGTCAAACTTTTCAAAGGCTATTCAGCTTACCAAATCGTGCTTCACTGGGCCAGATCCGCCTAGAATTTTGCCTGGCCAGACAGTCTCTAGCAAGGAAAGGGGCATTTATTAGCCTAATCCACAAACTGAAAGCAACAAGGAAAGGCTTGTTAAGTTCCCTTATCTGGGCCGAAATGGCCACGGACACCAATTCTCCTTCTCATCTTTATTCGATGCCTCTCTGATGGCATTGGATCTAGTAGACCAATTGCCTCAACTAAATTCACTCCAGCTCATCCACTGTGTGACAAAAGCAAGATTCAAGCCTCTCTTGCGGTAACTGGACAAAGAAGTCTTAGCGAAACGAAGCCACACCTGGCTCATCTTGTCATCTTACGATACTCTTGTTCCACACTCTTAGCTGGGGGTAGCACTCAACCCACAAACTAAAGCAGCTTTTACGAAATACAGAATGGGCTGCCATCCAACATACCCTCATCTCCCCAGGTGGTCTCAATGTAATATGACAGGCACTTGTCGACTCTGTTGGCTGGTTCTGGAAACACTGGTCCACTAGATATGTCTTTGTAAAAGTACTACTATGGACCGTAAAAAACTTTTACGACCAGCTTGGCTTCAAAGAGGGCTGTACATGTGCAGACCGGCGATTCTGGCAGGATTCAAAGGGGACGATGTGCAGCTCAGCTGCAGGCTGGTAAAGTTCCTGGAAAAATAGGGCATCTTCTCCAAGAGACTAAACAAGTAGGACAAGTGTGCACAAGTAGTCAGCAAGCAACTTTGTAATTCTCAGCAATCCAGCTGAATGTTTTAAACTGCCCCTTTTTCTTTTAGTCACATACCAATTGTATAATGGTTTTAATTAACTGAACACACTAATAAATAAATAAATAAAGACTTTTGACATTTGATGTGCTATTTCTTGTACTTACTTCAAGGCTTCTAGCAGCTTTCTAGAGTAGGCACTAGGGACATGCCACCCGGCCAGAGGGCGCATCCACTATATAGACGATGTCTTGTTCACTGGCACAACTGGTTCCTCTGAATATTAAGTCATGGTTGAGAACTTCATAGCATTGGCGGAAGAGCTCAGTGTCCCTTTGGTTCGGGACAAATCAAGGGGTCCTAGCACACTTCTAGCCTTCCTTGGTATTGAGCTGTACATGGAGGAGGGGGTATGCAGGTTACCAGCAAATAAGATAGAAGAGATGATCAGGTTGACACTACTGCGGAGGAGGAAGGCAACGTTGGGTGAGGTACAGCAGCTGCTGGGCAAGCTGAAATTCGCCAGCCACATCATCCAGGCTGAAAGGCCATTAGCCAGACTGTCGAGTTGGTTAACCAGAGGTTTGATGAGGAGACAGCACAGGCTCAGTATTACACAAGGTGCGAAGGAAGACCTGTGGGCAACTTTTCTGAATGATTTTAATGGGACTCTGATTTAGCGGGAACCATGAGTGCCAGCAAGACAACTCAAACTCTTCACTAACACAGCAGGGTGGGGGATTTAGGGCCATAGCTGGAAACAGCGTGGGACATCACAGAGTGAAAGGCCCAATGGCATGAAGTAGGGATCACCAAAAATTTGATGGTGCTGGAGCTTTTTCCCATTTTAGTCGACTTCACTATATGGAAAAGCAGCTTGCTATGAAGTAGATGATCCTGTGGGTTTACAACCATGCCGTGGTGCAGGTCTTAAATCAAGGGACAACGCATTGCTTGATAGTGGTGCATATGTTAAGGATTCTGGTGCATTGCCAGCTCATGGCAAACATCATGATCAGGGCCAGGCATATACTTGGCAGTGAAAATGTGGTGGCTAACACGCTGTCTCATTTTCAGTGGCAGAGATTCAGAGATCTGGACCCACAAGTGAAACCAGTCAGGACAGCAGTGCCTCAAGACCTCTGGACACTAGTAGAGCAGACCTGAGCATGCTCATGGAGAATGCCCTATCCCCTAAGATCGTTACGAAATACTGTAAGTGTTGGAAAGAATTCCTGAAGATAGCTGGAGCACTGGGGGTTGACCAGCAGGTCGAACTGTTCACACAGTGGGCCTTCCTGAAGGGTAAGACAAGGTCATGGACACAGGCTCACCTTAGAACAACTTTATACTACATGAAACTGGTGGGGAGCAAGGATCCGGCCAACACCTTTTACTGCTGGGCAGCAATGAAGGGGTTTTGTAAACCTAAGAATGGGTCAAAAGCCTACGCCTCCCCAGGGAAGGCGTAACAAGGAGAAATAAATTTATTCTCCTATTTGTTGTCCTCTTTCTATGTCTGCTGCATTCTGCAGCACACACAAAAGGAGGAAACCAACTCCATTTGTTGTTGTGCAGGAAGGTGTCTCTTTCTACACAAAAGCAATCATTCCAACAATGCAGACATACTTGCACCATGATGAGTTAATGGGTGGGTAAACAGATTTGGAAAGGCAATGCCACTGGGCACCTATGAAGTCATTTCCCTCTTTTATTATGTTACCCCTTAAAAATACATTATGCCTCAAATTACTAAAAGCCCATATCTAACCTCACATTTTTATCCACTAGTTTCATACCTGCATTAACATCGCAATACATATTTACTTCTGCCTGGTATCCAGGAAAGGTTTTATATTCAATAGCTCCTACTCCAAGATATGGCTTTCAGGAGACATATTTGTGTTGAATACAAAATGTTAGCACTCTAGTTGCTTATTGGAATGCTGTGGTGATGCTGACCATTGATTTCTGAGCTATTTTCCTCCTCAATGTAAAATAGTCAATCTGAGAATATTGATTATGAGGTGGAAAAAAAAGGCGCATGACCTGCGATCTAGGTTCCATCATCCTCAAGGATCGACTAAGTGTAAACCATCTTTTAGCACACCTATAAGATTCTTAACTTGTGCCATTTGGTATTAGTAGCATCTTTAAAACTAGATGACATACAGTTGAAGTTTGCCAAAGATTAACTGGCAATTGGATTAAAGCATTATTATAGCCACTCTTTTAATGGTTGCATCTACTGCACTGTCAATAAAGTATGGGAAGCCTGCATCTCACATATTGATCTGTTCTTCCTAGTTTGTTGAAAAAGGCAATGTAAGGTTTGAAACTATTTATTTCTTGCTTAACCCTTTTCAGCTTCAGCCTAGAGTTTAGCCACTTGTCTTTCATGGTGATAATCTTAAATTGTGCCATTGCTTCAAGAAAGCTTTGTTATAACCTGCATTCTCTCCTGCCATTTACCCAATCTTTTGCCTTTTTCCAGTCTCTGCTCACCTCCCTCTGCCCCTCCTACTGTATTTCCCATGCCCCCTCACTTTTTTCCTAGGGTCTGCCTGGCTGAAAAAAGCCTTGCCATCACTCTCCAAAATGGACACTGATGTCTTCATCCCAGTTACATGGCACTCTGACCTTAAAGTCAGGTTTTGGGCGTTTTAGCCATAAATTATCACAATGGTCTTCTGAAAGATGGGCCAGATGTATCAAAGCTTTTTGCATTCGCAAACAGTGCGAATGCCTGTTTGCGAATGCAAAAAGCCATTTCAGAATGTATCAAAGGCATTCTGAATGCAATTTTAAGGAATCGCTAAAATAGTGATTCTGTAAAATTGCGACCCTGTTTAGAGAGTCGCAAATTGCGACTCTGTAAATAAGAAATCGCAAATAAGGAATCCTTATTTGCGATTTCTAAAGGACATGTAACAAGCAATTCCTTATTGCGAATTGGACATTAAGGAATCGCTATTTACCACCAAGTTGAACTTGGTGGTAACCATGTGCAAATTTTAAAAATGCATTTAAAATGCATTTTTAACATTTACATGTAAAGCATACATGTCCTTTTGGCATGTGTGCAGATTACATGTTGTAAAAAAATATGTTGGGGTGCATCAGAGGGGGCCTAAGGCCCCCAGCACCCTGTACTTTGCATTTCCAAAAAATTGGGAATTCCAGTTAGGAATTCGCAATTTTGGAAATGCTAAAAATTCCCAAATATGGGCCTACAGGCCCATAGGTGCGAATGGGGGCCAGTACCGCAATTTGCGAATCGGTAATAGCATTTGCGATTTTTAAGAAATCGCTATTACCGAATCGCAAATGTGATACATTGCATTTTGCGAATCAGAAATAGCGATTTCTTAAAAATCGCAATTTCTGATTCGCAAAAGGCCTTTTTCATACATCTAGCCTGATGATATCTTAACATTTCCTTTAACCTTAATCATTGCTTGGGAGCCTTCTGTTTTATAAGTATTTGGTTCATATTGGAAAAGTCCAAGAAGGTTTTCTGGCAATTAAGTATTATGCAAAACACTCTTAGAGCCAGACGTATGACCTTTGATTTTGCAACTAGCAAATTGCGATCCGTTTGCGAATCACAAAGTGCGAGTCGCAAAACAGAATGTACAACAGTGTTATCCACACTGTTTGTGATTCTCAAATGGGTCATAACTGACCTGCCTCATTAATATTCATGAGGGAGGTTGCATTTTGCAACCCATTTGGGAATGACCACATTACAGGTATGGTGGCCTGCTGGGGTCAGCAGACCACCGTGTCTGCTTTTTGAATGAATCAGTTTTTTTTAATACAGCCCATTTTTCTTCGGGGAAAATGGTGTGCATTTCAAGAAAGAAAATTAAAGTTTTCTTGTAATTTTTTTCAGAGCCTGCTCTGAAAAAACATTTTTGCTACCATTCACAAAGGGGAAGGGACCCCTTCCGATTTGCGAATGTGTTAACATCAATTTGAAATTGGTTTTAACTGCAATTGCTTTAAAATCGCATTCACAGTCTCAAAACAATCATACATCCTCCTGCGTATAGCAATTGGGAAGAGACACCCTTGGGAGGTTGGGTCTGAATCCTGACTGAGTGGTGTCAAAGAGTTGGTGGTTGCTGAGGTATTCTGTGAGATCTCTGTTGATGATTTTATCTAGAACGCTGGCTGGATACAGAAGCAGGGAGATCACTCTGTAATTAGTGAGTGAAAAGGCCTCTGCTGAGGGTTTCTTCAGCAAGGGAAGGACTGTAGAATGTTTCCAATTTTATTGGAAGGTTGCTGAGGAAATGGAAGTGTTCAGGATGGGTGTCAACGTACCACCGATGGATAGAAGTCCCCTGCTTTTGGCATGGTGAGGGTATCAGTCTGATGTGGCCCCTGAGCGGATGGACTTCATTTTGGAGGCAGTGTCATCTGGAGTGATGGTCAGCCATGAGGTTAGAGGTGGCTCTAGAGACGACAGTGAGAGTCCCTTAGTGAGGTCTGTTGGACACTATTGTGGGTTGCAATTGCAGTAGATGGTGGTGATTTTGTTGCTGAGGAATAAAGAGAAGTTGCTGCAGAGGTCCTGTGATGGAGAAGTTGAGTTGGAGGTGGTTGCAGATGAGGGGAAGTCCTTCATGATGGTGATAATTTCCTTGCTCGTGTTGGAGCTAACAACAGTATGGTCTGCCAGCGCTGTACAGGATCATTTGGCTGTATTGTCTCAGGTCCAATTTGAATGTGTCCCTATCTGCGGTGCCTTTACTTAGTCTCTTCCAGGGCTCCAATTTCTTGCAGTGGTTCTTTATCAGCCTGAGTTCCTCTAAGTACCAGCTGTCTCAGGATCTGGATCTTGTCATGCCATTGTGCTTTGGGGGGTAAGAACTTCTGCACAAGAGGTTAACCAATTTTTTGAAACTCTAGATGGCTTTATAGTGGCTGCTTCTGTGTTGTGAGTGGTGGTCAAATCTGCCCAAAAAATTCTTCTAGTTGTGGCAGGCTAATCTGGTGGTTGTTTGTGTGTGCTGGAGCAAGACGGGAATGCATCATTTGTGAGTTGTTCCAGGTGACAAGTGTGGGTGTTCAAGTTTGACATCATCAAATTAGGTGAATATGGGATCCAGGAAGTGTTTAGTGATGTGGGTAGATCCTTTACTTATCGGGTAAGACCTAGGTTTACAAGGTCTTTGAGGAGTGGTCTTGAGTTGGGATCAGTGAGGTGGAAGTTCGGGTCACAGGGAGAATATAGTTGTTTGTGTCGAGGATGAGTGGCACAAAGAAGTCTGCGAGAGTGATGGAAAAATTGATGCAAGGCCCCATTGGTCTGTAGATAGAAGTGCCAGGGTAAAGTTGGCAGTGATGTGCAGATTGAACTGCAGGCATTCAATGCTGTGGTAGGTGTGTCCACTGAGATACCACAGCTGATGTTGCTTTTAAGGGTGATGGCGACTTCACCTCTGGGTTTGTGAAGTCTATTTTGCCTGGTGGTCTCTATCCAGGGGGGAATGATGGTGGTGATATCAGGCACTGCTGCAGGAAACAGCAGATCTGGAGTATGTTTTTGTAACAGGTTTTAAATATTTGTGGTGTGTTTGGTGAGTGAGCAGGTGTTGGTGAGCAAGCACGAGATCTGAGGATACTGTGTGGGTGATGTGGCCAGTGTGAGAGTGTGAGGGAGGGGTGATAAGTGTTGTTGGTGTGGGAGTGAGGAGGAGTGGGTATGGAAGAGTGCATAGTGTTTGCATGTGGTTCAGGAGAATTCTCCTTGGGCATTTTGTGGTGCACTGTAGCAGCAGTGCAGCAAGCGGGGGCTAGGATGGAGAGCAAGGAGGTTCAATGCAGGGTAACAGAGGGCTGAAGAAAGGCCATGGTTCCTGGCACTGGCTGTGGTCCAGATATTAATGAGCACAGATGTGCTTGCTTTAGATGCTTCAGCTGCCATTAAGTAGATCCTGGGGCTTGGGAGGAGCACGGAGGCAGAGTAGTGGATGTGAAAACCAGGAGAGTGGGAAGAAAGTAGGGATTACTGCAGGAAGGAAAAGAAACGAAAAACAAAAGAAACAGTGCAAAGGAGCACTAACCAGTACAATAACAGAGCATAGAGTAATAAAACAAGGGCATAGATGGACAAAGAACAGACAAAAGAGGTGCAAAACAAAGGCAAAAACAGAGCAAAGAGACACAAAACAAGGGCAAAAACAGAGCAGAAAACATATCAAGAGGCACAGAACTAAAGGGCACAAAACATGGACATGCCACAAACAGAGTGAGATATCAGAGAAGAAAAACAGGAATATTAAGGCTAGAGCAAATCTAAGTAGGACTGAGAGAGAGAAAGAGAGAGAAAGTGAGAGAGAGAGAGAGAGAGAGAGAGAGAGAGAGAGAGCAACCAGGAGAAGAGCGCTGTGAAAGCTTCAATACACAGGAGCAGAGTTTGAAAGGGTCTTGCTTGGGCGAAGTTCAAAGCACAGGTAAGTCCTATGGATCTTGAGGCCAGATGTGCAAAGCTTTTTTGACAAAACTGAGCCATTTGAGACAGCAAAAGTCTTTTTAAAATTTACAAAGACCAAACTGCAATTCGGTAACTTGTTACTGAATTGCGATTACTGTTTGAGACCGGATTCATATTCTGTATTTTGAAGGGGGAGGTGTTTAGGGCATCCCTTCAAAATATGGAATTGCAGTGATATGCACTGATATTTTGTGACTGAACTCCGGTCACAAAACAATAATATTTTACTACCAATTCAAAAGTGGTGATAACCCATTCGCAAATGGGAAGGGGTTCCCATGGGTCCCTTTCCCCTTTGAGACTATTTAAAAAACATATTTTTAAGAGCTGGCAGTGGTCCCACAGATCACTGCCTACTCCTAAAAAATTAAACTTAAATGTTTTTTATTTACTTTTGAAATGCAGCCCGCTTCCCTTTGAGTAAATGAACTGTGTTTCAAAAACAAAAATATTGCTTTATATATGGCCATTACAGACATACTGTATGATGACCCCAGCAGGCCACCATCACTGTGATGGCTAGCATTCCTACTGAAACGCGAACTGTGACCTACCTCATTAAAATTCATGAAGTAGATTGATTTGCAACACACTAGGAATAGCTCTTTAAAAAATAAAAGATTCATACATTAGAAATAGTGATTTAAATAGTGTTAGTACATCTGGTCATAGAAGTGCTACCTGCTTACATTTGCGCCTCTACCCTGGTTGACCTGTTCCTCATTTCTTGATGTCTCTCAAAAAAGCCCCCAGTCTATCATCCAGAACCTTCATTTTCCTAGTCAAAGCTTCCCGGCTTCATCAGTTTGGGTTCATTTTACACCTTTGATATCCTTCCTAACAGCCTTTAAGCATGGACGTAGTAGAGGAGGATGATACCTGAGAAACCTACAATATCTGATACATTTTGTATTCTTCCTGATCCTTGGCCTCCATGTTGGTCTCTAACTGGGTCACTGAGGTCGTGGCCTGCATGCTTTCAGTGGCATGATGATCTAGTTCCATTCTCACTTGTAGCACATTATCAAAGAGAGGCTGTTGCTCAAGAAAGTTGTATTGATTAGAGCAAAATACTTACAAGTGTATCTCCAAATTCTGTGTTGAGACCCCCAGTACATATTGGATTTATTGTAACTGATCAGAAGTGGATGGTCGGCTCTGATTAGCTTAGCCTTTCTGAGTGTGAGTAAAATGCTAATATGAAGCAAAAAGGAGAGCTTATTTTTTATAAGTTCACACTATCTTCCTGAGCCATGTGAGAATAAAGGCCCTCATTATGAACATGGCGGCAATCACCGCCGACCGCCGACCGCCGACCGCCGTGGTGACAGTGAACAGAAGACCGCCAGTGGGGGAAGACTGGACACCGCCGAATTATGATGCCAAAAAGACAAACCTCCAAAAATCCTGCAACCTCTACCCACCCCCAGGGCCAACGATGGCGGAAAGGCAGTACAACCCAACCCGCCACCGTCAGGCAGACAAATCCTCCACCCACCAAATAATGATGCACAAATCAGCGTGGCAGATAGTGGATGCGAAATGACCATTGGCGGTATGGACCGCCACAGCCAGCAATGGGACCCAACAACAACAAATGCACACATTGGCAACTTTGAAACCCACACACCTGACACACATCCACACCACTATAAAACACTCACATACACCCCCCACAATCCTTTGCATTGCCAATAGCACGAATGAGACTGACAACACAACATGCATACACTGAACACAACCTAACAAAAGTCACACGCACAAATACACCACCAAAACACACACAAACCCCAAACACCCTCTTAAACCACACACATAAACACACCAACCCTCACCAATATACCCACAACACACCACCCACAACACACACCATGACACCCCCTAAGCAGCCCACTTCACAGATAGGGAGCTAAGAACCATGGTGGACAAAATACTCAGGATGGAGCCACAACTATTCGGGACACAGGTGCAGCAGACACCCATTGCCAGGACGATGGAGCTATGGCAGACGATTGTCAACAAGGTCAACACAATGGGAAACCATCCACGCACAAGGGAGCACATCTGGAAGAGATGGAACGACCTGCGTTGGAAGGTGAAGTCAATGCCATCAAGGCACAACGTCACCGTACAAAAGACTGATGGAGGACCCCCACCTACACCCCCTAACAACACCGACTGGGAGGAGAAGGTACTGGCTATCCTGCACCCGGAGGGCATCACTGGACTCAGTGGAGGACTGGACTTGGGTAAGTCAACTACAATACCTTAACAGTCACCCCACCTATAATGCATGCATCTCCCCACCCCTCTCACTACCAGCAGGACCCCATCCCCACCAAGTCCACAACACCCACATCCAGTTACCCTGCATGCCCACAATCCCACAAACAGGCCCCCAGCCTACCCCCTGTGCACAGTCACCTACCCCTGCTAGGATTCGCAGTGGCACTACAGCACCCACAATGCTCCTCCACCCCCACAAAAAATGCACAGATAAGTACACATAAGGACCCTGCATTCCACGACAGGGGAATAAAAGCACAAAATAGGGCAGAGCTGTGCATCAATGTCTGAAATAGTACATGACACATACATATCCATTCCCCCCCAGAGGCACCACCACCCATGCCACCCGGATGGAAAAGCCAAGGAGTGCCCGCGCCTCACAAGGAGACAGAGGCCCCACTCAGGAGACTGGAGAGGGAGGTATGGATAGTCCTGGACTGTCTCCCTCCAGCAGCCCCACCCGGGATACCACTGACAGCCCTACCACCCAGCCACCACCATCAGCTCTGGCCAATCGACCCCACACCAGTGTCTCCCAGTCACAGACTGGCAGACCACATGTAATGAGGCCAGAGTCTCCACCCACCAACAGGCAGGATGATGATGGCCCCAGTGCAAGTGGGACTGCCAGACCTGTGCAGGGACATAGGCACAGGGGGCAAGGGCCAATGGGAGGGCATCAGTGGCCCAGGGGGGAAGCCAAGGATGGATGCTGTAGCCCAGGAAGTGATTTCTGAGGTTCTGGGAGGATATCACCATACCCAGGACAGGATGGGCCAGCTCCTGGCCACCTTGGAGCAGAATCAAAGTCTGCAGATGGGACACCACCAAGAGGCCATGGAGCAATGGAAACAGCTCAATGCCACCATGGCCACCATTGCAGGGGTGCTGCAGCACCACTACCATAGCCAGCCTGAGACCTCCACCTACCTGCAAGCCCCTACCACTAGCCAGGACACTGCCCTGCCATCTACATCTGCAGCAGCTACTGGACTGGTGGCACTGCCAGAGAACACACAGGAGACTAGCACCCGTAGCCCTGCAGCCAAGCTCCAGTCACTCAAACATGACCTCAGACCCAGACATGCCACTGGAATACCAACCAAGACCAAGGCCCCCACTAAGAAGTGACTCTGTCCTGAACTGTCTCCCTTTTGTGCCACTGTGTTATCTTGTTGACTTGCCACTACCAACACATCATCTACCAATGGACACATGGAACAAAACCCAGTGCCGCCAACAGCTGAGCACATTCACCAAAGTATAGATATGCACTAAGAGCCCACTCCCTATCACTGTACAGCAATATATCAAATTTGTGCCACTTAATCAAAACACCTATGCACTCAAATTGTATGTCCCTCGTCATTATGAGATAAAAATTGAGTGTGAATGCATTATCCAGTCAATTTCATATTCATACCTTTATTGCAAGAGGGGATCCCACGCACTGTAGTGTCTGAAGTAAGTCACAATGTACACAATATTGGGTTCCCTGGCACATGCCACTTCAGTTTTCAGTTAACAGTGTCAATGACTATAGAAACCACATTACCAATTACATGAGGCAGACTGAAACTATGCAGTGAAGACAACAGCATAATTGAACAATTCCTTAGGGTCACTGGAAGTATAGGCGGATCAGCTGGGTCCTGGAGTTAAGATCTTCCCCCACTTCTTCCTCACCATCACTCTCATCCCCTATCTGAGATTGCTGGGCTGGTTGGACAGTACCCTCCTCTTCCAGAAGGGGGATACCTTTCCTCACAGCCAACGTGTGCAGCATGCAGCATGCCACCACTATCTTACACACCTTGTCAGGGTCATAGCACAGGGATCCCCAAGAGAGATGGAGGCAAGGAAATCTAGCCTTCAGGAGACCTATAGTGCACTCAACCACTCTCCTAGGAAGTCCATGGGCCTCATTATAATTAATCTCTGCATCTGTCCTGGGATTCCTCACAGGTGTCAGGAGCCATTGCAAGTTGGGGTACCCAGAATCACCTGCAAAATTGGACGTAAACAGGACCATAATGAACTGGCTGCACATGCATAATGGCTGGCTGTCACCTATGAACAAAACCATTGTCCTACACACTCACCTATGAGCCATTCTCCGTCCCCTTGTAGTTGTCCCATCAAGTGTGGTACACTGCTGTTTCTCAGGACAAAGGAATCATGGACTGGCATTTACATGTGGTATGTACTGGTCAGCAGTACACACCAATTGTATATTCATGGAGTGGAAGTTCTTTTGATTCCTGTACACCTGTTTGTTCACTCTTGGGGGTATGAGAGCTATGTGGGTTCCATCAATGGCACCTATCACATGTAGGATGTTAGCAAAGGCATAAAATCCAGATTTGATGGCAGGAAGTTCAGCCCTTTGAGGGAACTGGACATATGTCTGCAGGTGTTGGACGAGTGCATCCAGGAATTTTGACAGGATGAGCCTAAACATTGGCTGTGAGACCCCTGCACCCATGCCCACTGTCACCTGAAATGTGTCAGTTGGGATGACATGCTGATTCCGATTAGCCGGTCTCAGTACAGGATCTAGTAAAGCACAGAGGTCATGGATTGTAGCATGATTGAGTCTGTAGGTGACAATGATGTGACGCTCATCCATGGTTTCCAAATCAACCAGAGGTCTGTACACTGATGAAGCCCTCCCTCGCCACATGGGTCTGTACCTACGGGGGAGGGAAGAACATATATGAAGGGTGCACATACACCTCTAACACATGATGTTACTGTATCCATTAATGTGCAACATGTAGGTTACACACACAGATGCTAAGTATTAAGTACACTGTCAGGCACATGTGTGCAGAGTCAACTCTGTTGTAATGGCATCCCAGTCTGGACACATTTACAAAGAAGGGTACATGTGAGGATCAGAAATTCATGTCAGCAAGCGACTAAGGTCGGAGATTAGGAGGCTCTGAATGGGGCCCCAGGCCAGGCAATGATGACGTGGTGGTAGCAAGATGGCAGCCTCCTGCCATCCAGGTATGAGGGAGTGGAACTGACATCATTCCGCTGGCAGTAGGCGTCATGGCGGAAGGCAGTGTTCATCGCCATGCACCCAATCATTGGATTACATGGTTGCCAATGGGGAACCTGGGCCTATCTTGATTGCTGCTGGCAGTGATGGAGCACACCGCCGCGGAACGTACGTCATGTCGTCAGACCCTTGACACTTGACTCATGATTCCCATGCAGGGCAGTATTCCACTGAGTGTGCTGCTGTGTCCTGACTCTGGTCCCTGAGACAGCGCGGGTCACAGGGGAACGGGCCCAGGCCATCACCACAGAAGAACTGGAGAAGCTGGTGGACGGGGTCCTACCCCTGTATGCCAAGTTGTATGGGCGACCAGAGGAGCAGGTGAGTTGGCCGCTGTCATCCTTGGATGTGTGTGATTGTGGCGGATGCCTGTATCCATGTGTGTTTGATTTGTGACTGCCCAGCTGTAGTCTGTCTGGCATGTACTGTATGTTAGTTGATAACATGGCTTTCTACAATGGTGATTCCACAGAGGACGACATGTCATGTGTATTCGGAGCACACTTACTAACGTCTAATTCCTTGCGCTGTGTGTCCCATACTGGTGAGCGCCCATCAGAAGAGGGGACTGTGGAAAGCCATCGCCAAAGAAGTGCAAACCATGGGGGTCTACAACCAGCGGTGCGCCCACTGCAGGAAGCGGTTGGAGGACCTGAGATGCTGGGCCAGGAAGACCGGAGAGGCCCAGCTGGGGAAGGCCTCCAAACGAGGAAGAGGTGCATGTCGGGCCCTGACCCCCCCTTAATGGCCCGCATTCTGGTGGTGGCCTATCTGGATTTGAATGGGTGCTTGAAGGCAGCACAGTAGCTGCAAAGGGGTGAGTACCAACACTGTTGTGATACCGCTTCGATGGATGTGTTTGGGTGCTGTGGTATGTATGCTGTCTAGTGCCAGGCACTCGGACAGATGTATTCCTGCAGTCCTGCCCACTCAAAGACCCGGGGATGGTGTGAGGGTATGTTTGGACGGTTTCTATAGGCCCATGGGGGGTCCCTTTTCTGTAATCTGTGATGCTGTGTGGGCTCATTGGCTAATTGGTGCATTCGGTGGGCATGGGCTCCCATGTGTGTACTACACACAGTTTATAAGGTCTGTGTTTCCTGTGGGTAATGTGGTGTATTCTGGGGTAGTGGCCACTAGACCGGTGCACAGTCATGACTATTGTTGTAGGTGCTGAGTGTAGGTGTGTGACCTGGATAGGAGTGTGTGTGAGCCAGGGATGTCCATTCATTCAGGTATTTACAAAGTTCAACCATTGTGAATGCTATCCAGGGGCTAGCATCCCAGATGCAGCAATGTAATGCATACCTGGAAGGCATTCACGGTGCCATGTCTGGCCTACAGAGATCTTTTCAGGCTCTGACCTCCTCTTTGATGGCAGCCAGTGTCCCTGGTCTTATCGCCCCCCCCACCATTTCTACCCCTTCCAGCACCCCACTCCCTTCACCCATCCCAAGCACACGTCCAGACAGCCATGCATACAGATCAACACACAAGAAGCACACAGAGAAACACAAGCACCACACTTCCCACCACAGGCATGCACACACCCAACATACCAAAGCAGAGACAACAACATCCACTTCCGCTACTTTGTCAACCTCCCCCGCCTCCCTGTCTGTCACCTCACCATGAACACCCACAAGCACTGCACCCTCAGTCACTGCTGCTGCCCCCATTCCTGCAGTCACCACAACATCTGACATCCAGACATGGACCACAGACACCACACCTGTACTCACTACAACTACCCTGACAGACATTTGCAGCACACTCACCAGACCTGCAGACACCCAGACAACATCCTTGTACACAGGCAGCCAGTCTTCTTCTACTGTGTCCACCCCCCTCCTCCCAAAATACTCAAACATTCACAGACATCCACCCAACACATATCCACCACACATCAGCATACTTTACAGGCACCTGCATCCACGTCCGGCACACCTACACCTGGTACAAGCACTCCCTCAACCTCCACTACCAGACCTTCCTCTAAATCCCCCCCAACTGCCCCTAAGAAGCTTTTCCTCTCTTGTGTTGACCTGTTTGAACCCACTGGCCCACCCCGTCTCATCCCTAAAAGTGCCCATCTCCTTGCCCAGTCCACTCCTTCCATGTCTAAGTCCACCCCAGTCCACCCTTCCCATTCCCGTGCCCCTTCCCCAGGGAAGAAGCCCCATGTTGCCCCAGATCCCTATGCCACCCCCGTCAAAGCTCACTCCCCCAACTTCCAAGGGCAAGCCCAAACCCCCTCCACCTCCCAAACCTAAGCCCAAGCCTCCCCCTTCCAGATGTAAGTCCCCTCCCCGCCACCCCTGCCCCTCTTCCCTGAGGTGCCTGGCTGCCGCATTGATGTCCCTAAACAGTGGAGTACCCTGTGCACATGTGGAAGTCAAGTCTGGCCTATTTTGGCTCTTCAGGGTATTTACAATGGACTGGCCAATGGCCTTATTTGGACAATACTTTTTTTTTGTTTTCATAAACTTTGAGTGCTGTGCCCAGTAGTGCTGTTGGCTCAATATGGTGACGTTTATCGTTTCACTGTGGGGGTGTGGTGTGCACATGTGTGTACTTTGGTGCAGGTCTTTTTTGCCTTGTGTCGGGTAAGTACATCTTGTTCTGGTGTGTATGGTGTGGGATGTTGGGCGGGGTTGTGAGTGCGTTGCAGGGTGGGTGGGGTGTTTGTGTAATTGTGCTCTTCCTTCCCATGTGTACTAGGTTGCGGTACTTACGATCGTCGTCTTCCTTGGCGGTCACGGTCGTGGAGGTATATAGCAAGGAGCAGCACTGGCTTTATTTCCAACTCTCTCTCCATGTCTGCGTCGGCGTGTTGTGTGTGCCTCCGGTGAGTGTTTCCTTATAGTTTGTTCCCGGAACTGCCGGTGGTCTTGTGCTTCATTATTTGGTGGGCAGGTTGGTCCTTTCCTCCGGCCTGTGGACAGCCTCCTTCATCCTCGTCGGCACTACCAAGATGGCAGTGTGTGGATGGACTGCTACTTGTTTCTCACGTGCTTCATTATTTGGCAGTCCGGACTGCCATGCTGCTGGCGGGGCGGCATTTACCGCCATGTTCATAATGACCAACAAAGTCTGATGTTCTGCATAAAGCTCATACTTCCAACAGCAGCAGCAGTCTGTCAGTTGATTCCCAAGTGTTCTACTGCAGCATCCCACAGTGTTGTAATGAACAAACAGAGCTTCAACATTAGGCATTTATAACCAAACTTTAGCACACCTGAAGTCACCTTGATTAAATACAAGCAGTAAAACCTAAAGCATTTTCTACAGAGAATACTACATTAGATGTATTTTTAAAGGGACAAAAATAGTAAAGGAGGAGGATGTCTGCATAAGTGCAAAATCTACTTTCCACATCTGTTTATTTACCCCACCCACTCTTTTCAGTCACTTAACAGCTCCCTAATTTTAAAATAGTAAAGATATTTGTACACAATCTTTGTGCACAGTGAGAGTTAGCCATGAGGCCAAGACCTGAGGGCAACAGTTGGGAGTCTACAGAGGGAAACCTGTGAAGGATTGAGTAGATACCCAGTGGCCAAGCATCACTGCACACTGCCAATGGCCATGTACAGTGGGTGTTGGGTGTGGCCCTGCCGTTAACCCCAGTTCCACAATGCCGAAGATTTTGCGCAGCAGTGATTTGACTCTCAAGGAAGGTTGGCCACAAAGCAAATTTTGAATTTCATTACATTCACTGGAAAAATAAAGGTTAAAGTAAGAATAGAGTTATTGGCTGAAATGAAGCAAGAACGTATGTTTAAAACAAAGAAAAACATGTTATATGGCATTATTGATGACTTGACCTATTGAATTAAAATACCAATATTGTTCAAATTCCTACTGAGTATCACTGTCCCTAAGGATATATGTGAGACATCATTGATTGGACTGCTGATGACATCAAATAAACATTGTGACACCATTCTATAGGGTTTGTAGACTTGAGATAAATCAACAAGCTACATCTGTGGACAGTTTTCTATTCACCTTAATGGGATTATCCTTACAAAGACATTACATGAACCACAATTTTAGGTCAAAGGTTGAGAGGTGTATGAACGAATAGGCTTTTAATGTTTTTTGAACTACATATTTTATTCATAATATCAGACTTTGGGCCTGATTATGAGTTTGGCAGTGCGGCCACGGCGGTGGTCTAACCACTATCGGGCTGGCATTTGGACCATTGTATTATGATGCACCACATGAAGTGTAGCCCCATCACTGATGTCCAATTCCAAATACGTGTTGGCCTGCACACGTATGTGAGGAAAGTCAGATATCATCCCATGAAGACATGTAGACCGTGCATGAAACAGCAGTGAAAATGATTTGGCAAAAATGGAAGGAATACATGCTAACATGTAGGTACAAGGAATGATGGTAACAGTGATGTCATAACATTCGTGCTAATGAACATTCACCACTTACCAAGGAGATGTCTTGCTCTGTGACTGCACCCAAAGAGCAATATGTGCTCTGTCAGACAGTAGTGAGGCACCAGTACTTGTGACACACTGAAGACAAGTGGCTTATGGGGGACAGATGACAATATACTCACTCAAGCAGGCCCATGGCAAGGGTCAATGAACTATTTTTTCATGTTGTTTGGGCTGTCACACTGAAGAGTAGTGGACTGTTGTGTACAAATTACACCCACAACAACAAACAACATGGCCTGATTGATTACTGTACTCAGCCTTGTGTTGGCCTTGGAGAGTAAATTGGTTGTGGCCTGTACTCTGTTGTATCCTAGATAACTGGGCTAATGGGCAAGGCACACCAGCATGCACCAACTTCCACACCAAAACAGTTACTCATCTTGTGTGTCATACATGGCCCATCCCCTATCTTCAGGGAGAGATGGCAGAGCCTAGCACTTCAACTAGGCAATGTTACATGCAGGAATATTCCCTAGACTCACCCCCTTGTAGCTGCTGTGCTCCTCTCAAATGCCCAGGAAGCTCCGGGTAGGTCACTGCCAGAATGCAGGCCATTAGGTGGTTCAGGCTCCAATGTGCACCCTGCACACATTGGGAGGGCAGCCTCAGCTGGACTTCAGTGATCTTCTGGACCCAGCGTCTCTGGTCCTCCGACCTCTTGTGGCAGTGGGTGCTCTGTCAGCTATGGACCCCCAGCGTTCGCACTTTCCAGGCGATGGCTGTCCAAATCCCCTTCTTCTGATGGGCATTGACCTGTATGGATGCAAGAGACAAATCAAAAGGTTACCATCACAAGTTTTTGCCCAAATTGTTGTGTCAAACACATGTCGGAAACACAAAGCACAGCATTTTTAACTTGTATTCACACCACAAGTGTAAAGCACACATGCTGGTGGGTTCAGGGACATGACTACACACTTTTGGATTTATCTGCAGATTAATTCCACTAACCTGTTCATGGCCTAAACTGACTAAGCAAGATTACTGACATCAGGTAGTGCAGGCTCGAGCAAAATGTACTGTGATGTGAGCCACAATGACACCCAACACACCATTGTGGCCTTGTGAAGCGTAAACTTCATGGACCTGACTGGACAGACACATTTACACTCTGCAACACTGAACCACTGCATACAGTCCCTACAGGCAAATACCATAGCACAGACTTTACCCTATTTGAGTGACAATGAAAGGACTGCCATGATGGGTATGGAAAGTCTCTTCTCTGTGCATGTTTGGACACGTAGCTTACCCAAGGTAGAGTAATGCCACTTAAGGGTGGGTTTGTGAGGTATGAATACACTTTTGATCCTATGTGTTAAACCTACAGAGAGAGCATCCAACAAACAAAGGTATGTTTGGCCTAATTTTTGGCATGCAACCCAGCTGCTGAGTCACATGTCATGGCCTCCCTGGAATCTATGAACTATGGGCCAGATGTATCAAAGTGTTTGATCGCAAAATTTTCATTTTGGTATGTAACAAATTGGAACTGTGACTACGTATCTATTCGGTATTAGGAAGGGGCTTGTCAAGGGTGTCCCTTCCTAATGCCGAATCGCAGAGGTATGTATGATTGTTTTGTGACTGTGAATGCGGCTGCAAAACAATTGCAGTTACCACCAATTTAAATTGGTGGTAACCCATTTGCAAAGGGAAAGGGGTCCCCAGGGGAACCCTTCTCCTTTGTGAATCCATGCAAAAACATTTTTTAAGAGCAGGCAGTGGTCCTATGGACCACTGCCTACTCTTAAAAATTGAAAAGAAAACTTTTCATTTTTAAAAGCATCCCATTTTCCTTTAAGGAAACCGGGCTGCATTAAAAAAATATATATATTGCTTTATTGAAAAGGAATCACAGACATGGTGGTCTGCTGAGCCCAACAGGCCACCATCACCGTGATAGTAGCCAATCACAATGGCTTGCAAATTGTGACCTACCTCATGAATATTAATGAGGTAGGTCTATTTGCGAGCTCTTGCGAATCACAGTATGAAACCCCTGGAGTTTCTCAATTCTCAAAAAATCACAATTAGGTAATCGCTATTGGATAAAATGATACATCTGGCCCTATATGCAATGTGTATTTCACTTCTGCAATACACCTGTACTGGACAACCATGACTAATGTAAAGGTAACAACAGAGGTGTGGGAGTAAGGGACCTGTCATAAGTCAATGACCTCAAACCGTGGAGGAACATCACATCATAAAACTGTACAATCTGAACAGACAATGATGAAAAATGCATATATGTACTAGTTCAGGGATTTACCTCAGTACCCATTCCTAATCTAGTCAATGGACTAAAGCATTCAAGCCAAATCATCCCACTAGAGCCTCATATTAGCCACTTGCCTGGATCTAAAGGTCTACAGGAAGTAGACACAGTGCCACATCTGCAGAGCCACAGTGAGCCACAGACAGGCCATAGTCTCTCCAAGCTGAGCATACATAACCTACATGACACTTACATTTCCATCCCTTCCATGCCTGACAGTACATCATGTGGCCATCATAAATTTGGCGTGTGGCTTGTGTGGTAGTCTTAATGGCACAGTGAGTCATGATATGCCTCTCATACAACAGTTTGGCAAGGCCAAGTGTGAGCTGAATGATCTGTGGCACAATACACATTGCATACAAGATCCTTAAATGACTCAAACAAGATGCATACACAGCTCATGATGTCATGCACATACAGGTTGTTTGACATTTACAACCATCATATCCACTGAAATGCATTATATGGCTATAAAGTCTCCTTACCTTGATATATGATTGCAGCACATGGAGGATCTAGGCTCCAAAACCCATCACACATCACAAATCACAATGTGAATGTGCAATACAAATATTACTTTTCTCCAATACCTGCACAATATATATCCCATTTATGAAACACAAACTGTGATAACAGGCAAACAAGAAGTCCACAGGTCACAGAGAGGCACATTGTAACGTGTGAGGAGGGAAAGGGTGATGTTGAATGGAGTCAATTGTGACTATAAGATTCTTACCTGCTCCTCTGGTGAGCCATAGAGCTGACCGTACAAGAGAAAGACTTCGTTCATGAGATTCTCCAGCTCCTCTGGAGAGAAGGCTGGGGTCCTTTCACCATGTGGCATGATTGATCCCAGAGGTGGCACTCAGCTGCTAAAGTGATGGAGATGTTGATGGAAGCAGTGTCAGGAGTCAGCTGACTGATTTTGCAAAGCGCAGCATACACGTACTGTCACTGCCGATGCGCACAGCCATTGGCCCACAAGCGCCACAGGCAACAACGCTAGTCTATGGCTGTCGGCTGCAGTTTATACCACCCACCAAGCAGAACATCTGCTGGCAGCGGCGGGCGGTTCTTAATGACCAGTGAAGTAGGACAGGAATCTGCCATTTTGGTGGTTGGAAATAGAGTATTTGGCCCTGTTAAATTTGTTACAACACAAATATATGTGTCAGATCATCACAAACATCCTAAAGCAGTCTTGTGTAGGCTGTACTACTCAATCATGAGTGTAGTGTGTTGCTGGGCACTGGTGGCATATGACAGCAGTGCACTGTCTACTGCAGCTGACGGTACTTTTGGTGATCGGAGCAGAATGTTAAATTTTGAGGGGCAATTGAGGAGCAGATAGTTGGGTGTTGCCCAAACCTATGTAGTGGACACATGTGTTGTCAACCATGGGGGTCACATTTGACCCTTGCGTAGTTGACAGCTGGGTGTAATGTATTTCCAGTCAGAAATTCTTTGTCACATGATTTTGCTAGTATACATTATGTAAGTTGGTTGGGACAAAGTGACTAATGCTCCAACTCATGTATTTTCACTCATATGTACGCTGGGAGAGGGAGGAGGGGACAACCTCCAGGGTACCCTCCATTGCCAGACCTCAAACCATGAAGGAACATCACATCATAAAACTTTACCATCTGAATAGACAAACAATTGTGGATTTATGCTGTTAGTTGGAGCCATACCTGATGCCTGAAAACAGTAATCTAATGTGCATACCCCCCACTGTTCAACTCATGGCAGTATTTCTCTTCCTGGCCACAGGGTCCTTCCAACATACAGTGACCATATTTGGTGGTATGTCCTAACCTATGTTCAGTCTTGTGTTGAGAGAATTCCTAGGAGCAATGTTGAAATGCATTAACAGGAATATCATGTTCCCCTGACGTGAGGATTAAGCCAATGTGAAGGCTGACTTCTATGGTTTTGCTCACCTCTCACATATGATAGGAGCCATTGATTGCACACATGTTGCCTTGATGCCACCACAAGCCAGTAAACAAGTCTATCGCAACAGGAAAAACTTCCATTCTCTCAACGTGCAAGTTATTTGTTTGTGGGATCTCTACATCTCAAGTGTATGTGCCTATTTCCCTGGTTCGGCCCATGATTCTTTCATAATGCAAAACAGCACCATACCCCAACAGAGGTCACAACAGCAACCTGAGAGTCCTTGCTGGTTGGTAAGCCACATCTGTCCTGATTGTGTGTGAGCAATGTCAGGTCCTACAATCATGAAGTGAGTGACTCAGTGTTGTACTTATGTCTTATTCCTAAATAGGAGACTTAGCATATCCAAATCATCCTTGGTTATTTATGCTGCTGAGGAATTCAACTACACCAGGGGAAGTCCACCTCAATGAGGCCCATAGAAGAACATGGCAACAAGTGGAGTGGGCTTTTGGGCTCTTGAAGGCCAAATTTCGCTGTCTGGACAGGACTTGTGGAGCCTTCCTCTACTCACCTGGGAAAGTGTGTCAGATCACTGTGGCATGCTGTATGCTCCACAATATCATCCTGAGAGGAATATCTCTTACATCCCAGAGGAGCCTGCAGTGCCACCAGGTGAGAATCCTGAAAGGCCAAATGAAGATGTCAGTGGTCAAGAGGAAGAAGCTGACTTGCAACAAGATCTTATCAACAGCTTCTTCTCATGCGTGTAAGTATGTCATGTGATGTCATGACTTTGACTGTACAATGAACTATAGTTGTGATAATGCGTGTAGTAAATGTTTGGAAATAGTTAGGTAGCTGATACTCAGCCAATATAAGCTAAAGGCTGTTTGATGAGATCGTTTTTGACACATCCACACCTTGATAATGTTGCTTTGTTTGTGTTAGATTTATTGCAATTTACTTTGTTTTCCAGATGCTTGCTAGGTGACTTGTGTCAACTGTATGGTTCCATACCTATACTCTTTGTTTTGTTCTGTGTTCAGGTACCTTCACCATGACATCTTCATGTGGGCATTTCAGAGTTATGACATTGGTAAGTATGTGATGCTCTTCTGTCATATGAAGTGGACATGGATTGCTCCAGATAATGTAGGTCACATACTCTGAGTGTAGAAAACCTATGCCAAGACAGCTTGCACAGTGATAGGATGGAAGTTTCGAAGACTCCATTGGACTTGTTCCTTGTCGTGTGGTGGCCCTGATGCATCATGTGTGCCATCATGTGCTCAGAAAACTTGAAGTCGTAGGCCAAAATCATGTTAGTTTGCTTTCATTTTGGCTAAATACTCTTTTTGTGTGGTCTGTATATAGCTCTTGATGTGTTTCATCATTGTAGGCCAAAGTGGCTGTGCACATCATTGACATTTGTTTGTGTCATACCAGCAGATGCACAAGCACTAGACTGTAATAACCCTGTGATCAGAAACTGTTGTACTGCCATCTGTCTGAGTCTTGCATGATATGAGGTTGGATTACTTTGGTGTGGTAAGTGATATGGCTCCAGCTGATGAGATCAACCACTTTAATGCATACCTATTCTACAGGACAGTGTCTGACAAATCCTTTCCTTCCATTGTTTGGAGGTCTATTCCTGTAAATTTGTTCATTTACCAGTATGATTCAACCATGTATGATTTGCTGTTTCAGACATATTGACAGCCAATGTGCTGAGCAATGTAACAACATTTCTTCTTTGACAAGACACGTGTATGTATGTGTTTGTGTGGAATGATTGTAATCCTGAGCTGTACATGCAGCATATCCCATCTTGAACAAGTACCTTGGATCATAATCATATGGTTCCCATGGTCTGACAAACCTACATGGCAAAATGTGAAAGACAGCAGACAAAGAGTTAGTGATGGGTAAACTTATTGGAAAGCTACAACTAACAAAAAATAATTAAGACATAAACTTGAAATGTGAAGGGGTCAGTCATGGTGAATGAATCATTGCAGTAGATGTCACACGATTGGAAGTCCAAAGTTCACAGTACTCCCCCCATTGGAATTGGAAAGTGGTTCAGGATCAGCCAACAGAGTGAATGTGTCACTCACAAAGGAGGACATCCAGGAAGAGAATTATTGCTGGCAGTGGTGGATGTCTTACCATCCGTGCCTCTTGGATTCTTGCATGGATATCCCAGCTTGAGGGGGGGGGTCAGCTGCTGCCGAGGCAGGGGTGTCTGCGGCTGTTTGTGCCTCTGGCAGGGGCTCCTTTCCTGTGTCTACCACTGATGTAGTTTGGCATGATGTACTTGCCACATAGGAAGGGGTAGATGTTGAGAGTAAAGTCCTGCTCTGGAAGGTGTTCATTTCCCACAGCACCCCTGTTAGGGTACCCATTCCTTTATTATGAGCATCCATTTTGTCAATCATGGCTCTCTGCTGCTGCTTCATTTCCCGGGGTTCTGTTAACACCTGACCCATCATGCCTTGGGACTCCTGATAGACCCTCAAGACATGGCTGAATGTGTCCTGGCTGACAGCAGCAACAGTGACCTCACTCTGCTGGCCCACAGCATCCCTTCCATGCACCCTACCCCCACGAGCCTCTCCCCTTGGCACAAGGGGCCCTCTCCAACTGGGCCCTGGACCCTCCGTGTCTGGAGTGTCAAATTGCATCTCAGGATCCAGGACTGGGGGCACAAGATGGTGGTCACTATGCTAGGGACACACGTTGGGGGGGCTCATGGTTGCCTGTGATGTTGAAGCAGCAGCACTCAGAGGTGGGAGTTGTGGCCACAGTGAGACTCATGTTGCCATTTGGCCAGGTTACGTGGATGGGCCAGGACCTTCCTCCATATTGACAAGTCCAGGAATGTCGTAATCACTAAAGGCTTCATCCAGGGAGGTAGCCTCTCCCATGAGGCTGCTCGATCTACTGATGAAGGAAGTACATTGTTAATGGTTGAAGTGTGACTCCACCTCCAAAGGGTTTGTGTTATAGTAAGCAGAGACATTGAACACTCTTAAGTTGTAAGTTAGCCTATTGTGCCATATTACCATGGTATTGGGGTATCTGACATGATGTGTGAAGCTTGCCTAAACCGTTTGACTCAAGCAGCTCATGAGATGTGCCGATCAGTTGCACTTTATAAGATAGAATGACATTACCAACAGTGAAGCCAACACACTAAAGAGGCGACATATGCCTTTGACCATTTTGAGGCCTAGTTGAGTAAGATACAGGCAAGCACAGGACTTTGTTGTATATGTGACTGCAGTCATCATGTGTGCAGTGCTGTGTCAATGTGTTTTGCAGCAAATACCAATCTGTTGATGAAGATTGAGGTATTAGGAATATTTGTTGTACGCACTTGGTAAGGTGTCATTGCTGACCTTTATAGTTTCATCTTGAGTTGCCAGATCAAGGGTCCAGATGGAGCTAGGGAGACAGACAAGTCTCTGCGTTGAGCATGATCTTTATATTGCTCACTGCCAGGTGAGTACACATTCATTGAGAGTTAACAAGCAGTGGTATATGGGAAAGTGAACACTGGGCTGGTGGTTGGAGTTACAGTATCAGGGCCTATTGGGATTTGCAGTCCGGTCACTCCCTCTACTTCACAACACCTGACAAATGGTATCCTTCCAGGTGAGTCAACACCATTTGTCAGTTAACAAACAGGGATAAAGGGGCAAGTGAACACTGGGCTGGTGTTTGGAATTACAGAAACCGGGCCTCCTAGGAGCTGCAGTCAGATTACCCTCCCTACTTCTGAGCACTTAGCAAATGGTATCCTCCCAGGTGAGTAAACTTCATTTTGAGAGTTAGAAAATGGGGGTATATGGGCAAGTGAACACTGGGCTGGTGGTTGGAGTTAGAGAAACAGGGCCTATTGAGCCTTGCAGTCAGGTCACTCCCTCTACTTCCCAACACTTGACAAATGGATATCCTCCCAGGTGAGTAAGGTTTACTTGGGAGTTTACAAACAGGGGTATATGGGCATGTTAGACTTGGCATCCTTGGCATCGTCTCCCCTAACTTTTTGCCTCTGTTCCCCAGGTTGTTGATGTGAGCTGGACTCTGTTTTTAATACTCTGGGCACTTTACCACTCTTAACTAGTGCTAAACTGCAAGTGCTCCTATGTAAAATGTATGTGTAATTACCTTTCCATGATTGGCATATTTGATTTACTAGTAAGTCCCTAGTACAGTGCACTACAGGTTCCTAGGGCCTGGAAATCCGCTACTACTAGTGGGCCTGCAGCACTGATTGTGCCACCCACATAAGTAGACCTGTAAACATGGCTTAGACCTGCCTCTGCAGTGTCTGTGTGTGCAGTTTTAAACTGCCAATTCGACTTGGCAAGTGTACCCACTTGCCAGGCCTAAACCTTTCCTTTTAATACAAAAAAGGCACCCCTAAGATAGGCCCTGGGTAGCCCCAGGGGCAGGGTGCAGTGTATGTTCAAGGTGGGACATGTACCGATGTGTGTTACATGTCCTAACAGTGAAATACTGCTAAATTCAGTCTTCACTGTTGCAAGGCCTATCCCTCTCATAGGTTAACATGGAGGCTATGGAGCTTAGGGTCTCTGAACTCACAATTTAAAAATACATCTTTTGATAAGGGTTGATTTTAGATTGTGAGGTTGAAAATGCCACTTCTAGAAAGTAGGCATTTTGGGCCACATGTAGGTGGGAAAATATTTGCGAGTCGGAAATTGCGATTCAATGCGAATCGCAATTTCCGACTCGGAAAATGGGATCCAAGAAAAAAAAAAAGCAACATCAATTTGCGACACGCAAATTATGTCGCACCGCAGTTTGCGAGTTCGCTTTTAGCGAGGTCGCTTTTTGCGACCTCGCTAAAAGCGAACTCGCAATTTGCGATTCGGGTGTCGCAAATTGCGACTGGCCCTCAAATTGCACGTAGGTGCAGCATAACAGTTGGAAAAACATTTCCTGGCTCTTGCTGATGACATCAGAACCAGGAAGTCATCAAATACACCTGGGAGGAGGGAGGACCACACCCTTTTCAAACTGCTGTGCAACAACCAGGAGAGAGGAGCTGCTGCTACCATGGAGGACACAGGCAGTGCAGGGAGGAAAAGAAAACTCAAGTTTTCTGAGAAAGAACTTGGGGCCAGATGTTGAAAGCCTTTTGCGCCTCACAAACTACGAAAAACGCAGTTTGCGAGGCGCAAAAGGCTTAACGCGATGCACAACCTCAAATTGCGACCACTGCCTGCTCTGAAAAAACTGAAACAAAAGGGTTTCGGAATTTTTTCGTTTTGCAGCCCGTTTTCCTTTAAGGAAAACGGGCTGCAAAAAGAAAAAAATAAACTGCTTTATTCAAAAGCAGTCACAGACATGGTGGTCTGCGGTCTCCAGCAGGCCACCATCCCTGTGAGTGTTTTGACTCGCTATGGGGTCACAGACTGCGACCCACCTCATAAATATTCATGAGGTGGGTCTTTGCGACCCCATAGCAAGTCGCAGAAGGTGTCTGAGACACCTTTCTGCATAATATTTTGCGAGTTGCAAATTGCGAGTTGCTATGACTCGCAATTTGCAAGTCGCAAAATATTTTTTTGCTACATCTGGCCCTTGAGGTGCTAACAGAAGAATGCTGCCAGCACCGTGACCAGCTTTTTGGCAAGCCAGACACTGAGAAGAAGAAGATCTGGCTGCAAATCCAGGACCAGATCAATGCCATTGGGGTGAGCCACTGAACCCTGGATGAAATTAAAAAAAGGTGGTACGACCTGCGCTCCAGAACAAAGGAGAGGGTGGCAGAGCGCCTCAGGGAAATGAGGGGCACAGGAGGAGGCCTATCCACCATCCCACCACCCACAGCCATGGAAGAATTGGTGGAGCAGACCCTGGAGCCTGAGGCCGTGTCAGGAATTGGAGCATTGGACACTTCTGCGCAAGGGACGTCCAAAAGTGAGTACCATGAAATATGCATTCACGCCTACAAATGCAGTATCCACACTCTCCCAGTACACAGCAGCAGGCACAACTAGACTAGCTCCATTCCAGACTAGCAACCACCAGAATGGTGCATTATGGGCAATGTAGTACAGTAGTCAGCATATAGGCAAATGTTTATTATGAGGCATACAACAGATGTGAGAGACTGACAGTGTGTTCCCTATGTCTCACAGGTCTCCCACACAACACCCCCACCAGCCACATCATCCAGGGAGGAGACAGGAGGCCACAGGCAGTGCAGGAGGCTGCTGCAGCTATTCCAGGGGCCAGCACAACACCACCACAGTCCCCTCCAGAACAAGTGCAGGACATGGAGGAAGAACACACGACTCCTGGCCCCAGCCCCACAGTAATACGTCCAGAGCCAGCAGCACAACCACGTCGCAGATGCCAAGTTCAGGCGGGCCCCAGGAGGAGATAGGGGAGGCAGCAATGTCTGTAGTCGAGGCATCCCTCCTTACCGGTCAGCGCCTGCAAACAAGACAATTGCGGTTGATATCAGGTGCTTTGCACTGACTTGAAAATAACATAACACATGGCCTGGCTGATGTGAACTCGCAGTTCACAAGACTCAATGACAATGTGAGCGAACTCACCCAGTCCATCCGCCAACTTGTGACGGAACTGGTGGCTGATAGACCCAGCGCAAGGCGCCGGGAGCGCCACCTAGTCACAAGATTTGACTGCATGGCTGCGTCCATTGGGCGTCTCTCCACAAACACTACAGGCCTGTCAAGACGGACCGTGAGTCTGCAGGTCGAACTTGGCCACTTTGCTGGAAATGTGGCACAGGGACTAGGACGCATCAGCCACGCAGTGGAAATGTTGGAGGCCAGGCAGGTGGCAAGGGGCAGAGGTAAGACCCCTCAGGACAGTGAGGAGGGGTCCACTATCAGCAGTGTGTCTGCAAGTGACTCACGTGTACTGAGGAGTGGAAGTGCACAGCAGGGGTCAGCAGACCCACCTGGGATGAGCCATGCTGGACGAACAAGGAGGAGGGTGTAGGCCATAACACAGCAGGACTCATGAGGCACATGAAGTCAATGTGTCCTCATAAAAAGTGGACATGTGCAGCCCCTTATGGACAAATATATTCTTTCAACATTTGGTTCACAAATAAAAAGGTTTTGTTTGTTCCACTACACAACTGGGCTCTGTTTGGGTGGCATCAGTGAGTGTGGTGACAGTTGCCACGTACCTGCCAAAGTATTGGGTTGCAATGTGGTCCCGTCTCTGTCTGTATTGATTTGCAATGCCTCTATCCCCACGCTGGCGATGTGGTAGCTCTTTCTCCTCATCCTCAGAATCTGTGTCTTCAGGAGTGAGATGTAGCCCACGTCTGGTGGCAATGTTGTGTAGTATTGCACAGGCGCCAACGATCTTGAATGCTGTTACTGGGGCATACTGGAGCGCACCTCCAATTCTGTGGAAGCATCAGAATCTTGCCTTTAACAGTCCAAAGGTCCTCTCAATTACATTTCTGGTCCGCCGATGTGCACTGTTATATCACCTCTCGTTCTCATTGCCAGGTGTTAGGTACGGGGTAAGTATCCACGGTCTTAGCGCATATGCACTATCACCTGTTTGGAAAAAATAAGCAATGTTAGCTGGGCATGGATGGTTTCTACAGTGACCTGTATGTATGGCTTCAGGGTGTAGTCAGCAATACCTAATAGATATCCGTCTCCGAACTCCCCGCGTTCTAGGCGTTGGTGTATCCCACTGTGCCTGAATATGTATGAGTCATGTGTACTCCCTGGAAATTTGGCTACAATGTCAGTGATGACATTATGGGCGTCACAAACCCCCTGGATGTTCAATGAGTGGGTACATTTCCTATTGCGGAACACATATTTAAGATTTGCAGGTGGGCAGATTTGTATTTGTGTCCCGTCCACACACCCTATTACATGAGGGAAGTTGGCAATTCTGTAGAAGTCCAACTTGGTGCTGTTAATTTCTGCCTCATTCCTGGGAAGGTATATGTGTCTGGACATGTGTGTGAGTATGGCATCTAGGAAACATCTGAAGAATCGTGAGAGTGCACTTTGGGATACCCCACCTGCCACTGCAATCACCCCCTGATAGCTACCCGAGGCCAAGAGGTGCAGTGAGCATAGCACTTGCACATGTGTGGGGATGGCGCTGCCGCGCAAAGTCTGGCATTGAAGCTGCAGATTGAGTAGTTCAATTAATTCTAATATTGCTGCACTGCTGAGTCTGTATTTGTCATAAATCTCCTCCTCAGTTTGTTGGAAAAGTGACTGCCTAGTTCTGTATATGCTCTCCTGTCTCTGGCTCCTCCTCCTCCTCTGCTGGGTGGCGTGGACTCTCCTCCTCCTTGCTATCACATATAGTTCAGCCATTTTGAGTAAACCAGATGCCTTCTTGGTCTCCTTTTATACGTTGGTTCTGGTTACCACCTGCTCTGACTTAGTGGTAATTTGGGTGTGCAAAATGGGCTTTTTGTGACTAGTTGCAATTTGCGATTGGCTTTTTCATATGGCTTGAGACTCGCAAATTGCGACTTCCTATTTGCTGGTCGCAAAATCAGGTTGCTATTTTTGCGAGTCTGTAATGGCTCGCATCGCAATTTGCACTTCGGAAATGGGATTTTTGCATCCCATTTCTGATTTTGCGGTGTCGCAAATTGCGAATCGGGCCATTTGCGACTCGCAAAACTTTGCTACATCTGGCCCTTTATTGCTTAAACCATTCTGTGACTCTACCTGTTTGTGGGTTCCTTGTCTGGGTCAGTTTGACAGTTGGGCTGTTTGCACCTTTCCTCTAGACAGTGACACAAAGGGAGCTGGGGTGTAGCCTGCATATGCTGGGCTGGAGGGGAAGGGAGGAGTTGTCACTTACACCTGAAAGGGCTGTGCCTGCCCTCACACAATACAGTCTCCAACCCCCTGGTATGTGTCTGGGGCCTGGCCTGGGCAAGGCAGGATCCTACAAACAGCAGTGACTTTCCTACTTCAAAGGTTAAAAGAGGTATAAGTAGTGGACCCAAAACCCCTGAAGATAAGATCACTTCTGGAATCAAGAGGGACTTCTGCCAATGAGAAGAGCTTAGGAGAAGTGCTGCCCCTGCCTGTGACTGTGCCTTGTTGGGCTACCCTGCATTTCTACTTCTGCCTGTGTAAGGGGACAAAGACTGGACTTTGTTGTGCATTCCTGCTTGAGAAGAATCTCCAAGGGCTTCAACTGAGCATGCCTCCTGTTGCTGAAGTCTCAGGGCCATCAAAGACTTCTCCTGCCAGCACTTGGACTCTATGCTGATACTCCTGCCTTGTAAAGTGGTGCCCTTTCCAGTCCCTGAGCCCTTGAAAGGTGAAGTTGGCAGACAAGAGCTAAAAATCCATGCACAGAACGCCGTGCAGGGAAATTTTCGATGCACCTTCTGTAACGCGGCTGATAAATGCAGCGCTGCCGGCTTCTCAGCTGAAACCGACACTCCACCTGCATTGCAGCTGGGAGATCGATGCATCGTGGCTGGAGAAACCACACACAACACCCGCTTACAGAGGCTGATAACGACGGAAACCCCACGCAGCGCGGTCTTCTGATACCGTGAGACCGGATTTTCCACGTATCATCCCTGGGCATCAAAGTCAAACTGACTCTGCGCGGATCCGAGGGGCCCCATCCAGAAATCAATGAATCGCTCTCTTGCGAGGGAGAGAAACAACGCATCGCCGACCCGACCAGAGAAGGAAACGACGCACGGTCTTACTTGCGAGTATAGAATCGACACATCGCTACCTTTTTCCGATGCACGCTCACCTGTGCGGCCTTATTTTTTACACTAACCAGGTACTTTGTGTTACAACAGCATTCTTACTGTTTTCTGGGGATTATGGGCCATATGTACAAACACATTTTCCCATTGACACAGAATGGGAAAAATCCTTTGATACATCTGGCCCTATGACACTTAGGGGGTTATTCTAACTTTGGAGGAGTGTTAATCCGTCCCAAAAGTGACTGTAAAGTGACGGATATACCACCAGCCGTATTACGAGTTCCATAGGATATAATGGACTCGTAATACGGCTGGTGGTAAATCCGTCACTTTTCCGTCACTTTTACGTCACTTTTGGGACGGATTAACACCTCCTCCAAAGTTAGAATAACCCCCTTATTCTTTTGAAAATTCATATCTTGACTTGTGTATGTTGACTTTTTGTTGTTTTGGTCTTGTTTTATTTAGATAATTATTACCTACATTTCTAAACTGGTGTGGTGTCCATTTTGCAGTGTTTTCACTGTATTAATGTGTGTGTTGGTACAAATACTTTACACATTGCTTCTGAAGTTCAGCCTACCTCCTCGTGCCAAGCTACCAAGGGGTTGAGCGGGGGTTAACTGAGTGTGATTCTCTTTTACCCTCACTAGAGTGAGGGTCCTTGCTTGGATAGGGGTACCTGACTGCCAACCAAAGACTGCATTTCTAACAGGGCAAGTGAGCCATGGGCTGGTTGATGGAGTTAGAGAAACAGGGCCTTTTGAGCTTTGCAGTCAGGTCACTCCCTCTTCTTCCTGAAATTTGGCAAATGGTATCCTCCTAGGTGATTAAACTTCATTTGAGAGTTGGAAAACAGGGGTATATGGGCAAGTGAACACTGGGCTGGTGGTTGGGGTTAGAGAAACAGGGCCTATTGGGCTTTGCAGTCAGGTCACTCCCTCTACTTCCCAACACTCGACAAATGGAATCCTACCAGGTGAGTAATCTTCATTTCAGTGTTAGCAACAGGGTTATATAGGCAAGTGAACACTGGGCTGGTGGTAGGAATTACAGATACAGGGCCTCCTGGGAGATGTAGTCAGGTCACTCCCTCTACTTCACAACACTTGACAAATGGTGGGTATTGCATATCTGTAGATAGTCTGCATTTAGTTGGAGCATACATTTACATGTTGAGTCCTGGGTTGATTTTTTAATATTGAAAGGCTTACACGCACCATTTTGATGTACGGCATGTGATGGGCCTTCACATTGAAAATGTTATATCTCAGATACTCTGGGTATTGAATGTTGGTAAAGTACATGAACAACAAAGTGGCAAAAGCTGAGCTGTGAGAATGCAGGACATTGCATTTTTGTGACAGTTTTTGTCTGGTAACTTATCAGGGTCCACTCCCCCAGGTATTCTTGTCAAGTCCTCAGGATGCAGGATGGCCAAGACCGTTTTCTCTCAGGGAAAGACTCCTTATGGGGCACTAGGAGCGCCACCACCAGTCTTTTTGGCCTCCGTCGGTTGCCTGGAGCCAGAGAATACACCTTGCCCCTCAGGTTATTCCACTTCTTCCTAATGTCCTCCTTTGTGTAGAAGGTGGTGCCTACAGCATTTACTCTGTTGATGATCCTTTGCCACAGTTCCTTTTTCCTACTGAGAGGAGTTTGTTGGAATTAGGCTCCAAACAATTGTGTCTCTACTCTTATGATTTCTTCACCATGACTCTCAACTCATCTTCTGAAAATCAGGGATTTTTAAGTTGTGACATAGTGGACAATGAAGTGGGTGGCAGGGACTTAATTAACAAGGAAAGTACAATAGGAAGTGCATGGACAAAAGTGTGTGCAAGATGTTATATGGGATGGTGAAGAAAGGGGTGCCTGCTCTTTGAAATATAAAAAAAACGGTGTTCGGGTTCTTTGGTTTCCTGGGGAAATGCAAAGGATTGTGGTCTGTGAAGGCGTGTGTCTTAAAGGGTGATTTGCAGGTCTGTCTACTGGACCAGTGTGTGTCAGCTGTGTTGTTTTTGAATTCATCCAATGTGCACTTGTTTGTTACTTTGCTAGACACGTACCACGATGTTCAACCGCCGTTGGGTTACCGCCACAAGGAGGTTGTGTGTTTATAATAGGCTTGGTGGTATGCATCGGCACTGACAGTGCCGGAGGTCTGACCTCCTAGAATACAAGAATGCTGCACCTCTGGTGGTCTGCCTTTTTGTTTCTCAGACGCTGGTTCTGCCTGTTTGCATCATAATGCAGCTGGCTAGGGTCTGCTGGCGCGGTGGCCTTGTTAGAACTGCCAACATGGTGGTCTGAAGGTTTGACTGCCAATTTCATAATCGGGCCCTTTGTTTCCACATGATTATTAAAGACAGTTTCAACCTATAAAAAATGTGTTCTCATTTTTAGATTCTGGAGCAACTTGCATAACCTCTATGAGAAAATCATGAGCTCACGAGTGAAAACCATTTTCTCTCAACTATGACCCAGAAAAAGAAACAGCATTTTTTGCAGGGTAAAATTGCCTGTGAAAACACCAGAATTCCAAAAATTATTACATACCAACAGCAAACATTTTATATTGTGACAAAAATCTGTTATCACATTGCATGTGTTTTCTGTCTTGTGACCTTTAAAAACAGCCTTTCTCTAAAATGCATTTCAATGGGAACCACATCCATGCGCCCTGTAATGGGTGTCACAACATGTTATCCCTTTTGTAGCCAGGGAATCAAAGGGTCTTTTTTGGGACCCATCCCCACATGCCACTGGGACTCAGGTTGTTCACAGCCTGTTCCCCACTTAGCTATTACATAATTCATTGTCAGACTTCGGGGTTCATGTCCCAAAATCCTGAACTGGCTGATGCCACAACATATTGTTCATGTGGTGGCAAGGCAATACCCTTCTAATTTACAAAGGTGAATCTATTTGGGCACTAAGGGCCTCATTACAAGTTTGGCGGTCCATGGACCACCATGGTAGCGGTGGTGGTCTGACCGCCGCAACATTGGCTGCCGGGCCACCAGATTACCAGTGGACCACTGGCACCACCTTAGTCAGTGCAGTGGGGACTGCGATAGTCCTGCCCGTGGCAGCCAATGTTGGAGATCCAGGTAGTGGGACTGCTATGGCCATTACGACCTACAGGACCACCAAGCTTTCAATAGTGATCCCACGGCCATGGAAAGACTGGCAGTCAGGCAGGTAAGGGGCCCAAAACGGGGACCCCCAAGGAGTGCAGCCCCATGGAGGATGAGGCACGGGCCAATGTGGGCCCCCCAAAACATTTGGGGGTTCAGGGGTGCACTGTTTCCCGTGCACAACCTGATGCATGGGCACAGTCCGCTTGTCGTACCGACAGGTAGGGATGCATGGCCGGCAGTAGCTCTATTATACTGCCCCCATGTCTCCACCCTCCAGTCACGCCAGCCCCGTGGGAAATTCACAATCCAGCAGTCTTGGGACCGTCAGCCTGGTGCCTCTCGAAAGACTGCCACCATGGCCTAGGGGCCTCATTACGAGTTCGGCGGTCAGACTGCCAGACTGACACGTTGGTGGTCCTAAAAACACCACCATGTTGCCGGTCTCTGAGAAACAATATTAGGAGTCAAACAGGCAAGACCGGCAACCAAAACAGGCAGACAACCAGTGGCCCTGAAGCCCAAACAAAGGGGGTCCAACCTCCAGCCCTGACAGCACAGTGACGAACAACTGACTGTATTATAAGGCCAAAGTCGCACCAGCAGGAAACCATGGTGGACAGCCAATGGCAGTCTAAACCACTATGGTTCAAGGTCAGCAAAGTAATACACTATGGCACATTGGATGGATTTGAAAACAACACAGCTGACACACATTGCCACACTGGACCAGCAAAGGACACTATAAAACACACCCCTTCACACACCACAATCCTTTGCATTTACAACACCAAACAAATAAGCCAGAGCCAATCATTCAACACAGTAGCAGACACTAGGCACCACTTTTTTCTCGCCATCTCTTTTCACGCCCAGCACACACTTTTGTCCAGTGACACCCTGTTGCACTTCCCCTCTTTAGTAAGTCAATGTCACTTTCTCTTTTTTTTTCAACTTCCACCATGTCACATTCTAAAAATCCATGTTTTTCTGAGGATGAGTTGAGATTCATGGTGGATCAAATCATAAGAGTAGAGCCACAATTGTTTGGACCACAAGTCCAGCAGGTAAATGGAAATGTGGGACAGGATAGTTTACAGAGTCAATGTGTAGGCACCACCCTATGCACAAGGGAGGGCATTAGGAAGAGGTGGAATGACCTCAGGGATAAGGTCCTTAGCCCTGGTCTCCAGGCACCAGCTGTAGGTCAAGAGGACTGGTGGTGGCCCTTCCAGTGCCTCATTACATCTTTTTCCATGGGAGGAGAAAGTTTTGCCCATCCTGCATCCTGAAGGCTTGACAGGAGTTCCTGGGGGGGAGGCGGAGTCTAGTAAGTCACAACACTAAAAATGTCACCTAGATGCAATGCCATGCATGCCATAGTTTACCTTTTTACACTTTTACTATCACTCCACTCTCCAGTCCAGTGTTCATCTGTCCAAAGACCCTTTTTGGCAACTCTAAATTGCAGTGTACTCATTGGGGGGTTACATTTGCATAGTGTGGGTAGTACAGGGACTCACATCACTACAACTCACAAAAGGCACTGTTACTGTTACCCAATCCACCTGCCCAGTGTTTCATTCTACAAATACCCTTATTTGTTAACTCCCAATTGAAGTGTACTCACCTGGAAGGATAATATTTGCCGAGTGTGTGTAGTACAGGACTGACATGACTATAACTCCCAGGAGGCACTGTTGCAGCAACTCCAAACACCAGAACAGTGGTCACTTGTCCACAGACCACTGTTTGCCAAGCCCCGTTTTAAGTTCACTCACCTGGGAGGATACCATTTGTCAAATGTGAGAAGTAGAGAGAGTGACATCACTATTAAGGCCAGGAAGGCCCTGTATCTATAAAACCAATCATCAGTCCAGTGTTCTCTTGTCCAAATACCATTGTTTGAGAACTCGCAATTGAAGTTCACTCACCTGGGATAATACCATTTGTCATGTGTGTATAGTACAGGGAGTTGCAAGACTGCAACTCCCATTAGGCCCTATTTCTGAAACTCCAAACACCAGCACAGTGGCCACTTGCCCAAATACATCAGTAAGTGAACACCCAATTGAAGTCTACTCATCTGGGAGGATAACATTTGTATAGCGTGTAGTACAGGGACTGACAAGACTATAACTCTCAGGAGACACTGTTACCATTACCGAAACCACCAGCCCAGTGTTCCTGTAATAAATACCCTTGTTTCTTAACTCCCAATTGAAGTATACACACCTGGGGAGAACATTGGTCAAGTGTATTTACTAGAGAGAGTGCACATGAATGCAACTCACAGCAGGCACTGTTTCAACAATTCCAAACACCAGAACAGTGGTCACTTGTCCAAAGAACACTGCCCTCCAACTCACAATTTAAGTTTAGTCAGCTCGGCGGATACCAATTGTCAAATGTAGGAAGTAGAGAGAGTGACATGGCTAGTAAGCTCAGGAAGGCCCTGTGTATGTTACCCCAACCATCAGCCCAGTGTACTATTGTTTGTGAACTCTCAAGTGAACTGGACTCACCTGAGAAGATAAAATTTGTCAAGTGTATATAGTACAGTGAGTTACATGACTGCAACTTCCAGGAGGCCCTGTTTCAGAACCTCCACACACCAGCCCAGTGTTCTCTTCTCCAAAGACCACTGTTTTCAATTCCCAAATGAAGTTTACTCACATGGGGGGATGATATTTGTCAAATATTGGGGAGTAGTGAAAGTGACATGAATGCAACTCCCAGGAGGCACTGTTTCTCTAACTCCAAACACCAGACCAGTGTCCACTTGTCCAAATACCATTGTTCATGAACTCTCAATTTAAGTGTACTCCTCTGGGAGGATACCATTTGTACAGTGTGTGTAGCAGAGGGAATGATCTGACTGGACCTCCGAGGAGGCACTGTTTCATTAATGCAAAACACCAGTCCAGTTTTCAGGTCTCCAAATACCCTTGTTTATGAATTCACAAATTAAGTGTACTCACCTGTGAGGATTATAATTATCAAGTGTATAAAGTAGAGGGAGTGACATGACTACTAAGGCCTGGAGACTCCATCTCTCCCACTTCAAAAAAAAGCCCAATGTTCTCATGCCAAAATACCCCTGTGTCTTAACTTTCTAATGAAGTTTACTCATCTGGGAGCATAAGATATGTATGGTGGAGGGAAGTAGAGGGAGTGACCAGAATTCAAAACTCAATAGGCCCTGTGTCTCTAACTCCAAACACAAAAACAATGTTCACTTGCCCAATTCCATTTATTTATGAGATCTCAGTTGAAGTTCACTCACCTAGGTGGATACCATCTATCAAGTGAGTGTAGTATGGAGGGTGACATGACTGCAACTCCCAGGTTGCATTGTTTCAGTAACTCCAAACACCACAACAGTGGTCACTTGTCCAAATACCTTTGCCTGCTAACTCTTAACTGAAGGTTACTTATCTGGTAGGAACTAAGATACAGATCATGCTTAACTCTGAGATGTGTCTGGCTATCCACCTCCATTTTGACCTGCTAACCTAAGGTGAAACTATTGAGGACAGGAAGGACACCATACCCAGTGTGCAAAACAATGATCTCAAAAGCCTCAAGATGCATAACCAGAATGGTATTGGCAGCAGACACATTCACAACGCACTGACCACATCATGACTCCAAACACATACATCAAAAGCCCATATTTAAGAAGAAGTTGTGCATCAGAGCTGATGTGCCACTTTTTCTTCGCCCCACTACCAACACCTATGCCGTATCTATAATATGGTGCACCCTGGCGTTCGTGAGCACAATAGTGTCAAAATCTTTGACGGTATTGTGCCGCTTTGCTACACTAGTATCAAAAGTTTTGACTCTAGTGTAGCAAAATGCAAGGAGGCCAATAAGTTTCTATGGGAGCATCATTTTAACACATGCTCTGAGCATAGCACCACACATAGCACAATGAAATCTGTTAAATTTCACTGCTGAATTTGTGCGGGCCACCTAGCACCGGAACACCCCCCTTGCATACATTATGCCTGGTGGAGGAGAAATGTGGTGGAGGGTTTACTAAGTGGCTCAGTGCACCACTTTGTAAATATGGCATGTGAAAAATGCCACTTTAGCGCCACCTTAAGGTAAAAAATTGATGCTATGTTGGTGCTAAGGTGGCGCTAGGGGCTGTTAAATATGCCCCAAAGTCCCAGGTCTGCCTGCATAACAATCAACTAGGTCTCAAAAAGGCCAAATCCATATCTTGCCTAGACACTGTTGGGCCTGCACTGGTGTCAAGATGGCATTTTACTGATCTGCACATTTCAGTATCTACTTGACATAAATAAAATTGGCATGCTTCACAAATGTCAGATCAATATAACCAATGGTCAACCAATGTCATAATAGGATAACCTGCAAATCAAATATGTACAAGGGTGTTGCGAATTGTCACTGTAAACTTTTTGAGGTAGATGTCTCAATACAACCAGTAACATTGTATGTTTCTTATCAACAGGTCAAGCAGCCACTGGCCAAACAGAGTCCACAGAAGAGACTGCCTCTACCTCCATGGATGAAGCCCTCAGTGACAAAGATAATCCTGGATGTCTGGACCTGGAGGACAGTTCTTGTCCCTCTGGACAACCTGTTCATGCCCCAACATTGAGTCTCACTGTGGCCACTACATCATCTCCCAAACTGGTTGCCTCCATATCACAGGCAGCCCTTCGCACCCAAACTGTGTCCTTGGGCAGTCACAACCATCTTGTGCCCCCAGTCTAGGATTATGAGTCACAGCATAACACCTCTGACAATAATGGTCCTGGACCCAGTGGGAGGGGGCACCATGTGGCAAGGGCACAGGGCCGTGGGGGTAGGGTGTATGGGAGGGATGCTGTGGGTCTGTGGGGTGAGACCACTGGGGATGCTCTTGGCTAGGACACCATAAGCCACGTATGGGAGGTCTATCAGGAGTCCCAAGGTGTGATGGGCCAGGTACTTGCTGAACTCTGAAATGAAGCAGCTGCAGAAGGACTTCCATTGGGAAATGCATAAACAGTGCAAGGCTTACAATACCATCATGGCCTCTGTAACAGGGGTGCTGAGGAACATTGACACCACCCTGAGCAGGGATCGAGAACATCACACTAACCCTTCTTTTGGCACATCTACACCAGGCCCTTCATCGGTGTAAGCCACTGGAAGGAAGGCCCTGTCAGGTGAAGAACCTGCCCCAGACACACTTGCCTCTGTAGAATTATATTCCCCCATCACACAAGCGGGGACATTCAGTAAAGACTCCAGGAAGTGCGGATAGCAAGACACCCACCACTGCTAGCAAGTGACCTCTTCCAAAATGGCCTCTTGTGTGTGTCACATGTTCACTCTGTTGACTGTCCTTCAACCACATCCCATTTCCAAAGGGATGAGTGCACTGGACTTTGGACTTCCAATAGTGTGGCATCTACTCCATTGATTTCATCCACCATGACTGGACCCTTCATTTTTCTTTTCCATTGTGTCCCAATTTTGTTTTATGAACACATTTTAAATAAATCCACTTATCACAAAGTCATTATCTGCTTGCTTCTGTTCCTCATTTTACTATGTAGAGATGTAATTCCATGTGAAGCAAATAAAGAAGACACAAGATACTAATACAAGGAGGGATATGTTAAAAGTACAGTGTCCTGCTAAGGATTACTACCAACACACACAAACAAATTGCTACAAATGTCTGGTCACACCAAATATTTTATTCCCGTGCACAGCACATAGGCTGCTGAAACTTCTGCACTGTCCTAGCCAAGAATGTCTGACTCATATTGTGTCATGGTACACATACCAAGGTACAGCCCCTGAGACCACGGAAGAGAGGGCCTTGTCAGACATTGTCCCATAGAATAGGAAAACAGAAAAGCAGATGGTGCCACCAGCTTGAGCCTTATCACATATCACAGCAAGGAAATCCAACATTATATAAAACAAACCACAGACAGAGGGCAGTACAACAGGCCCTGATCACAGGCCCATCATAATCCAAAGATCATGCATCTGGTGGTATGACACTGATATATGTAAGTGTTTGTAGCACAGGCACTGTGACCTTCAATGCAACATACCGCTAATAAAAGAATAGTGATTAGACTATGTGAAGGGTGAATGCCTTGCTTGCAATTGATGACAATATGTTTCATCGCCACACGATCAGACATGTGATGCAATTGGCCCACAACAGCACAATAAACAAGTACAATGTGCACTTCTGACCTTCCACTCAAACACTGTGCAAGCTGCCTTGGCACAGGTCTCATACACCCCAAATCTGTGACCCACATTAGCTGGAGCAGTCCATAGCCACTTTGTACATCAGAAATGCATCAGATACCTTCCAATGTCACAATTCTAAAATACTCATACGAGGATGCCACGATGAAGGTACCAGTATAAAGACAAAACAAAGAGTATAGGCTTGAAAATATACTGATTATACACATAGCAAGCATATGGAAATAAAATTACATTCCAATGAGATGGACACAAACACAGTAGCTACATCCAGGTGGGTATATGTAAAAGGCTAACTCATCCAGCACACTTTGGCTGAATATTGCAGAGTACATGCACTCTAGTTGTTTCCAAAACACTCAACTCCACACATTCTCACAACTACAGTTTCTCCTACAGCCACAGTCATCACATGACATACTTACACTCATGAAAAGTAGCTATTGATGATATCTTCCTGCAAGTCAGCTCCCTCCTCTTCACCACTGTCATCCTAACTTGGCATTTCATGAGTCTCACCCTGTGGCACCTCAGGCTCCCCCTCCTCTGGGATGTACGGGTCATTCCTCTGCAGGGTGATGTTGTGGATCATGCAACATGCCACAGTGATCTGACACACTTTCCCGGGTGAATAGAGGTGGTGTACACTTGTCCAGTATAGACACCTAAATCTAGCCTTCAGGAGCCCAAAAGCCCGCTCCACTACCCGCCTTGTTGTTCCATGGGCCTCACTGAAGCAGACTTCAACTGGCATAGTTGGATTCCTTATTGGTGTCAACGACCAAGGACGGTTTGGATATGTGGAGTATCCTGTTAAGGAAGGGACGTATGTGCAACAATGAGTCTCTCACTTCATGATTGTAGTACCTGACACTGCAATGCACAAACAAAACAGATGTAACTTACCAACCACTCAGGCCCTTTCTGGGTACAGTTGTGACATCAGCTGGGTAACGGTGCTGTTCTGCATTATGAAGGAATCATTGGCTGAACCCAGATAATGGGCACAGACCTGTGAAATGTATAAATCCACCAAACAGACAATGTGGCCGTTGATGGAAATTAAGTTCTATCTGTTGCGGTATACTTGTTGATTGGCATGCTGGAGGACCAAGCCAACAGGTGTGCCATCAATGACTCCATCACATGTGGGAGGCATGCAAAACCATAAAAATCAGCCTTCACATGGGCTAAATCCTGATGTCAGGGAAACTGGATGCAGCTGTCCAGGTATTTCAACATTTCTGAAAGTACATCCTTCAACACCAGACTGAACATAGGTTGGGACATGCTAGCTGACAGGGCCACTGTATGTTGGAAGGACTCTGGCCCGTATTTATACTTTTTTTAGAGCCGCTTTTGCGCCGCTTTTTGGCGCAAAATGGCGCAAACCTACAAAATACAATGGCATTTTGCAAGTTTGCGCCGTTTTTGCGTCAAAAAACGACGCAAATGCGGCGCAAAAAAAGTATAAATACGGGCCTCTGTGGCTAGGAAGTGTAATACTGACATGACTTGTGCATTGGGTGGTATGCTGGTTGGATAACTAATAGCTGGTATCAGATCTGGCTCCAACTGACAACATACGTCCACTATTGTTTGCCACTTCAGACGGTAAAGAAGGATTATGACACGTCCTTCCATGGTCCGGCAGTGGATGGTAGACAGGAGGTTGTCGCACACTCCCTCTTCCTGGATACCTATATATGACAAGACATGATTTCTATCATTAGTCATTGTGTCCACAACAGCATACATGATGCATGTCAATGAGATCATGTGACAAGGCATTTCAGAAACAATAGACATGGCAACCTGTACACATCACAGCTGCAAATAACACAAGGGTCACATGTGACCCCCATGGTTTTCCACACATTCCTACACAACATGAATCTGGAACAAACTCAAAGATGTGCAACACAATTGCCCCTCGAAATGTGACTGGATATCCCGACTGCAAAAATGTCAGTCGGCGGGGGAGGACTGTGCCCCTCTGTCATGGCTGGCTATAGTGCTGGTGGCACTCTATATGAGAATATTTGTTGGTACCCTTCAATGACCATCTATGCCACAGATTACTTCACTAACACCTTTTAACAGTGCCCCTCAAGTCTCTATAACTACTCTCTCTCAGATGCTTCTAATTAGTTTTGTAGCACCACTCATTTCACTGCAGCATGTCAGAGCACTTTACTTTGCACACACATTACACAGAGGCAATCAGTCATACGTTTGCAAATCAGTGTATAAGAAATATTACATACAACAGAGCACTAAAACATGTAGGAGTTACATGTCATACATACTGGTAGGCTGTATAGTTTAGGAGGGCTTAGTCTGGAGAATCACAAACTCAGAATTTTAAACATAGCACCATAGATGTGGATTCTTTTTAATCACAAGAATTGATTTATTCCCAAATTAAGTATTTTTGCAACATGAGGATAATGAAAGACTGGGGAAAAAATAATGATGCTCTAACATATACTTTGAGGAGCGCACGCAGTTCTTTGATGACTGTTAATAGTTTATTGTGCTATATGAGGATCTTAATTCATAAACTATAAGTACCAAAAGGAACAAAAGGACCTCTCTGACGAAAGCAGTAACCCACTGACCCATTTGCGTCATATGCACTTTGTGATCTACATGGTACACGTTCTTTGCAGGAGGTATATTAACCCACTGTGCTTCCTTATAACTTACACTAGAGAAAATTCTGAACTCTCTCCAGGAAGAACATTAACCTCCAGAGTTTTCTTGCCATTTTTATTGCTGCCTGAAAATTTCTGAAATAAGGAACACTGCAACAGGGACTTTTAAAACTATAATATAGTTGCAAACACAACACCCCCTCCCAAAATCAGCACCCAGTGCAGTGGCACTTTTCCCACGCCCTAAACCCGGTCCTGCCCACAGTTAAATGCCATCTGTGCCCTGCAACATACTATAATGGTGTTTGATTAGTAGGACCTGCATCAAAAGACAGGATATGCACTTTTGTTAGCTCAAAAGAAGATTTTCAGAGGTGTGACGCAGTTTGTGAAGGCCAATACAGCATTTCAGGCCTACAAAATGGTGACTGCCTGATCTTCTCCACAGCACATTAGGAATCGCTTGCGACTGCCTGTGGAAGTCATCATGGCGGAAGGCCGTTGTAACTGCGGCAGACACAGCCATAGGCTAACGATGTTGCCAGAGGCGGTCACAAGCCAATGACTGTGTCCGTCGGCGGTGACAATCGCATATGTGGCGGATGTGACCGCCATGTTCTGCAGATTTACTCACTTGACTCCTGACACTGCTGTTGGGAGAAATCATGCCACATCCATCATCTGGCCCTGAGACTTCAGGTCAAGACACCATCAACAGAGAGGGACCCAGTTGCCTGGAGAGTGAGGGGAGTGCCATGGGGAAGCCTGGAACATCCTCATCATCGGATCCTTCCTTCAGTAGACACTCCCTAGTGGTGGTGGACCCATTAGGGCATGTCTGCCACCCCCGTTCTATTGCCACCCTCCTGGTTGCTCCCAACAAAGTTGACCGTGCCTGCTCACCCATCCTCTCCAGCTCCTGTTACACCTGCTTCCCTCAGCGAGGAGACTATTGACCTCCTGAGAAGGAGCTCTGTGGCTCAGTCAGCCATTGTGAATGCCATCCAGGGATTGGCAACTCATCTACAACAGGCCAATTCCTGGAAGGCATTCATGGTGCAATGACTGACCTACAGAGACCATTTTAGGCTCAGACCTCCTCACTGAGAGCAGCCAGTCACCCTCCCACCTTCTGTCCCCCTTCCACCTCCCTCTTCCCTATCCAAATCCCTCCTGCCCACACCTAACCAAAGCACACAAACAGATCCCTATGCATCCACATTAATACACAAGAGCAGCACACACAAACATAAGCATCACAAAACACACCGGCATACAAGCAAACAACAGCCTCCTACAGACACAACAGCAGTCACCACTTCTCCAGATACCCTCCCACCCCCAGCATTACACACATAGCATCCAGCATAACCACAGGGACCACACCAACAGTGAGTAACACCCTCACCAGACCCAGCATGCCCACAGACACCACACCAACAGACCCTCAGACATTCACCACACCCACCGACACCACAATAACGGACACACATACATCCACCACATCCTGCATACTTACAGTCACCACCCCAAAAGACACACACACATCTACCACTCCATCCCCCAGCACCTCCACCTCCCAGACCACCAAGACCACCAAACACACGCATACCCCCTAGAAGCACACACCCACAGCATCAACACCAACACAGCAGACAGCCACTCCCTTGACCTCCAAATCCTGGCTCCCTTCTGCTGACTGTCCCCGTGTCCCTAAGAAAGTTTTTTTGTTTGCCCGTAACCTTTCCCCTGTTGCCTCCACCCCATCCCACACCCTAGAGGTCCCATCCCACCTCTCAGCCCCTCCCTTCCACCCCCATGGCCTCCCCTGTCCCCCCTACAAGCACCCATCCCCACCCCAAGAAGAAGCCCCTCCATCCCACAAAGCAGACCACCCCTCCCAAACCCAAGACCAAACCCCCTCACAAATCTGACCCCCCCCAAAGTTGATCTCAGAGGTGTCTGCCCACTTTATGCCCCTTCCAGTGTATGTTCTATGGCAGTTAGGAGTCAAGTATTGACACAATGGGGGTCATTATGACCTTTGTGGGCGGCTGAAACCGCCCGCCAAGGTCTGACCACTGGGCGGCCGGCAATGCGGGCGCACTCACGCCACGGCCATTATGAGATCCCCGCTGGGCCGGCGGGCGGAAACCTGGTTTCTGCCCGCCGGCCCAGCGGGGATCTCGGCCGCAACACAGGAGCCGGCTCCAAATGGAGCCGGCGGTGTTGCAGCCATGCGACGGGTGCAGCTGCACCCGTCGCGCATTTCACTGTCTGCATAGCAGACAGTGAAAAGCTGCACCGGACGTGGCAGGGGGCCCCACGACTCCCCTTTCCACCAGCCTTTTCATGGCGGTGCAAACCGCCATGAAAAGGCTGGTGGGAGGGGGACTCATAATCCCCTGAGGAGCGCTGCAAACAGCGCTGCCCTGGAGGATTACTCTCGCCGGGGCTAAAGTGGCGGGAAACCGCCGGTCCCGGCGGTGCGACCACGGCACTTCCGCCGCGGTCGTAATACCAAGGATTTCACCACCAGCCTACTGGTGGTGAAATCCGCCAAAACAAAGGGTTGTAATGACCCCCAATCTGTGCTATTATGGACAAATACATGGATTGGCCAATGGCCTTGGACCTTGGACTATTTGAATTTGGATGTTTGAATAAACCCAAATAGTTGCCTTTTTTTGAGTACACGTTTGTCATGCAATTACTTTTCTCTACTGCTATGTTGTTCCTGAGTAACTTGTGTTGTCTGCCTAGTGTTGTGTATGTTTCTGACTATTTGTTGCTTCTTTTGACATGTGTACTTGGTATTCGTAGCGTGAGCTCCATATTATATGGACACCGGTGCAAGATCTGTAATGGTTGATGTCACAGGTAGATGTGTGTACTTCCGCCCAAGGTGACATGGATTTTGTGCACCTTCAATGAGCAGCGACAGAACTTGCATGATGGCTCCAGGCGGCAAAGGACGTGTGAGGCTGCCTGCAGGTGAGTGTCTCCCTTTATAGTCCCCGTTTCCACCTGCTGGTACATGGTGGTTGGACCGTCTCAGTTTCATTGGTAGTGTACAATCTCATGTTGCTTCCGATGGCAACACAGGCTCTGCAGGCCTGTTTGAGCTGCCTCGTAACACTGTCCCTCTGTGCTGCTTGTCAATGCCAATGGGACCGCAGCAGTCTTGGCTCCATAGGCATGCATGACTCTGACCACCAACCCGACGGCGGTCGGACCACCGCTGCGATAGGGGTCAAACGAATGACAAACTCGTTATGAGGCCTTAACGTTTTCTGGTGATTAGCCCCTTCATGCCCACCGAGCAGCTTTTTGAATGATAACATCTCACACAAAATAATGAGACTCACTTTTTTGGTATAGTTTTCACTTTCTTACAAATTTGGTGAAACTGTGTTCAGCTATTTTTTCTATACTGGAGAACAAACCTTTCTATGGTAATGAAAATGAGAAATATACCCTATAATAGAATATATAACAGAAATGGCAGCCATAAAGTAAAATATAAAATGTAATGCAATCATGGTATATGATCTGAAATTATCCCCAATGAGGATTAACGTGAATCAGAAGTTCTCGTAATTCATATATTGATAATGCACACATACAATAGTCTGTCCTAAATTTATAACCCTTGAAAATTGTGATATGCAGTGGATTTTGTTCCAGTGTAAGTTCCATTTTCCACCATAAATATCACAGACCTTGGGATGTGCGATGGGGATGTGCTATGTTATATTCTCCTTATTCTTTTTCTTACTTAATATTGATAAATATGTTTTTGAAATATCAAGATATCATTTTTGTCTTTCAGATTTCTGCTCTTTAGAAGATGTTTTAAATATAAAGGATTTAATCCAATCCAATTTAAAGATGGGAAAGCCATTGGGTAGATGTTGTTTCCATGGATTTTTTCCCCATTTCTCATTTCTCTCAATTATTTACTCTTGAATTATTGTCCCTTTAAGAAAATGTTTGCTCTACTACTAAACTTCAGGATACCTTTTTATAAGCTATGATTTGCCTCATCCCCAAACCTGGAAAAGAGCCTATCTCTGTAGGAAGTATATTTTAGTATCATTAATTAATACTAATTGTAAGCTGTTTTCTAGTAGCAAATTGATTAGAGAATTGTGTCCCTATTCTTAAACAAGATCAAGTTGGGTTTGTTAAAGCTATGTGTGCTTCTGGAAATGCCAGATTTTTCTTGAAAATTATAATTAACGTGAATTTGATCAAATTCCCTTTGCAGCAATATCTGTGGTTGCTGAAAAAGTTCTTCACCGGCCTTATTTGGGACCTTATGTTGAGGGCCTTGACGCAACTTGGTTTAGTCCCCAGGTTTAAGAATAGCGTCTTTATTATATAAGTTCCATATGCTTCCATTTGTGGTAGTAATATTAACTAATCTAACTTCCACATTGAAATATTAAGTACACAAGGATGTCCTTTGTCTCTTCTTCTTTTAATTTTGTCTCCTGAATATTTTATAGCTCTGATCTGGCAAAATATCAAGATTTAGGGTTTCGCTTTGGTTCTGTCTTAGCGAAATGTTCTGGTTATGCAGGCAATGACCTGCTTTACATGAATAACCCTGAGAATACTTAAGAAGCCTTTTATGAGGAAGTTAACAAACTTTCCTATGTGCCTAGATATAAACTCAACTCAGAAAAATAGCAAATTCTTCCTTTTAAATAAATTATTTTAAAGGGTATGTTTAAAGTTATGGTTTAATTGGTGTAGTGAAAAAATGAAACATTTAGGTGTTTGGTTCTCTAGGTCAGTCAGCCACATCTTAAAATGTAATTTACAGTATCTTTTAGGAAAATGTGATTCTTTAATAAACAAATGGTCTCCATTATATCTATCTTTATGAGTTTGGACGAAAAAGATGATTTTACCAATATATTTATATTTTCTTTTAATGTTACATGTTAATGTGCCAAACTCCTTCTTTGAAAATATAGATATTTTATTATCAAAGTTGTTATGGTAAAGTTTAATAACTAGACTACCTCTATAAAAATTTAAATTATCCATGGAAAGTAGATTGGTTGAACTCCATAATTTTTCTTTCATCAGGTTGTTTTCCTATTTGTTTTGTTACAGGATTCACCTTTTTTATGATTCTGCTATTTGTGTGAGGCTGTAAAGATCCTTCATTGGACCATTATTTTCAGATTTTCCCAATATTTCCAAAAACCTATTTCTTAAGCTTCACCTATTTTTATAAATGAGTTGACTAGATCAAATGTTTATTTCTGTTGACAAAATGGCTAATATACTTATTGCTTCACCTGTTTGGTATAATAAATAAATACATATGAATTAAAATGAAAACTTGTTTTTGAAAATGTGGATAGAGAGAGATACTTTCTGGATATGTCGACTCTATAATAATGATGGCTTACGATTTTTTTTCTGACTACGTCAGGGCATACTATGAGTAGGTTCATATCCATTAGGCTATCTTTTTTCTTAATATTTTGGTTTTCCATTTAATTGTATTTTATTAATAGTTTTTAATCACACATTAGTGGTTGTTTTGGTCCTATACTATTTGTTAAACAAGAAAAGAATCATGCCCTTTTTGATATCTTGAAACATTATCTGATGCAATGCTTATCAAACACATTTATCACTAAAATGGAGTTCTTTTGATTTTAATGACCAGCAGAAAAAAACATATAATCATCCACAATTTTGATCAATATTGCCGGGTAAAAATTGTCATGCACATGTTTTAAAGCTAGTCTAAGAGAACATTCTGTGTGGGTAAAGTGATTGAAGAAAGCTGTTGTAGTTTTTTTCTTTTCCATTTTCAGAATTGCAAGTAGGATGGCTGAGCTGTATCTGCAGAGTGGAATGCATTAGAGTTAGTTATATTCCAAAACATTGCGTAACCTGAATATTGTGTCAAAGGAATTGCCATCCCAATAAATCATTGATCTGAACATCTAAGGTAAGGTTGTCACTTTTAGGCATATAAGATTGATTTTTAATGTATTTTGTTATGTAATTCAATTTACTTTACCATAATTTGTACTAAATTATAATTGTTAGCTAGTTTATTCTTTAATTGATAAATTGATTTTCCAATTATTTAAATGTATTTTGAGATGTATTTGTGTATAATTGACTTTTGCATATTTGACTTATTAGTTTATATTTTAGCAGAAGATTGTTGGGTTTGTAGTGAATAGGGTGGGAATGTATTTAAATTATGTATGTTTACATTTTCTTTATTTTAATTATTTCTTCACAAAATAATTCATTAAGTTGTTAAATTAGTTATTTGATATGTGATTTATCTTATGCCTTTAATTAATTGATAAGTATGTAATGTAAATATTAAGTTTGGTAAATGTATTTTATACATATCATTGGCTTTGTATGTATTTGTTATATGTTCCTACAATGTTGGTGTAGTTGTTTTATTAACATTTTTGTTTATGTTTGTGGTTATTTTTAGGTAGTACAGAAGGAAATGTTTTTATTTTAAATATATTTATTTTAGTTTTTTTAATTCTAAAGTTGGTTTTATGGTTCATTTACTACTTATTCACATCAAACTTAATTCATTTATATTGAAATATAATTTGGATTTTAAATATGTTTAAATCTTTTGTATTGCTAGTGATTTCAGTATTTAAAAACAGTAATTGAGAATTTTAATGGTATATGTAACCCTTCCTATGTTCCATGTATTTGATCTTGTTGGAGTAGAGTTAATAAATTTAACATCTTGAAAGTCCAATTCTTTCCCTGATTTTGCTTCTGTTGGAGTGGGAGTAGTAAATCTAACCCTTGCAAAGTCCATCACTTTCTCTACTGTAGCATAGATTGTTGTAGGTATAGTAAATCAAATCCCTCTGAAGTCCAGACTGTCCCTGATTTTGATTTCACAGGAGTGGGAAAAGTAAATGCATCCCTTCCAAAGTCAAACACTTTCCCTAAAGCTATGTAGACTGGAATGGAATTAGCAAATCCTACCCCTTCGAAACCCAGCACTTTCCCTACTGCTGCATGGATTGGAGTTGGAATACTAACTCTAATACCTCCAAAGTTCAAACTTTTCCTGCTTTTGTTTATGCTGGTGGGACAGCTTCATGGTGTACCACTTTAGCTACTTTTCCATATATTGGAGTTACATTATTCATTTTTTCTAATGTTGTTTAGCTTTATTTGTTGTTATTCTTTTATATGTTCTTTTCAATATTTATATTAAGTATTTTTATTTGTAGTTTTTTATATTAATTGCGTTTATTTAATTAATAGTGAGATATGTTTTTGTTAATTTGTGCATTCTATTTTCTTTTGCATGTGTTATTAAAGTTGTTACTGTATTTTTCAATTGTTTAAATGTTTATTTTTTTTTATCTAAAAGAAACACTGCATTCCTGGTGGTTTCTTTAAGCAAACTTCATTTATTTCAGCCAGCTTCATGTAATGCCACATCCCACAACGTGTTTCAACTCTCATCTTCCTCAGGTGGTGATAATCTGCATACCCGCGTTATTTGCTCTTAGCCTTCCATTTATCCACATAGATGCATTCTGGGAATTGTGGTATAACATCTAAGGAGAAATGAAAATATTTCTCCTGGTTACGCCTGCTCTGGGTATGTGTAAGGCTTTGGCGCTGCCCCAGGTTTATGTGATTAAGTAAATCGGGATCAGCATCAAAATCCATGAGTGTTGCATGGAAAAACCCATAGAAACACACATGGAAAGCCTCCCTGGTGCAGAGTAAGGCAACACAGCGACTTGCACTGCTTTGTCTTACTCCACATCTATGAGGCCATTCAAAGACACAAAAAGTGGCTTTCTGTGGCCTCATAGATATGGTTGAAAGGCTTGCAACACCGAAACGCCCAAAAAACTAACGCTCCAGTGGAGCAAGCCTCTCATAAATATGCCCTTACATTTTCTCCAACTGACTAAAGGATACTTTGCAGTGCGCAGGGCTGTAATATGGCCTTTGATGCCTTGAATTGAATCAGTCTGGAACTGGTGCCAATATTTTGTGGCTGTCAGGGAGCCTCTGCGAAATGCATTCCACTTTCCCCCAATTAAATAATTCATGCCCCTGAGAGACCATAGCTTATATAATCTATATTGACATGAAATGTTTATGAACTAATGTATAATAATGCTGTCTAGAAACTGTATTAATATATCTTGCTAAAACATGCACTTGAAATGTGCCCACAGGGAGTGGCCGCCAATATATACGGGGACTAATGAAACTGACTAATAATGTTGAAATGACATGTAATTATATGATTTTACACTAATAATAATAGACTTATGTAAAGGTTTTTCTAATAAATCATTAGGCCTTAGTTAGCATGAGCCGGGGCCTAACTGCCTGACTCTCATATTAAATGTATTTTTCTAACGTGCAGTGTGCTGACTTGCTGAAGGACATGAGCTCTTGTTTTCCTCCAAACTAGAAGCTGAATGTAACTGTAGTAGATCCGTTCTCATGAAATTCGTCTTGCTTATAGAAACATTTTAGCTGAATGCAACACTGTAGACCAGTCGTAGGTACAAGATCGCCTGAACCGGTACAGACAATGGAGCCACTGACCGAAGATGCGCAAAGGACCACAAGACTATGAAATCATACCGGACATTCCATCCGCTAAAGACGTCAATCATAAGGACCAATAAAATACGTGAGAACTGTTATGGGGTGACAAATTCCCCCAATGGTATCCCTTGTCTAACCAGATTTTAGGGGAATGTACAACAAAAAGGGGATAAAAACCTTTGACACCAGGAAGTAAATTAGAACTAGGGAGTAGGAGACTAGGAGAGGGGAGATGCTGATGCGTTTTGCTATGATCCAGGGACTTTGTCACTTTGCTTAGTGGCTTGCTAGTTTTACTAAGAACCATCCTTGCCCTTAGATTGCCCGTTTACACTTTACCTCCTTATGAGGGAAGTGCCCCCTTTTACCGGCGCTGAATCCTTGATGGCGAACCAACTGATGTCCTGAGGACGAAGACCGAATCTGAGTGCCGACCCAATAACTGGAGGGTAACTATATGACAATTAAATTGTGATTGTCTGTTTGCTTTTCCTTTCTAGGTACCAACTGCTTCTTTTGACAGAGACCATAGTTAGATGTTTTCCAAATTGGTGTTTCTAAATTGTTTTGCATGAAGCCCAGCATGGCAATGCTAATTAGAGGTTAGTTGATAGGTGTTCACTAAACTGACGCAAATAGACAAACGACTGAATCTATGCTTTGTTGAATAACCTATGATGATACTTGCTAAAGACAACCTATGCTGACACCGTGTTATATTCTAATGTTTGTGATTCTTGCTTTGATGAAATCTTATCAGAGTTGCCATATCGTGACTATGCTAATGTGTTTCTTGGTTTTGAGACTAATAAACTTACTAGTAGAATTGTAATCAATAGGGAATAAATAACACAAAATTCATACTAAACTGGTGTGGTTATTCATGACTGAAAGGTCATGGTGGTTTCTGAGTCTTATTAAATGTCATTGACTAAGGTGAATTGAATTGTTTTAATAAATATTGATGACATTATTGACGTATTGATTGACATGTTGATTAGTTATCTCGTCCTCAGGTGTCTTCAAACAGGGTCAAAAGATTCATTGGCCTAAAACGAGTCCCAAAGTGAGTAAATTAGTCATAAAGGGACGCGTTAACAGTTCTGGTAGCAGAGCGATGGTTTAGGCCCTTTGGGGCCCTAGGACGGAGGATTATTGTTTTAAATTGTTTTTTCGAGATAATGCAAATTGGAGGTATGATGCGTTTCTAAATTCCCCATGAATTTCCTGGAATCTCGGAGCCTGCCTAAGTGAGTTGGGTATGTTCTCAGCGTTTCTAGTATGTGTGGTGTAGAATTTGCGCTTGCTCAGCTTATGCATATTTCAGGTGTTTTGAGAGGTTTGTGTGGATTTAGGTCAGTTAATGTTGTTTTAGTAGGAGTGGGCGTACTCTGCAGTATGAGAGTAGAGAAGTCGGCGAACTTCATGTGAGTGTGGTGCTTTGAGCTCAAAATTATCCACGTGGTTGGTTGGTGATGTACGGACCCGTCGTGGTCTAAGACTCCGGATAATATTGACAGGTGTAGGAGACACTTGGGTTTATGTTGTAATTTGTGCGGTTTAATAGGTCAATCGGGCGTGGTTGACAAGTCGAGTTTGAGTCAAATTGTGTGAGTGTAACCTTCGATGGAGATTTGGCAAGTTCTAAAGTGCACTAGAATGAACCATTGACAAGTCGAGAGTAGGATTTGCGGGTCGAATTCTGCTTGCGAGTGCAGGAGCTGGGAAGGAGAGAGTAGAGGCCGAGGCTTCAAGTGAAATCTCTGTAAAGTTCTGAAGCGACTGTGTACCCTTCCTGTAGTAAACCAGCAAATTTTAGTTTTTGTTGTTAAAGGTGCTCATAAAATTTTTGCATTCGTTTGGTGTGAATCCAGTGTGAGGAGGACAAGCCGCAAGACTTTGTCAGCTGCAGTGTGTGAGTGTGAGGTCAGTGGTGCCGCGCTGGGATAGGTCAGTTGCCGAGATGGGTTGCGCACGGATTGGCAGCCATCCGTGAGAGGCAATAGGTTGAGAAAGGTGGGTGAAAAGTGTTCTGTGAATTAAAGTCACTTTTTGATTAGCTTCAAAACAAAATGAAAGATGCTAAAATGAAGTTTTTCAAGGCTTTAAAAAGTGCCTGGAAGGGAGATACATATATTGTGAAGGGAAGCCTACACCGCCTGAGGGTACCCCAGCATATATAGTAATGGAAAAAAAGGGAGTCTCACCATGTCTTTGGATGGAGCAGTGGCAAAAATTAACAGAGAAGGAGGGATGTTTAGCGTTTCCGGAGAATGGAATGTTCAATACAAGAATCCTAGAGAACTTGAGATGGATGTTATGTGTGCAAAAGCCGCCTCCGAGACCAGCTCAGTATGAGGCATTAGCAGTCTGGGATTTAATGGCCATACGACAAGGACAGCAAAAATTTGAAAGGAGAATGAAAAGGGCAGAGAAGACTTTAGCTGAGGCTAGATGGGACAATGAGAGCCGAATGTGGAGAAGGGGAATAGATGACGGACTTAAATTGTTTCCGGCAATAACCCAGGAAGATGAGACACAGGGAAAGAAAGCCACTTGTAAGACAGACAAGGGCTCTAGCAAGACAAAGGAAACTCAGAGGTCTTGGGTGGATGAAGATGATTCAGATGATGAGGAGTTTCTTAATCAGTTGCTACATGACTGCCCGCCACCTTATGCTATAAATGACAATGCTCCGAGCACTAGTGCGGGTCCTGAGGGTTTGACACAAAGTAAGGGAATTACAAGTACAGTGCAGACAAGCGATACAGTTTTGATACAGAATGGTGTCAGTGTACCCACTGTACCAGACATGCAGACACAGTTACAACCTCCGCCACAGATACAGAGGATTTATCCAGATGTCTCAGTACTAGAGACAAATACGAGTCTGATGGTGCCGCCTGATCCAATATATATACGAGATCAAAGCTAGTACAGATTGAGCCAACTCCGCTATTGCTGCCCCAGCTGCAGCAACAACTGATTCCAGGTTACAATCCAGTGGCAGGACCTCAGTCAGTACCTGCACCCGCCACAGTGAGTCTGTCAGAGTCACCAGATCCTCGGGGTCTGTACACGTTCCCAACACTTGCACCACAAGACAGCTCCAATACTCTGATTAGATTTATCACAGAGTCTAAGAGAGTCCAAGTGGGGAAAAGGGGATTAGGACGGGAACAGCTGGGAAGGAGACCTGTAGGAAGCAAAAGGTTAAACACAACATCAAAATTACATCTCATGCATTCAGTACCATGCTACAACTCTAAGCTTCGTCTTTTTTCCGAAAAACATGAACAACCCTAGAATAGTCCTAAAACTGACTAGGCTTTAGATGACCGAATACCTGAGGAGGAAACAGGAAAAGTTAAATAGGACTTTCAGATTCGAATACTTTCTTTAGCATGAGAATCAGGAAACACTCTGAGCAATTTCTAAACAACCATATGAATCTCCTTTTAAGAATACATATCAGTAACACACAGCATTACATCTAGAACTCTGGTATTGTTGTGTTCTTCTCAGAAAAAACATTGGGAAGTGAATTGCGCACATTGCAGATTTTTATATGAGTATTAAACACCATAAAGGAATGTGCACCATGAAATCACACAACGTAGATTCAAAGAATAAATCAGGCAACGTGTCAACTTGAAATGCTACCAAGAAAATGTCTTAGAATAGTAGCGCACAGTAATTTACATTATTTATACACGAGGAAAGAATTGCGCATCTTGCCGATTCAAATGCCATCATACAAATGCCAAGAAAAGGTAGCGCACAATGAACAACATGAAAAGCACTCAGGGAAAGAATCGTGCGTCTTGTCGATTCAAATGCCACCATGCAAATGCCAAGAAATGGTAGCGCACAATGAATAACATGAAAAAACACTCAAGGAAAGAATCGCGTGTGTTGCTGATTCGAATGCCACCATGTAAATGCCAGAAAATGGTAGCGCACAATGAACAGCATGAATTACACACGAGAAGTGAATTGCGCATTTCACCGATTCGAATGCCACCATGTAAATGTCAAGAAAAGGTAGCGCGCAATGAACAACAAAGTTAAATGCTCATGAAACGAGTTGCACGTCTTGCCAACTCGTAAAACATCATGTAAATGTCAAGAAATATCAGCGCGCAATGAACAACAATGTAATAACTAAGTCAAATCTTTATGGAGTAAATTGCGCGTCCTCCCTATTTGCAAACCACCATACAAATGTCAAAAAATGGCAGCGCACAAGTAATCTGTTATTCATTTAAGAATTAAAGTCAAGAATATGAAAATTCTCAATTACGGTGTTGTAAAATGTCCAAACACCATCTTACCGCCTGGAAACAGTGATCACCAATGAGAGAGAGTGCAGAAGACTGGAAAATCCAAATAGGCCTCCGGGACAGGAGCTCAGGAAAAAGCTGCTGCTCTGCACCGGGACCTCTGAATAGTGAGCACTGGAAGTTGGGCTGACTCTCTTTTATAGAGTCTTGGCCCAGCCTAGAACCACGCCCAGGCATGTTGCAGGGAAAGTCTCTAGAAGGCCCTGGAAAGGGACCACACCCTAACACCCTCTGAATGTCTGCAGCAATACATTGCAAATGTACAGTATTTATAAGCACCTTAAAAATGAATCTTTTGTATGAAATTATGCAATGCAAAAGGTTAAACAATAACATATCATCACAATGCATAAATTACATTATCTTGCGAGTGTTGGGTTTTTGCATTCTAGATGCCGGTAGAGCGCGCACTTTCCTGGTGTTGACAGAGTCAAGCTTTAGGAGTTACTGCTCCACGGGGTTTGGGACCAGGTCAGACACCAGCTGCCATATCATTGCCAATTACTGTTGGTCCGCCAGTACCGCTGTATGCGCAGGGTAAGCCTGACGTGTGTGATCAGGGAGTGAGAGCCCTAGAGGTAATAAGAGGAGGGTTCATGGGAACTCCCCAGCCAATGACATCAAGGGAACAAGCAGCAGAAGGACTCAGGTCTTTGTTAGACCTTAGTCCAATTGGGGTTCCTTTAGAGGCAATGAGACAAGCAGGGCTAAGTGTGCTAGCCCCGCAGACACTGAGTACAAATACGTCGCAGTCACCATTGATGCAGTCAGGGAACATTTCAGTGCAAGGCTTTTCCGTGCAACAGTTGAATGAGTGGTTGGAGAGGACTAACGCTTCACAAACTACTGCAGTAACCGCAGAGAAATCAGAAAGAGATGAACACCTGAATTTTGTGAGACTGGGTGTAAAAGCTGCAGAACTGGTAGAAGGAACAATGGGGGTGAACAGATTAGAGTCATACACAGAGGCAGAATTGAGGTATCTGTGCCCCAAAATCACTAAAGAAGTGAGTAAGGTGCATCAGAGGTTGGCAAACCTGGTGGATAAATACAACATTGATATTGAGAATACTAAACATTTGAAAAGAAGTTACAGATTAGACTTCGATTCTAAAGATTTTGATCACATGAGGTCTACCGGAATGAAAGCGCATCTTAAAGAAATACTGCAAAGTGCGCAGATCTGGGGTGCCTTAGAGAAATGGGAATGCAGATGGTCAAAGAAAAGGGATAAAGAGAAAGGCGATGATCTGGAACCAAAGCAGACTAAAACCACACCGGACACGGGTACAGTAAAAATGTTACCAATGAGAGAGACAGACGGAGGGGTTCTAGTCCATGTACCGTGGTCTAGGGGAGACATCCTGTCATTTGCAAATGATTATCCCAGGTTGAGGGAGAACCCAATAGAATGGTACCAACAGACGGACAGGTTTGTGAAAGTGGCGAAATGTCTCTGGGAAGACTTGAATACCCTGTTTGAGATTATAGTTCCACCTGACTTATGGCTTGAGTGCAAGAGAGGTGTGGACTGGCCGACACAGGAACCGGCAAGGGATAAGGTTACTGGAGCACCATCTGAGGAGGTAATGAAGTATTATCATAAAGTGAATGAATTTTTTAAGCAGAAAGTGTCACCGAAAGTGACAGATTGGCAGAAAATCGATCGAACCTCACAGGAGGCTAAAGAGTTGATTCATGCTTACTATGAGAGATTGTTGAAGGCATTCAAACAAGCACTGAGACTATTGAGCCGAAAGACATGAATCATCTTGTGTTCAGGTTTGTTGAAGGGCTGAGACCAGAGATTAGCCAGATGATTAAGAATCATTTGATCTGTTGGCAAGCAAATCCGATTGATGAGGTGTTGCAGTTTGCGAAATACTGTAGTGACTAGATTGAGTTGAAGCAGAGAAAGTTGAAAGAGAAGGTGATGGTGATGCAGATTAAGGCAGCGCAAGCAGGGATACAGGGAAATGGAGTACAGGAGGTGATACAGCAGCAACCGCAAGGGAATGGCATGTTTTGAGGCACAACCGAGAGGTCGAGGTCGAGGTTTTGTGAACCGCGGTCCATACTTGAATACTGTTGTGGTTCAAAATGATGTGCAGGGAATGAAAAAGGTGTCACCATGTCACGCATGCGGGGGCGTGGGGCATTGGAAGCGGGAATGCCCAAATGTGGTGCAGGATGGTGTTGTTCAACAAAGCAATGATGTCGGTACCTTTCAAAATGTGAGGGGTCCAAAAATGAGGGGTCAAAATCAGAACTTCCAGAATAACATGGTACAGATGCAGGGGTTACAGCCCATGCAGCAAATACAAATGCCGCGTGTTCAACCAGCACAAATGCAGCAAGTACAACAGCAGGTTCCCATGGTACCTAGACAGCAAATGCAATTACCATGAGCTCCAATGGGACAGCAACAGGTGATGCTTCCTCAACAGGTCACAGGCCAAACGATGAGTCAAAATAACACAGTACAACAGTTCCGATTGCGTGGAGAGGATGGAATAAATGATGAATGGTTGGATGATTGTTCAGACAGTGAGGAGTGTAGGCTTGCAGCGTCCCTAGAGGTAGATCAGAGGAGGACCTATGTAGAGGGGAAGGTAATGGGTCATAAGGTTTCGTTCCTAGTTGACACAGGAGCTCCACGCTCTACAGTTAGAAGTGCAGAGGTTCCGAAATTACCACTTTCAGGACGTACCATAAGAGTGGTAGGAGTAGCGAATCAGTTTTTGACAAATCCAATTACAGACCCGGTCGAAGTTGAAATTGGCAACTTCCAGGGTCTGCACAAATTTGTAGTCTATGATTCTAGTCCAGTATCCCTACTGGGAAGAGACTTGCTGTGCAAAACAATGTGTTATATTACCTGTTCCAATGAAGGATTGAAGTGCAGGCAAACAGTGAGGATGAAGAGGACGATGGGCACTTTTCAGAGTCAGAGACAGAGACTGAAAATGAAGATTACCCTCTGATAACATTATTCCCGATACTTACAGCACTTGACTTGCCACCCGAGTTGCAGGGGACAGTAACAGAGAAAGTGTGGGAACTGACAGGAAAAGAAGTGGGACTGATTAAAGGAGTAGAACCGGTCAAAGTACAGGTTAAGCCGAATGCAGTGTTTCCACAGGTACCGCAGTACCACATGACGCAAGATGTCCTCATTCAGGTAGCACAGATAATTGCGGACTTTGTGAAGCAAGGGGTCCTGAAAGAAGTGATGAGCAGCCCGTGTAATTCACCAATAACGGGTCTGGAAAAGCCTTGTGGGAAGGTTCGAATTGTGCAAGACTTGAGGGAAATAAACAAGATTGTGGTAAAATGCTGCCCCATAGTGCCAAATCCAGCAGTAATCATGTTCCAGGTTCCATGTGATGCAGAGTGGTTCACAGTTGTGGACCTGTCTCAAGCATTCTTTTCGGTGCCTCTTCATGAGGACAGCCAATATCTCTTCAGTTTCAAATTCCTGGATAAGGTGTACAATTGGTGTAGAATTCCTCAAAGGTTTTCTGAGTCACCTAGCATCTTTAATCAGATATTGAAAAAGGATTTGGAGTCGGTAGAACTGTCTTTCAGTTCGACTTTGGTACAACACATTGATGATTTGTTAATTGCATCCAGAACTAAAGACGACTGCAGGTATGGCACAATTGCCTTACTGAACCATTTGGGAAAGAACGGACATAAAGTGTCCCCAAAGAAGCTGCAATACTGTCAGAGAGAAGTGAAGTACTTAGGTCACCTGACTGAGAAACGGTCGAGGAATATATCTAGGGAAAGAGCCATACTGCAGATGAATCCCCCGACAACCAAGAGAGATGTCAGAATGTTTCTGGGAATGGTGGGCTACTGTCATCAGTGGATTCCCAATTTCTCGATTATCTCTAAACCATTGATAAAATTGACAGGCAAGGAAGTTCTGGATGACCCGGGTAACATAATCTTGTCCGAGAAAGAGAGGAAAGCATTAATGGAGTTGAGAGAGTGCATGTGCAGGCACCAGCTTTAGGTATGCCTGATTACACGAAGCCTTTTCTACTGTTTTGTCATGAACGTGATGCAGGTTCTTTCTCTGTTTTAACACAGGTCCATGGAGGTGAAAACCACCCAGTAGCATATTTTTCAGCTACTTTGGACCCATTCGCAGCAGCCTTACCGGCTTGTTTGCGTGCAGTTGCAGCAGTTGGTCAAAGCCTCACACAGTGTGAAGGCATAGTGATGGGACATCCTTTAACAGTAATGGTTCCTCATTCAGTTGAAATTCTATTAACCCGAACCAAAACACAGCATATGACAAATGCTAGGCTGACTAGATACGAGACCATTATACTGGGGTCTCCGAATGTTTCCCTCAAAAGATGTACTGTATTGAACCCGGCAACTCTACTTCCTATTGAAAATGCAGACATTAGTGATGCTGAGGAAGTAGAACATGATTGTCTTGAGGTAACAGAACTATGCACCAAACCAAGACCTGACATCAAAGACACTCAGTTAGAAGAAAATTATTACATTATGTTTGTTGATGGTTCATGCTTGAGAGACTCAGTGGGAGTACTAAGAGCTGGGTATGCCGGGTGTACAATCACCGGTATTTTAGCATTGAACTGTATATCGTTCCGAGATCAGTGGGAATTGTTACCTGAAATTGAAAATTAAACATGTTTGAATTTTGCATTGAGGGTTGTTGACACATTAGATGAGCTAAAATTACTGCAGGGACGTGCTGGCAAAGAAGAAAAACGCTCCTGGCAGAGAATGCACTGTGTACAAAGAGCTGATGACTTATGGGTCTTAGAGGAGGGGAAAATGGTTTTGCCAAACAGTCTTCTTTAACAGTTTGCAAGGTTCTATCATGGCCAAGCTCATATAGGGAGAGACGCAATGATCAGGTTGTTCAAAATCGATTGGTTCAATCCAAAATTCAGAGAAGCTGCAGAGGTTATCTGTCACAGGTGCATCATCTGTCAACAGATGAATGCAGGAAAAGGGAAGGTGGTAAATATGAGCCATGTTGGGAGAGCTGGCGGTCCATTCAGCAGGATGCAGATGGAGTTCATTGAGATGCCTATGTGTGGAGGACTGAGATATGTATTGGTGATTGTGTGCGTTTTCAGTCATTGGATTGAAGCTTACCCTACACGTAGGAATGACAGTCTCACAGTAGCAAAGTTGCTTCTTAGGGAGTTAATACCACGTTTTAAATTCCCGATCTCTTTAGAATCAGATAGGGGCAGACACTTTGAAAATGAGGTGATGAAGCTCTTGTGTGCCGCATTGAACATTGAGCAGAAGCTGCATTGTAGCTATCGCCCTGAAGCATCAGGACTAGTGGAACAGATGAATGGTACCTTGAAGTCGAGAATGGCAAAAATGTGCGCAGCTACCAATCTGAAGTGGCCAGATGCATTGCCCTTAGTACTGATGTCAATGAGATACACACCTGACAAGAAAACGGGACTATCCCCCCATGAAATTCTGATGGGTTGAGCTATGCGATTGCCTGCAGTACCTGCGAATGCTCTTGTAAATATCATGGATGATATGGTGTTGGACTACTGCAAGGGTGTGGCTGATGTGGTCCGCTCTTTCTCTCACCAGGTGGAGGCTAACACGTTGCCACTGATCAGTGGTCCAGCTCACACACTGAAACTCGGTGACTGGGTTGTTGTCAAGAAATACTTGAGGAAGTCGTGTTTGGAGCCGCGCTGGAAGGGGCCATATCAAGTAATACTGACAACCACTACTGATATGAAATGTGCAGGTGTTCCAAATTGGATACATGCCAGTCACACAAAGAGGGTGACGTGTCCAACTGATGAGGAACTTGAAGTATCCAAAACAACAGCTGCAGAAAAGGAAGTCTCATGGCTGGAGAATATTCAAAGGGGAACTGAGACTGAAGGAGAGCCCACTGAGGACGGTTCAATCACTCAAAGTGAGTTCCAGAGGGGTGACAGTGAGCCTATCTCAGCTGAGGTAACAGGGGAACCGACGCAAAGAGAGGTTCTCCCAGAAGCAGACAGATTCGGGTTTGAAGTTGAGCCTGTGACAGACCCTGAAGGCGAGGGGGAAGAAGCATAGGGAGGTCAAAGTGAACTGACTCCTCCTGAGCCGGTTGCAGGTCCATCAAGAAAAAACACCATAGTACAAGAGGAGGGCGCTGTTCAAAAGCCAAGCAAGAAGAAAACACATAAAGGATATAACTGGCCGAAGCCACAAGCTGCAATAGAGAAAGTGATCCCTGGAGACACAATTGAGGAAGAAGTTGATACAACCAGAAAAGGGGATCTTAGTGAAGGAGAGCTACAGAGTGAACTCAGACTGAAAAGAAAAAGAGTCGCAAACAGAAGGTACACAGGTCCTGAATGGGCATATGCAACAACAGCTGAATGGCAATAAGAATTCTTGGCGTTCTGTTTTGATCGAGAGGTACCAGTTCAATACCACAGCACCTGAATTCAACTCTAGAAAAAGACAGTGTTAAAATATTGAAATTAAAATTGAAAGCTGAAAAGCTGAGAAAAGAGACTAATAAATTACGGGATGTGACACTGATAACCTGAATTGACTTTGAAAACCGATTATGAGAAGCTGCTAAACCTGATTTGACAAAGGGTCCTGGAGTGAGTGAAACACTGTAAATACTTGCAGAGAAAGAGACTTTTGCACAAAAAGAAAAAAAAAAGAAAAAAAAAAAAGAGCTTTGAATCGTCCTTAAGTTGATTGTTTGCTTTATATTATTCTGCTATCTGATTCTCTACAGATCATGAGTTACACTAAGAGTAAGAGAAAAAAGAGTAGGATGTGTGGTTGGTTGAGTGTTATTCTAGGTATTGTGTGTGCAATAATAATTATAGGTGTGATTGTAGGAATGCCTTGGATAGATAAGAAAGTGACTAACAATGCTTCAAAACCTGTCACTGCTACGCTAACACCGTGGGAGAAGTTTGAGCAGGATGCGAAATACTTGCATGAGACAACTAATTCAAAAGGGGAACTATCTACTAATGTCTTCTATCGCTTGTTGAATGAGTATGTTGACACAATGGATGCAAAGAATTGCTATTTGTGCACAAAGATTCCTTCGTCAGTGCAGAAAGGGGTTACTTACCATAGCTTGCCGCTAACTTACGGGATAAGCTGTAGCTTGCTACTAACAAGATTCTATAATCAAGAGCATGTGCAATATTTCTATTCTAACTTGGGTGTAGTGTTTTCTTTTGTGCCTGTGATTGAGTTTCTAAACAAATTAGCTAAAGAACACAGAATAAAATTAGTTAGGGGTTTCTTTGAGCCAACACTAACATTTGGGACATCTTATGCGCACCACAATAATTTAACCTGTTTGCTAACTCCTGTAGAGAAGAGCTTCTTAGATCACACTGATGATAGACGAAAGGCATTAAAGGAAAGGTTAGAAAAGGGATTAGAAAAACACATGCATGCAAATGATTATGCTTACACTGCAATAAAGCCACAAGGCAAGTTAGCTATAGATGCATTACATGTAGCTAGGCTTTGTATATATTAGCCAAAATCTGAGCATGACACTTTATTTGTGAGAACGAGTGAGTGCAGGCATGTGTTTTTGTTTCAGAGTAAATGGACATTCATGTTAAATGGACAGGATCAAGCGATCCCTGGGATCTATTATATATGTGGACTTAGGGGGTCATTCCGACCCCGGCGGGCGGCAGGCGCCGCCCGCCGGGCGGAGACCGCCAGAAGACCACACCGCGGTCAAATGACCGCGGCGGTCATTCTGACTTTCCTGCTGGGCGGGCGGGCGACCGCCGAAAGGCCGCCCGCCCGCCCAGCGGGAAAGCCCCAGCAACGATGAAGCCGGCTCCGAATGGAGCCGGCGGAGTTGCTGGTGTGCGACGGGTGCAGTGGCACCCGTTGCGATTTTCAGTGTCTGCTAGGCAGACACTGAAAATCATTATGGGGCCCTGTTAGGGGGCCCCTGCACTGCCCATGCCTGTGGCATGGGCAGTGCAGGGGCCCCCAAGGGCCCCACGACACCCGTTCCCGCCATCCTGTTCCTGGCGGTTTTTACCGCCAGGACCAGGATGGCGGGAAGGGGGTCGGAATCCCCATGGCGGTGCTGCGAGCAGCGCCGCCATGGAGGATTCTTTGGGGCAGGGGTAAACCGGCGGGAAACCGCCGGTTGCCCTTTTCTGACCGCGGCTTTACCTCCGCGGTCAGAATTGCCCATGAAGCACCGCCAGCCTGTTGGCGGTGCTTCCGCAGCACTCTGCCCTGGCGGTTTTCAACCGCCAGGGTCAGAATGACCGCCTTAATGCTTATTACCGTCTTCCAAAGGGATGGTATGGGACATGTTATTTGGGAATAGTTTTCCCAAAGATTTACCAGATTGATGACTTAAAACAAATTCCTAAAATGTCTGAATTACAACATACAGGTCAAAAGAGAGAGACTGCGGCTGCTGTCGTTGGTGACATATTTGGAGCCATAATTCCTTCAGTAGGGGTTATCTTAAACTCCATAAAGATTCGAAAGTTGTCTACTATTGTGGATAACATGCTGACAAACTTCATAGGGGCTATACTCCTGATGGATACTGAACTTGCTGCGGAGAGGGCTATGACTCTTCAAAACCGGCTTGATTTAGACATTCTTTTAGCGAAGAGCGGCGGATTCTGTAAGATGCTTAACGAGCGCCATTGCTGTGCGTTCATTCCTGACAATAGCAAAAAGATTAGAGGTATGCTTACTAACCTAACAAAAGATAGTGCAGATGTGAAGGAGCTGAAGGAACCTGGCGTTTGGGAGAAGGTGGGGAAAGGAATTACCAGAGTAGGGAATTGGTTTAGTAATATTTGGAATGGGGTTCTTGCAAAAATATTAGGGGGTCTATTGATTGTTCTGATTTGTCTATTGGAATTATGGGGATGATGCAAAATTAATGAAAGAATTACAAGAAATTTGACAGAATGAAATAAAAGAAACGAAGAAAATGAAAGAGAGAAAATGTTTAATGAAATTTGGGAAAGCTCACACAAAGGACATGATGTTGAAATGCGCATTATGCGCAAAGTGAAAGGTTAAGGGAAAGGTTCATGTGATGACAAGTGTCATCAGAGGAGGGACTGAGAGAGTGTAGTTTATATAATCTATATTGACATGAAATGTTTATGAACTAATGTATAATAATGCTGTCTAGAAACTGTATTAATATATCTTGCTAAAAAATGCGCTTGAAATGTGCCCACGGGGAGTGGCCGTCAATATGTACTGGGACTAATGAAACTGACTAATAATGTTGAAACTACATGTAATGATATGATTTTACACTAATAATAATAGACTTATGTAAATGTTTTGCTAATAAATCATTAGGCCTTAGTTAGCATGAGTCGGGGCCTAGCTGCCTGACTCTCATATTAAATGTATTTTTCTAACGTGCAGTGTGCTGACTTGCTGAAGGACATGAGCTCTTGTTTTCCTCCAAACTAGAAGCTGAATGTAACTGTAGTAGATCCGTTCTCATGAAATTCATCTCGCTTATAGAAACATTTTAGCTGAATGCAACACTGTAGACCAGTCGTAGGTACAAGATCGCCTGAACCGGTACAGACAATGGAGCCACTGACCGAAGATGCGCAAAGGACTAAAAGACTATGAAATCATACCGGACATTCCATCCGCTAAAGACGTCAATCATAAGGACCAATAAAATATGTGAGAACTGTTATGGGGTGACAAATTCGATGACCTAATATGAAGTTAATTGGTTAAAGATAGTGGGGTGCAACTCCTTGTCCAACCAGATTTTAGGGGAATGTGCAACGAAAAGGGGATAAAAACCCTTGACACCAGGAAGTAAATTAGAACTAGGGAGTAGGAGGCTAGGGGAGGGGAGATGCTGATGCATTTTGCTATGATCCAGAGACTTTGTCACTTTGCTTAGCGACTTGCTGATTTTACTTAGAACCATCTTTGCCCTTAGATTGCCCGTTTACACTTTACCTCCTAATGAGGGAAGTGCCCCCTTTTACTGGAGCTGAATCCTTGATGGCGAACTAACTGATGTCCTGAGGACGAAGACCGAACCTGAGTGCTGACCCAATAACTGGAGGGTAACTATATGACAATGAAATTGTGATTGTCTGTTTGCTTTTCCTTTCTAGGTACCAACTGCTTCTTTTGCCAGAGACCATAGTTAGATGTTTTCCAAATTGGTGTTTCTAAATTTTTTTGCATGAAGCCCAACATGCCAATGCTAATTAGAGGTTAGTTGAGAGGGGTTCACTAAACTGACGCAAATAGACAAACGACTGAATCTATGCTTTGTTGAATAACCTATGATGATACTTACTAAAGACAACCTATGATGACGCTGTGTTATATTCTAATGTTTGTGATTCTTGCTTTGATGCAATCTTATCAGAGTTGCCATGTCCTGACTATGCTAATGTGTTTCTTGGTTTTGAGACTAATAAACTTACTAGTTGAATTGTAATCAATAGGGAATAAATATCACAAAATTCATACTAAACTGGTGTGGTTATTCATGACTGAAAGGTCATGGTGGTTTCTGAGTCTTATTAAATGTCATTGACTAAGGTGAATTCCATTGTTTTAACAAATATTGATGACATTATTGATGTATTGATTGACATGTTGATTAGGTATCTCGTCCTCAGGTGTCTTCAAACAAGGTCAGAAGATTCATTGGCCTAAAACGAGTCCCAAAGTGAGTAAATTTGTCATAAAGGGATGCGTTAACACCCCTATCCCTCCCATATTTTGCACAGATTTGCAGGTCAAGATTTATACATTGCTGGGCACACAAGAGTATCAGCCCCTCAACTACTTTGAAAATGATAAATCACTATGGCACATTTGCTACAAATCCTTACACATCCCGCGTGGATGAAATCAGTGAATCTGAAAAGAAAACTCATGTTTGTAAAAGTCACCTTTTTTATGTCTTGGCCACTTTCATCCTGCGTCTTCGTATGGACACAGGTCCAAATGGTATATTTTAGAAATTCTTTAAAAATAGCCAAAGCTGGCCCCTGTAAAAACTAGTCTTTGTTCTGGCAGATAGCTGACGACTACAAGGAGTTAACTTCAGACATAAGCGCCGAGGATTCATTCAGCCATGGAATTTCAGAGCAGGTCTCCTTTCTCAGGGAACAAATGCATTGTGTTTATCGCTAGAGGCACTTTTCAAATGGTCTGGAGACCTGCTGTGGAGGACCGGTTTGCATAAATGGAGAGGATGAAGGTACAAATAGCCTTTAATATCTTAAATGAGACCGTGCATCACTGTGCGACGTGCTGAACAGCCCGCTGAGAGCCTGAGTTCCAACATGCAGTTATCTTCCTTCTAAATGGTGAATGCTATTAAAACTTTGAGGCGGCACAGTTCACGTGTTTTAAAAGTGATGTAAAATCCCAAGATAATATATGAACGGAATCATCATTTATGTTTCCTGTTGGATCTTGGTTACGTGTCTCCAATAATAACACACCATACATCAGGCTCCGGCTGGGTGTCATCCTGTGAGGCTTTTCGGCAGACTGTGTTTTGAAAAGCATTAAAATGTGTTTTTTTCATTGGTCGTTTTACCTGACTGTCAGCAAGTGAAAATTCTAAAGTTTATTATAGTTTGCGACTTTAGATTAAAGTTTCCGCTTAGGATGTTGGTTTGAGCTGCAAACTATTCAGTTCTTGGTGAAAAATACTACTGTTATGCTAAACGTTTTAGGACTTGGGCAGTATTGAAGAGAGTCAGAATGTGTTGGATGTGATAAATATCACCCATTTATACATTTTTTGTCAATAACATGCTGATTTTGATGTTTACTATTTTCAACCCGACATATATTGCCAAGTATTGCCAAGTTTTACCCGCTGTTATTAATCTCAAAACTCTTAATTCCTTATTACAAGTGGCTTGTTGTATCTACAGACCACCTGGATCACGCAAGAACTTTACTGACACCTTCCAAGACTTTGTTGCACCACTGGTACTTGATGCTAGCAATTACATCCTCCTTGGAGACTTGAACTTCCACCTTGAAAACCACTCCAACCCCAACTCAAAAGCACTCATTAAAGACCTTGTTAGCCTCACTGAATAAGTAAAGGAACCTACTTACATCGTCCAACACCTCCTGAACTCTATTTTCACCTCCTTTGACAACATCCAAATCAGAGAGCCAACACCAGTCTCCTGGAAAGACCACTACCTTGTTGTGGATCCATTTTAGTTTCCTCGAGTACAGGAGTTTAGCTTAGCCTCGGCTTGCAGGCCTGTGTCCTTTTCACCTACATAATCATGCTCTGTTTTATTATTCATCTTTTATTCCTTTTAACAGTACTTGCAGTTCCTGCATTTTATACATTTTTTTTTGTTATAATCATTTGCCATTCCTTGAAAGAGTCATTATCAGTAAAGTACATATTGAATTGTCATCATGTCCCACTGCTTCACAGAATATGAACATGTCAGGCATTTTTGTTTTATTATTGAAGATCCAAGTTTGTGCGCACAACCTAACACTTGAGCACATACCCACATCAGGATGGCGGCACTAAGAATAACATGGGCCTTATATAAACACTCTGTGAGACCAAGGTCATTAGAGGGGTTCCACCCAGGATCTTCTATCTACACTGCCCGTCATTTTGCAGCAAACCTCAGCCTTTGCGTCTCTACATCACTTGATTTATGGACTGGAGACCGACCTTGTTCCAAGGTAACATTGTGGGGGGTTGGTGCTTCTCATGGACATGGTTTAGGCAGATTAGGTTTATCACACCTTGTTCTCTTTAGGGTAGACAATACACTTTCAGCTAGGAGCAGGAGCGGCCCATCCTTTAGGGCAGAGGGGCCACATCCCCCCACCTTTTGCCCCTCATGAAGAGTGGCTGTCAGGCTGAACAAAAGTCAGCCTGACAGACACTCTTCATGTTCAGGCCAGGCAGCCAGGAGCAGACATGCGCGATTTGCACAGACTCCTGGCTGCCTGAGCTGAACTTTGCTGAGCTGAAGAGGTCACAGCTCCTGTAGGCATGACCTCCTCGGCTCAGCAAAGGTGCCTCGAGGCCCTCCCCCAGGTGACGAGGGAAGCATCACCCATTGACTTCGAACTGGGTGCTTCAGGTTTAAGCCCTGAAGGGCCCAGGACGAGTGTCAATCATTGACACCTTGTCACAGAGTGTGGTGGGGTCAGCAGTCTCACTGACCCCATCTCACTCTGTGACGAAGTTGGGACTGCTGCCTTCCATCACTGGCTGACCTAAGGTCAGCTAGTAAGGAAAGACAGCAGTTCCAACCCTCCTGGGACCTCCAAGGCTGACGGTAAGTGTATGTGTGTGATCTTTTTAAATGAATGTTTGGTGCATGCATGCATGTTTGTATGTTGATGAGTGTTGTTAATGGATGTGCGTGGTTGCATGCATGTGTGTGTGTGAAAGTGTGAGTGTGCTTCCCGCCCACCCCCCTCCCTCCTAAAACTGCCGGCCGCCACTTGTTAGGAGTTTGTGTATTCATGTTTATTGCAAAATGTTAGGATTGTTCATATTCACAGTGCTTATTTTCACAAGCATGAATTTGTCTCTTGTCATTATCCTAATCATTGCAGCTCACGCATATTATCATAGATTGCAGTCTTTTCAGTACAAATTTTGAAAATTCTCCTGCATATTCTTTCTTTCCTCTGTGTGTGTGTAAGAGACTAATTTCTAAAGAGGGAAAACGGGTAAGGGTACTGTGAATCCCTGAGAGGATGCACTAGGGTGCCAGAAATCACGGTATCAGCAAAACCGCGCTATGTGGATTGCGATGTTATCAGCCTCCGATAGCGCATTGTTTCTCCAGCCGTGTACGTCGATCTTCCAGCCGCCCCTGCAAGTGGAATGTCGATTTCAGCGTCATTTCTTCAGTCGCGTCTCAGAGGTTGCGCAACAAATTTCCCCGCACGGCGGTCTGTGCATGGATTTTAAATCTTGGTCTGCCAGCTTCACCTGTCAAGTCCCCAGGAACCGGATAGAGAACCACTTGGCAGGACAGGAGTCTCAGCAGGGAGTCCAGGTGCTGGCAGAGGAAGTCTTTGATGGTCCTGAGACTTCAACAGGAGGCAAGCTCAGGACAAGCCCTTGGAGAGTTCTTCAAAAGCAGGAATGCACAACAAAGTCCAGTCTTTGTCCCCTTTCACCAGGCAGAAGCAGCAACTGCAGGATAGCGCCACAAAGCACAGTCACAGGCAGGGCAGCACTTCTCCTCAGCTCTTCAGCTCTTCTCTAGGCAGAGGTTCCTCTTGATTTCCAGAAGTGATCTAAATACTGTGGTTTTGGGTGCCCTTCTTATACCCATTTTAGACTTTGAAGTAGGCTTAGATGACGGGTTAGGAGATTCCAAGGGGAACACCATTAAGCACAGAATGTTGTGGGGGAAGGTAGCTGATCTTGAGCATAGACTACCAGATGCTCATGTAGTACATACATTGTCTAGGGAACACTCCGGCTGATGAAGCCACCAAATCCTCAGTAGCTGTGGCTTCTGTTGCTACACTGACTCATACTCATATGAGGTTGGATAATGAGACGCTGGCTGCCGTAAAAGCTTCAGCTGACTGCCATCTTTTGCCAAAAGCATACCTTGCAAAATACACATGCAGTGTTAGGGCTCAGAATGTTGCATTTGCAACCATTCCCGGGGTAGGAGATTGTGTAATCCCCAACCAAGATCAGATCTTATCAACACAGTGAATGAGGGTGTAGCTTCTGCTCATGTAGGGGTGGCAGCCACTATTTCACTTTTACAGAAATGCTTTTTAGGGGCCAGGTCTAAACAAGCAGACCAAGCAATATGTCCTTTGTTGTGACATTTGCCAACAAATAACAGGTTCCAAAATTAAGCACCCTCCACAGACATCCCTCTTAGTTTCAAACAGATCACTATAGGTGTGCCTCTCAGGCTTCTCCAATGAGTAGCTTGTGAGCTACTGGTCACTCTCCAGCTGCCTATAAGTGGCTCTCCTGAGTGTAGCCCAGCTCATTCAATTAGAAGCTTTTGCTTTGTTGAATTCATATAATACTAAAACTGAGATTGTGCATTCAAGATGAAAATGTGTCCATTTTCAGAACTCATAAGCTAATATTTTAATTAAAATGTCTGAATTTACAAAATATATGTCAAGCTGAGATTTAATCATGTGGCATTGGGGAGACATTTTACATATGCTATTAACTTAGTACCAGAGGTATGGCAGCTATGGTTGTTATGTATTACCCCTGTACAGGCATTTCATATGGGCAAAGCCTTTATTACATCACTGCTGGCAATCATGCCTGATGCACTAAGATGATCGCTATTACCTTAGTACCAGAGGTATGGCAGCTATGGTTGTTATGTATTACCCGTGTACAGGCATTTCATATGGACAAAGCCTTTATTACATCACTGTTGGCAATCATGCCTGATGCACTAAGATGATCGCTGGTAGTACCGGGCACTAATGTAATCTTGTCTGATGTGGACTGTATTACAACACTAATAACATTAATAGCTCTCAATGACTTTCACTAAACATAAGTAGCTCTCAATACAGAAAAGGTTGGAAACCCCTGGTTTATCTGGACCATTATGCTCCCTTACAGCCTGATAGTGCATACAAATACATCTTAGTTGCTGTTGATTCCTAATCTATATTCCTGATGGTATGGCCACAATGGTTGACTTTCGCTCGAGCTGTTATTAAAGATTTGCAGGTCTTTATTGGTACATATGCGGTTGCAGCATTCCACTTCAGATCAGGGGCCTGCTTTTGCCTCTAGGGCATTCAGGGACACCATGAGGCCCATGAGTGTTGAACTCCATTACTCTTCCCCATACCATACCAAGGGTAATTCAGTTATGAAGAGGAAGAATCGAGACTTGAAGCAATCCTTAACAGCAAGAGTATTAGGTTCAGGTCGTAGTTGGCTTCATCACTTATATGGGATTCAGAGAGCATTAAATAATCTGCCTAGAAGGTCCTTAGGAGGTCCCACCCCTTATGAGATGTTGTTTGGGATACCCCAGATCTTGATGGACCTGGAGTGGTGGCGGCAGACACACCGTTTGACATGAATGAATGTGTTACTATTTTATTGGAACTACATGAATTCTGTGATGTCAATTCATCTGCCTGTACTGACACCTTGGGAATAAGGGACTTGCCAACAACATCTACCAGCTGGATTCCTAAAGCTGGTATGTGAAAAGGTTGCTGTGAAAGAATTCAACCCCATCCTACAGAGAACCGGTTCCAGTACCTGAACTGCCATCTTACCATTGCTGCCTGGTTCTAAAGAACACAGATTTGTCTCTTTTGACAATGTCAAATTGCACCATGTGGCCGATCCTGCACCGTAGACCATAAGTCCCCTTGGGTAGTACCTGCTCTCTCTTACTTCCCAACAGGACATACCTCTACATGCGGGAAACAACTTTTCTGTAAGCACCAATTGGTATAACAATGAAACAATTGCCTCTTTGAGCATGGGGAGGATAGAGAATAAGCTTTTGCTGATTCCAGTCAACACTTCACAAACAAGACAAGTCTGAGATGTGGAACTCTACAACTCCAAATCCACACAGACAGATGGCATTGTCTACTATGAACCTCCATAGCAAGTGGATTCATCCACCGGCTCTGCACCGGCTCCTGTATTTCCATGGACTGTTTATAGTTACTTCGTCAACATTGATGACTTTTCTTCTGATTTTACAACAGAAACTGTATTAAAGGCAAGTAAGCTGAACATATGGCTTAACTATAACTATTTTGTTTATCCTTTGTTATTATCTCTAGCTACTCTTGACATTGTTTGCCTTTCTGCTATGGATTGGTTTTGTCATTGTTTTCTTTCTCTAGATAAGTGGTGTTGGAAAGTGGATTATTGGTAAGGGCAGGTAAGTACCTACACTTGGCTACAGGCCAATAATCCCCACTAGTTTCAGTTAGGTCTCAATAAATTAGCCCCAGCTCAACCTTTGGTAGCTTGGCAACGAGCAACAAGGCTTAACTTAGGAAACAAGGGCCCATATTTATACCTTTTTAGTGCTGCCTTTGCGCCACTTTTTGATGCAAAAACAGCGCAAACTTACAAAATACAGTTGTATTTTTCAAGTTTGTGCTGCTTTTGGGTCAAAAAATGACGCAAATGCGGCACTAAAAAAGTATAAATATGGGCCAAAGTATGTAAAGCATTCAAGTAGCTCAAAACAGTAACAAAATAAAACACACAAAACTGTTTAAAAATCCAAAACTAATTAGGAAATATGTTTATCTTTAATTTGACACCAACACAAATAAAATCGTATAAGGTAAACTGTTTTCTAGTGCAAAGAAACAAAAAGTGCCAATCTGGTCGCACTTCGACTGGGGCAAAGACAAAGTTTCAGGCCGACCGCGATGGAGCCCTGCTCGGCTACAATTCACAAATCTGATCCGACCTCCTTGGAGCCCTCTTCAGATATGAGTGGCATGAGACCTCAGTGAAGATTTCTACGTTTGGACTAAGATGATTTTTCGGGACGAACATCTTCATCTGGGCGAAAGCTGAATCTTGATCTTTTGTCCCTGCAGCTCTCTTCAGATACACAGCATGGGAAGTCCCAGTCAACTTTTTACCTTTGGACTTAGTCACTTTATTGGAGCTTTTTCTCTCCAATGTTGGATGACCCTCCCCCTCCACAGCAAGCTGACTTTGGGTCAACATCATCGGATTGCCTTTCCAGGAGCCCCCAGTGAAATCCTGGAAGTCTGGGGCTCCGGAGCTTTTCAGCGGGATGAACCTGCAAGTCAGATCGGGTCACCGTTGATATAAGACGGGTTGACTCTCTACGGCAGGTCAGTCCCTTTATGGATCTTTTTTCCAAAAGTTCTTCAAACTTCTCCAAACTCCTGGATCTTCTTCCAGAAGGTCGTTGGAAGTCCTTCAGGAGTCCACAGCTCACCCCAAGTTTCCAGAAGCTCTGAGTTGCTCCTGGAGGGTTAGGACTCCAACTCTCAGAATGCACCTAGCTCAAACTCCAAAATGACCACTGTACAGTGGTCAGCTGGTCAGTTTCTTCAGGATCTGATGCAGGGGTCCCGCGTTAGCTATTTTTCACCTGTAGCAAGCAGGGGGCCCCTTCTTGAACCAGTTGAAGCCAGGTAAAGTCCTTTTAGTGGTGAAGCCCAAGTGTGCAGCTGGTACAGTCCTACAGAGTGCAGTGTCCAGGTGCAAGTCAGGGATCCAGCAGGGCAGTGCTTCTTTTCATGATGTTCCTCCTGGTAGGGATCTGAGGTGTGGCTGTAGCTGTAGCTCTGCCATATTTATCCTTGCTCCTGGGGTGGAAAGCAGGGGGGATGACTGTCCAATCACAGGCAAGCTCCTTCCCCCTTTGATGACCACTTCCTCAGAAGTGTGGCAAAAATAAATTCATGGGAGCAACATTCATCAAAAATCAAACATGGTTGAAACTGATTTTTGGAGGTTAGATCTGTCTGAGCCCACCCAAAATCCTAAACACACTCCTCTCTTACCCTCTCCTAATCTGAACAAGAGGGCACCTAATTGTCTGGGGTTGAAGGAAATGGGTGAAGTTCTAAGTTGCTCCAAATGTCCTTCCCCGGAAGTATTTTTAATGCCAAAGTCGAATTTGCATTTAACTTCAGTTTAAAAGCAGGACATGCCTGCCTTTAAACACTGGGAACCTCAGCAGGGCAGCTATGGATGCACTACCTATGCTGGGGTCCCTGTACCTACATGCCCTACCATATACTAGGGGCTTGTAGGTAGGTTGATTCGGCCAATTATACTTAGCTTAATTTGCATATTCACTTTACACAGAGCACTGGGACTGGGAAGCAGTATCCAGGGCACAACGAAGAGTCAGTAACCACCAGTATCTGTCCAAAATGTTTGGGTGTGACCAGGGCAAAACAGAGGACTTTCCTACAAATGGATTACCTTCCTGAACACCCTGCCATTAACACTTTACTTATCTTCCATAAAGTTCAAAGAGACTTGTCCTTTGTGAACATTTTGTGCATAAATAGGGGTTTGCCCAATTATACCCCACTTCAGTCTGGGCAATCTAACAACTCAAATAATACTAAATTTACTCTTGAGGGATCAATCATTAACATCATTTGGAACAATAAAACATCAATTATTATTGTCCTCATACATATATATTTATTTGGTTTATTCCAATGTTACACTCTGTGCAGTATTAACCAATTGCCTCTCTACAAACATCTAAGGGACAATTACCTCAACATTACCAATAGTCTCTAAAACAGAATACATAATTTACATAGCCCTTATGTGTTAATTATTTGACAGTCATAGTCCATAAATATTTCAAGAAATCCAATTCCATCTATACAGGTAGTCCATTAGGCTAACATATTTTGCCACAGTCTGTTGATGTTGTTTGCACTGTAGAAGAATTAGTGGACTCCACCACCATCCATATATCTGTAGATAAAAAGGACTGCTTGTTCCTCTACATGTTCTACTATGGGGAAAACGATTATGCAGCCAGCCCGAGCTGGACCCATCATGCTTGTCTTGCGAACATTTCAGCTGTCCCGATTCCTGATGGGATTTTTTGGGATAAAGTGCCCTTTGACATATATGGCCCTACGGAGGTCATTAAAATTACATATGTGTTTAAAATATCAATGACTTATGGTATTACATATGGTGTTGTTTCCGATGACTGGCATGTTAAAACAGTTGATTCTATGCTTACTGTGCTAGACTACTACACAGTTTTTGAAAGAGAAGATGTGTATAGGAACACAGGGAATTATGAGGAAATGTTCTGTTACAATCCTTGGGGACATTGCTTTCTGCACCAAGCCAGTAGACCCTGATCAGTTTTCAATTATTCACAGTTGGAATTTTGTCCAACTCCACCTGAGGGAAGTTCCAAAACATATGTCAAAAAGTTTGCATATTTTACTGAGCATGACACTAGAAAACCTGAGACATATTATTTCAATTTACCACTTTCCAAAATAAGGAAAATATTGCTAACCAATACAAAACTGATTTATTCAGACACTTTTGTTTCCTGGCTTGCTGCTGAAGGCTATGAGATTTGGAAGAACAATACTGATATGGAAAGTGTGTGGGGAACAAGAGATTGGCAGACACAGGGTAGGGAAGCATGCCTTATTCCTTTACAAATGACATTTGTAAATGAAACAGTTCTACAAACATCATGCTTGGGGTTAGAAAAGATAAAAGAAATTAATGCCCCCAGCAACCCCCACCTACTAAATTTTATTATTGACGAATGCTTTTAAATGTTACTGAAGATCAATTAACATCTTGGGTTCAGAATGGTAACGTCGATTTCTCACTTTCAAGTCCCGGCGGGTTGTTATTGTAGCTGAAGGACACAAAAGTTTGCCAGGCATATTTTGTTAATTCCTTAGGGAGTTCCAACGCAAGCTGACCAGACCCTCACTATGTCTCAAGTGAACACTCGGGTATTGTTACTACATAGAGTGTGGGTAAACTGTGCCAACAGTGGTTACGTTCTTCCACCTTCACAGCTCTGAAGCAGCATCTTAGTCTCCTTTCTGAGGAAATAAATTTACAAGATTTCTTGTTAGGACACAGTTAGTCACATTCAAAAGTCTTCCTGTATGCCATATATAATGAGATTTGGAAACGTTCCCAAATGGAAGCTGCTGCACGTTTAAGGCCGATAGAAAGGGAAAATATGGAAAAATCTTTAGCTGTTGTCGTAAGGACATGAACATATGTACCTTAAATAATATTGGGCCAGATGTATGAAAACTGGGGTCTGCGAATCGCAAAATGCGATTTTTAAGAAATCGCAATTTCCGAGTCGCAATTGGCCATGTAACAAAATTGCATTCTCGCAATTTGCGATTTTTTTGCGATTCGGTAAAAAATCGCAAAATGCGAGAAAGTTCGAGAATGCACACCTGGAGGTGATTGATGACTCATCAGCAGGAAATGAGTCATCCCAGGCAGGTATAAAAGCCACACCCAAGTCAGCATCCAGAGTGAGAGCAGCCCAGCCACTGTGAGGAGCACTTGGAAGGAGCAGCAGCATCTGAGCCACCATGGAGCCCCAAGGTCCTGGAGCAGAGAAGCAGGAGAGGAAGCGCAAGCTCAAATTTAGTGAGAAGGAGCTGGAGATCCTCAGAGAGGAGGTGGTGAGGAGCCATGACTGCCTGTTTGGCAAATCCTCCCTCCAGGTGCCAAAGAGCGAGAAGAGGAGACTCTGGCTGGACATCCAAACAAAGATTTGCGCCATTGGAGTGGCCCAGCGCTCCATAGATGAAATCAAGAAGCGCTGGTATGACCTGTGGTCCCGGGCTAAGGAGAGGGTGGCAAGGCGACTTGCAGAGGCCAGGAGCACAGGAGGTGGACCACCAACAGAGCCACCTGCCACACCACTGGAGGACCTGGTGGAATCAACCCTCCTACCAGAAGCAGTGATAGGGGTCACTGACATAGACTCCTCGGCCCACCCAAGTACCAGCCAAGGTAAGTGCCAAATCTGTTGTGTGAACACTGTATGTGCATGCATAAAAGCCACTTAGGAATTAGCATGTAATGTGAAGTAGTGTGTGAAGTAGTCCACTCCACATCTCATTAGTAGCAAAAACATGCATTATGGGAGTCGCAGTCCACAAACTAGAACAGCCAGTGGCATGATAATGTTAGCAAGCATAGGGACACCCAAGGTAACACAACACACACTACACCATGTACAGCAGTATGTATAGTATTATTGCCATTTCTGGACAGATAATGTAACATACAGAACTGACATGCTGCATATTGTTGTTGCAGGTGGGCCTGGCACAGCAGCCACAGCAGAGACGGGTGTAGCGGACACGGACACGCAGCTGCCCTCAGACAACAACACCAGTGGGTCCAGCAATCTTCCTACTGTGCGCCACAGGCCTAGGCCGTTACCACTACCAGACCTCAGTGGTGACTCAGATGTGCAGCAGGAGAGTTCCGGCACACCATCCTCATCTGGGATGCGCAGTCCACGTGCCCCAGTGTCACTACAGCAATTGCAGGAGGCAGCTGAGGGTACATCCCTGTTCGGTGAACTGGAGGCTGCAATGTTGCAGCAACAACGGCAGCAAAATCGAAGGATCCAAAGTTTGGACAGGAGCCTCAGAGTCTACAATCGGAACACAGTCGGACTGCATCGGAGACTGGACACCTTCAATGAGAACATAAACCAGCTGCGTGAGGGACAGGTACAGGCCTCCCAGGACACTCGTGAGTTGACAACTGCTGTGCGTGACCTGTGCGAGGAGCTGCGACAAGAACGCCTGAGTAGACGCAGACATGAGCACCGATTCCGCACCATGTTTGCGACATACTGCCGGTCATCCAATCGCATGGCCAACTCCACCGCCCTCATTGCCCGTCGTGCTGTGGCGGCCCCGGTTGAGGCTTCACACACCAGTAGGGATGTGGTCCAGGCCCTTGTGCAGATCACCACTGTGATCGAACAGGTATTGGGACAGAGGTCTGCCACTCCGAGTGAGGTTGCCTTGGGTGACACGGAGGATACCTCAAGCCTCAGCAGTGTGCACCTACCAGCTCCAGACCACAGACGGCGCAGTGCCAGGCGCAGCAGTGCCACAGAGCCTGACATTCAGGGTGCCAGTGATGCAACTGGGCACCCCAGTGGTGTGCGAGGGAGGAGGAAGTGACTTCTGCCTCATTGACTCAGGTGTCCCCACTATGGAGTAATAGTGTGGGACCCTGTTCATTTGTTCATTTTCGTTTTGACAATACCCCTTTTATTTTACACATCACAATTCTGAACCTGCCGTAAAGGAATACATTTTATTTCTCACTATAGCTACAGTAGTCAGTAGAGTTTGATTGTACATAGTCACGTCTGGAATGGTTGTGTGTGATGTCAGCAGGCCTTTGCCGTCCCTCTGCTGCACTGGTCCTGTCTGCTGGCTGTAGAGGTGGTATGGGATCGTCATCCTCAACTGATTTGGTGTCACTGATTTCTATAGGTATGCCCCTGGTTGTAGCTATATTGTGCAAGATTGCACAAGTAGCCACTATTCTACCTTGCCACGAGATCAGTTATGATGTAGGTGGCATTGCATATCTCCTGTTTATTCATGGAATGTTGGTGTTTATGGTTTTGGTACACATACTCTGAGACTGATGGTGGACATATTGCCACATGTGTGCCATCTATGGCACCTAGGACGTGGGGGAAGTGTGCAATTTGATAAAAGTCAATTTTTGTCTGCTGTATTTCCTGTGGGGTGTGGGGGAATCGGATGTACTGTTGGAGTTTGCTTAGTATGGCGTTGATACATGCATTGACAAATCAGGAGAGGGTGCTCTGTGTGACCCCCCCAGCCGCTGCTATGACCCCTTGATAGCTCCCTGAGGTAAGTAGGTGGAGGGTGCATGATACCTGCACATGGGTGGGTATGCTATGTGTCCTTCGTGTTCTGCGCTGCAGTATGGGTTGTAGCTCAGCTATGAGATCATGAATCATGGCTGAGTTCACCCTATACCTCTCAAATATGTCCTCCTCTGTCAGGTCAAATAGTGTAATGCGCACTCTTGAAATGCGCTCCTGTCTCCTCCTCCCTTTCCTCAAACCTGCCAGGATCCTCATCCTCCTCACCATGACGTAGAGTGCAGCCATTGTGGTGGGGGGTCTGGGGCATTCTGGGCCACTTCATATAGTTTGCACCTGGTTACCACCTGCTTTCACTTAGTGGTATTTTGCATGTGCAAAATGCCATTCTGCGAAAAATCGCTAATTGCAATTTTTTGATGCATCTCTTTGCGATTCGGATTTTTGAATCGCATTTTGCACCTCGCAATTTCCTACTGGAAATACCGAATCGCAAAATGCGACTCGCAAAACCAGGTTGCAAAGCAAGAAATCGCAAATTTTGCGATTTCTTATTTTTGGTCTGCGAATGCCTTTCATGCATCGCAGACCACGTTTTTGCACTCGCAAACGGCAGAATTTTGCGATTCGCACCGTTTGCGAGTGCAAAAACTTTTCATACATCTGGCCCATTGTGTCTTCTGCGATTGATGTCATACAGAATGATGCCTTTTCTCCAACATGGGGAGAGTCAACTGTGCTCCATCATGCAGTTGGGTTGGACATTGTAAGTCCTGAAAAATGCTTGTGTGCCTTGGAAATACATAAATAGTACAGACTTATTTGCCAATTTTAATCTATCCAGGCAGCAGCAGACAATGGCTAAGAAAGAAGCTAATTACATCATGCTCAACATTGAAAAGTAGCTTTTTAATGTGGCAGAAATTCCATCAGCAATATGGTTAATACAGGGGGCTATAAATCTACCTATTCCCACCTGTCGTTTCAAAAACTGTTTGAAAATATGAGCGGCCAGGAGACGGTCACTTAAACGAATTATGGGTGTTGCCCTCCGATTACACATGTCAGAAAGGGGAAACTGAGGTCTTTCTTAGCTGAAGCGAATGTGAGACTACTGTTAGTCATTCTATGATTTGTAAGCTGGTGTCCTTGCACAGACTTTGAAATGCAGAGGTCACCAACTGAAGGGCACTTCTGTCCCTTTGGTTTTTCCGGTATTACAGATACTTTGAAATAGAAGTTATTTGGTTCTGAACAAAGAAAGCTGCTGCAGCATGAAGCCTCGAATTCCTTATGTGATTTTGGTTTCTCAAATTGTAACTTGTTGCGGCCATGTTTTATCACCCCCCAAGGAAGAGATGAGTGGCAAAATTGTGACCTCACATTGCTACTTTGAATGTGAATTTTAACAAGCTGAGCAGTCTAAAGACGCTATTGTTCCAAAAAACAAGTAACTTTGACATCAGCCAGAGAGATGTATGATCTCCAGATATCAAGGGTATCTACTGAGACACAGTCCTTATTAAATACAAATTTCCCCAAGCATTTTGGAGAACTGGTTGGCAGGATTTTTAATACCTCTAGCACTAAAGGGATTGTGCACTTTTTTAAGGCTGCAAGTTCTGGGTTTGTCAGTACCTTCCAGACCGTGTTTGGAGTCGTACCTTTAGCCATATATTCACTTTTTGAAGTGTCTTTGGCGGATTCACTGTTGCTTTGGCTTTGATTGGCAGGATTTTGCTGCTACTATTTTTGCTACACAGTGGCTGCTGTATTTCAGCAAAGCAGATTGATGGAGCTACCATCAACCCGCATTTGTCGTGATCGCATGATGCAGTACTTTGGAGCATCTTTTTTGGAAGAGCTGGAGCATGAATGGTTATTGACATTCAGACCACTTCTAGCCTGTTTGCATGTATTTTTCCACTGCATTTGGTCTACCTCTGAATGCACACCAGTGGTGTGTCTTGCCATACAGCCTGTGCCTCCTGTGAACAAAGATCTGTTAATGTTCTTTATGAGGGTTCGTTCACAGACATGCCCCTGGAGACTGAGGCTGATTTACAAGGCAACTATTGAGCCACTTTTTGTGGACAATATCTGGCACAATGGACAATGCCACCTATGCAGGCCATTCTGCATTTGAGGATACTACGCACTTCTGCGCCAAGGATCCTTATGCTAATCCTTTGGTTCACTAGTCGCCTGCTGAAGTGGAATATTTTTTGGTCTCAATGTCCATTGACAACATCAGAGATCTCTTGCAAGACCATAATTATTATTAATTTGACAATTGGCTTTTTTATGAAACAAAAAAAATATAAAAATTGTGACACCAAATTGCTTCTTAATTCGGCCTGTCTGTCGGCTTGTTTTGCTTGTCACTGTTGACATTTCATCTCTGATGTATGATTTTAAACTTGTTTTTAGAATTCAAGTTTAGTGCATTTTTAGTCTTTGGATTTCGGACCCTTGTTTCGTTACTGGAGGAGGGTGTTGTGGTTGCATTTTAGTTTGCTTGGGTACAGGAGTTTAGCTTAGCCTTGGCTCGCAGCCCTGTGCTCTTTTTACCTAGATAAACATGATGTGTTATATTATTAATATTTTGTTCACTTTAACTGTACTTACGGTTTCTGCATTTAAGAAAAAAATAGAATTTATGTTATAATCAGTTGCCATTTCATGAACGAGTCATTATCAGTGATGTACATATTGAATTGTCATCATGCCCCTCTACTTCACAGAATATGAGCATGTCAGGCATTTTTGTTACTGTACACATGATCCAAGCTTGTGCGCACAATCTGACGCTTAGGTACCTAACCACATCAGGATGTCTGCACAAACAGTAACATGGGCCTTCTATAAACACTCTGTGAGACCAAGGTCATTAGACTGGGTTGCACCCAGGATCTTCCATCTACACTGCACGTCATTTTGCAGCAGACCTAAGCCTTTGCGTCTCTACATCACATGATTTGGGAACTGGAGGCCAACCGAGCTTCAAGTGGACAGGGGTGCTTCTCATGAACATGGTGTGGCCAGAATAGGTTTATCATACCTTGCCCTCTTTAGGGTAGACAGTACACTTTTAGGGAGGAATTTGTGTATTCATGTTTACTGCAAAATGTTTCATCTTTCACTCTACATATTTCACCATATGAATTGGTCTCTACTTGGTACACAATGAAAAGCCATTGTTTCAATGCAGCTCAGATGTTGGCTCCTCTGGCTATCTTGGGTTCTTGAAAAACCTACAAACCCTTATATTCCTGCAACTAGAATGGCCTAGCAGATATAATGTTATATTGCTTTTGTAAATCTGCCATTGTGACAAAACGTTACAGATGAAAACATTGTCACAAACGGCTGTTTTTTCTCACTCATTTTCAGTGTTTACTTCTACCTCTATTTTCTTTGGGAAAATCTTAAGGGATCTACACGAGACCACTTGCTAAATTCAAGATTTTGTTTACTTTTGTGAAATCTATAGTTTTTTTTCTTGCTCTTCCATGGGTTTCACACTGGTTTCCACCACAAACGGGAAGTGGTCTAAAAGCGCAAAAAAAAAAAAAAAATTGCCTACCTCTTTGGAAAATGCCAAAACAGTGATCATTTTTTTATTTTTATTCAGCTCTGCATGTTCCCGAATGCTCAAAAGATGGTGACTTTAACACCTAGCTGTTTGTTGATAACATTTCATTTCATTTGATTCAGAGCACCTTTTTCTATTTTTCCCCAAAAACTCAAAATGCCATTTTCTCCATCCCCTCCAGGGGAATCCACAAACCCAGGGTACTTTTAGAATTCCTCAGATGTTGGAAAAAAGGACACAAATCTGGCATTGACACTTTATGTGGAAGAAACGTATGGAGCACCAAGTGCAATCTACCCCAAATAGCCAAAACGGGCACAGCACTTGGGGGTGAGGTGCCTGCAACTAAGGGTTTAAGGTAGGGACATTACATCTAGTTAACACAACTCTAATACGTGAAAACCATGGGGTGTTCATGGAGTAATCAAGGGCATAGGCAATCCTTTATAATGTGATTGGCGAATGAAGTGTCTCTTCCTTGACCCACATAGAGTGTCAAAAAGGACAGGTTTGGATATGAGCAGTCCTCAACATATGACAGTCCCAATTCTTTATGTATAATGAATGCTAGAGGTGTATTTGGCACATAAGTATATACAGGGCCAACCCAAAGTGCTCACAGGTTTAGGGTAAATGTATAACATAAACACAACAATCGCCATGTGGGACTCATTCAAACAGTGCTGGTACCCCCAATGTTGTGCAAGCCTCGATTTGTGAGTTTCAATAACTTATATTCAATTAATTTGACAACATGTGTAACAGATCTCTCATGCATATGTAGGATGCTTATCCACAGTCCTGAGCATTAATCAATCTTAAGCCTTCATATATACTTATACATAAATCATCATGTGGTACATTCTCACCTTCTCATATATAAAACATTGTATGTCATCAAACATCCAAATTAGTAGTAGTGCAGATGGCGCAATGTGCACACAAATTACAACAAAAAAAAGCAATAAACACACACTCCAAATGACACACTATGTATTCACTACTGGTTCCATTCCATTCCACTCCATTCTAATGTTAGTCCTAAGAGAAAAGCCTAACCTTAGGCTACACCCCGTATCATGATTCCCATGTTATGAACCAGTAGGTGAAGGTTATCAACGTTTTGACCCTAATCCAATAAAGGGGTCTCATCAGGACACCGTCTTCCACCTAACTTTAACCTAAAAATTAAATAAATAAATTTTTTATAATTAGAACCTTGATTACATCTAGCATCTTTTACATCAACCCAACGCAGGGGTGGGAGAAATGTGAGGCACTTCCCCAATTTGTGTGAAAATCATCAAAAACATATTGACATACTCTTCTCTATAGTGCCGCGTGCAAGCCCATGTTCATTAGAGGTGTTGCATACTATCACCCCTATTTAGGTGCAAAAATGAAAGGAGACACAAAGTCTCACATGTCTCAAAGTCACAGTGGACTTCCACATATCAAGGAGTCTGAGTGACAATCTCACTCGGGGTGATTCAATGTCCCAAATGTTCCCTTGTTATTCTGCAGACAAAGGATTCCTCCATAAATATCAAGGTGTGACAACACATCACTATACCAAAGTCTGCTCCTTACAATGCAGTCTTCCTATAGAAATGTTAAATATAATTCACAGACTAGGTCACTGAGTAGGAGGTACCCGTAAGTGGAAAGGATATTCAGTTCCTCCTCTTCCAACTACCTTTACCTTGTGAGAATTAAACCCAACTCATAAAGAGTCAGTATTCAATATAGATGTTAGTGGTATTGCCCAGCCCAGTCTCAGTCAGGGCCAGATGGGCCCAGATGGACTCTTCTTGACCAGTTCTTCCCTCAGGCACAACCCAGGCATGTCCCATGTGCGTCCCACTCTGCAGGAGAATGAACCAGTTTAATGGCATCCATTTCAGGATTCTGGTCCTTGATGTCCATTGGTGAGGCAACCAATCATTGAGGGACAATAGCTGTAGGACAATGCACTGGTTTTTACAGCGTCTCTCCCCCTCTTTCACGGAGCAGTAGGATTCTGGTCCTTGTTGTCCACTGGAGAGGTAGCCCAGCAAACTGGGACCTTTACTGCAGGAGAATGCATCAGTTTTTATAGTGTCTCTTCCCCTCCTTCCCAGGCTCTGGTCCTTGATGTCCACTGGTGAGGCAGCCAAGAGAGTGCTGCAGAGAATGCACAAGTTTCATGGTACTCTCCCCCTCCTTTGTGGCCAACAGGATTGTAATCCTTAATGTCTATAGGTGAGACAGCCACACAATGAGAGGCCTGTACAGCAGGAGAACACAATTGTTTTCATGGCATCTCTCCCCCTCCTTCATGGGCCAGCAGGATTCTGGTTCTTGATGTCTACTGGTAAGACAGCCAAGCAGTAAGGAACCCAAACTGCAGGAGAATGTGCTGGATTTAATGGCATCTTTGCTCCTCCTTTATGGGCCAGCACGATTCCACTGCTTGATGTCTACTGATGATGCAGCTAAGCAGTGAGGAGCATGCACCGAGGGAGAACACACCAGTTTTTATAGTGTTTCGCCCTCTCCGTCATAGACAAGCTCAATTCTGGCCCTTGATGTCCACTGATGAGGCAGCCATGCAATGAGGGACCAGTTCTGTCGGAGACAGTTACAGTTTTAATGGTGTCTTTCACCTTCCTTTATGGTTCAGCAGGATTATGGTCCCTGATCTAAATTGCTGAGGTAACCAATCACAGCTCACACATGTCTTCACTGTACATCTGCTTGAAGAGAGGAAAGGATGTGAGGAGACTGTGACTCACGCCCAGATCGAAGAACTACTGTGATGTTAAACGTTGTTGAGGCTGACTAAAGAAGTGCTGGTGCAAATTTTGCTCATTGATTGCGAGCTAACTCACACCAGTCACAAGGTTTTCCAGGTGTGTACAGGCCTGGTTGCCAGCTCACTGATAGAGATAGGTAAGGGAGCAGACAAGTTCTAGTACATTTTATCAAGCCATGTGTACTGAAATTCCACTGCGTTCCAGTATGAGATCAGTGTCCAATGGCTTCACACCCTTCAAAGTTATGCAGCAGATGACAAGATGAAATTAGCTAATAAAGAAACATAATTATGAATGTAATTTTACTAATCTTATAATATTGATAATAATAATTACTCTACAATGGTTTCAAATTAAAATTTAACACTGATATTACACGCCTAACATAACATCTAATCATATTTATTGAATATTAATTTGAAATGCAATGTGTAAGTGTATCAACTTATAATATTTATAATCATATTATAATAATTAATCTACAATGGTTATAAATTCAAATTTGAATTTAAACACTGATATTCTGATTCTACATAACATCTAATCATATTTATTGAATTTTAACTTAAAATACAATGTGTAAGTATATCAATATACATATGGCCATGATGTGCTGGTCTAAGCAAAACTGCAATATGAAATATGGCACACATGTTAAAGAAATATAATTTAGTTAACCCCTTCGCTGCCAGGCCTTTTCCCCCTCCTGTGCCGAGCCTTTTTTTGGCTATTTGGAGCAGTTCGCGCTTAGGCCCTCATAACTTTTTGTTCACATAAGCTACCCATGCCAAATTTGCGTCCTTTTTTTCCAACATCCTAGGGATTCTAGAGGTACCCAGACTTTGTGGGTTCCCCAGAAGGAGGCCAAGAAATTAGCCAAAAAACAGTGAAAATTTCATTTTTTTAAAAAAATTTGGAAAAATGGGCTGCAGAAGAAGGCTTGTGGTTTTTTCCCTGAAAAGGGCATCAACAAAGGGTTTGCGGTGATAAAATCACCAGCTTCCCAGCTTTCAGGAACAGGCAGACTTGAATCAGAAAACCCAATTTTTCAACCCAATTTTGGCATTTTACTGGGACATACCCCATTTTTACGATTTTTTGTGCTTTCAGCCTCCTTCCAGTCAGTGACAGAAATGGGCATGAAACCAACGCTGGATCCCATAAACCGCAACATTTCTGAAAAGTAGACAAAATTCTGAATTCAGCAAGGGGTAATTTGTGTAGATCCTACAAGGGTTTCCTACAGAAAATAGCAACTGAAAAAGAAAAATATTGAAATTGAGGTGAAAAAAACATCAATTTTTCTCTAAGTTTTACTCTGTAACTTTTTCCTGCAATGTCAGATTTTCGAAAGCAATATACCGTTACGTCTGCTGGACTCTTCTGGTTGCGGGGATATATAGGGCTTGTAGGTTCATCAAGAACTCTAGGTACCCAGAGCCAATAAATGACCTGCACCCTGCAGTGGGTTTTCATTCTATGCCGGGTATACAGCAATTCATTTGCTGAAATATAAAGAGTAAAAAATAGCTATCAAGAAAACCTTTGTATTTCCAAAATGGGCACAAGATAAGGTGTTGAGAAGCAGTGGTTATTTGCACATCTCTGAATTCCGGGGTGCCCATACTAGCATGTGAATTACAGGGCATTTCTCAAATAGACGTCTTTTTTACACACTGTCTTACATTTGGAAGGGAAAAATGTAGAGAAAGACAAGGGGCAATAACACTTGTTTTGCTATTCTATGTTCCCCCAATTCTCCCGATAAAAATGATACCTCACTTGTGTGGGTAGGCCTAGCGCCCGCGACAGGAAACGCCCCAAAGCGCAACGTGGACACATCACAGAAAACAGACCTGTTTTTAGCAAAGTGCCTACCTGTAGATTTTGGCCTCTAGCTCAGCCGCCACCTAGGGAAACCTACCAAACCTGTGCATTTCTGAAAACTAGAGACCTAGGGGAATCCAAGATGGGGTGATTTGTGTGGCTCGGACCAGGTTCTGTTACCCAGAATCCTTTGCACACCTCAAAATTTGGCTAAAAAAACACATGTTCCTCACATTTCTGTGGCAGAAAGTTCTGGAATCTGAGAAGAGCCACAAATTTCCTTCCACCCAGCGTTCCCCCACGTCTCCCGATAAAAATGATACCTCACTTGTGTGGGTAGGCCTAGCGCCCGCGACAGGAAACACCCCAAAGCGCAATGTGGACACATCACAGAAAACAGACCTGTTTTTAGCAAAGTGCCTACCTGTAGATTTTGGCCTCTAGCTCAGCCGCCACCTAGGGAAACCTACCAAACCTGTGCATTTCTGAAAACTAGAGACCTAGGGGAATCCAAGATGGGGTGATTTGTGTGGCTCGGACCAGGTTCTGTTACCCAGAATCCTTTGCAAAGCTCAAAAATTGGCTAAAAAAACACATGTTCCTCACATTTCTGTGGCAGAAAGTGCTGGAATCTGAGAGGAGCCACAAATGTCCTTCCACCCAGCGTTCCCCCACGTCTCCCGATAAAAATGATACCTCACTTGTGTGGGTAGGCCTAGCGCCCGCGACAGGAAACGCCCCAAAGCGCAACGTGGACACATCACAGAAAACAGACCTGTTTTTAGCAAAGTGCCTACCTGTAGATTTTGGCCTCTAGCTCAGCCGCCACCTAGGGAAACCTACCAAACCTGTGCATTTCTGAAAACTAGAGACCTAGGGGAATCCAAGATGGGGTGATTTGTGTGGCTCGGACAAGGTTCTGTTACCCAGAATCCTTTGCAAAGCTCAAAAATTGGCTAAAAAAACACATGTTCCTCACATTTCTGTGGCAGAAAGTTCTGGAATCTGAGAGGAGCCACAAATTTCCTTCCACCCAGCGTTCCCCCACGTCTCCCGATAAAAATGATACCTCACTTGTGTGGGTAGGCCTAGCGCCCGCGACAGGAAACGCCCCAAAGCGCAACGTGGACACCACCAAAATTTTGGAAGAAAACAGAGGTGTTTTTTGCGAAGTGACTACCTGTAGATTTTGGCCTCTAGCTCAGCCGGCACCTAGGGAAACCTACCAAACCTGTACATTTCTGAAAACTAGAGACCTAGGGGAATCCAAGGAGGGGTGACTGGCGGGGCTCGGACCAGGTTCTGTTACCCAGAATCCTTTGCAAAGCTCAAAAATTGGCTAAAAAAACACATGTTCCTCACATTTCTGTGGCAGAAAGTTCTGGAATCCGAGAGGAGCCACAAATTTCCTTCCACCCAGCGTTCCCCCACGTCTCCCGATAAAAATGATACCTCACTTGTGTGGGTAGGCCTAGCGCCCGCGACAGGAAACGCCCCAAAGCGCAACGTGGACACATCACAGAAAACAGACCTGTTTTTAGCAAAGTGCCTACCTGTAGATTTTGGCCTCTAGCTCAGCCGCCACCTAGGGAAACCTACCAAACCTGTGCATTTCTGAAAACTAGAGACCTAGGGGAATCCAAGGAGGGGTGACTGGCGGGGCTCGGACCAGGTTCTGTTACCCAGAATCCTTTGCAAAGCTCAAAAATTGGCTAAAAAAACACATGTTCCTCACATTTCTGTGGCAGAAAGTTCTGGAATCTGGGAGGAGCCACAAATTTCCTTCCACCCAGCGTTCCCCCAAGTCTCCCGATAAAAATGATACCTCACTTGCGTGGGTAGGCCTAGCGCCCGCGACAGGAAACGCCCCAAAGCACAACGTGGACACCACCAAAATTTTGGAAGAAAACAGAGGTGTTTTTTGCGAAGTGACTACCTGTAGATTTTGGCCTCTAGCTCAGCCGGCACCTAGGGAAACCTACCAAACCTGTACATTTCTGAAAACTAGAGACCTAGGGGAATCCAAGGAGGGGTGACTGGCGGGGCTCGGACCAGGTTCTGTTACCCAGAATCCTTTGCAAAGCTCAAAAATTGGCTAAAAAAACACATGTTCCTCACATTTCTGTGGCAGAAAGTTCTGGAATCCGAGAGGAGCCAAAAATTTCCTTCCACCCAGCGTTCCCCCACGTCTCCCGATAAAAATGATACCTCACTTGTGTGGGTAGGCCTAGCGCCCGCGACAGGAAACGCCCCAAAGCGCAACGTGGACACATCACAGAAAACAGACCTGTTTTTAGCAAAGTGCCTACCTGTAGATTTTGGCCTCTAGCTCAGCCGCCACCTAGGGAAACCTACCAAACCTGTGCATTTCTGAAAACTAGAGACCTAGGGGAATCCAAGGAGGGGTGACTGGCGGGGCTCGGACCAGGTTCTGTTACCCAGAATCCTTTGCAAAGCTCAAAAATTGGCTAAAAAAACACATGTTCCTCACATTTCTGTGGCAGAAAGTGCTGGAATCTGAGAGGAGCCACAAATGTCCTTCCACCCAGCGTTCCCCCACGTCTCCCGATAAAAATGATACCTCACTTGTGTGGGTAGGCCTAGCGCCCGCGACAGGAAACGCCCCAAAGCGCAACGTGGACACATCACAGAAAACAGACCTGTTTTTAGCAAAGTGCCTACCTGTAGATTTTGGCCTCTAGCTCAGCCGCCACCTAGGGAAACCTACCAAACCTGTGCATTTCTGAAAACTAGAGACCTAGGGGAATCCAAGGAGGGGTGACTGGCGGGGCTCGGACCAGGTTCTGTTACCCAGAATCCTTTGCAAAGCTCAAAAATTGGCTAAAAAAACACATGTTCCTCACATTTCTGTGGCAGAAAGTTCTGGAATCTGGGAGGAGCCACAAATTTCCTTCCACCCAGCGTTCCCCCAAGTCTCCCGATAAAAATGATACCTCACTTGCGTGGGTAGGCCTAGCGCCCGCGACAGGAAACGCCCCAAAGCGCAACGTGGACACCACCAAAATTTTGGAAGAAAACAGAGGTGTTTTTTGCGAAGTGACTACCTGTAGATTTTGGCCTCTAGCTCAGCCGGCACCTAGGGAAACCTACCAAACCTGTACATTTCTGAAAACTAGAGACCTAGGGGAATCCAAGGAGGGGTGACTGGCGGGGCTCGGACCAGGTTCTGTTACCCAGAATCCTTTGCAAAGCTCAAAAATTGGCTAAAAAAACACATGTTCCTCACATTTCTGTGGCAGAAAGTTCTGGAATCCAAGAGGAGCCAGAAATTTCCTTCCACCCAGCGTTCCCCCACGTCTCCCGATAAAAATGATACCTCACTTGTGTGGGTAGGCCTAGCGCCCGCGACAGGAAACGCCCCAAAGCGCAACGTGGACACATCACAGAAAACAGACCTGTTTTTAGCAAAGTGCCTACCTGTAGATTTTGGCCTCTAGCTCAGCCGCCACCTAGGGAAACCTACCAAGCCTGTGCATTTCTGAAAACTAGAGACCTAGGGGAATCCAAGGAGGGGTGACTGGCGGGGCTCGGACCAGGTTCTGTTACCCAGAATCCTTTGCAAAGCTCAAAAATTGGCTAAAAAAACACATGTTCCTCACATTTCTGTGGCAGAAAGTTCTGGAATCCGAGAAGAGCCACAAATTTCCTTCCACCCAGCGTTCCCCCACGTCTCCCGATAAAAATGATACCTCACTTGTGTGGGTAGGCTTAGCGCCCGCGACAGGAAACGCCCCAAAGCGCAACGTGGACACATCACAGAAAACAGACCTGTTTTTAGCAAAGTGCCTACCTGTAGATTTTGGCCTCTAGCTCAGCCGCCACCTAGGGAAACCTACCAAACCTGTGCATTTCTGAAAACTAGAGACCTAGGGGAATCCAAGGAGGGGTGACTGGCGGGGCTCGGACCAGGTTCTGTTACCCAGAATCCTTTGCAAAGCTCAAAAATTGGCTAAAAAAACACATGTTCCTCACATTTCTGTGGCAGAAAGTTCTGGAATCTGGGAGGAGCCACAAATTTCCTTCCACCCAGCGTTCCCCCAAGTCTCCCGATAAAAATGATACCTCACTTGCGTGGGTAGGCCTAGCGCCCGCGACAGGAAACGCCCCAAAGCGCAACGTGGACACCACCAAAATTTTGGAAGAAAACAGAGGTGTTTTTTGCGAAGTGACTACCTGTAGATTTTGGCCTCTAGCTCAGCCGGCACCTAGGGAAACCTACCAAACCTGTACATTTCTGAAAACTAGAGACCTAGGGGAATCCAAGGAGGGGTGACTGGCGGGGCTCGGACCAGGTTCTGTTACCCAGAATCCTTTGCAAAGCTCAAAAATTGGCTAAAAAAACACATGTTCCTCACATTTCTGTGGCAGAAAGTTCTGGAATCCGAGAGGAGCCACAAATTTCCTTCCACCCAGCGTTCCCCCACGTCTCCCGATAAAAATGATACCTCACTTGTGTGGGTAGGCCTAGCGCCCGCGACAGGAAACGCCCCAAAGCGCAACGTGGACACATCACAGAAAACAGACCTGTTTTTAGCAAAGTGCCTACCTGTAGATTTTGGCCTCTAGCTCAGCCGCCACCTAGGGAAACCTACCAAACCTGTGCATTTCTGAAAACTAGAGACCTAAGGGAATCCAAGGAGGGGTGACTGGCGGGGCTCGGACCAGGTTCTGTTACCCAGAATCCTTTGCAAAGCTCAAAAATTGGCTAAAAAAACACATGTTCCTCACATTTCTGTGGCAGAAAGTTCTGGAATCTGGGAGGAGCCACAAATTTCCTTCCACCCAGCGTTCCCCCAAGTCTCCCGATAAAAATGATACCTCACTTGCGTGGGTAGGCCTAGCGCCCGCGACAGGAAACGCCCCAAAGCGCAACGTGGACACCACCAAAATTTTGGAAGAAAACAGAGGTGTTTTTTGCGAAGTGACTACCTGTAGATTTTGGCCTCTAGCTCAGCCGGCACCTAGGAAAACCTACCAAACCTGTACATTTCTGAAAACTAGAGACCTAGGGGAATCCAAGGAGGGGTGACTGGCGGGGCTCGGACCAGGTTCTGTTACCCAGAATCCTTTGCAAAGCTAAAAAATTGGCTAAAAAAACACATGTTCCTCACATTTCTGTGGCAGAAAGTTCTGGAATCTGAGAGGAGCCACAAATTTCCTTCCACCCAGCGTTCCCCCACGTATCCCGATAAAAATGATACCTCACTTGTGTGGGTAGGCCTAGCGCCCGCGACAGGAAACGCCCCAAAGCGCAACGTGGACACATCACAGAAAACAGACCTGTTTTTAGCAAAGTGCCTACCTGTAGATTTTGGCCTGTAGCTCAGCCGCCACCTAGGGAAACCTACCAAACCTGTGCATTTCTGAAAACTAGAGACCTAGGGGAATCCAAGATGGGGTGATTTGTGTGGCTCGGACCAGGTTCTGTTACCCAGAATCCTTTGCAAACCTCAAAATTTGGCTAAAAAAACACATGTTCCTCACATTTCTGTGGCAGAAAGTTCTGGAATCTGAGAGGGGCCACAAATTTCCTTCCACCCAGCGTTCCCCCACGTCTCCCGATAAAAATGATACCTCACTTGTGTGGGTAGGCATAGCGCCCGCGACAGGAAACGCCCCAAAGCGCAGCGTGGACACATCACATTTTTTCATTGAAAACAGTGCCTACCTGTAGTTTTTGGCCTGTAGCTCAGCCAGCACCTAGGGAAACCTACCAAACCTGTGTATTTCTGAAAACTAGAGACCTAGGGGAATCCAAGATGGGGTGACTTGAGGGGCTCTGACCAGGTTCTGTTACCCAGAATCCTTTCCAAACCTCAAATATTGGCTAAAAAAACGCATTTTTCACACATTTCGGTGACAGAAAGTTCTGGAATCTGAGTGGAGCCACAAATTTCCTTCCACCCAGCGTTCCCCCAAGTCTCCCGATAAAAATGATACCTCAGTTGTGTGGGTGGGCCAGGTGCCTCCAACAGAATAAGGCCCAAAACTTGTAGAGATACAGGGGATAGTACTGCGAGTTTATAAGGACATATTCTTTTATACATCTTTAGACTGACTCTGCTTTGGGGACCCACATACGTGAGGTGTCATTTTATTTGGGAGACTGAGGGGAACACTGGGGAGTAGGAATTTTGTGCTGGAGTGGTGATCGTACGAAGAAAAGTCAGGAAAATATGCTTTTTTTAAGCACATTTTGAGGTTTACAGAGGAGTCTGGGTAAGAAAATGTTGGGGGATCCACGCAAGCCACTCCTCCCTAGACTCCTTGGGGTGTCTAGTTTTAAAAAATGTCTGGGTTTGGTAGGTTTCCCTAGATGAAGGCCGCACACAGGACCAAAAACATAGGTGCCCTCTCCCCCCCCAAACACAGGTAGTTTTGTAATATATCGTTTTGATGTGCCCACATACGTCCGTGATGTGCCAAACACAAAAATTTTGAAAAGAAACACACTTAGGTTATGTGAAAAAGACCCCTCACCCACCAACCAAGTTGGTGGCATGCTTCATCATCGGGGTCCCACCTGAGGCACCTAGCGTGTCATAGGTGTGCTGCGACGCCTGATTACAGCGGAGCAGGTTTGGTCATTTTTACCACACATACTGGTTGGATTTGGCACGAGGGTGAGTGATGGTTCAGTGGATCAAATTTTACTAACAAGAGCTTTCACAAAAATGAAAAGCACTGTTAGTAACTGAAAGGCAAAAAACTGAACCAATGACTCACAGCTCGTGAGCTGTAAAGCCGCGACAAGGCACCAACCGCTTTACAGTCCATTCACACAACTTTCATACATGACACACACAAGGCCATTCACACCGCCAGCCACGGGCCCAGCACATTACAACACTCACATCGACAGACAGCGCCACTCAAGGGCCCATCACTTACATACGCCCACATGCCTGATACAACAATCACACCAGCTGATGGGAGTGTGTGGACTGGTGTTTGGCTGGCAGTGTGTTGCAGTAGCCAACATCAAGTCAATATGTACAGTCTCAGCCAAGCCCCACTCCACACACAATGGCATCATATTTTATTTTTTATTTTTAAACAGAGGAACCCCTAACTAAGTAGAAAGAATTACAAAACAACAAACACAAAAGCTCTAACTAACAACATGACAGAAATGCTAACCATGAAACTAAACACATGAAAATACAAAACAGACATGAGTTTACACTCATGGTTGTTCCCAGAAATTCTTCTGGGTGTGGTAATTCTTAAAACAAGCACCGACACACAGCCCAGGCTTTGAAGGACAATCTGGGCAGTACATTCGAGACTCCCTCCGGATACCTCTTCGAAAACACACTCTACATTTCTTAGCTGGAAAGTCTTTTTTGGGTGTGGGAGGAATGTGCTCAGCAAAGTGGCGATCTTTCAATCTAGCCACATCCTCCACCACTGCTTCTCTAGGAACTCTGGCCTGTTCCACCACAATAAGGCTCTCTATCACTGACTCCTGAAATTTCACAAATGTCATCTTTGAGTCTGGAGACCTATCCCTAAACACAATAAAAGCATTGAAGGTTGCTAAGTGGAAGAGGTGAAGTGCTAACTTCTTATACCAAACATAAGACTTACGAATAGCAGTATAAGGTTCCAACCTCTGGTCAACTCTATCTACACCTCCCATGTGCTTATTATAATCTAAAATGCACACAGGTTTGCGCACTTCAGCAACCTGGCCCCAAACAGTCACAGGGGAAGTACTCTCATCATGGATGGTACTTAGCATGTAGACATCCCTCTTGTCTGAAAATTTCAAAGCTAGCAGCTCCTCGTTCCGCAAGGCACAGCACTGTCCCCTCTCAAGTTTTTTACAGACAAGCTCCCTTGGATAGCCTTTCCGGTTAGAACGGATTGTGCCACAAGCAACTGTGTCCACTCTAAACAATTCCTTGAACAACTGCACACCAGTGTAGAAGTTATCTACATACAAATGGTGACCTTTGTTGAACAGTCGTCTACCAAGATCCCACACTATTTTCTCAGTAACTCCAAAAGTGGGAGGACAACCAGGGGGGTCAATATTGGAATCCCTACCAGTGTACACACGGAAACTATACACATATCCTGTCCTACTTTCAGACAGCATATACAATTTAATTCCATATCGTGCCCTTTTGCTAGGAATGTACTGCCTAAAAACCAAACGACCCTTGAAGAGGACCAAAGACTCGTCCACACTTATCTCTTTGCCTGGAACATAGACCTCCGAAAACCGATCTACAAAATGATCAAGGACAGGCCTAATCTTAAAAAGACGGTCAGAATCTGGGTGATCTCGTGGCAAGGCTAATGCATTGTCAACAAAATGCAGCATCCTAAGAAGAAGCAAATACCGATTACGACTCATGGTAGCTGGAAATTTAGCTGTTGCCATCAAGGGACTAGTAGACCAATAAGAAGCCAGTGACGGCTTCCTTATCAACCCCATCAAAAAAGTCAAACCCAAAAACTTTTTTAGCTCCTCCAAATTTGTGGGAATCCACTGGGCAGCTCTAGAGTGTGGCCTAAGTCTAGCAGCGTTGTCCCTCAAATGCTGCTCCGCATACAAATTAGTCTGCTCAACAATCTCTTCCAAAAACACATCATCCATGAATAACTCAAAGAAATTGATAGGCATAAAGTTCTCTGTATTGGCGTTACACCCCGGGAGACCAGTAAAGGCAGGCAACTCTGGCTGCTCCATGTTTGGGGCAACCCAGACATCATCAGGTCTTCTAACGGGAAACCTTTCAGCCCCAGGTTGCTGCACTATTGGCACATCAATGTCCTCCTCTAAAACAGAACCTTCATCTGCACTGAGTGTGGCTTCATCATCAGAAGATTCCCCTCCAACAGAAACATCACTGCCAGAATCTCTGACTTCCTCCTCTGCCTCAGATGCAGAGTCCGTCTCATAGTCATGATCAGACTGTGACTCAAAAAGCATACCAACCACCTGCTGAGCGGTCATCCTGCGGCTAGCCATGATCTCTCCTGCTAAAATTAACTGGACAAATTCACCACCAACAACCAGCACTGTGTAAGACAAGTAACAAAGTGTAGCTTTGTTAGTAAGAGTTACAAACTCAAAAACTATACCGCTCACTTGCCTGAAAAAGCTTGATTCACCAGCAACTACACAGCAATCACCAATGATATCCCACTAAAAAGAAAGAAAGAAAGGCAAATTAGAAATAAGACAAAACAAATATCATTGTGCACAAACCTAAGGACAATTTCACACACAATCCTGCATTTAGTACACCCCCTACAAACATGGCATTCATGCATGGCAACAATACTCCTTTGGAGTAAATTGTTTTTACTTACCTAAAACATGCAACTGTGCAAACTGCAGGTCAACCACCGCCAAAACCGCAAGGAGCCACAGCAAATAAAGCAAAAGCTTTGAACTAGAACAAAAAGGAGGAAAACATTTTTTATCACAAATGCAAAGACTTCTTCAGTTGACAAACACCCCACCATCAAACATTTTAGAAATTGGTGCCTAAGTGGATTCTGCCATAGGGGCAGATGGGCCTACTAAAAAAATAGGCCTGTCTGCCCCAAGGAAGCCAAAAAATACCTTTAGTACTGTGTCCCCATGGAGAGCGACCCTTGCCAAAGGGGACAGCCCTCAAACAAAAAAAACACACACAACACTATCCCTGGTGCCTAAGTGGCTTCTGCCCCCTTGGGGGCAGGTGGTTCTAGAAAAATAGGCCCATCTGCCCCCAGGGGGGGCAGAAATGGCCAACAGGTCAATGCCCCCCTTGGGGGGGGCGCCCGTGCCCAAGGGGACGCCCCCACACAAAAATAAACACATAAAAAAAAATCCCTGGCGTTCTAGTGGTTTCTTCCCCCCTTGGGGGCAGATCAACCTAAAAATAATAGGCTGATCTGTCTCCAAGGGGTGCAGAAATGGCCTGGGTACATGTGCCCCCAAAGTGGGGGGCGACCCTTGCCCAAGCCCCCCCCCATCCACTAACACACACACACACACACACTATCCCTGGTGTCTACGTGGCTTCTGCCCCCCTTGGGGGCAGGTGGGTCTAGAAAAATAGGCCCATCTGCCCCCGGGGGGGGCAGGAATGGCCAACAGGTCAATGCCCCCCTTGGGGGGGCGCCCGTGCACAAGGGGACGCCCCCACACAAAAATAAACACATAAAAAAAAATCCCTGGCGTTCTAGTGGTTTCTGCCCCCCTTGGGGGCAGATCAGCCTAAAAATAATAGGCTGATCTGTCTCCAAGGGGTGCAGAAATGGCCTGGGTACATGTGCCCCCAAAGTGGGGGGCGACCCTTGCCCAAGCCCCCCCCCATCCACTAACACACACACACACACACACACACTATCCCTGGTGTCTACGTGGCTTCTGCCCCCCTTGGGGGCAGGTGGGTTTAAAAAATAGGCCCATCTGCCCCCAGGGGGGGCAGAAATGGCCAACAGGTCAATGCCCCCCTTGGGGGGGAGCCCCGTGCCCAAGGGGACGCCCCCCCACAAAAATAAACACATAAAAAAACATCCCTGGCGTTCTAGTGGTTTCTGCCCCCCTTGGGGGCAGATCAGCCTAAAAATAATAGGCTGATCTGTCTCCAAGGGGTGCAGAAATGGCCTGGGTACATGTGCCCCCAAAGTGGGGGGCGACCCTTGCCCAAGCCCCCCCCCCATCCACTAACACACACACACACACACACTATCCCTGGTGTCTACGTGGCTTCTGCCCCCCTTGGGGGCAGGTGGGTCTAGAAAAATAGGCCCATCTGCCCCCAGGGGGGGCAGAAATGGCCAACAGGTCAATGCCCCCCTTGGGGGGGCGCCCCGTGCCCATGGGGACGCCCCCCCACAAAAATAAACACATAAAAAAACATCCCTGGCGTTCTAGTGGTTTCTGCCCCCCTTGGGGGCAGATCAGCCTAAAAATAATAGGCTGATCTGTCTCCAAGGGGTGCAGAAATGGCCTGGGTACATGTGCCCCCAAAGTGGGGGGCGACCCTTGCCCAAACCCCCCCCCCATCCACTAACACACACACACACACACACTATCCCTGGTGTCTACGTGGCTTCTGCCCCCCTTGGGGGCAGGTGGGTCTAGAAAAATAGGCCCATCTGCCCCCAGGGGGGGCAGAAATGGCCAACAGGTCAATGCCCCCCTTGGGGGGGGCGCCCCGTGCCCAAGGGGACGCCCCCCCACAGAAATAAACACATAAAAAAACATCCCTGGCGTTCTAGTGGTTTCTGCCCCCCTTGGGGGCAGATCTGGCTAAAAAGTAGCCAATCTGCCCTCAAGGGGGGCAGAAATGGCCCTAAAGGACATGCCCCCCACAGGGGAGCGACCCTTGCCCAAGGGGGCGCCCCCCCATTCACTACACACACAATCCCTGGTGCCTAAGTGGCTTCTGCCCCCCTTGGGGGCAGATGGACCTAAAAAAAATAGGCCGATCTGCCCCCAAGGGGGCCAGAAAAGGCCAACAGTTCTCTGCCCCCTTGGGGGGGGCGCCCCTTGCCCAAGGGGGCACCCCCCCCAACATAAATGCACAGAAAATAAAAATCCCTGGTGATCCAGTGGTTTCTGCCCCCCTTGGGGGCAGATCCGCCTAAAAAGTAGGCCAATCTGCCCCCAAGGGGGGCAGAAATGGCCGTAACAAATTGCCCCCACAAGGGGAGCGACCCTTGCCCAAGGGGCCGCTCCCCGCCAACAAGAAACAGAAAGTACAACAAAAAAAAAAAATCCCTGGTGTCTAGTGGGCATTCCTGCTGCCCGATCGCAATGCGATCGGGCAGCAGGAATGCTCAAAGAGACACCGGGGGAAAGGAAAAGCCTTTCCTTTCCCCTGGTGCCTCTTTAGCCCAAACCCCCCACCCACCGGGAAGAGGAACTCACCTCTTCTCCGTTCGCCGCACAGGAAGCAAATGGCTTCCTGTGCGGCGAAATCCCCATAATGAAGTCAGCGCGCGATCGCGCACTGACGTCATTATGGGGGGGTGGGGGGGTCGGGGGTGGAAAGGGAAGGGCTTCCCCTTCCATCCCTGACTTTGGGGGGGTGGGGGGAAGCACACAGAGGGAGCGAGAGCGCTCCCTCTGGGCTGTGTGCCGAGGACGTAGTGGTTACGTCCTCGGCACAGCAGCACTGACATAACCACTACGTCCGCGGCACAGAAGGGGTTAAATAACAGTTGTATTTTATTAACAACAACAAAAATGTACATGATTCCTCACCCTCTGGTTTTGGCTGGTAATCTTCATTATTGACGAGTGTCATGATTCCCATACAGTAGTTTTACAATGTTTGGGACCGTGCCAGGTGAGCATAATAAAGTTTCACCAATTGTCTCAATCTGAGATGTGGCTTTAGAAGGGTAAAGTTACCTTCCTCAGGTCCTTTCGTTTGCACATGTGTTTCATTATAATGGGTCACTCCTGCCCCTCTGGTGTTATTGGGTCCCTTAAATATTAAAAACCATGTTCTAGTCAGATTAACTGAATTCCCTGCAATAAATACATTGAAATATATTTTTTTATAGAATTGTGAAGACTTTTCAAACCTTTTAAATTATTAGTATTATATCTTGTTAATTTACCAACAATCCAGGATCTCCTCTGTGCTAGGTATGTCATGTGCTGAGGTACACTTCTGTTGTTCATCCAACACCAACAACCACATGGAGATCCCACCAATAATCTAAATAACTCACACTGTACACTATGTAGGATTGATAATCTTACATATGTCTTTTCTGTTCATGACCAGCTAGAAAAAGCTGGCAGCTGAGAGCAGAACAAATTACATTTAACACCATATCCTCGGGTGCGAGAAACATTAGTGATTTTATTTATCTTAAATAATCTGATTTTGGGTGTTGATTCCAGAAATCCAAAATTAATTGCAAAGTAGCTGCATGAAACATGGTAGCTACACAGTAAACTTTCAGGAGAGCTCCTCTAAAAGCCCTGAAATCTCAGTCAAGTAAGCACAGGGGTTTAAATTAGGTGGCCAGTCTTCTGCCAGGGTAGCAGGGGTTACAGCCTCTGCCACCCGAGATGGACATTAGGTTGCCCTTGAAACACTCAGAAAACATAATTTTGTTTAGAAAAAACAAGTCTCAGTGTCAATTATAGTTTGACTTTTCATTACGTAACATATTTAAACACGGGTGCAGAACTCCACTCCGCTGACTGAGTTTTTGGAATTCAGGCATTTCGTGCTGAAGTAACACAGAGTTCCCAAATTCCCCAATCTGGGTGTGGAGCAGAGTTCGTTCATGCAATATTTGGTTTTGACGCTTGCGAGCGCCAGTATACTCTTGGGCTGCTAGCGAGCTCGCAAAATACTTTACACCTGCCCGCAGGGCTTCCAGCTGCAAAGGCAGCAAAAACAGTGCTGCTTGTGAGAGCGACCTCATCTCAATTAGATTTTCTACTCGAGATGCATCTAAAATTTCTAAATCTATTGAAAAAGAGGTTTTTAAGTAGATTTTTTTCTCCAATGGACCCTTCAAATCATTTTTTTAAATCTGAGAAGCCTTTTTGTGCAAACAGGAAGGAAGTGTCCCAGAGACTCCAACTTCCTGTTCCTGTCTAGCAGGCTCCTCCCAGTGCTTTGTCCATCTCTTGGTCACTTTTCACTTAGAGTTCGAGGTGCAAGGATCACTCTCTTTGTCTCCTGGATATATATCTTTGGAGGTAAGAACTTTGTTTTTGTGAAATCACACAATTAAGTTCAAAAACTATAGTATAAAGCTTGGTTTGTTTGCTTGGGCATGCACCAGTATTTCTTCATACTTTACATTTTATTTTTACATTTTATTGTAGTGGGTGGTTTGGAGTTTAAGTAGGGTCCTAGTTATTTATTTTGCATTTCAAATAGTTTTCATCTTTTCAAAGGAAGATTGCTGCACAGCTCAGTACATTTTCTCAAGTTTGTTACATCTGCAATATTATTTTACTATGTGTTATAGTCTTCTAGCCAGCAGGCCCAGTACTAGTAGTCATCAGTGCATGAAATAAATATTTCTGTGGTATGTGGTTTTAAAACTTCATTTAGAGCACAGATGACATTTGGTTAAATTAGAAATGTTATGTATTGTTTGCAATCGCATTTCATTGTTTTCTTGCAAAAAGGGTTTTGGTTGTGAGGGTAATATTTGATGGCAGCGGAGGATGTGTGCTGTTGTAAAATTTAAACAACTCAGTTAATTTTCATGTTTGGCATTGCTGAATTAACATTTGTGTTTTCTTCAGAGTTACCACCATGCCTCCTTTTTCTGGCCTGTGTGTGTATGTGTATTTGTCACCATTTGTATTTGTTCTCCATGCTTTGTGGCCGGGACCATTTTGTGTAGTCTATGTTTATAGGCTTCAATGTGTTATTTGTCCTCCATGCCCCCTTGCTCAATGTTGCTGTTTGACCATGTGACTGGCAGCCATTTTGTGAACACAGCCAGTGTGTTTTTTCCATAGGCATGCATGTGTTCTTTGTTCTCCATGGCTTCCTGTTTGCTTTTGTGGCTTTATCACGTGGCTGGCAGTCATTTCATGCATCCAGCAGTGGCACTTTTGCCATAGGTTTTTATGTGTTATTTGTCCTCCATGCCCCCTTGCTCAATTTTGCTGTTTGACCATGTGACTGGCAGCCATTTTGTACATCCAGCCAGTGTGTGTTTGCCATAGTTTTGCAAGTATTCTTTGTTCTACATGCCTCCTTGCTCACTGATGTTGTTTGACCATGTGGCAGGTGGCCATTTTGTGCATCCAGCCAGTGTGGGTTTGCCATATGCTTACATGTGTTCTTCGTTTACCATGCCTCCTTGCTCTCTGTTATTGTTTGACCATATGGCTGGCAGCCATTTTGTGTTTTTTAGCCAGTGTGCCTTTGCCGTAGGCCATGCTTCTTTGCTGTTGTTTGACCATGTGGCTGGCGGCCATTTTGTGCATCCAGCCAGTGTGCCTTTGCCAGGGGCTTGCACAGATGGATCTGATACCAGTTTAATATATGCTTGGGGATCACTGTAATTTATGTATACTACAAGAATGTGATTGTGATTAACATTGCTAATATTTCTTCTCCTTTTTTTAATTTTGCACCTCCAGTCTTTTCCTCACAATAGGTTTCTTTCTCCTCATCATCCCATACAAACATTGGCAATTGTTGTGTGTTTGTTTGTTTAATTCAAGTGCTTATTTTAATTTCTAATTTTATTTTGTATTTAACATTTTTCATTTTACTTTTTTAAATTTTTGATTTTTTAATGTGTTAAAATAGTTTTTATTCCTCCAATTATTTATTTAATTTTGCATTTTAGCTTGATCCGTCCATCCATCCACAATAGGCACACAACCGCGTTGTATCATTTAGTTTTTTTAGGTATAAAATTCCATCTCCTCCTGGACGCGGTGCAATGTAGGCATGTCAGCAGCAGCATTCCTTTTTTTATTGATTATTCCATTTCCCCTGGCCCACCTTGCCACCATAGGCTTTTTAAGGATTATTCCATTTACCCCTTGCACCTCTCTGACTACCACAGGTATCTCCTTTAAAATAGATGAAGATAAAGAAAAGAGCTATATCTGCATGTTGTATTGCCTAATTTGAAATGAAATTTCACGGTGTGGCAGTGTGGTTAGACTTTACAATGTTCGGATAAATTGATATTTATTACATAAGTAACCAACCACACTAATATTGCATTTGTCTGTACTATTTCAACCTGCAACAATGCCACATTTCACTAAAACATGTTTTGTGCTTGGTTGCTTGTAGGTGAATAAGAGAAGAAGGGACACCACCTGCAGTACTACCAAAGAGGCCTATACAATGATTTCAGTTTTCAAATCTTTACCACTTCTGCAGCTTAGTGTCACTGCCATTTGAGAAATGTAAGATGGCCCCAAAGGAAGTTGCTCCCCAAAAAGTGGTCAGTAAGAAGAAGCAGCTTTTCACCAGTGGCGTGCCAACCACAACCTTTTTCAGAAGATTTGTGCCTGCCACCATGGAGGAACCTGGGAGCAGCAGTCCAGCATCAACAACAGCAGTGAAGTTGAATTGGATTTGTCCTTCACTAAAGGGTACCTGCAATAGTAGATCTCCCTGAAGTTGGAGCAGAACAGGAGGCTAAACAAGAAATGTCTCTTTTGGAATCCAGTTTTCGATCTCCAGCAAGGAAAAGGAAGGTTACTACTCCACCAACTTCTCCAATCATCACTTCTGATGATGATGATGATGATAGGGATGTTGACTTGATTCCAGTAGAGTGTGGGAGACACCAGGGGTAGCAAAGGAAAATAAAAGTTACCCAAAAGTCTAAGAATCATGGAAGGGGATGATGAGGAAGATGACAATTAGGAGCCACCCATTGTGGAAGCTGGCACAGAGGAGTCGACATTACTACTCAACCTGCTCTGAGGGATATGGCACAGGCAGCAATGCCAGCTCCCATATTTATAAAGCACCAGCTGAGACCTGCACTAACCCCTATCTCAATAGAAGTATGCACTGCAAAGAGGCAATTGATGACACACCCACCTGCTTCCAATTCTTCTTCAGGCATTGGCCACTTAGAAAGTACTACTCACCAGTTTGGGACTTTTTAAGCTTAGCAAACAGGAGAAGAATGTTGCAATATAGTCAGATTGCCACACAAGTGTTTGTCAGGGTAAGGTTGGTACACATGATGGTACTGGAAGCCAAACAACCCATATGGAAAAACATCACGCAATCCAGTAGGAGGAGCACCTTAGAAAAATTGCTGCATGTGGTTTTGGTGGTGAAGGTGAGGAGAACCAGCAAACGTCTGCCACAACTGGTCCAATGGTGGTTGGAGGAGGGAAAAGAGGGTGATAGCCTCATGTGAAGCAGCTCTGTCCCCGATAGTGACCCAGAATCACCCACCTCAGCAACCTCACAATGGCACTGGAAGACTCAGTCAGATTGAGCCACCACAGCATACAGTAGCTGCCCCACGACAGATATTGAGTTTACCATCACCTACTTCTCGAAATGTCATAAGCATTAGTGGCCCCAGAAAAGAAGAAAATCCAGGGTACTATTACAGTCATGTACTGTTTAGGCAGGAGGGGCCCTACAACCTCAACCACCCGACACCACATCTGTACAATGGGAAGCTGGCAAAAATGTTAGCGCTGGGCCTCCTCCCTTTTTCTTTTGTGGAAGGAGTGGGTTTTTGTTAGAATTTATGACAGGCATCTGCCTGAATGGAAGGTTCCAAGTTTGACCTATTTTGCCAGAGTTGCTGTTCCAGCGCTGCATCACAATGTGCTGCAATTGGTTGGGCAAGCTATGCAGCAACGTGTTGTAAACACTATCTACTAGACGACAGACATGTAGACCAGTAATCAGGTGACATATTACATGTGCATCACTGCACACTGAATGTCTTTTACGGGGGTAAAGCAAAGTTGTCTACAGTCTTGGCCCTGAACCTGAAGAACTTTTTATGAGTGTTCGGCAGCATGCAACATTAACAATGTTTGCCATGGAGAAATCACATGCAGCTGCAAACATCTTGGACAAATTTAATAGCAAGGTGTCTGAATGGCTGTGACCAATAAGTCTCCAAATTGGTTTTGGTGCCACTGCCAATGACAGTAACATAGTCAAGACCATATCAGATAGTCGCTATGTCAGGGTCCTGTGTTTGGCGCACTGCATCAACCTGGTTGTTCAAACGTTTCTCACGAAAGAAGACATAGGGGGTCATTCTGGCTGCCGGTGCTTCTGGGGCCATTCTGACCGCAGCGGGACAGCCGCGGTCAGAACAGCGAAACCGGCGGTTTCCCGCGGCCCCAGGGAATCTTCCACGGCGGCGCTGCAAGCAGCGCCGCCATGGGGATTCCGAACCCCTTCCCGCCATCCTGTTTCTGGCGGTTTTCACCGCCAGAAACAGGATGGCGGGAACGGGTGTTGTGGGGCCCCTGGGGGCCCCGGCAGTGCCCATGCCACTGGCATGGGCACTGCCGGGGCCCCCTAACAGGGCCCCGTTAAGAAATCGCGACGGTGCAACTGCACCCGTCGCACACCAGCAACTCCGCCGGCTCCATTCGGAGCCGGCTTCCTCGTTGCTGGTGCTTTCCCTCTGGGCGGGCGGGCGGCCTTTTGGCGGTCGCACGCCAGCCCGGCGGGAAAGTCAGAATGACCGCCGCGGTCTTCTGGCGGTTCCCGCCAGGCGGGCGGCTTCCGCCGCCCGCGGGGGGTCAGAATGACCCCCATAGTCAGCAATATACTTGCCACCTGCAGGCGAATCTGCACTCATTTCAGCCATTCTTCTAAATCCTGAAAGCAGTTACGGATTACTCAGTGTCATAATAGAGTAGTAGTTAAAGCCCTGATACAAGAGGTGCCAAGATGTTGGAACTCAACCTATTATATGTTGCAACGTCTGTTTCAGCAGTACAGACAGATCAATGGCTATGTCATTCAAAGAGGAGAGGATCCTATTGGGAAAGTGATGACCATGGATGAGGACAAATGGGGACTAGTAAAATACCTAACACACATGCTGCTCCCTTTTGAGCTTTTCACATGGCAAGATAGCAAGGAGGACAGTACGATGGGCCAAGCTATCCCATTGTTGCATCTGCTACAGGACCAGCTAAAGAAGGTGTCTGAAAGGTTTGCACGTAGAGGTGTGAATGAAAACCCAGGGGCACATGCCTCGGTTGAGAGCGTAAGCTAGCGCTTGACTTGTAATGAAAGGCTGCAAAATTAAATTATCTCATCCAAAGAATACATCTGTGCCACCCTACTTGATCCACGCTACAAAAATATCTTCACACTTTAATTCTTTTTTCTGAAGGGGACATTACAAAATACAAAATACAAAAGGTGGATTGTCGAGCAAGCTGGAGAACTAGAAGAAGAACAACTGGGACTTAGAGTCCAACTCTGCAGCTCTGGGGTGCCACCTTCAACTTCCAGAGAGAGCAGTCTTGTCTTACAGTAGCCAACACCAGGAACAAGAACACCAGCCAGTGTAGAGGCAAAGGCAAGAGAGTTGAGCAAGTGGCAGCACCAATGACCATTCAGAGGATTTTCCAAGAGAATCTGGATGATCCAAAAGAGGTATATGTGGATCCAAATCCATTGTTGTATTGATATGGGAAGATGTGCAAATGGCCAAAGCTCAGCAAGCTGGCAATAAAGTATCTGCTTGTCCTGTAGCTTGTGTGACTGCTGAACGTGTGTTCGGTGCAGCTAGCACAGTTGATATAATGAGAAGGACCAGTCTCTTGCCTCAAAACATGAAGAGATTAACCATGATCAAAATGGATCAGCATTTTATACCACCCAATTACACCCCTGTTGTGTTCCCGAAACACCACAGGAGGAAGAGGATGACTGGTCTGAATCAAGTGTGCTAGCTAACCGACTTCTGGGTTAAACAACTGAGTGACTATGCCAGTGCTACAATAGAACTTTTTAAATATTTCCAGTTGAACTTCTTTCTTTCTTTGCAAAGAAAAAAATAGCTAGTGGAACATTATGTTTGTGTGGTATTTATTATTTGGCCAGATTGGAGTTTGACCCGTGTGAAGTGAAGAAGCACCCACAATCCCTTCAAGAAATTGGAGACAATGCCTCCCTCACATGCCATTGCCTATCCTTTTTTTACATCACCTAGTAGGGCTACCCCAGAAGATCATTGATTAAAAGACTGCCAGTGCCAAAGCCAAATTCCAATGTGTTGCTATCATCAAAGAAGGGTTAAAGTTTTTATCTAACAACGTAACAGGATTGGGAGAGGCAACTACTAACTATTGAACCAATGAGTGGTGATACATTGAGTGCTTGGAGTGATGATTGATGATGTATTTGATGGCTAACCATGAGGGAGAGAGCTCAACAAATTTTAAACGTGATTTCAATGATTTGCAATATTTGGGGACTAATGGGTGATATTTTAAAACTTATTGAAATTTTTCTGCAGCGTCCATTCCTTTTTTCTGATTCCTCAGAGACCAAAAGGTTACTTTAGTTGCTAAACACAAATCTACACAATTCTGTTCTCCAAGAGCAGTGCACTACACAGGTTTACCTCACTTGGTTTGGGACTGTGACAGAGTAACTTAGAATCAGGACGTGGAGGATGGAAGGACTCATGGCAGGGAACATCTAGAAGGAGAACGTTTTTAACTTCAAATAAAAACTATGATGATGGTAAAGAATCTGAGGGCTAGTAGTTACTCAGCTTTGTGGACTGGAGAAAGGAGTGTTGATTTAGGAAATGCTTCTGAGTGTGTGTTTGCTGCATTGCTGGCTCAAATGAGAAACTCCTCTTTATGTTCTTGCTCTGCCCTGAGTCTTCTTGGTAAACTCCTGACTCCTCATGAAGCTTACCTTCCTTCCTTTCAACGTCCTCCTTTACTCTATGATACAGCTACTGTTTTACAATAGTCAGGCCTTCTCCTAGTCCTCTACTGACTAACAAAAACTTGGTGAAAGCTCAACACTCAAGCTTATCTACAAGAAAGTTTCAGCCAGGCACCCAAGTTTTATGAACACCCCAAGAAGAATGGTGACACACTGCCCAATTTGGCTATTCTGAATCATTTACCTTTTAACAATCATAATTTTTAGAACTGGGTAGCTTAACTTAAGTTCTCGATAATTTGAATATTTCAAACTTAGAAGACAAAACATTTAGAGATTTACTATCTTAGATCATTCTGGGGCTGAAGGACTGTTTGCAATGCATTTAACTGAACTGTGTCATGCTTATTCCTTCATCATTTCCTTCCACAACAGATTGATGATAGAATGCTGCTAAGCACCCTAATGATTATTGTTGTTGCTTCTTTTGTGTAGTGATTGTGTTTTCACATCTTTACCCATATTCCCTTTCCCATCTATTGAGCAAGGCTCTAACCCTCCTCCCCAGAGCTGTGTGAATTATTGAGGTGTGACTTAATCTTACACCATAAATGGATTACATACTTGATGGGTTGGATGTGGTGAAAACAACACCAACTCAATGCATGACCTTCTATTATCTGAGCAATATTCCACACCGGCCCCATCAGCATCATCATTAAGGCCTTGTATTGTATGTTGAGTAAAAGCTTATCCTTGTCCAATCATTCCTGACTCTGAGCCCACTACTCCTGATTTGAGGATTTCATTTCCTAAGTTTAGTTTTTATTAAATACTAGCTACCCATTGCTCAGAACAAGTTGATATTGCTAGATTGTATTATCATATCAGGTCTTCTTATTTGTTCTGTGTCAAATACTGTCATCATGGTAATATGGTCTTAGTCTTTCTAAAGTTATGATATAATATATAACACACTAACTCCCTGTTTCCTTCAATCTAGTTGACAGTGATGGTTAACTCTTTGATTAATCCTGAAGCTGGAGTTTGCATAGGTAGGAGTAGCACCTTATGTCTTTCCTGTTAGCATGCTAGCCTCCTACTACCACCTTCTTAAGAGAAGATTCCACCTTGAGAAAACCCTACAGTGAAAAGATTGAGGTATCAGCCCTTGCTTCATCTATTCTGGCAAGATAAGTGCTATGGACTGAAGTGAACTCATTTAGTTTGTAATTAACATCTACTGAAGAAGATGTTGTTAATGTATAGGTTTTTGTAGGCAAAATAGGTAATGGCAATCATCCCCTACTGGTCAATATAGTTACAAAGGGCAGTAGAGCAAGGCTATAAGCTACTGACATAAACTTTTTTGCAGATTGAAAATGCAGGCTACACTAAAAGCAGTGCAAACTAACAGCAAAATAAACATTTGAGGCATAAATTAACTAAAATAAATAATCCCCTTTTATTTTTTACAAATAGGAAACCCACCCTTTCCACGCATAACAGGCCCACCCCTCTACCTGAAGAAATGGCTCAATCTGGTGACAGAGTGGGCACTGGGAGGTAAGTGAAAAACACCTTGTTTTAAGTTTGCAATGCACTGACAACTTTGTAAATATGCATTAACTGAAGCAGATGTACATTGAAAAGATAACACTTTTGTGCTGCTGAATGTAATCATGCTGTATTTACGTAATAGTAGCATTGGTGACTAATGGGGAGGGAGGCATGATGATGGGTGGGAGGAGACATATCAGCCTTGCTTGACAACTACAGTGATTTAAGGGAGAAGAAAAACAATTAAAATACCTCTACTTTGAAGTAAAGCTTTTTTAATCATGCAAATGAGGCGAAATAAGTGACAGGCATGTCCATCTCCAGAAGAACTCACTTACATCTTGACTCAAACAATTATACATTAATCTTTTCATTCATCTATGCTATTCAACCTTTGATACCCACTGTTTAAGCTTTACACTCTCTTGTCCAGTCTTCCGCCATTCCGATCCAGCCAACCATATATCTATTCATACACTAATCTATCCAGTACCCACCCTTTCAAACACCCTGGTTTCACCTATTCATCCATTTACTCATACATCATTTGTTACTATCCACCAATCCCCACCCAAGCATCCTTTTACCGATTGACCATTCACCCACTGAGGCATCCTTTCACCCCTTTCATCCATCATTTCACCCACCCAGGCATCTCCTATCAATGACCTACACATCTTTTCTTTTCACCCAAACATCCTTTAACTCATACTATTTCAGCAGTTCTTTCTTTTAGCCGTCCATCCTTCATTCGCTTTTCCATCAAGACATCAATTCTAGCATCCGTTTGTTATGAGCTCATGTCAGCTAATTTTCAGAGAAGACGCCATTAAGAACTCAACCCCCGCTGTAGCTGCTAAGCCAGGAGGTTCACAATGAACACCCTCACAGTGAGAATTCTGGTAATTATCAATGAGCAAGAGCAATATGACTTAACAGCTCCCGGCCCTGCTGCTGACGGTTCTCCCCCTCTGACTGCTTCTGCATCTAGCACACTGGTGCTGCCGCTGACCCCCGCACTGGTGGTCGTTGGAGCTGGAAAAAATGTTACACATTTTAGATTTCAATAAAATACAACAGCAACAGCTCACTACATTTCTGTCTTTTTCTATCATTCACTTTCAATATTTGGTTGGTTAAATACGTTAGAAAAGCCAGGTAGGCAAACAAAACACAAACGTTTCATAATAGAGTGGCAGAGCTAAGTCATTGAAGTGCAAAAAAGGGGTGGAAAACTTTGGTCAATCCAGGAATACCTTTGGTAAGGTCTTGGTTGACCAATGCAATGGGAATGAGCAAGGCAAAGAAAACCTTTACAAACATACGTAGATAAGCAGACTTGGGTAAACAATCTTATCAGTAGAGTACCTGTCCTAAAATCGGCCCTGTTAGTATTAAAGTGCCAGTCCGCAAGATATATAAGGGGAGAAGGGAAAGCTAAGATTAGTAACAAAGCAGAAGAAAGCTAGCACAGACAGGAGGAAGTCAGGTATCGAATCATGAAAAATAGATAAATGCAGGGATAAGAAGAATTCAGGAATTTAACAAAGCTTAGATAGAATGAAAATAAGTACAAAAAAGGTAGACAGGCACAGTAAAAAGTTAAAACAAATATTAGAAATGAGGAGAGGTGAAAGTTAGAGAAATAATAATAATAATAATATAACAGAAAGACTTACTGGGGCAAGCAGGTTTGCCAGCTTCTGCACTGGTGGTGGCACTGGCAATATTGTCTACTCCTGGGCCCACCTCAGACATTGCCCTCTACTTGCCCTTGGGTGCTGAGGTATGAAATAAAGAAGATAAAAAAGGTTAATCTCCCAAAAACTATTTTGATAGGCAGAGGCAAACTCAGTAACATTGTACTTTTCTAAATCAGATCGCTTAGTATCGACACAAATTGAGTTGACCTATTACTTTTACTTTTCTAATTCTACACCTAAAACCAACTCCAAGTTTCCTAAACTACATTTACAACTATGTACCATGTTGCAACTGATGATTTTTGATTCACAACCATCTTTGATGGGGCAACTCAGCCTCCATTTGTTTTTCAATGCATAGATGCATACTATGATGATATCATACTACACATCACCTGGAGAATGTGACAAGGAGGGACTGCATAAGCTACATAAAGAAAGACACAGAGAAGGGAAAGCTGATATTACTAATTACTACTATCATTGTCTTATTGTTGGTGACAGGATGAGTCTCAGTCTGCATGGCTTCTTAAATAATTAGCCCAAAATCACACAAAGAATACAATTAGGAATTGCTGATTGAGCACCTGGCTAGCTCAAACTGGATCACATAATAAATATTCATCATAGTGTAACCGTAACTGATCTCTGAGAGTCAGCACTGCTATTACAAAAACTGTGTAGAACACAAACAACAAATAAATAACTATTACTCACCGAGCCCTGACACTTTGATGCACAGCAGGTCAAGCAGGTACTGTTCACAGTCCATTATGTCTGCCCAACAGTGTGTCAACTGTTGCTGGGTGCGCTGGACCCCAGTGAGCCAACGCACCAACCGGTACACCATCTCCAACAGCAGTTGACTCTCCAGAAAGACGTAACCACTCCTAGGCCTGCTGCCTGCCATCAACATGGAGGTTAGGTGGAGCTGCACAAAAAAGACAAATGCTGGCACCTCCACCTCAGTGAAAATGGGGGGGGCTGCACCCCTTGGAACCCCTTGGCACCCCTTAGTGGTGCTGACATCCACAAGGTAATCAGCTAGCAGCGACAGTGGCATCGCCACTCCCTCTGCTGTCCTCTGCCATCATGCTGGGTTGAAAAAAGAAAAGGGAAGAAACAGAAAGAAGTAAGAAATAAAATAAATAAAAGACGCAAAAGGAAAAGCAAAAAAAATAAAGTATTCAAAAAGTCAACAAAAAAAATGACAGAAATGTAAAATACACAAGCAAAAAGGCTTTTCTTGACTTTTTGTGAATGCAGATGCTTTATTGGTGATGATTGGCATTGATTCTGTGGTGTCTATAGTGGGGTGAAATCCTCCCTTGGGACTTTGGGTAGACTGTCCTATTTGCAATGATTCCTGTGACAGTTGGTCTGTTGGATTGGAACATGGCATGATATCACTTATGTTTTTTCATTAAGAGCCCTGAGAAAGTTCAATTCAATTGAACGAAATGCATTGATGGAGTAAAGGAATTAAATAAAATACAATTTCAATATAGTCAGGATCCGGGATTCCTTAATGGTTGGCTGCACCATTCCAAATTGTATGTTCCAACGTGTCCTCTGCTAAAGCAGCAGTACCAGTCAATGGCTGGTGCTGACAAAGGAGAGCCCAAAAAATCCCATTTTCAGAACTGTGTGGGAGGTGCTGTCTGCAGTGTCCGCTGTTGCCTTTTTCTTTTCATACACAAACTGATGAAATAAAGGAAGATGAGGGGTGGATAATTTAGAAAAGAGTGGGATTACTTAGATTTAGGGATGAATAAAAGTTAGGCCCAGCACCATGCAAAGAGAGAAAACAAAATGGCTGAGCCCATGCAAACCGTGTGGTGTGGTGTAGTTTGCATGATATTTGCAACGCAAGAATGCAAATCTTGCTCTGGAACGTGAAAAATGTAGCACGAACAGGCGCACCAAGTTTCTAAGCACTTCACTGAATTCAGTCTAGTGGGACTCCAGGAGCCCTGATGGTTACAATGGGTCTCTATGTACTGTTCAGAGTTAGAGCCACAATTTTGGTGCTAACCCTGCACAGTACATCAATAGTGTCAAAACTTTTGATGCCATTGCCCCCTACCCTGTGCCATGGTACGCTGTATTTTAAATACAGCACACACATGACAATGCCATGGGAGCGACCTTTGACACTGTCAGGAGCGACCTTTGACCCTGTCACCAGGCAGGTCGCTCCCCCCTTCTGCCACGCAGCCCCCTGTGGGTTGAACCTCCGTTGCCACTTTTGCCGCCTGACTACTCGCTCCCTTTTTTCTGTACCCCTGCGCTTGGCTTCTGTGCCACTTCGTTTTTTTCATTCTGTGCCCCTGTGTTTTGCTTTCTGTACCCCTGTGCTCTGTTGTCCCTCTCCCGCCATCTTTTCCCGCTCTTTTTTCCCCGGGTTTCCCCCGGGGTTTTTTCCCCGGGTTTTTCCCTTGCTGCTGAGCCCCTGCTGCCCCGCCCCCTTCACTCCCATTGGCCGCCCGCTCCCACCTCCCAGGTGCTCCTCCCTCCCTCTGCCCTCATATGGGCGCAAGATCACCGACATCCACGACAGCTTCAACTCCAACCCCCCCGCACCCACCACCGAGTCCACCACCCCTGTGACTACCACTCGCACCAGTCGCCTAACCGTCTGGTCCAGCGTCAGCGACGAAGACACCATCAAAACCATGAACTCCATCCACTCCGGATCCCCATCGGACCCCTGCCCTCACCACGTCTTCAACAAAGCCAGCGCAGCCATCGCGCCCCACCTCCGGAAAACAATCAACTGTTCCTTCGAGACAGCAACCTTCCCAGAAAGCTGGAAGCACGCCGAGATCAACGCCCTTCTGAACAAGCCCAAGGCGGACCCCAAGGACCTCAAGAACTTCCGGCCCATCTCCCTGCTCCCTTTCCCGGCAAAAGTGACCGAGAAGATTGTCAACAAACAGCTGACCCGCTACCTCGAAGTCAACAACATCCTGGACCCTTCCCAATCCGCTTTTCGCAGTAACCACAGCACCGAGACCGCCCTCATCGCCGCCACTGGCGACATCCGGACCCTGATGGACAAAGGAGAAACAGCCGCCCTCATCCTCCTGGACCTATCAGCAGCCTTTGACACGGTCTGCCACCGCACCCTATCAGCACGCCTCCATGACGCCGGTATCCAAGAGAAGGCCCTGGCCTGGACCACATCCTTCCTCTCCGGCAGAACCCAGAGCGTCCGCCTCCCACCCTTCCGCTCCAAAACCACCGAGGTCATCTGCGGCGTCCCACAGGGATCCTCCCTCAGCCCGACACTGTTCAATATCTACATGGCCCCCCTTGCCCACGTCGCACGACAACACAACCTCAACATCATCTCCTACGCCGACGACACCCAGCTGATCATATCCCTCACTGAAGATCCCCACACCGCCAAAGCTAACCTCCACCGAGGAATGAAGGACGTAGCCGACTGGATGAAGGCCTGCAGACTGAAGCTGAACTCAGAGAAGACGGAGGTCCTCATTCTCAGACCCACCCCATCAGCCTGGAACGACTCTTGGTGGCCCACGTCGCTAGGCACAGCCCCGGAACCCACGGACCACGCACGCAACCTGGGGGTCATCTTCGACTCCACTCTCTCCATGACCAGGCAAGTCAACGCAGTCTCCGCGTCCTGCTTCAACACCCTCCGTATGCTCCGCAGGATCTTCAAATGGATCCCCCTCGACACGAGAAAAACCGTTACCCAGGCCCTCATCACCAACAGACTCGACTACGGGAACGCCCTCTACTCAGGAATTACAAACAAGCTCCTGAGACGACTCCAACGCATCCAGAACGCCTCGGCCCGACTCATCCTCGATGTCCTCTGCCACAGCCACATCACACTCCACCTGAGAGGCCTGCACTGGCTCCCCGTCAACAAAAGGATCACCTTCAAGCTCCTGATCCACTCACACAAAGCACTGCACAACACCGGACCCACCTACCTCAACAACCGACTCAGCTTCCACACCCCCACCCGAAGCCTCCGCTCAGCCAACCTCGCCCTCGTCACAGTGCCCCGCATCCGAAAAACCACAGTCGGCGGCAGATCCTTCTCCTACCTTGCCGCCAAGACCTGGAACACTCTCCCCACCATCCTACGACAGACCCAGGACCTGCTGGCCTTCAGAAGACTCCTCAAGACCTGGCTCTTCGACCAGTAGCACCCCCCCCCCAGTGCCTTGAGACCCTCGCGGGTATGTAGCGCGCTTTACAAATGCAGTGATTGATTGATTGATGCCAAGGGGAGCGATAAGGGGCACAAGAAAAGTGGGGCTGCACTGGGTGCAGCATCACTTTTCTTAAATCTGCCTCTTTGTGCACTAATTAAAGTGTGTCCGTCAGGGTACTTTGCCACAAGCATGGTAGATGTCCCAGACACAATAATACAAGATAATTTTACTTCTAATATGGTGAGCAGGTACCTGCCTCAATTGTTACGGAGTCCCTACCCTTCAAGACACATACATATTTATTTGGTATGTGAATAGCTTGCACTAAAAGCAAGACTATTTTAATATTGGTCATATGGTTATAATTCAATTATATATGACTATATATTTAGCAGGTGCCTTTCAGATGATTGCTAATAGGACATTGTTCAACATGTATTAGTCAAATCTTATGCTATGATTTACAGTTTTTATTAATTTCTGTATTTAATGTAGAATCTCTCAGACAATCAGAATGAAAGGTTTGCACATCATCTGGGAAAGTGCAGCTACTGGGGCGGTAGGTGGTGCTGGTTGCACCAAAGCACCCAGTGGTGTTGAAAGTGATGGGGCAGGCATGAAAGACCTCAGGGTCAGAGTCCAACACTGAGTCAAATAATGATTCTCATGACACTGGCAGTTGCAGCAAAGACTATTGCATTTTATTTGGACAGACTGCAGTGCTAGGTGTCCTACATGATTCAGTCCAGAAGGTGTACCAAATAGCCAACATTGAAAAATAATGAAAAATGACAAAGCAAGACTTTCATTTTCCTTTTTTTATTTGCCTTTCATTTTACCCAGTCCCTACAAATCTGTGATGTATTTATGTTTATTTTTTGTCAATGTAAACAGTGTTGTATATTTTTTTAGACAAATGTGTTTGAGTTTACACATTTGAATTTAAGGTAAATACAAGATAACCGTTTCTACATTACTACCTGACCTACTGCTTGCTAATGTTATGTATTGTGGTACTTGTGTAGTGTACTATTTAAAGATTACTAAAAAGTTGCTGGAAGTATTACTGATTTTTAAATGGCTTGGTTTAAAATTGAAGGCAAACTCTTTGATATGAGTGGATGTTTGGTGTCTGTTTCAACTTTTGAAAAGGTGTCCAAAAGTTATAAGGCCTTGAACACTACAAAAGTGTTTGCTATTTTAAATACATATTCCATACTTTAATTGGCAATGTGGGTATTCATATGAATTGGCTATATTCAGATATGTGTGATGTGTAGTTTACCTTGTCCAGTAAACATAGTTTGTGTGAATTCAAACAAATTTGATACATCTCAACATCTCTAGATAAAAAAACATTGTTTTTCTGCATTGCAGCAGCCATATGGTCTACAGCCTTGCCCACATACATTGCCCACATACATTTCACTGCCTCTCGGCAATAGGTACATATTGTATATGTTGATTGTGGAATGAGAGTGTGCAAGTATAGTTGTTTGTACTTTTTTGCTCCATAACAACTGTGTAGTATTTTCCTCCATGGATCTGCTGGTAAATGAATGGCTCTAAATATAGTGAATAGAGTACAGTTTTTTTTCAATGGAATGTCAATCAGTTGTAATCTTTTTGAAACAGTTGATGGGAGTGGTGGTAAGTGACAGAGTCAGGGGACTTATGGTAAATGTTCATCTGCAATGCCTCAGAATTCTAAGTCTAATGGTCCTCATTTACAAACATTTTGACGCAGGACAGCACCACAAGCTTTCTTGCTGCACTGTCCTGCATCAAAACAAAAGGGGAGGAATGCACTGTATCTACAACATACTGCACATTCCTGTTCTTTACCCCTGTACTGGTGCACAAATTGCTGCAATGTGCCAATGCAGACACCCTTGCACCATGGTGCAAGAGTACCTGCATTGAGTGGATGATTGTTTTTTGAAGGAAGGGACATCTTCTGCCACCTAAACAATCATGAGAGGAGTTTTTCTCTTTCTAAGGGTGCTGCAAAATGCAGCACACATAGAAAGAGGAAAAACTGGGAGAAATAAAGATATTCATCCCTGTTGCGTAATCATCACTCCACCCCTGGAGTAGGCTTTTGATACTTTCCCAAGTTTACAAAACCTTGTAAATCCGAAAATGTGTCAAAATCAATAGATGTTGTTTGGAAACACCCATGGAAATGCCTCCCTGATGCAGTCAGGCAACTGAGTGAATTGCGCTGCATTGCATTACTACAATACTACAAGACCCTGAAGAGCTGAGCAAAGTGACTTTGCGTGGCCTTGTAGATATGGGTCAGTAGCCGGCGCTGCCGGTCTGGCAGAAAAAGTGATGCACCGGTGGCCCAAGCCAATTGTAAATAATCCCCAGTGGATGGGTGAACTGCCAATTTTTGACAGTTCTTCTGCAGAAACAAACTGTAGACAATGCCCTAAAGGGGGACTGGTGGGCTATACTCAGGTTGCATGTGCTCAGAGGCATGTACTCTTCTGCCCTGACTGACTACAACCCATCATATGTAGAGACCTCTGCCTTCCTGGTAGAGATATCTGTGCCTTCAAAAGTACTAACACCACAGCAGTTCCTTTAAAGGCACTGTAAGCATGCATGAAGACATGTATTTCATAAGGCCACTCAGCAAACCTTTTTTGTTTCTCAAAAAGAAACTTCCAAAGCATTGGGGTCATATTTAACTACGTCTGTGTGGAAGCACAAGGATTTTCCTCGAGGTCACAAACAGGAAAACAGTAGATCAGATCATCCACCCTAAATAGTGTTGATGGTCTGAGGTACTTATACTGATGGCACGATATATCTGGGACCATCAATCTAAGGTTTTCACTGACATAGCCAGCGGGGCCTCTAACAGCTGAAATAGGACAGCTCTCCCAACTCTAAATAGAGCAGACAAACTTTCAGTTGTCAGACTTGGCACTTCATCTCATTTGTTGATTCCCAGAAGGATCACTAGGAAGAGACTCAGGAAAAACCAACCTTCAGTTTCTATGGTATATTCCAAGATTGCTTGATCTGTTTCATAGTTGTAATGGGCACTCTAGCTGCTCCTTTGGATGCACCCTCAGTGATTAGATATGGTCATACTTCACTCAGCTACTTAGCTGGGAACTCACTCAGTAAAACACTGAAATAAGTGAGTTCATAAGACCACAAAAGAGGCTGTAGGAATAGGTAAATGCATTGGAAAGGAGCAGAGGGTGGGGAAAACCTACATGTCAAGTCAATCAAGATTTCCTGTTGGTGAAAGCAATAGGAGTTAGTTGTTGCAGCAGGTAGAGGATGAGGTGAAAGGTGATGGTGACATCAGAAGGATAGCAAAGGGTCATGTCAGTGGTGGTTCAGATAGGAAGAAAAATAGTCATCCTCTGCATGTAAGATAACATCTTTTCTTTAAGGTTGCGTTACCAGAACATTGTAGCAAAAACATTGACAACCAAAATTTCGCGGAGGTGACTACCTATATATAAGTATAGTTTTACTATCCTTAACTCCAAATTGATGACCTCTTGACATACTATTTTCTTATTTGTCAATACTTTTTCATTAGAATTGGATATGATCACATAACATCATTGCATCTTGCATAATTGCCTAAAAGTACCAACAGTAATGAACAGCAAAACAGACACTAAGACAACAAACCTCAATAGTCAAAAATAACAGCCCAGATACAGTCTTTAGCGCCATTAGTGAACTTGACCTTGAAAATGGCAGACGCAAGTTCAAAAATCTGGCAGATGACTGCCCATCACTCCCTTACCTTGGGAGGTGAGGGATTTATCTAGGAGAGGAACATATCCAGGATCTCGCAGTAACAATTCCAATAGATATCACAGCAATTATCCTACAGTTAAAATCAGTTTTGTGAGCCAACATAATCTCTTTGACAGATAACTGACTATGTCCGCGATAAAAAGAGAGAAGCTGGACCATGCCTGACCTGAAGTCCTGTAGAGCAGGGCAACTAGCAATCATATGAACGATGTCCGCCGCATGCAATCCATACTTGTGGCAATAGATCTTATCAGAGGCAAGGTTAGTAACCAATTTGCAAATTATTTCAGGGTTGTGATACAGCATACAAATAGTTTTAAATTGTTGGAGCTTTAAACTGACAAAGAAAACCAAGCAAATTATACTCTCAAAAATCTCTGTGATCGCTTCAGGGAGATTATTCAACTTTAGCCCAACACTCTGCTTAGAAGCCAACAAAGACCGATCATCAGCTGTGTGAGCACTAAAGATCTGATAGAGTGCCTGGATCGATGCCTTGCCTGTTCAAGTATAGATTGAACAAAATATCAGAATCCTCCAAGACTGCACAATCTGTGTGATTATGCAGAAAGAAATCATGTATCAAAAGACTGGTGCAGGAGATTATACAGGATTTGTGTAGTAGAAAATGAAAAAAAAAAACATTCTGATCAAAAATATGCCCGGCCACTTTAAACTCATGGTTAGACCAGACCTTAACCATAGGATTGTGGAAAATAGGTGGAAATCTAGGATTCCCACAGAGTGGTGTATATGTATGTATGGTGGCTAAAGAACATTTGGGATAAATGTCTGCCTAAATTCAAGTAATATCTTGGTGATCTTGAACGAGACCCTCTTAAAGTAATTGGATTCTGACAGTCTATGTAGAAAAAACCCTGAAATCTGATCCTGGAGCCAATTGGTGTCTAAGTACAGACAGATCCTGATCAGTTAGCAGAAGTAAAGCATTAAGGGCTAGATGTATCAACAAACCATTTTGCGATTCTCTAATAGCGATTTTTAAGAAATCGCTATTTCTGAATCGCAAAATGGAATGTATCATATTTGCAGTTCGGTAATAGCGATTTCTTAAAAATCGCAAATGCTATAACCGAATCGCAAATTGCGATACCGGCCCCATTCGCACCTATGGGCCTGTAGGGCCATATTTGCGAATTTTTTTGCATTTAACCAAATTGCGAATTCCTAACTGGAATTCGCAAATTTGGGAAATGCAAAACCCAGGGTGCTGGGGGCCTAAGGCCCCCTCTGCTGCACCCCAAGAATTTTTTTAAGGACATGTAAGGCGCACACATGCCAAAGGAGCATGTGTGCGTTACATGTCAATTTAAAAAAAGCATTTTTCCGGCATTTTTTAAATTTGCACATGCTTACCACCAAGTTCAACTTGGTGGTAATAGCCATTCCTTAATGCCCAATTCCCATTAAGGAAAAGCTTGATACATGTGGTTTAGAAATCGCAAATAAGGATTACTTATTTGCAATTTCTTATTTAGAGAATCGCAATTTGCGATTCTTTAAACGGGCTCGCAATTTAAAGGAATCGCCATTTTAGCGATTCCTTAAAATTGCACAGCAAATGCCTTTCATACATACTGAAAGGCATTTTTGCATTCGCAAACGGCCATTCGCACCGTTTGCGAATGCAAAAACGCTTGAGACATCTAGCCCTAAGTCAGGTAACTGAAAGTACCCTCTCCTATATGCAAGTTTCAGAAAACTAATGACCAGTCTGCCCTCTTACGGCATTTGAAGAATTAATATGGAACCTGGCATGGTATTGCATGAAAAAGGTGAAGAAACTTTGGTATAATATTCATCACAGTAATATTGCGGCACCCTAATATTCTGACTGAAGACAATTCCAAAGATCACATCTTAGCTTTTGCTGATTGTCATAAATGTTCATAATTCATTTGGGAGATGCAGTCAACCATAGCAGTAGGCCTAATTTATAAATAAGTGGCAATTCAAATAAGGCCTGGAATTGGGCTCTCCCACCTAAAATTTAGCAGGGCATGAGTCTCAGTAGGATTACGTTCATATCCAGAGGGAGCTCTGAACCTTGTAGCCTCATTTCACTTTGATCAATAGTAGACAAAGGATCTGAGGAAAAAATTGCCACATCATCAGCACAAGCTCTGAATTTGCCCTTGATGCTGCTAAATAGGACAGGCTGAATCAGTTGACTGAAGATAAGGGATTGTTTTGCTTTACTTTTGACTGAGCCAAAATACACACACCGAAAAGGAGTCAAAAAGATTCTCTGGAATGCACTTCTTAATCTGAAGACATTTATTATAGCTTTTTGCAAGGCTCGTGAATGAAGGCTTGAATAGCCAAAAGTGTACTTTTAAAATGTGTGACAATGAAGTAAGACCACATACAAAGACATCTTCAATCTATAAACAGCAAATATATACATGCAAAGATACAAACACATATTAACATATGTATATATATTCATACACAAGGCAAAGCAAATAAATAATAAAAATGCATCACCATAGGGCCTGTCTGGTACTTCATCTTTCTCCTGCCACCAAGCCGATGACCCCGTTCGAGCCTTGAAAATTTCTAACAAGATACTTGTTGGAGTCGGTTTGGCGATCAAACATGTTGACAAAACATCCACAGTGCTTTTCATAGCACTCATACAAAAGTCGGATCTGTTGAGCATGGTCTGTGCCAAATTAATCCAAATGTTGTCATTCAGATGCAGTAATGGTGTTGCACGACGTGGTTGATCAATCAAGTTGAGGTTGAGGGTGTTAGGTCTTTTCTGACCCCACACGCACACACCCAAAAGGAGACCACACTGCACACTCATGGCAAAAACAAGCTGTAGTATGATCTACAAAAGAAACAAGTATGATCATTCTCACAAATAACAGTTATCAGCTGGAATATGTTCCCATTTTTCCTTTCCTGGTTTCATGATTAGCAGGACATTATTGGAGCCCTTCCCTATAATTTCTGCAGGTTCTGGAGGGCTATTTGGGGATTCAACCCACACTTTAGCACCAGGGCTTTTGTCAGTTAAAGCAAAACCTCCCTTCTGACGTAGAGTAAGAATGGCTGAGGCAGTCCCCTTCCTCACCAATCCTCCAGACACTGGAATTGTGACAAGTTGGGCAATTCTGTCTCCAATTTGAATGAATAAATCAACTCCTCCACTATTTAAAAGAATAGCTTTGATTTCTCTTTAGTAATCTGCATCAATCACTCCCTCTAAAATCTGAATACCTTTGAGGGACAACCCAGATCTGGGAGCAATCAATCCTAAATGCTCTGGGGGAATCTGTACTCCAACACCTGTTTCACACAGTCCTATGTCTTGTGGTTTCAGTCTGTAAGCATGATACACTGTGACTTTACTCTGTTCTAACATTTCCCACATTTCCTGCCACAAATCTTTGCCTCACACCTCCTTTGAGTGGATAAACCAGTTATGTGAATGTCATGTAGGAAGCCAAGTGGCTAATCCATTGGCAGTGGACCAAGAATCAGTGTAAATATGACAAGTCCCAGGCAGCTCTTGCTTTAGAGCTTGATACACAGCGTACAGCTCCGCATATTGGCTACTTTTACCTTCTGTGGTGGTCAGCAACATTTTGGTAACTGGATTGTGTGACACTGCTTTACAATGTGTTTTGGTACCCAAGTATTTGGATGAACCATCAGTGAACCATACATGTTTCCTATCATCAGGGGACAAGGATTCAAATGGCGCATCCCATCTTACTGGTGATTCTTTTACCTGTGGTACCTCCTGCACCCTCTCCTCATCTGGTACAGGGACTTGCAACACTTGTTCATGTAGGGCTGCAGTGCCTGCCGGTCCTACTTGAGCCCTGTCTTGTATGTACCATTTCCAGTGTATGATACTAGCCTCTTGTGCGTGTCCTACATGGTGAGATTTAGGTGAACTCATCACCCACTGCATGATTGGTATTTCAGGTCTCAGAATTACATTATGACATAGTGTTATTTGCTCAGTATCTACTAGAGCCCAATAACAGGCCAAAGCTGGTTTTCAAAAGGAGTATAGTGCTCCCCAGAGTCAGGTAGGTTTCTAGCCCAGAAGCCCAGGGGCACCCTCATCCTTCCATGTTTCTGCCACATACTCCAATTTGCATATTGCCCCTGAACAGTTACATGTAACTCAATGTCTCCCTCCTGCACTGGCCACAAGTTTAAAGCCTGTTGAATTTCTTCCTTTGCCAAATCAAAAACACACTGCTGCTCTTCACCCCATTCAAACTTATGTTTCTTCCTTGTCACTTTGTACAGCGGGCCAAGATCTGACTCAAATGAGGAATATGCTGTCTCCAAAAAACAAACAATCCAATAAATCTCTGTGACTCCTGCTTAGTGCGGGGTGTGGAAAACTCAATAATCTTTTGCTTTGCTTGTGGTAACACCTCTCTGTGTCCCTAATTCCACTGAATGCCTAGAAACGTCACATTTTGAGATGGTCCTTGTGTCTAATCTGTGTTAATCATCCACCCCTTAGAGTTCCACTACTCTCTCCAACTGAATCTGCACCTGTTCTTCTGCCTCTCCCTGAATCATCAGATCATCAACGTAATGGGTCAATTGCACACCTGGACTGACAGATACTTCAGAGAGGTGCTCTGTCACCAGACGGTGACAGATAGTGGGACTATGTATGTACCCCTTAGGCAAAGATAACCGTTTAAATTGCTTTCCGCAGTGAGAGAATGAAAATTGCTCTTGACATTCTGGCACAAGGGTATATAGAAGAACACGTTGGCAATGTCTATGGTGGCATACCATGTCCCTGTACGTTTCTGTATTTGTTCAATCAAAGTGATGGTGTCTGGGACCGCAGCTGTCAAAGGGGGTGTAGGTTTATTCAGCTCGCGGTAATCAACTGTCATTCTGTACCGCCTGTCAGGTTGTTTAACCGGCCAGAGGGGATTGTTCCATTCCAGCCTCAATCATGTCTTTTATAGTTTCACTTATTTCATCATGCCCTCCAGGAATGCAGTACTGTTTCAAATGAGTTACTTTAGTTGCCACGGGCACCTTCACCAGGGGAATTGTTAAACAGCCCACTTTCATGGCTGCCACTAAAATGTATCTTTTTGTTCTAAACTGATCACAACCATCATCCAAATACAAAATCATTCCTTTCAAAATGTCAATTCCCAGTATTTATTCTAAAAGAGGGACAATCAGCACAGTATATTCTCTTTTCACGGTTATCCCTATTTTAATTTTTACTGTGGTTTGTACAGCGATGATCTGTCTTCCCCCCAACCCTGTAGTGTAACGCGGTCCATTAAACTTCCTAGGGTTTCCATAAATCAAAGAGGCCTCCGCTCCAGTGTCAACTGAGGCTCAAACATTTTGCACATTTTTGTGTTTCCAATGTATTTCTAAATCAACATGAGGTCTGTTATCTCAACGAACCCAACTTTGTGCCAGAACTTGTCCAGATTCCTAGTTGATTCAAACCTGCCAACTTTTGCCCAAGTGAAATTTGGATAAAGGCTTCCATATTTGCAAGCATGCTCGTCCCCATCTCTGTTCTCAAAAGTTAACCAGTCACTGTCCAGGGTTTCCTTTCTCTTTTGCAAGGAAACATTTTTCTCCTGTGCTTTTCCTTCCCCTGATATCTGTGACTGGCCCTGCATTTCACGCTTGTTATCTTGCTTGTTTACCTTTCTGCTGCTTTCCTTTTGATCGACACCCCTTTTACGGTACATTTCCCACAAGCTTTTGGTATCTATCACATCAATCTGTTCTTTTTTGACACCATCTTTTAGTAGCGCCATAAGAATGTCTTTCCTGGACACTTTGTTGTTATCTGTGCCCCCCTCAGACCTTGAAGATCTCTCAGGTTTATCCCATCGTCCTAAATCCCGTAACTCTCTGACAGCCTCTAGAATGTCTTTTAAAGCCTATCCTGTCAGATTAATTAGGAGAGTCATGATCACTTGTTTGTAGGCTGGAGGAACATGGCAAATAATTCAGTTGCACACTGAGACAGCGAGTGGTCCATCTAATAGATGGTGTGCATTGTTCAGGAAAATGGCAGTTTTCATACTTCCCTCTTTAAGTCTCTGCATTGCATCTCTTAAAGTATACAAGGGCTTATCATTAGATGGTCAATCTGATTCTGTAGGGCACTTATGAATGTAGCCCTCAGAGGTTAAATGCAGCAATGTAATTTGGTGTGGACCCTGAAAACTTCTAAACTGTTCCTGTATGAGGGGATCTGTGCTTAGAGTGCAGAATTTACAAGAATCCCCTACATTAAGCATAACACTCGAGGCACCATAATCGAACAACCGCACCATCCACGTAGGTACTGACCCTCCCGCCCGTTGCTTAAATCTATCAATTTTATCATTGACTTCTTGCTGTGTGTAATCTTCTAAGGAATTAATTTCAATCCCTGCAGGATTTTGTGGGGTGTACTGCAATTTTCATCTAAATATTGGCTGTGAACGCACTACATTCTGCTCCTGTAGGTCCCCCTGTCCCCCACCTTTTTCACTCTCCTCATCACTAGAGCTTGAAGGATCACTGAAGGTCCAAACGCTATTAAACCAAGACGAATCTGGGCACCAGTCCAAACCAGCATTAGCAATGACTAAATGGACCTTTTTATGATTTATCCTTCCTCTACGTTTATGATATTTGTTTTGAGCTACTTTGATTGCAGCACGTTGTGCAATGGTTTGATACGTGTCTGCCTTATCTTGCATTAATTTATTTTGGCAAGACAACATGGTAACACTGTTCTTTGAATCCACGAGCTGCTTTTCCAGTTGTTCATTTACCCTTTCTAACTGTTTACATTTTTCATGCATTTTTCTGTAGGCAGACAAAAGTATCCACCCCGTCTACCACGAACTGGAAAATCATTCCCTTCAACCAGTACTTTTCTTAAGCAAGATAAAACGTCTAGTGGTTCTGCTTCATTCAAACATTCTTCCCAACTTTCTGATAAACCAGCCAAATGTGAAAATGAATTCGCTATTTCATCCTAGGGTGCGCAGCACCATCCAGGAATTTGAAAATCACTCTGTTTACACACGTTTTTAGAAGCTGATGCTTTAGTCTTCCTGCCAAACATATTTTCACTTTTAAATGTACACTTTTAACCTACAAACCCTTATCCTACCGAATACACCAAAGTGCTTGCTTTATTTTTGACTGAGCAAAAATACACACACTGAAAGGAGTCAAAAAGTTTCTCTGGAATGCGCTTATTAATCTGAAGAAGACATTTATTATAGCTTTTCGCAAGGTACGTGAAGGAAGGATTGAATAGCCAAAAGTGTACTTTTAAAATGTGCAACAATGAAGTAAGACCATGCACAAAAAATCTTCAATCTATAAACAGCAAATATATACATGCAAAGATACAAACACTTATATTGAAGTATGTATATATATTCATACACAAGGAAAAGCAAATAAATAATAACAATACATCACCGTAGGGCCTGCCTGGTGCTTCTTCTTTCTCCTGCCACCAAGCCGATGACCACATTCGACTTCAACGAGAAAGAGAGAACTCTACCCTCATTGGAAATATATCAGGCATTTGACATCTAAAACTCTGATTGAGGTCTCTGAATCTCCCACTGTCGATCTGGGTCTCTTATATATTTTAAACAAATGAGGAAGGAGCTTTCTGGAAAAGCCCCTCCCGCTGTGCAAGAAGTATTAAAAAATTATGACTATTTTAGGTCAGCTTTGAATAAAACACATTGGGACTTGGCCAAAATTGCGAGGTGTCTTTCCTAAAACCAAACCGTTCCCTGCTGTACCATAAACATCAGTCTAGTACATCCTTATCTCTGTAACTGACTCCTCCACCCTATGTCCTAGCTCTTCGGTGAGAAATGAGAAAAGAACACACAAAATAGAAAACACGTTCCATAACATATTTTGTACAGAAACCTATTCAAACTTTTAACGTGGCATGCAGGTTAACGCTAAGCTGAATACAAAATGGAGTCTGTAACTGGTGATCACTAATGTGACAGTGGACAGCTAAGCTAAGTGGAAAGTGGTGTGACACGAAGTCAGTAGTCAAAATACAAATATCACTACAGAGATTTTAAGTAAGGCTCCATATAAAGAACAAATTGAAAAAGAGATAGCAGGTAACCCTAATTGGTGCTCCTAAAGATCCGCAATAATGGAGAGCTATGACCATCCAAGTCTAACCTGGCAATAAGGTTTCAATAAAGATATGAAATCCATGATAAAAATATGCGTCTGAGACCAAAAGCTGTCATCATTGCCCATAAGAAGTCCCACGTACCCAGGTTGAGGGCCTTCTCAACATTTAATAGTATGATGCCAACCTTACTACCCTATTGATCTGCAATGGTAACCATGGCAACTGCTTAATTTGTATGATTGGTGGTATCGCTACCAGGTACAAAACCATGCTGCTGTGGTGAAACCAGATACTTGACCAAAGGAGCCAACCGAGAGGCTACAGCTTGGCAAATATTTTCACATCAGAATTAATCAGGTAGATAGACCGATATGACCCTCTGTCCTCTAGGGGCTTGTCTTCCTTAAAAAAGACAAAAATATTAGTGAGATTTCAAAAGTCAGGGAATCTCTCCACCCTTATCAATATGGTGAACAACCCTCATAAATTCGGGAAGAAGAATCTTGCTAAAAGTTTTATAAAACTTCAAAGGGATAGTTTCTTCCCCGTGCCTTCCCCCTTGGCAGAGCTGTAAATGCCACCTCTGCTTCCAAGATAGAGATATCTCCCTCCAGAACTGAGACCTCATGTAAATTGAGGCAAGGTAAGCATGTCCTTGCAGATATTCAATGATCCCAGGCTGTCTGATTGGTGGTGGCTCGCCCTAGATGTCCTTAAAAAAGCAAATAAACTCTTTGACTAAAGCTTAGGAGCTTTAATGAAGAATATCATCAATGTCCTTAATACATTTAATTATGTTTCTATATTTCTCTCTGAAATCTAATGAGCTAAGACCCTGTCAGTGTTCTCCCAATATTCATATTGGAGCACTTTATTTTTACAATAGTTAGCAGCAACCCTATCCCTAAACCCATGGTACAATATACAGCTACGTTCCACTAGCTCAAAATAAATCGATACCTCCTCTGGGCTTCTGACCAAGATTGCTTTGGGCATGCCGATACTTTAACTCCTGTATTTGCTGGCACAGCCTAAGTACCAACTCTTTCTCTGAGTTATTGCCATTGAGTATGAACTGCAAGGTAACAGTGCGTATATATTTCTTCATTGCATCCCAAACAATATTAGGAGGAGCTGAACCGGAAGTAAAAGTTATAAACTCCCTGAGCAGCCCAGACAAACGAGTTCTTTAAGCTGGGTTGGAAAGGATAGTGTGTGGAAACGTGAAAAAATGCCCCACTTTGCCTGTATTGGGTAGCATCAGTTTCAGCAGAACCGGGTTATAATCTGAGGTGATTTTGGGGCAGACCTCCATTTTAGTGGGATGAATTAGCCGGAGTGCACTAAAGATCATATTGATTATAGAAAACTGCTTATGGGGGGGGAATAGTGAAATTTATAGCCAACTCTCTCAGTGTAAGATCCCTCCATAAATCAGTTAACCCATACATGGAAGCAACTTCAAGAACAGATGCCCTTGTTTTGACTATGTGAGGATGGTTGGTGAGGTTAATCTTATCAATCCTGGGGGAGAGGCGGCAGTGAACTGAGAACGCTGTGAGTGCTCTCTCCAATGTGCCCTGTTTGCTACAACCCACTTCTTGGGCTCCCTGTGGGCTTCCTGGTCTGTATGTTATGTTGCCCAAGGAGAGCCTTGAGTCAATTAGGCTTTAATCCCCGGGGGATCTCAGACAGCTTCACAAGCTCCTGACGGATCCCTGTTCTTTGGACTACACCTCAGGTGGACATGGCACATTTAAAGCTGAGCACATCCCATGGAGGACTGAGGATGCACTCCGCAGTGGCTGCCACCTTGCATGCAGCCACCTGCTCCTGAGCTGTGGTGGCGAGGGGCTCCATGTCTGAAGTCAGCATAAAGACTGATCATTAAATTGCTCTGGTCCGATCTGGCAGCTAGCATGCTACTTTATGAGCATCCAGGGGATGGGCTAACTCCAGGGGCAGCACCACCAAACTACTGATAGATGTTGTTGGAGCTAGTGAGTCGGCCACAGCTTTCCTGTCTGCCTCTCTTGCATTGTCTCCTTCATTACCTTGCTACAATGTTTCAACTGGTTTGACTGATACCTGGCCACAAGTTAACATATGAACTGTGTCTGACTCACCCACTAACTCCTCCACCTTTTCAAGTGACAATTTGAGACAGCAGCGTGCACCCTCTACCCTGGAGTGAGTTAAGGGAGCTGGAAGCTCCAGATTAGTGACTATTGCCCTCCCCCACTCCGAGGCAGTAAAACAGCTGAGGGTTCCATGCAAAAAGCAGGGGGGCAATATACAAAAAGTATAGTGGGGTCAATGGATCTTTTCCAATAATTTTTCCATTAATTCCATTAACTAGCCAGTCCACACATTTGGAACTCAAGCCCTTGGAACTCAGGACTACTCCCAACTATGGGATGGGAGATTCAAACAGATGTTGAAAACCTGGCTCTTCAAGCAAGCCTATCAAAACTATCCTGAGCTGTGTTGGGTTATTTACCTCAGTGCCAAGAAATCGCTTGGTGTATGCATGCTCCTTAAGTTATAGCAACATAATATAACATAGCCAGGTTGATATTTCTGGAGGGGCCTGTGAGAAGTACTATTATCCTCTTGTGTCTGTTGAGGGTGTATAAGGGGTCAGCATGATAATGAAAATGGGCTGAATAGCCAAAAGATTTCTATTCTGGTTAATCCATCTCCATCTCGATCCAAGGGTAGTTCTAAGTGTAACCCCTTGCAGCAGTGGGTTACCTCTAAGGAAATGAAAGCTACAACTCGCCGTTGAACTATTACAAATCAGAGCCCTGTTAAAAGAGTACTGTTAGCTTTACTCAGAATTTTGAGGCTGCTGTTCCTGTTGGCAATCCGTCCTCATTTAGCTGTGTGTCCAGTGTGGATGCTTCCGGGGGCATGATCCAACTTGTATGTTGAACTCTAATGAGTCAAATCATATCATGGGCCCCTCTCACCCTAACATCAACATAGTTAAAGAGATGACAACTATTATTAGTGTTGATTCTTCAACTCATTCTGCTGCACCTGTCACATCCACTGTACCTGAGCCCTCACTATCTACCATCATCTAACTTATGCAGGTTCAGCGCTCAATGGTTCAACGCTCTGAGGCACTGCAGTACTATGCTCAAGTTAGGGGAGATAACCTGCAGCTACATGAGTCGCTAAATGAGGTGACCTGGAAAGGGACAGCATTGTATACACAGGTTACAGAGCTTCAGCAATGGATGGCTAATACCACCGAGGTCGAAGACACTTAGAGAACATGAGGGCAGATTAGCTGCAGTACAATCCAAGATAGAGGTTTTGGAAAATTGTAAACGCCGTAACAGTCTCAGGGTTTACGGTACTCCTGAAAGAAAGAAAGAGAGGGGATGAGCTGCAGCAATTTATTGTGCAACTATTTGTGAGAGCATTCCCTGAGTTAGCGCACTGATACATGGACTGACAAATCCAGTGTGCACACCGTTCACCATTGTCTGATGATGTGATTAAAGGCTGTAAATCTCATCCTCGTCCAATATTGATTTACGTGGGTCATTTATTATTAAGACAGGTGATCTATTTAAAAGCTCAACCTTCAGCACCAATTTCAGTTGACTCACTGTCCATATTCATATGATTGGAACTCTGCAAGTCAACAATGGGTCGGAGTTGGAAGATGCGTCAGATGATCAATCCACTGAGAAATTTGGGGGACAAATTCTTTCTCCAAGAGCTAGCCAGACTTTGGATCATAAGAGATGGAAGGACACAGATATGTTATACTGAGTCAGACATGGCCCGGATTCTCAGTAAATGGCAGGGGCCAACAGTCTCAACATGATCTAGCTTCAAATGTCTGCCTCTTCCTTTTTCTGCTGAATGATGTCTGTGTATATGATGGGGTTCTTCTTGGTTTTGGCATGCTAGCATTCCTTAGGCTAAATAACTTTTTACGTGTTTCTAAGAAAGGGCCCTTGCATTCTCTTTTTCTGTGTTCTGTGGGTGGCAGGCGTGGTGGCAGGATACAGGGGTTGAGATTACACCAGGGCTGTTTATTCATCTGACAGCTATAGGGAAAGGATAATGTTTTGCTAAGAGGTAGGGGGTGTCCTAGGGATGGGTTTAGTTTTTTAATTCTGGGACATGTTCAGGGGTTTTTTATTGGGTGGGTTTGATCGGAGTTTGGGAGGGAGCATGGAAAATAGTGTTAGAATAATAACAGGGATCTGTTTGACTGGTTGTTCAGCTCTGCTACTGGGCTGAGTCAGACATGTTGGTTTGGCATTCTGTGTACTAAGAGGTATTTACAATGTCTTAGGTCAAGCTAATGTGCTTGAATGTGGCTGGCCGCAACCATCCTCCTAAGCAACGGCTGGTCAGAGAGGGAATAGCTCTGTATAAGTCTTGGGTGTTGTGTTTAAAAGAGACTCACCTGGCTTATAAAAATCTACCTAGCTGAGGCAGCTCAGTTATAATGTTGTAATATCTACTAGCCAATCCATATCCATCTGTGGGGTTGCTCTACTCTGTGCTTGCCATCTTGATTAGATAGTTCTTAAAACTGCCTCTGACTCTAAGGATAGGTGGGTGACTGCTTGGTTAATCATCTCCTATAAGAAGCTTGTCACCTGCACTCTTTACAGCCCAACCACTGATAAACCAGGGTTATTCAATTGGTTGAACCTTGAATTATGAGATTGGGCAGGTATTTTATTACTTGTGGGTGACTTTAATTGTATGATGGACAAACTATTTCATCCTCTAAGCATGGCCTGATGCACCGATTATACTAGAGAGATACTACAGGCACCAGAGATGAGAGGAGGAGGGGAATACATCCATCAATACTGAAGGTTTCAATAAGGTCAAATTAAACATCTCACCTATTCTATGACCAATTTCTGGGACATAGCTATACATGAAACACCTTTCAATACACTGCCAGGCTCCAGCAATTAATTGTGAGGTTGCAAAACCTAAACCAGAACCATCTGTTGAACAAAGAAACTGCATAGCGTCTCTGGGGAACTGTTGGACCTGGCTCTTCTTGCAGGGTCATCCCCAAACCTTTTGCCTCCTTCCTCCTGTTTTTCCTGACCTGTTTTTGTTGGCTTTAGAACTCTGAGCACTTTACCACTGCTAACCAGTGCTAAAGTGCATATGCTCTCTGTGTAAATTGCACTATTGATTGGTTTATCCATTATTGGCATATTTGATTTACTAGTAAGTCCCTGGTAAAGTGCACTAGAGGTGCCCAGGGCCTGTAAATCAAATGCTACTAGTGGCCCTGCAGCACTGGTTGTGCCACCCACATAAGTAGCCCTGTAATCATGTCTCAGACCTGCCACTGCAGTGTCTGTGTGTGCAGTTTTTAAACTGTAAATTTGACTTGGCAAGTGTCCCCACTTGCCAGGCCTAACCCTTCCCTTTTCCTACATATAAGACACCCCCCGAGGTAGACCCTAAGTAGCCCATGGGCAGGGTGCAGTCTATGGTTAAGGTAGGACATATACTTATGTGTTTTATATGTCCTGACAGTGAAATACTGCCAAATTCGGTTTTCACTGTTGCAACGCCTATGTCTCTCACAGGTTAACCTGGGGGCAGCCTTTAAACATGATTAAAGCATAGATTCCCCATGGGAGCAGATAGACATGTGGAGTTTGGGACCTCTGAACTCACAATTTGAAAATACATCTTTTAGTAAAGTTGATTTTAAGATTGTGTGTTTGAAAATGCCACTTTTAGAAAGTGGGCATTTTCTTCCTTGAACCATTTTTGTGAGTTTGCCTGTTTATGGATTCCCTGTCTGGGTTATTTGGACAGTTGGGCTGTTTGCACATCTCTCCAGACAGTGACACAAAGGGGGCTAGGGTGTAGCCTGCATATTCTGATGAGCCATCTGTGCTAGGAAGGAGGGGAGGAGTGGTCACTCGCACCTGAAAGGGCTGTGTCTGCCCTCACACAATGCAGTCTCCAACCTCCTGGTGCGTGTGTGAGGTCTTGCCTGGGCAAGGCAGGATTTCACAAACAAGTTAGACTTTCCTTTGAAGTAAGCCTACTTCAAAGGCCAAAATGAGTATAAGAGCACCCAAACCCACTGACTTTAGACACTTCTTGGGGTAGACACTCTACCTCACAGACACTTCTGGACAAGAAACCTGCTGGTGAAGAATCCCTGAACCAGACCTGCCAAGAGAAACTGCCTGGCTGCCCCAAAGGACTCACTGGGACTGCTTTTCTGAGAAGGACTGCTGCCTTGCTGTAGCCCTTCTGCTTTGCTTTGCTTTGCTGAAAAGTGCTCTCCAAGGGCTTGGATAGAGCTTGCCTCCTGTTCCCTGAAGTCTCAGGATCAAAAAGACTTCACTCCTGCAACTGGATTCCTTGTGTGGCAAAAATTCGACACACAACCTGCTAAAAAAGACACACAGCCTTCCCAGTGGTGAGAAAATCACTGCACACCGAACCGGAATGATGCAGCCCGACTTCACAAGGAGAAGATCGACGCAGTGCCAGCGTAGCGACCGGAACTCATACGCATGGCCCACCGGATCGACACACAGCCGACCAGGGATGACGCAGCCCGACATCCAGAGAGGAATCGACACAGCACCTGCCATGCAGGAGAAATTTCCACGCAACGCCCACTGAATCGACGCAGCCCTTGTGACTTCGCTCCGCAAGCCCAGGATTCCACGCACCGTCACTGAGGCGCCAGAAAACCCCTGAAGAGGAACCAAGTCTGCAGGCCAGAAATCGACGCAAAGTCTTCCCCTGTGTGGAAAATAACAACGCAAGTCGGTGTGCAAAGGGGCGAAACCGATGCACACCTCCCCGTTTTCCATGCATCGTCTCCTCTGTGGTCCCTGGATGAGATTTTAAACGTGAACCAGGTACTTTGTGCTTTCAAGAGACCTTTATCATTTTTAAGAGACATTTATTTGTTTTGAAAAGACTTAAGACACTTTGGCCCTCATTACAACCCTGGCGGTAAATCCCGCTTACCGCCGTGCTGAAGGCCGCCAACATACCGTGGCCGCGGCAGAAATCCGCTACAGGTATTACGACCCACATCTCATAATCTGCCACAGTACAGACACTCACACAAGTCTGCCACACCAAAGGTCAGTGATCAACTGGCGATAGCAAAACCCACACCGTCACGCCAACAAGAATACGCCCACACTATCACGACCCACGAATCATCGCGGCTGTCTTTCAATTGCGGTAATCCATTGGTGGAACACACTGCCGCGCTCAAAATACAAACACATTTACAAAACACATCCACATTGGACAATTCAAAATACACACACCTGATGCACATACAGACACCACACCCACACACCACTATAAAACACTCACCCACATTACCCACAACCCCTTACAACGACATTTTTGTGAAGAAGCAGAGAAAGAGAATAGCAAACACTACACCAGCATACACAAGCACAACACACCATCACACATACAACATCCACACGCACCTCAAAGAACACACACCAACACAACATTTCACACAGCACAACAAACATCACCTCACACATCACCCACACCACATCATAGCACCTCAAAGACACCCCAGGTTTTCTGAGGAGGAGCTCAGGGTCATGGTGGAGGAAATCATCCGGGTGGAGCCACAGCCTTTCGTATCCATTGCGAGGAAGATGGAGCTATGGTGAAGAATCGTCCACATGTCAACGCAGTGGAACAGCATCCAAGAACACAGGATGACATTAGGAAGAGGTGGAATGACCTACGGGGGAAGGTGCGTTCCTTGGTTTCAAGACACCAGATTACTGTACAGAGGACTGGCAGTGGACCCCCACCTCCTCCCCCACAACTAACAACATGGGAGGAGCAAGTCTTGGCAATACTGCATCCTGAGGGCCTCGCAGGAGTAGCAAGAGGACTGGACTCTGGTAAGTCATACCTTAATTACCATACCCACCCACCCCACCTGCATGCCATCACATACCCCCACCCTCCCCCTCACCCCATCACTCCTACACCTCACATTTGCCCCACTATCACAACCCAGCCATCTCACTACCAAGCTCTGCACGCAACACCAAAGCATGGACACCCATTACCAAAGCATGTCCAGTACAGATACCCACACAGACCTCAAAACACTAATAATACAATTGCAAACCCAACAATGCAAGCACAGGACTAGAGGTTAACTCACCCAATGCACAAGATGGCACACACGGACACAATAACTATGCATTTACACCCCAACAGGACCCATACCCAATGTCACCGGACGGGTGGTGCCAGACATATCCAGTCCCCCCCAGAAGAGGCCCACAGTGATGACAGCAGCTATGCACGCCTAGATCTGGATGACCAGCCCGGCCCATCAGGGACCTCTGGACAGTCGGTTCCCCTGCCACAGTCACAATCGACCACAGAGTCTCCCCCCTCAGGAGATACCATCACAGCACCTACCCAGCGTGCCCATCCCTCTGACCCCAGGACACATCAATCAGCAGTGTGTCCACCACTACAGGGACCTCAGGCAAACCCACCAACCCAAGACAATCAGGGACCTGGGGTCAGTGGCAGTGGGCACACGGTTCAGGGGACAGAGGCACAGGATAACAGGGAATCTGGAAGGATTGCTGTGCGACAGGGGGAGGACAGGCCCAGGGAACCCACTCTCCACGAGGCACTCTCCAACATCATGGGAGCATACCATCATTCCCAGGAGACCATGGGCACGGTACTGGCCAACTTTCAGGAGACCCAGCGGCTGCAGGAGGAACACTACTTGGGGATCAGGGAGGACTTGAAGTCCATCAACACCACCCTGTTCACCAATGCAGGGGTGCTGGCAGACCTGGCCAACACCATGAGGGACACAGTGGCACACAAACGGCCCACTGACACTAGCTTGAACGATGAACAGCCCTCCACCTCCGCCGGCGGTAGTGGACAGAAGGCCCCGCCACAGGAACAACAGGCCACCAGCACCCCACCCCCTGCAGAAGGAGAACCACCACGCAAACGGTCCTTGAGATCCAGGAACAAGACAGAGAACATTGCCAAGATCCCTGCCAGGAAATAAGACTCTCCTGATTGTCACCCTTTTGTCCCACTTTGTCACCCTCACAACTTTGACCTGCCATCACTCCACTTCCTATGCCCCCTTGGACAATGCACCTGTGAGACCAAGAGACTGAACTCTACCATGGACATTCCTCCACCATCACCCTAGCCCATTGCAACCCCCCTCCATTTATTAGCACAGAAATAAACACCCTTGAATCACAAATCAATCTGGAGTCAGTCTGTACTTTCACAAATGTGTAATCTCAAAAATATAGCAATGTCAAAGTTGATGTTCAGATACCAATGTTTCGCAGTTGTTGGGCAGCAGTAAACATAACAGAGGGCACAAAGTGGGACCCAGATAGGTAAAATGGAAAGGCAAAGTGACATGTCAGGGTCCATACACAGAGGTAAAAATGCAGATTTATGCTATGTCCTACAGTAGGATGAGATGTGAAAAGCAGTGTCTCACTGGAAGTATTGCAGGATAATGTTGTTTTGGTTGTCTATATCTTCTTCTTCTGCCTCCTCTTCTTCACTGTCCACAGGCTCCACAGCTGCCACAAGACCAGCATTAGGCCCATCCTCCTGCAGAAAAGGCACCTGGCATCGCAAAGCCAGGTTGTGCAACATACAGCATGCCACGATGATCTGGCACACCTTCTTCGGTGAGTAGTATAGGGAGCCACCTATCAGATGGAGGCGCCGGAATATGGCCTTCAGGAGGCCAAAGGTGCACTCTATTATCCTCCTAGTTTGCCCATGTGCCTCATTGTAGCGTTCCTCTGCCCTTGTCCTGGGATTCCTCACTAGGGTCAGTAACCATGACATGTTGGGGTAACCAGAGTCACCTGCAAACATCGAGGGACAACTGTTAGACATCCTCCAACCGTTAGGGACTCTCCCATACCCAGACACCTATTTAAATTGTATTGGGACCTTGGGCTCACCTATTAGCCACACATGGTGCCTCTGGAGTTGCCCCATCACATAAGGGATGCTGCTATTCCTCAAAATGTAAGCGTCATGCACAGAGCCAGGATACTTGGCATTCACATGGGAGATGTACTGGTCTGCCAAACATACCATCTGCACATTCATAGAATGGTAGCTTTTGCGGTTTCTGTCCACCTGTTCATTCCTGCGGGGGGGGGGAACAAATGCCAAATGTGTACCATCAATGGCACCAATAATGTTGGGGATATGTCCCAGGGCATAGAAGTCACCTTTCACTATGGGCAAATCCTCCACCTGAGGGAACACGATGTAGCTGCACATGTGTTTCAGCAGGGCAGATAACACTCTGGACAACACATGAGAGAACATTGGCTGTGACATCCCTGATGCCATGGCCACCATTGTTTGAAAGGACCCATTGGCCAGGAAATGGAGCACTGACAGGACCTGCACTAGAGGGGGTATTCCTGTGGGATGGCGGATAGCTGACATTAGGTCTGGCTCCAACTGGGCACACAGTTCCTGGATTGTGGCACGATCAAGTCTGTAGGTGATAATGAAGTGTCTGTCTTCCATTGTCGACAGGTCCACCAGGGGCCTGTACACCGGAGGAAGCCCCCATCTCATCACCTGCCCCAGTGGACATGCCCTATGGAGGAGAAGGGTGAGCAGAGGGTCATACACCACATAGGTTTCACAAGGCTCTTTAGCACAATTGTGATTTAATCGTTGTGTGCCTTTGTCTGTCCGTATTCCTGGCCAAAAGTGCTGTGACGCAGTTAGTTGGCCTGCCATGGGCCATCTGAAATGGCAGCTGCCTGACCTGTAAGGAGGGACAAGGGGAAATGAGGTAACAGCGCTGGTGTTGTGCAGCGTCCAGTAGGCGGTCGAAGACCGCTGCGCAATTCAGCATTGGTTATCATTGGTCCCTATGGATTCCAGGAGCCAATGACGATGTACGCCGGCGGTGACGGTACGCACCGCTGCAGACGTTAGTGCCATTTTCTATCTTTACACTCACTTGATACCTGACCTTCAACAGGAGAGGACCTACACTGCAAATGCTGCTGTGACCTGCGTCTGAAAGCGACAATGGCTACAGTGTCTGGGGAAAGGGCCCCTGCATTCGTTGTGGAGGAGTTGGACAAACTGGTTGATGGGGTCCTCCCCTAGTACACGCTACTCTACAGTCCTCCAGACAAACAGGTGAGTAAACTGTGTGCATGGTGGATGGCACATGATTGTATGGAGTGTCGTGGATGGAAGAGACAGAGGTAGGGCACAGGCCAGCATGTGATGATGTTGAGTGTATGTTTTTCTGGGCCAGGGTGGGAGGTTTGTGGGCAATGAGTGAGAAGAACCGGACGGGGGAGTAACATCCATTTTTACTTCACTATTCCTCTAGGTCAGCGCCCACCAGAAGAAGGGCATTTGGCGTGCCATTGCCAAGGAAGTGCAGACCCTGGGGGTCTGCCACAGATGGAGCACCCACTGCCGGAAAGGATGGTAGGACCTGCGCTGCTGGAGCACGAAGACGGTGGAGGCCCAGCTGGGGATGGCCTCCCAACGTGGAAGGGGTGCCCGTCGCACCACGACCCCCCTGATGTACCGGATCCTGGAAGTGGCATATCCTGAGTTGGATGGGCGCTTGAGGGCATCACAGCAGCCACAAGGGGGTGAATACAGTCTCATTCAGCTGACTCTGCACGCTTAATGAGGTGTCTGGGTGGGGGAAGTGGGCTGTGGGTTCCCCTAGGGCAGGGCAGACGCGCCAAGGTACATCCATTGTTTTGCAGGCTCAGTGCCACTCCAACCCCAACGGTGGGAGTTGCCCTTTACACCTAGTCAGGCTCCTGTGGGTTCCAGCTGTGCAATAAATGGGTCTAGGCAGAGTCCCCCATGGGCATGTGCTTTTCCCCTGCACTGTTAGTGCATGCGCTAGTGCATAGGGCTTCTCCCTGTGTGTTGTGTCCGCCAACGGTAGTGGTGTTGCAGGCATTGACCATGTGTCTCTCTGTCTTTCCCCCCCTTTTTGTTTTGTCGCCCTGTCCTTGTGTGCATTAGCATCATCTGGCTGAGGAGCATTGACACGAGAGCAGGAGGGAGCTGCAACCCACATGGCCCTGGAGGGTGAATTTACAGAGTCTGAAGGCACCAGTGGGACGGAGGGTGAGGGGAGCTCCACAACGGGGACAGGAGCAGACACCAGCAACAGCGACTTCTCCTCTGATGGGAGCTCCCTTGCGGTGGCGGGCCTCTGTGCCCACCGCAACAACAGGTACAGCCACCACTCCCCCTACCAGCACCGCCCTCCCAGCAGCCACTCATCGAGTTTCCCATGCCCGCTCACCCAGGAGGGTGGGCATCTCCTTCGACCCAGGCATCTCAGGCCCTTCCCCAGTCAGTCCTGCTGCCCTCAGTCAGGAGGCTGTTGACCTCCTGAGATCCCTCACTGTTGGGCCATCAACCATTTTGAATGCCGTCCAGGGTGTCGAGAGGCATTTGCAGCAAACAAATGCATACCTGGAGGGCATTCATTGTGGCGTGACGGCCCAACAGAGAGCATTTCAGGCTCTGGCCTCAGCACTGATGGCAGCCATTGTCCCTGTGTCCAGACTCCCCCCTCCAACCTCCACTAGCCAGACCCAATCCCCTGAACCTCAGCCTAACCCAACACACCATCAGACCAGCATGCACACTCATCAACACACGAGTGGACATGGCAAACATAAGCACCACACATCCCACATGCACTCACACGAGCACCATCCTCATGCAGACACACCAACATCCACTGCCTCCACTGTGTCTCCCTCCTCCACATCCTCTGCCCCTCCCTGTCTCGTCTCCACTCACACCTGCATGCACTACATCCTCAGCCACTACCTCCATCACCAGTACGCCCAACACCACACACCGCTCACGTGCACTCACCACCCCCACTACCATGCACACGTCCCCTGTGTCCTCTCCCGGTGTGTCTGTGAGCCCTCCTCCCAAAGGACACAAACACAGGCACACACCCACCCAACAGCCATCCACCTCACAACAGCCTCCGGCCCATGCACCTTCACCCAAATTCAGCAGACGTACATCTCCTACAACCACTACCTCTTCCTCCACTCCCAAACCCCCTCCATCTTCCCGTCCCAGTCTGTCTAAAAAAGTTTTCCTGGCTAACATTGACCTCTTCCCTACACCTCCCCCCCGTCCTTCCCCTAGTGCCAGGATGTCCAAGTCCCAGCACATCAGCCACCAAATCCTCCAGCACTGTGGTCTCAGCAAGTCCTGTCACATCACGGACGGCACCCATCAGGGCTGCCAGTGTGCCACCTAGCGAGGCCAAGGATCAGCCCATTCCGCCACCTGCCAAGGTGAAGAAGGTGCCCACATGCCGTAGGGAAAAGCCGCACCAATCACCCAGCAAGGCGTCCTCCAAGCCAAAAGGGGACAGTGCCAAGGGACCAGCAGCGACATCCAAGGTGGGGAAGGGACACAAGGCTAAGGGGAAGTCAGGACTGGGCACGGAGCCTCCGGCTGAGGGACTAGAGTCACCCATTAAGGCAACCAGAACAGCAACCTGTACGACGGTGGACACCGCCACCTACACTGTCACCTGCACCGCCACCTACACCACCACCTGCATGTCTGCTGCTTCAGCAACAGTCCCCAGCATCATCCCCAGTGGGCAGCCGTCCGAGGCTGCAGGAGACGTCCTTCTGTCTCCCTCCACAGGTGCTGACACATTCAGCACCGGCAGCATCTCCGCCACAGACACCGCCACAACCAGCGCCGCAACCACCGCTACCAGCCCCACGACGTGCTCAGACAGTGCCACCACAGCCGACATGGCAAACATTCCCAGTGGACAGCAGTCCGAGGCAGCAGGAGACATCCTGGACCCTGCACAGCGTACATGAGGCACAACACCCAGCACTGTTAGTACCAGCAGATGGCAGGCAAAGTTGCAGCAGGGTGGAGTGTGTCTCTGCCTCCATGGAGTATCGTGCTACCTGTTCCCCGGCAATCTCATGGCATACACACCCAGGTGAGGGAATGGGACCTGCCACACTGCATGTGGAGCACTCTGGGCACCAAGCCCCCTCCAGAACCAGTGGAGAAAGGCATCCACTACCCCAGTCCTTGGCAGGATGAAGCACTCTGGGCACCAAGCACCCTCCAGAACTAGTGGAGAAAAGCATCCACTACCCCAATCCTTGGCAGGATGAAGCACTCTGGGCACCAAGGCCCCTCCAGAACCAGTGGAAAAAAACATCCACTCACACAGTCCTTGGCAGGATGAAGCACTCTGGGCACCAACCCCACCCCCCCCCCAGAACCAGTGGAGAAAAACATCCACTCACACAGTCCTTGGCAGGATGAAGCACTCTGGACACCAAGCCCCCTCCAGAACCAGTGGAGAAAAACATCCACTCACACAGTCCTTGGCAGGATGAAGTACTCTGGGCAACAAGCCCCCTCCAGAACCAGTGGAGAAAAACATCCACTCACACAGTCCTTGGCAGGATGAAGCACTCTGGGCACAAAGCCCCCTCCAGAACCAGTGGAACATGTCAACAACTTGAGAGACTGTGGCCTTGCACTCCCCGGGACCAATCAGTGGGCAAACCACCCACTTGAGAGACTTGGGAGACTGTGGCTTTGCACTCCCCAGGATAAAGCAGTGGGCAAACTACCCACTTGAGAGACTTGAGAGACTGTGGCTTTGCACTCCCCAGGATAAAGCAGTGGGCAACCCACCCACTTGAGAGACTTGAGAGACTGTGGTTTTGTACTCCCCAGGATAAAGCAGTGGGTAAACCACCCACTTGAGAGACTTGAGAGACTGTGGCTTTGCACTCCCTAGGACCAATCAGTGGGCAAACCACCCACTTGAGAGACTTGAGAGACTATGGCTTTGCACTCCTCAGGATAAAGCAGTGGGCAAACCACCCACTTGAGAGACTTGAGAGACTGTGGCTTTGCGCTCCCCAGGAGCAAACTGTGGTTATGGAGCCCCCTCGTGGAGCAGTGGCGTTGTCCGTTCATCCGGTTGAGGTGCCCCCCATCCCCCTCCCCGGTGCCTGTTTATTTTCGATCTGATGCCCCATCAGTGTTCTCTCCGTTTTGAGTCAGGTATCATGTGTGGGCTTCGCCCATGCATTTTGGAACCACTGATCCACAGACAATGATTGGAACACAATCTGGACTTGTGTAGTTGCTGTACATATTTGTATATACTTATGATGTAAAGTTCTTGTGGCCTATCTGATTTTTCGATGAATACACTCAATACAATCATTTAATTTTGTACTTGCATTCTTCCAGGGGGTGACGGGGTGCAAATGTAATGTTGCTGCATGTATTTGTGTGTATGTTGTTGTTGGTGAGGGTGGGGGTAGGAGTGTTGCGTGTTGCGCGTTTGTATGTCGCTCTCTCTTTCCTCCCCCATCCCATGTGTGCTAGGTGCAGTACTCACCGTGGTCGTCGCCAGCGTCTTTGCTGCTCCTGGTAGAAGAGGAGGTAAACCAACATGGGCAGGACCTGTATCTCGGGCTCAATGGCGTCCTGCTCCTCGTTGGGTGTCGAGAGGTGAGTGGTTTCCTTTGCAAGTCCTGTTTCCTCCGTGCTTTTGATGGCGTAGGTACCGCCCCGGAAAACGTGGCGGATAGGCCTGTTGTTATACAGTGGGCGGAACATTGTGTTCCGCCTGCATGTTGGCGGTTACCGCTGCGGTGTTTGTTTCTACCGCCGTGGCGGTCGGAGTGTTAAAGTGCCTGTCTATGTTGGCGGTTTCTGCCATGGTCGTGATTCCATGTTTTTAACCGCCGGCCTGTTGGCGGTACTTACCGCTGCTTTAACACCGACCGCCAGGGTTGTAATGAGGGCCTTTATATCATTTTTCAGTGATATCTCAACCTATATATTGCATTTTAATCGTTTTGACCTGCATCTTATCACATAAATATTTTTCTAAACACTGTGTAGTGTATTTTTGTGGTGCTACATGGTGTTATTGTATGATTTATTGCACAAATACTTTACAAATTGCCTTCTAAGTTAATCCTGACTGCTCAGTGCCAAACTACCAGAGGGTTGGCACAGGATGATTCGGATTGTGTGTGACTTACCCTGACTAGAGTGAGGGTCCTTACTTGGACAGGGGGTAACCTGATTGCCAACCAAAGACCCCATTTCTAACAGGAACCAAATGCCTCTGCTCAAGGAAAGAGGTTTGAGGCAGGCTTTCTCAAATCATCCTTTTTGGGGACAAAAGTGAACAAAATGTTTCAGCAATTTAAAATTACATACACATATTTACTACTTCAATGTTTTCTTCAACTCATTTCCACCCTGGAGGTTATGAGAGTTGGCCCAAGTAGAATTATCAACAGAGGCTGCAAATGGGTCTGTTCAGCCTACATGTAATTTGCTTTTCAGCTTCAGGTCAGTGCAGATAAATTATGAAAAGCAATAAAACATAGATTGATCCAAACCCCTAGCATTCATATAATATTATGTCTATATGATTCTGCCTTAAAAGATAACATCCAATAAGAAGGCAATCTATTGAGAACAGCAGCCCAGGGATCTCTGCTCGTGCAAATACCCTACATTTGCAACAACATCTTTGGATCCAACCATTCAAAGTCAGCATTGTTAATGCAGTCTAGTGCAGAATCGGGTGGTCTTAACCTTTTGTTGAGTTCAAAGGATTGTAGTTGACTGGGATCTTTATCTCTGTGAAATGTAAAGGTGTAGACCCTGGTGATATTGGTAAGTTAGCCTTTGTGGCTGATTTGGACTGAAAAAACTTGCACCTGTCTTGCCTGATCCTCTTACTGAAGTTCCCATTGAAACTGGAAATTCACAGTAAGTGAGAGGGGCCATCTTGTGGTTGATTCCCTCCTATTTATTCTCAGCTGCAGACATAAGCCTTGAACCACAGCAACTACATAGAACATGTGATCACCCTTGTCACAAGTGCCATTGTTCTCATTTCCTAATGTGCCAGGGTTTCTAGTTGAGGGTTAACACAGGGCCCATGTGTGAGGGACATGTAGGTCCTTTTCTTAGAACACAACTGTTCTCACTATCCTTGGAAGGACCCTGGGAGTTCACTGGTCTTTGTTAGTGCCACCTTTGTAGCAGAGAAAAAACAGCCTGCAATTAAATGCCTCTGCTGGTGACCCACTAATATTTTCTGCAGTACGGCTGGGAGTCTGCTGTAACTATCAATCTGCAGCTGGATGGCACAGTTGACCAACATGTTTAGTTGGTCCTGGACTACAAGACTGATTCTCCAACAATCTATGAAGAGTATGCGTAATGTAGGACAGTGTACCTATGAAAGAACATTCAGCACTCCTCATTTTAAATTATCTCCAAGTGAGCTTTTGGCAAGCATTTGTTAAGCTTTCTTCCACTCCTTATTTCCTTGTCTGCCAGCTAAATTGAAAAATCTGAGCTAGCTTTTGAGGTGGCATCGCTTGTTCATCACTTCAAGGATGACAGTGACCCGTATTAGTTAGCACATGAAAAACTCTGTACAAAGGGTTATCGAAAGATTTTTATGCAGCAAGGACATTGTTATAGAGAACAAATTCCATTATCAGGCAGAATTAACATTTCCACATTAAAGCACAGTGAACCTATCAAGTGGTATTAAGTACATGCAGGCAGTGACAGAGCAAAGGGAAAGCATGTGGTATGCAGGCTTAGGGAGGAAATTCGGGAGCATACAAGAGAGTGCATGGATGTAAGGATTGTATCTCTTGCTGGTACTAGAGACATGAGAAAGGTTTCAAGATAAGGATTAGTGGAAAATGAGTAGATGGTGGGGTGGAAGGGTATTTGAATGGAAACTAGAGTTTAATATTTGAACATTCTTTGGAACAAGTAGTTGGCAACCAGAAATGGAAGAAATACTGTGAAGTAAGGGTATAGGTTACGAGTAACAAGGGTGCCATGCGGTTTGAAATATGACAGTGCCTAGAACAGTGGTTCCTAACCTATTACCTTTTGCCAACTCCTTTGAACCAGGATTTGAAGCTAAGCCTTTTCTATGATTTGTATCTCAACAATAATATCCTATATGAACTAATCACATCTACTGTCCTCTGCAACTGCAGGTTTATATATGAGAGCACCTACACACTGCTACAAGAACCGAGTCAAATTGACAAATCAACTGGGTATTATGTGTAATCAGAGTTCTCAGCAGAACTGGTGGGGCAGACGTAGTAATTGGATTTTCATTGGCTTCAGATAGCTACAAGGCAGCATTTGAGGTTAGTATGAAGAAAGCAGGAAACCATATAGTTGAAGGTGACAAAGACAATGATTGCATAAAAGATAGATGCTCATTATGCCAGAGTACATGCGACCTATTGGAAAGTGGTATCCTATTTTGGGTCTGCTGTAAAGTGCGGGGATGTCCCTTTTCCAATGCAAGACGTGTAGTTGCTTAGAATCTGTAGGTGACTGCACGTATAAACCAGTGGACTTGAGAACGTGCAGCCTGGAAGGGCCATTAAGGCAGTGTACTGGTGGATAAACACATAGATCACTGAGTCACTAGAACATTGGCTCTCTAATTGTACAGATTCATATAAGTTTCTCGAAAATCATCAGCAGTTAAAAAGTGTTTTTAGTCAGAAACGTATTGCTTTTTCAAGTTGGAGCTCATTTGAATAAGAACCGTGACTGCAGCCACACATGATCTGTCCTAAACTATAAATCAGTTTCTAACTTAAGTCATTTTTAAACTGCACATTATTATTTTTAGACATATCTGCATTTATTTGCTTCTTCCATATCAAATACTTGGGGAGGTAATACAGTAGACTTTAAGTATTATTGTTAGTTGGTAAAAAATATTATTCTCGCAAGAGGAACCACCTTGAGACATCTATTTAGTACTAAATACCAATGATTATTGACAATAAAATAATGGTTAAAAGTGTTGTGGGTCTGAGTCCCTCTTAAATAGTCTTCAGAGACCCCCAGCTGTCCCCCGACCAAAGGTGAAGAATCGCTGACCTACGCCATCAGGGGCATCACCAGGTGGTCCCTCATCCATTCTTAGAACTCATGGGGCTCTGTTCGCACAGGAAGTGTGTGAGATATTGTAGAAACCTTCCTAAACTTAAAAGGAATCCCTTTATGTATTCAGACAGATAAGGTTCTGCCAGAATATTAGACATTAATGTTTGCTCATTACTTTAGACCCCACACATGTCTAGAGTTGTGAAGACGAACAGGAAGACGAATAATATCGGCTTAGTCCTTATGGTCTTAGACGCCGTAGCGAATTTGTGGCAATTGAACCTCAGTGTGTTTAGTGAAATAAACCATTAAATTAAATATAATCCTTTGTTACATATACCAAAGATGGGAATTCCTTGCCTGCGCTATCGGTTGCCTCAACAATGCATTTTTAAAGCGTTAAACCACAGAATCTAGCAGATTAAATACTAAAATTATTGCAGATAAGCCGCTGCAGGCAGTTTCATTCAAAAACTCTGCCCTGCTGTGGCACATTTTACATGTTTTCTTGGAGAGTGTTAGCATTGGTAACTATTCCGTTGTTTAATTAATGCCAGTCTCCACAGGGAATCAGTGAATGGGTGAATGACTAGAAGCCAACTACAGAGCTTGCCATGGAGCCTGAAGGATGTAGGTGCTTTGCCAAAAATACTCTTGTCAGGGATGTGAGGCCTGTTGACAAACTGCTGTTTATGTGTTGTCAACATAAAGCCAAGCCGATTGTTTCTCTACGGGATGCCTGGCTGGCTGACAGGGGTTTTGTAGGCAGGCCAATGCTTGTACAGAGGAAATAAAAGGAAACATTCCGCTAGCACTGGTTGTGTGGTGATGTGCTGTGTTTGGGGGAAAGAGTGAAAGGAGAGCAGTCCACAATATGCTGAGTGAGGTACCTGACCTGCTTTTGGCTTCTCTTCTACCGCCTTCTCAAATGTTTCAGTGAATTAAAAAATAAAAGGGTCTTCTGCTTTAGTTTCTACCTGTAAATGTGTAATGTTACAGCATCATCCAAAATATGGAAGTTAAAATGCATTTCTCCTGCTACCTGCTAAGTATTGCAATTTAGGAAATCCACGTTTATTGGATTGATCTCATCCATCAGTGGGAATGGAACTTGCACCTTCATAGTGCACAGCGAATCAAATTTAAGTAGCTTTTTTCCAGAAGCAGGACCACGGCTTGCAGACTGTACATGGAACTTTTTCATGTAAACGTTTTCAAACTTTTATTAAAGTCACTTAAAACATTTCTGATTTTATAGTAGAAATATCTGTGCTAATACTATTTTTTTTTTCTTTTTTTTCGGGGTATTTACCTAGCATAAATCTAAAGACGTGGGTGTGTGTGGGGGGGACAGCGGGGAGGGGGCATTTTACAGAGCGCTGGGCAGTTTTATCGTCTCAATCAGATTACTATAAAGTGTGGGTATTTACGAAAGCGGATAAGAAGTAGGAAACAGACATAATTTTCTAGGCCTCATATATTACAAAAATGAGAATATATGAATAAATTACATTACTCACATTGAGGTTTCGTTTAGAGAAGCAACAGGGATGATAGAGTGAAAATAGTACAGTCGTGAAATCGCTTCTTAAGGTTTGCAGCGAGGATGCTAAACCTAGTCAGGATGCTTCCAGATTACATAAACTATGGAGTAAAATGTTTAATTCCTGCTGGTTTTGGCAAGGTGAGTTACACATCAACACATTATTGTTTAAAATTATGTTTTTTGTGGCTTTAGTGGAACAACATATAAACACAAATCACACTAAATACATGAGCATACTGAGATCCCAGTTAATGGGGAAGTTATGCTACCTTTGAAGGATCTTGTGCATAAACATGAATTTAAATTTAGAATTATTCTCTTAAATGGAAAAAAACAAGATAACCATCTAATTTTCTCATAAACCTACAGATTTGTCCCCATGATTTTTATTTCACAATCATAGTGAGGATTGTCTCTTATAAGGAACAGAGTATAAAGGACTGATGAAACAATTGTAAAGAAACAGAGCCTCAATAAAGCAATAGCATCTCCTTTGTAATGGCGAAGGAGCGTCACCTCACTGGCTGAGCCAACAGCTGGAAAAAAATATATATATTTTAATATTGCTGGCTCTGCAGGTGCAGGGAGGGGTGTGGCTGGTCCATGGGAGGGTGGAGGAGGGGGAGGACCAATCATGTAGCATGAGAGCAGCGCCAGGATTGCTGGTGAGCCTGTGCTGGTGTCCCTAGGAATTCTGGGAAACCAACACAATCGCAGAAAGAGGATCGAGGTGGGTGGTGGTGCTTGCTGAGTTAGATATTTAAATTATATGTATGTAATAATATTTTGACTAGTAACACACACCCTTCACACATGACATGAAATGATTAAAAAATGTTTTTTTCAAAAATGTTTTAAAAAACCAAACAACTAAGAAATAGATTTACTAAGCTTTTGGGTCGTCCCTGCATTGTGCAACAAGATGCAGGCAATGCAAAGGCTTATTTGGGATTTACAAAGCCACACAAGGCCTGATTTGCTTGGCCTTTCATGGTTTTACAGAGAAATGTAATGTAACTCAGCAGCTTGCAATACATTGTGTTCAATATCTTAGTGGTAGGTGTTTCATGGATGGCGCAAGGACAATCCAATGCATCTGCCCATGGATGTCACGCAATTCCACATTTATTGAGGGTGGTAAATCTGTCATTGCATCATATTGGTATGCATACCACAGAGACATGTGATCAGGAGAAATATATTTATTTCTCATTACTTCCTTTCTGGGTGCGTTATGCATTCTTTATCACACATGGAAAGATTGTTTTATGTGCAGGAAGGAATTTCTTCCTGCACAAAAAACAATCCTGCCAGTAACACAGACACCCTTGCACCAGGGTGCCAGCATTGGAGCTAATCATCCCCAAGACCGCCAGCACAGGAATAGGGCTGAAGAGGTTCATTTCTTATGAGATATGGTCTTTTTAATCTCTTTGTTCATGTCATGCAGTGCAGCTGCTTTGCTTGCTGCCCTTCTGTTAGAAATGGGGTCTCTAGTTGGCAGTCAGTTTACATCCTGTCCAAGTAGGGACCCTCACTCTAGTCAGGGTAATGGAGATACACAGCTCAGATAACCCCTGCCCACCCCGTACTAGCTTGGCACAAGCAATCAGGCTTATCTCAGAGGCAACGTGTAAAGTATTTGCACAAACACATACAGTAACACAGTGAAAACACCACGAAAGGACTCTACACCAACTAAGAAAAATAGCCAATATTTATCTAAATCAAACAGGACCAAAACAACAAAAATCCACCATACACAAGTAACTATATCAAAATTTAAAGTAAAAAGAGTATTAATCAATACGAATCAATGGATGCTTGGGCTAGCACAAAGTACATGGCATGCATCAAAAATAGAGCTGCAGTGGAGCGCGTGCATTGGAAAAGGAAGCAATGCATCGATTCCTTACTCATGAATGAGGCTGCGTGTCGATTCTTTCTCCGCCTGGTAAGCCATGCGTTGATTTTTTCCTCGTAGAGAAGAGATGCTTTGATTTCCAGACAGGCAGCCTTGGGTCCGTATGGTGATGTTGAAGCTTTAACGCGCAGAGATGATGTGTGGAAAATCTGGACACATAGCAATGATGAATTTGTGCTGATCTGGAGATGCATCGATTTCACCAGCGCTGCCTCGATTTTTTTGCTGCGGTGCAGGTGCTGCATTGATTTTTCTGCCGCTCGGCTCCAGTGCTTGGAATTTCACTCAGGCTCTGTCAGCTTCCCCTTCCAGGGGCCCAGGGACTGGATGTGGCACCACTTGGCAAGTCAGGGGTCTTAGCAAGAGAGCCCAGGTGCTGGCAGGTGAAGTCTTTGATGTCCCTGAGACTTCTTAACAGGAAGCGAGCTCAGTCCGGTTCTAGGAGAAACTTCACAAGCAGGATACACAGCAAAGTCCAGTCTCTGTCCTCTCTATGGCAGAATCAGCAACTGCAGGCGAACACAGCAAAGCTGACAAAGCAAAGGGGCAGTACTCCTCCTCACAGCTCTTCTCCTTGGCAGAGATTCATCTTGATCTAGAACTGTTCTACAAGACTGAGGTTTTGGGTCCACTCCTTATATTCATTTCTGCCTTTGAAGTAAGCCAACGTCGAAGGAAAGTCTTTGTAGTGCACAACACCCTGCCTCTTCCTTGTCCGGCCTCAGCTACACTCTAGGGGGTTGGAGACCGTATTGTGTGAGGTCAGGCCCAGCCCTTTTCAAGTGCTGGTGTCAGCTCCTCCCCACAACTACCTAACCTTCTGGGAGTTCTGATCACTAAGGTGGAAGAATCTGAACAGATGATCAGCATTGGTGTGTTCTGTACCAGGGCGGTATTCCACCATAAAGTTCCTTCCCTGTAGGGAGGTGGACCACCTCAAAGATTTTGGGTTCTCATTCCTCATCTGCATTAACCATCTGAAGGGCCTGTGTTCTGTCTGAACCCAGAAGTGTGTCCCAAACAAGTCGGGTCTTAGCTTCTTCAGTTCCCAGACCACAGAAAAACCTTCTCTCTTAATTGTGCTCCATTTCTGTTCCCTGGGGAGCACCCTTCCACTAATGAAGGCTACAGGCTTGTCTAGGTCCTCATCATTTAACTGTGCTAGAGCTTCCCCCACACCATGCTTTGAAGCATCAGTTTGAACAACAAATTCATTGGAGAAGCCGGGTGCCTTCAGCACGGGTGGCATGCGCATGGCTGCCTTCAGGGTTTCAAAAGCGGTCTGACAAGACTCTCTCCAGATCACTTTCTTGGGCTGCTTCCTTGAAGTCAGTTCTGTCAAGGGGGCAACAATAGTGCCATACCCCTTGACAAATCTCCTGTAATAACCATTAAGACCATAGAAGGCTCTCACCTCTGTCTGCGTCTTAGGGTGTTCTCAAGCCAGAATGGTATAAATCCTCCAGCCCAATCAAAATCTGGTTGACCATCCTCTGATTTTGGTGGCAGGAATTCTTCAACCTAAAGGGCTTGAACCGGATATGGTAGTGCATATCTGGTGCTGAAAATACTGACTTCTCTTTGGCCCCATCAGTCAAGGCAATCTGCCAGTACCCAGACGTTAAGTCAAACGTACTGTGGGATTTGGCAGCTCCTAGCTGATCTATGAGTTTATCAGCTCTGGAGATGGGGTGTTCGGCAGTCTTAGTGACAGCATTGAATCAATGGTAGTCCATGCAGGACCTAAGTTCAGGAGTGGCACCTGGGGCAGCAGCCTTTGGGACCAAGCCCACTGGGCTGGCCAAAGTACTGATGGAGAACTCAATCACCCCTAATGCTAGCATCTTGGAAACCTCATCTTGATGTTGGCTCTAACCTTGCCAATCACCCTGTAGACCTTATGTTTCACAGGTGGATGATCCCCAGTGTCCACATCATGGGTAAACAAATGGGTGACCCCTGGGGTCAAGGGAAACACAGAGGTGAACTGTCCCAGCAACTGGTGGCACTTCCTCTGCTGGTCCTGGGTCAATGGTGAGAATAGGTTTATACCCTCCATAGACCTTTTCTTTGACAGACAGGAGGTCAGGAAAAGGTTCACTCTCCTCCTCCATTCCATCACCTGTTACCAAGAGCATAGTCAGTTCAGACCTCTCAAAATGGGGTTTGAGGTGGTTCACATGTAGGGCCCTGAAAGGGTTCCTTGGACTCTGCAAGTTCACCAAATAGGTGACATCACTCTTGCGGTTCACCACCTAAAAAAAAAAAACAGGTAGGCTCGCCAGGATATGCAGGATACACCTCAGCTCCCTTTGTGTCACTGTCTGGAGTGAGTTCACAAACAGCCTAACTGCCAGTCTGACCCAGACATGGATTCAGCAGCCAAGCAGAAGCACAGAATGGCTTAAGCAAGAAAATGCCCACTCTCTAAAAGTCTCACCTTAAAAATCCCTACAGGAATTATTTAGATATAATATGTTTACATAAGATGCAGTCCTCAATTAATGAATAATACAACTCCTTACTGTTCAAATCCAATATATTAATTGTTGCTGGCTAATAATCCCCTGAAAATAATTGGTTGGGTCAATACTTTCTTTCTCTTTTGTGTATAAGTTAGGCTCTGGAGCTACATACAGCAGGGTTGTGAATGTGAATTTAGTGTCGGAGGGCATTTAGGTGAGCCAATATTACATTTAAAAATGGTCGCCACAGTCATTCCAGTGGTCACATGCCATGTTACTGCGTGAATGTTCTGCATGGGGTAGACCGGCAGCTTGTGTATTTTACTAACACGGACTGAGCGGATGGCCTAGATAGAATAATAGTTATTAAGTTGCGAAGGTCCACAACAGTAAACTTACCGTAATTACAACGGTCTCTAAACTTGGGTAATAGTTAGGGAACTTTATCATTTCAAGATGGCGCCCATAGTCACTGGAATGGTCAGATGACTTGTCACTTCCTCATTCAAACATGCTGGCAAGACCAGCAACGTTTGATTCCGGCTCATATGGGTTGAGCGGTTGTGGATGGAGACAGACGCTAGTGGTCCCATATTTAGAAGGTATGAGTATGCTACAGTGGAGGTATGTTGTACAGCGGTTCAGAGATTTTAATATTTTAATATTGGTGGATTAGGTTACTTGGGCTTGCAGGTTGAAGTCCTCTTGCATGTTGGTATGGAGTCTATTTCTGCAACCTGGTGTGAGTAGCGTAAAGTAGTTAGTTTGACTGGGAGCCTGACACAGTGTATTATATGGTGCACGTTTTCTATGTTTTTAGGTAATTCTTTAACTTTCTTTGTCATGTAGGTGGTGGCCTATACTAGTGTCCATGCCTGTGTTTGTGGTGTTTTCTTGGGTTCAACAGGCGGTACACATGGTATGATTTGGCTGATTGCACGTACTTTTTTTATAACTAATTTTCTTTACGTGTAGGTATTATTTTACAACACTGAGTACTGATAATGGTCTGATCGACCTCTGACTGCCACCACAGACCTAAACGTCAGCATTACCTTCTCATTTAACAAACTCAATTGAAAGACCATGACATTGTTCAACTGGGACATCTCCTTTCTGGATCGTCTGTTGGGACACAATTGTGTGATCTAGGGGGGGTTATACACAGAGTTGTTGTCAATGGGATTGACATTCATTGTATTTGTTGTACATTTTTTAAGTTTGTGATTTCTATTGATTAATGTATTTGATTTGAACATTCTGGAGTTGTCTTATTCATTAAATGAACACTGGACCTTATGTACACAAATGACATCTTAACAATTCCTCTAGGAGCATTTTTAAGGGAGACATTGTCTGTATTCAGTTCCTAGGGGAATACTGGGTTGCCCTTAGTGTGTTGATTCATTCTCTAAAAGTGATCTAAAAACAGGTTTACCAAAAGATGTAATTTTAAATTGGGAGTTCAGACTCCACATCTTTATCTGCTCTCAATGGGACAATGCACTTAAAAGATATTACAAGGCAATTCCCATGCTAACCTAGAGAGAGGTAGGTCTTGCAATAGTGAAAAACGAATTTGGCAGTATTTCACTATCAGGACATGTAAAACACATCAGTGCACGTAATACCTTCTAAACACACTGCACCCTGCCCATGGGACTACCTTTGGGCCTACTTCAGGGGTGACTTACATTTAGTAAAACAAAAGGTTTGGGCTGGCAAGTAGGTACACTTGAGAGGTCGACTTGGCAGTGCAAAACTGCACACACTGACACGCAGTGCTACCCATGTGGGTGGCACAATCAGTGCTGCAGGCACACTGGTAGCATTTGACTTACATGCTCTGGGCACCTATAGTGCACTATATAATGGACTTACTAGTAAATCAAATATGCCAATCAGGGATAACCAATCATAATCACAATTTAGATAGAGAACACCTGCACTTTAACACTGGCCAGCATTGGTAAAGTGCCCAGAGTACCAAAACCAGCAAAAATGAAATCCAGCACAGAGTCAAACATACAGGAAGCAGAGACAAAAAGACATGGAAAACCAAGCAAAGGATGACAGGTCTAACACCTGTGCATAGAGAACTTTGGAAAACTATGCCCCTAAATTTATGAAAGAGGTACACAATAGCAAAATAACTGCTCCTCAAACTTTGAAATCAAGACACTATTCTCAAGTTTCAAGGTACAGATTTGGTAGCTACTGATCCTTGAGGTGGCAATCAAGGCTACTAATTACCTATAAGAGAATAATGGATGACCCAATATGTTGAGCCTAATATCATTAGAAGTGTGTCTGTAGTTCCTGATGCTTTGTCTAATAGTTTTAATCTCTATAGTTTTTAATGTCTTATCTTCCATTACATTTGACATATTTCCTTTAGTAAATATTGAGGGAGCTTGAAACATTAACCTCAGTTTATGTAACCATCAATCGGAATATCACAAAAAATTACAATTAAAGATAGGGTAAACCAGCTCTAACAACAATAATAACGAAACACGCTTTAAAATGAGTGGATGAATTTTGCCAGTAAATACAATACTGCCCCAGCACATCCATTGCAAAAACACACACATTTGAAAAATATCACCTAACCTGAGAGTTAATGAAAGGTGCAATCTCTTAGATAATGGAAGATATGAGCAGAAGTATATTGTCAAGTCATCATATCTTCAACACTTTTCTGCAACATTTGCTATAAAATAGGTTGGAGGAACACATAACAATGGTCCTTGACAAAAGTCTTGCGAGCTCCCCAGACACTCCTTGTTATGCCTCAATCATGTAACATATATATGTCTCCCCACTGGGCCTGTAGTAATGGGTTTATGTTTTTGGTGGCCTGGTCCCTAGCAGTAAAGCAAGGTAAATGGATTTTAGGGTAAATGCAGTTGGTTTGCCAGTAGAATTTCATTATACGACATGTGTGCTTTTGTGAGATTTAAATTTAAACGGATTTTTACATATAATACAGACAGAAAAAGATTTTTCCATATGTCTGCATTTTTTAAATGGAAATGGGAAAATCCTGTCAAACTGTACTGCGCACCCCTGCTCAAGCCAAGGGTTGCAGCGTCAATCCCCTCTTCCTAATCTTCACCACGATGACCTGTTTAGGGCGAGCTACACGAATTACACATCAGCAAGTGTTGAACGTTGAGGGGTTGGGGGACACTATAAGAAGTGCAAGCACCACCTCCTCCTAGTGTCAGTGCTTATAAAGTAGCCTGTGAATACCAATGAGTGGCAGCAAGGAGGCCTGTTAGCAGGTAGTGGTGTACTTAGTGGCAGATGGCAGGCACTGGAGACTTTAAAAACGAACATACCAGCAGTGTACATACATGATGGCTACTATTTCAAGAAAAAATGAAATTCTATTATTTGTTTAACTGCGTGTAAAATCCCAACTGCTTCTGTGCAATTAGCCTTCTCCAGTGAGATGTGTGGATTGCAATCTCTTTCCTTTTTGCTGTCCCCTTTGTAAAGTATATTTCCATTTGCTTTCATTCCACTTCTGAACTTCCTCGATAACATTGGGCTTGCTCTTTGCATCACTAAGGGTTATAACAGGTTGCAGATTTTGAAGTGCAGGGCATGCTTGATGCCATCACAAAAACAACTATTTCAAACATTGCTAAAAGAGAGGCTGCATCCCCCAGCACTCCCTCCTAGAACGTGCTGCTTAAGTGACATGCTCGGTGTGGCCTGCTTGTCTGTACAATAAATGCACACTTTTTGTTCAAAATTGAAGTTCTGTCTATCAGTGCTTTCAGTTTTGTTTGGCATCTTTTTAAGTGTGTGCAGTCTTTAAAATCTCTCTAAAGCCTCTAGCTTGCATGTATGTCATTTGTTTTATAGCACCTCCCTAACCAGCGTAGGGTGTTAAAGCACTTCACATCTCACACACACACATACAGAGACAATGAATTATACATGTGTAAATCAGTCTATAGAAATGTTTTATAAGACAAAGGGTGTAGGTATAAGATTCACGTCATCCATACTGGTAGGCATTTTTTAAGAGTGCACGGTCTGGAAAACATAAACTCAGAGTTCAGAACATAGCACAGTGACCAGGGTTGACTTTACTAGTAACAATTTATTTCTACCCAAACAAACCCTTTGTAGCAAAATTAGGATAATCAAAGACGGACAAAAAGCACAGATGAAGCATTGTGTTTACTTAATTTGCCGTATATATAGATATATCTAAACCTATAACAAACAACTGCAAGTGTGTATTGTATATTTAATTAAATGTGAAAAGATACTAGATGCAGCGTCGTCTTTTGCTTGCGACAAAAATACATGTGGATAAATACAGATAAATGACCAAAAAAAAAAAAATATGGATAAATACAGACGGAAATGGTAAAAAAATAAATACCATAAAACCAGGAGTCCTAATTATAGCTTATTTATAATCATTCATATTGTGACCCAAGAAATTTTGGGAAAGCAAAGTAGAATACTGTGAATTTTATAGCATGTTAGGCTAGAAACTTAGGACTAAAGGGATTTCCTTAGGAATTTTTAGAAAATCTGAGGCAGATCTTGGGATATATTCACAAGCCCCTTCGGCCTCCCACCGCCGCCCTCGTGTCATTTTGTTTTACATTAAGGAGGAATTAAGAAGGTTCCCACTGTGTTCCATATTTACAAAAGTGACTTAAAACATGCTTTGTGTCACATTATACGGGTGGCAGGTATAATGTATGCCAAAGCGGGCATTCCCACACAGGGACGCCCAAAAAATGGCACAGTGAAATTTACAAGATTTTACGGTGCCCTATTTTCCGTCATTTTTAACGCCTGCTCAGGGTAGGCGTTAATGTGACGCTCCTATAATACCCTATGCTTTGCAGGGCTACCCCCATAATTTGTGGCACTAATCCAGCAAAGCGCCACAATAGCATTATAAATTATGATGCTATTGTGCTAGCGTGTGCCACGGTGCGCTGTATAGTAAATACAGAGCTACCATGGTGATGTTAGGGGAGGCGCAGGGCGATGAAAGAAAAGTGGCGCATCAGAGCTGAATGAGCCACTTTCTTGTAAATATGCCCCCTTATCTTTTAAAGTATCATGAGCCAGAAACATAAATGAAAACGGAAAAAAAGCTAAATGATGGTTTCCACAAGGGATATTGAAGGTCTTGCTCAAGAAGATTTTGGTGAAATGAGTAGCATATGGTACAGTTTGGGATAGGAACGATAGTCAAAACAGGCTGAAATTTCAATAGAGCTTTACAGTGAACTTGAGGGATCTCTCACCCGTGAAGCTTGTGAAAATGTATGTTAAATTGTGCATTTTTCAGCAAATGACACATTTTCACAGCTGAAAATGAAAAGCAGTTTACTCTGTAAGCTCATGAGTGCAATAGTAACAGGACTGCATTATCTTGATATCAGGCAGCTGATGAACTGTATGGGTGAAATATACCCATTATATCACTGCGATTTTAATAGGAACCCTTTTCAGTGCTCTCTTTTAACTGGGTAGGACCAATACTTTTTTTAGCAATGCTGATATATGTCTGCTGAAGAATACCGCCATGTCTAAGCAGGGCTACCATACTTTTATTGTGAAGTATAAAAATATCACCGAGATCTATTTATTCTTTGAACAAGAATGCCAGCACCTCTCAGGTGGGCTGCTATGATTTTATTGGAACAGTACAGTCTTTTTCTCAAATGGGCTATGTATTTATTTGCCACTATCAGCACTACCCAGCATGGCTACTTTCCTCTACATGGGTAATACGGCTACGGTGTGTCATTGGATAGTACCTCATACTTTTGTTGGACACATTTCAACACTGCCTGGCAGGGTTGTTAGACATTTCTTAGACTGTGCCGTCACTTATCAGTTAGTCAGTCCATTATTACATAATGTTATTACACAGTACGATAGGCAAGTCTTCAGGATCAGTGAACTAAATGCCTGGATCTGTGTTTAATACATGCTCACAGATTTGAATCTGGCCTCATCCACTCAGCTTTTTATCCCTTGAGGTCAATAAAGAGTACAACTGAGATGGGGAAAAAAAAGATCTGTAATGTGACTTAACCCCTTAACAGGTGATGGTTTGTCACCCGGGTGCTTGCAGTTAGGCCTCCATCATTTTTTTTCCAACTAAGGTATCCATGCCAAATGTGTGCCTATTTGCAACGAATTCTTTATAAGGAACCGAGAAAATAGCCAAAATATAGCTTCATTTTGTTTTTTTGGGGGGAACACATGGGAAAAATAGCCCAGCTAAAAAGTGTCTGTTTTGTTTCCTAAAAATAGTATCAGCTAAACGTTTGCTGTGCTAAAATCACCATCTGCCCACCTATCAGAACCTGCACAGCTGTATAGGAAAAAACTATTCTTTTACCACAGTTTTGGTATTTTTCTAAGATGTTCATTTTCCAAAATGTTCTACTTTCAATCTACTTCCACTTGTGGTGGAAACGGGTGTGAAACTCTGGGTGATGCCAGAAAGCTATATGTTTCTGAAACGTAGGCAAAATAAAAAAAAAATCTGGAATAAGCAAGGGATCGTTTGTGTAGACCAATTAAAGTCTATCAAAGAAAGTAACTGTTAAAAAAAATATGAAAAATGGGAAGATAAAACAGCCATTTCTGACAACATTTTCATCTGTAACTTCTTGTCACGGAGGCCGAGTGAAAAATGCAATACAGCGGTATATCCACTTGTCTCTTCTGGCTGTGGGATCTTCAAAAACCTGAGGTACCTAGGGCTAACCACTGAGCTCCGCCTTACAATGTTTTTTCATTGAGTACCGAGTATAGAACAATTCATATGGTAAAATATAAAGAGTGAAAATGTGTATGAAGGAAACCTATGTATTTCTGAAATGTAAACTAGATACTTAGTTTAGAAGCTGGGCTTACATGTACATCTCTGAATTTAAGATTACCAATAGTAGCATGTAATTCAGAGCCTATTTTACAAAATGTCTTCTTTCTTACACACTAGTTTACATTTGGAAGGTAAAGAAATCCAATTGTCAATAACAAATGTTTCACTATTCTGTGTTCCTACATGTCTCCCAATAAAAATTATACCTGTGTGGCTGAGCCTTGCACCTACAACACAACACGCCCCAGAACACAACCTGGAGACATCAGGTTTAACCCAGTAGAATCCATGTTTTTTTTTTTAACAATGTGGATAGCTAAGGATTTTGGACCTTAGCTCTGCCACAATTCAGGAAAACCTCCCCTACCTAGACATTTATGAAACCTATACACCCAAGGGAGTCCAGGGTGTTGTGACTTCTTTGGTTTTAATGGAATACTTTTAACCAGAGGTTCTTGCAAACCTCAAACTTTGGCTAATATCACACATTATCCTCACATTTCTGTGATGAAAATTTCTGGAATCTGTGGGGAGAAACAAATTTCCTACCACCCAGCGTTCCAACAAATCTCCTGATAAAAATGGTCCCTCACTTGTTTAAGTGTGCCTAGCCCCTGCTACAAGAAAAAGCCCAAATGCAACATCGACACATCAACTTTTTCAACTGAAAACACTTTCTGTGCTATTTGGTTAGCTGTATGTTTTGGACAGTAGCTCAGCCACCACCTGGAGAAACCTACCAAACCTGCACATTTCTGAAAGCTAGAGACATTGTAGAGTCCCGGGCGGTGTGATTTGCATGTGCCTCAACAGACTATTTTATCCATAGGCCACTGTAAAACTAAACTTTGGCTAAAATGCATTTTCCTCATGTTTCTGTCACAAAAGTTCTAAAATCTGTGGGAAGCCACGAATTTCCAACTACTAAGCATTCTCCCATGTCACTTACTTGTGCAGATAGGCCTATCCCACGCAACAGAAAAGGACCCAAAACGCAAGATGCAAAAATAACAGATGATGGACAGAATGATGAACAAATCAAACATTCACCCCCAGTCACAGATATTGGTTTACGCCATTATTGTTTTGCTCACAAAGTAACCCCAGTTTGGCCCCAAACATATGCAAATCAGTCTTGATGCTGCTCCCCATGGGAACAATCCAGCCTGAACTGCCAGGCCAGGTCCTCCCTGGACCGGAAACAAGCATCCTGGGACTGTTTTGGGGTATCACCCCTCATCAGTTTGGCTAGCTTAAATCCAGTGGCACAGTGAACATGGGACCCGCAGCTAGGCATACCCTTCCCACTTAGGATGGCAAAAGCAAGATGAACAGATGATGGACGAAATGCTGCACAAATCAAACATTCACCCCCAGTCATAGATCTGGGCATAATCCTTCATTTTTTAGCTCACCACGTAACCCCAGTTTGGATCCAGCCATAGGCAAATCATTCTTGATCCTGACTCCCATGGGAACAGTCCAGCCTGAATAGCCAGGCCAGGGGTGATACCCGGAAACCAGTTCCAGGATGCTTGTTTCTGGTCCCGGGAGGACCTGTCTGTGATGGTTAAAAATAGTACCTCCCTTGTGTGGGTTGGCCTAGCCCCAGCGACAGAAAACACATCATGGACACATCCACTATTTCCACTGAAACCCAGTCCTTTTCTTGCAATATGAATAGTTGTGAACTTTTGGTCCTAGCTTAGTTGGTACCTAGGGATACAAACCACAACTTCACGTTTCTGCAAACTAGAAAGCCAAAAGAGACCAGGTGTGTGACTTGTGTGACTCTCACCAGGCTTTGTTACTCAGAAGTCCTCACAAGAGACTCCCATTGACCTTAGTTTGATCTGCTACTGTCACAGGCACTAATCCATGACAGCATTTTTATTGGGACAAGTTTAGCACTAGATGGTAGAAATTTTGTGGATTCCTGATGATTGTAGAAGTTTCCACCACAGAAATATAAGGAGAACCTGTGATTTCAGGCAAAGTTTGAGATCTGCAGAGAATTGTGGGTAAGAAAAGCTCTTGGGATCCACAGAAGGCATTCCATCCTGGAATTCCCTGGGTGTACAGTTTTCAAAAATGTCTGTGGTTGGTAGGTTTCCATGGATGGTGCCAGACCAAAGCCTCAAATACCGCTGCTACCCCTATTGCTGATATCTTCTAGCAGCACTTAATCACGTTTTGGGACGTGGTCTTGTAGCCCACCCACACAAGTGGAAGACCATTGTTATTGAGAGACATGTCAGAAGACAGGGTACTAGAAAGTTTGTGGATCCCTGCAGATTTTGAAACTTTCTGACAGAGAAATGTGAGGAAAATATGTGTTTTTAGCCAAGGTTTGAGATTAGTAAGTGATTCTTGGCAGGAAAACTTCTTGAAATCCACAAACCCCAAACTACCCTAGACTCCCCTGTTGTCTTGTTTTCAGAAGTTTGGATGTGGTAGGTTTTCCTTGGTGGCGGCCCGGTCAAGCCCTAATACCAGCAACTACCCACATTGCAGGGTGTATTTGAGTGGAAAAGTTTGATGTGTCCATGTTGGGTTTTATGCCATTTCTTAACGTGGGCCCTAAGCCCACACCAAAAATTTGGTTCCATTTTTATCTGAATACATGTGAGAACTAATGTTGGATTAATGTCAATGTGTGGCTTGCAAGAGATTCCAGAAATTTCCAAAACAAAATGTAGATAAATGAGTGGTCTTAGCCAATTACACACTTTCAAGTTTTGCAGAGCAATATCGGAAAGTGGGTAGGATCAATGCAAGTTACACCTCCCTGGACATTTCCAGGTGTTCAGTTCTCTGAGGGTTTGTTACTGAACTTTCAAAGTGACACTGTCACTTATACTGGTTGGTTTTGGCACTTCCAGAAGTACTATCTTTAAATGGTAAATATTAATCACAATACCAGAATATTGAAACCAAGACTACTGAAGGAGAGCCATAAAGCCAAGACAATGTACCAACCAGTTTATATGCCATTTAAATACAATTTAAGCAGCATGCACAACACCTTCATATCGCCAGCCATGTATCCACAGGATGGAATCCCCAAATAAAACATCACTCAGTCAGTTATCAACCAGTTTGCATACAAACACAATACAAGCAAACCTCTACACACATATGGCCAGACTTGTTGACAGATGGTGCCTCAACAAGATTCACAAATGAAAATGAATGTTTGATTAAGGGCCTGATTTAGATCTTGGTGATAATGGTTCAGCTGTCGAATCACAGTTGGATTTCCTGTCCGCCGACTTGGTTGTCCGCACACCCTATTTAGATGTTGGTGAGTCCATAGATGAAAGACCACCAATGAACCAACGCCAAGCAAGGAACCACCATCCACTTTGAAGGAGCAATAGGCATAAGTGGTGATGTGCATTCCCAGCAACCTAGCTGTAGCAGCCAATCCTCCACTCCTGAGTTAGCAGATTGGGAGGGATATAAGCACAAGACTTACCTTTTTTCAAATTTCCTCATTTCTTGCCACCATGAATCCGATCGTACATGTACTATCTTTGCTGTTGCTACCAGACCAAGAAGAAAATCAACTCCCTCGTCTTTGGAATAGAAGGTAAGTCACTGCTTTACCTGTCATTCTTAGAATTGCCGTTATATATTAACGCTGGACTTGAGCACGTTTAACAACTACTTGCAAGCAATACTACAATGATATGTAATGCATATGTGTTCAAAGACATACTCAGAAAAATGTTTAATGATACACCTCAAGATATTAGTAACAACCACCAATCTGGTACCAACTGCTTTCATGGCAATGGACAACAACACCAAAAGTCACAGCATTCCCAAATATAAATGTGTCCCTACAGGTGTGTGCAATAATTTTCCCTAAACTAACACATCATATACATAAACAGCATACCCAATAGGAACAACTCAAATCCATGTTAATGTAGCAATTGCACTACAAAATGCTGCAATTGGGTGTTCATGTCAGAGATGTATGAAGGTCACATGTCCACTTGGTTTGTGCAATTAATGACAAACATTAGCTGTCTTTTAACTGTAGAGCGTCAGGTTCTCTGGGTAATGCATATGTGCATATTATTGGCACATCATGTTAAAATAAACACACATGCATTCTCCAATCTCAAGAACAGAAAAACACAATTTTAGTGTACGTCCTTCCACCAAAATTAACATGTCCAGCAAAAATGTACAACACTAATGTATGCTTTTAAAAAATATATAAAATATACAACCTGTGCTTGTCACAAATTAGAGTACGTGAATGACATACACATTAGCAGAAATAACATAATCAGCAAACAATTAGTAGCAATCCAAAAATAAAGCCAGGTCAAAGATATTCTCAAATTGATTTTTTATATGGATGAGGTAACTCTCTCATAACTTTTTTAATATTTTTCCAGCAAAAAACAGCAAACGATCTAGGCCATAAAGTTCAATGTCTGGGTTGCATGCCCATAACTTGCCTCCTATTTGCACTGCCAAAATAAATATCCTCTGGAGGAGGCATCTGTGGGGCAGGGAGCAGGCATCTCAATAATGTTACTTTGGGGAGGTCTTCTTGGGTTGGGAGGGGTGGATGTGGCTGTGGAAAAGGTGGCTTGGGGTGTGGAAGGGGTTCCAAGACATTTGGTTGAAGTTGTCTTCCGTCTGGGAGGGCTGGTCTGGGATGATGAAGGGATCAGGGCCAGGGCAAACATCAGGTCCTCAATAATTAAAAAGGTAGGGGGTTCCAGAGGGGGTTGGGGTTGGGAGGTAGAGGGAGTGGCAGTGTCTGTTGTGCCTGTGTCTGCTTATTTGGTGGGTGCCTGAGGGTCTGGTGTATGTGGTTATATTTTGTTTTGTGTTTTTACTGGGTGTCTGTTGTGTGGTTAAGTGTGTGGGAGGTTGTGTACAATATGTGTGTGTGTGTGTTGATGTGTCTGCTGAGGAGGTGCTGTGTGTGGTTGTGCAGCCTGTGGATGTGCTGGTGCAAGTGTGTGTGTCATGGTGGGTGTGGTGTCCGCAGGTAGGTGTGGTGTCTGCAGGTATAGTGGTGCGTGTGGGTATTTGTATTGTAGGTGTGGTGTCTGCAGGTGTGGTGGTGCTGAGTGTGGATGTCTGTGTCATGGTGGGCCTGGTGTATGCGGATGTGCTGGTGGTGGGTCTGGATGTGTGTGTTGAGTTGGGTGTGGCGTCTGTGGGTATACTTGTGGTTATAGTGGTAGTGGGTTGTATGGTGTCTGCATGTTTGTACACATATGCATGAATGTGGTGTCTGCCTGTGGGTGTGTATGTCTGTATTACTTGCTGGGTTTGTGTTTACGCATGGATGTGCTAGTTGTGTGTGTTTGAGTGGGTGCATGTAAGGGTGTTACATGTGCTCTGGATAGGGCTGGAAAGAGGTATATGTGATGGGGAAGGAGTGGGAGTTGAGGCATGAGGTTGAAGTGGGTGGGATGCTGCTGTCAATGAGAAGGCCAGACCCTGGAATGATTGCTGTAGGCCAGACATAACACTGTGAATGCCATCCAGGTAAGCTAGCACTTTGGTCATCTGACCACTACGCCTCTGGATGGCATTTAGTACTGCGGTATGGCATGCAGCGATACTCTGCAATAGATCAATAGTCTCCTTATAGATTGCAGCTTGGAAGACAGGGGTGGGGGAGGTGCCTGCAAAAAAGGTGACACTATCCCTTTTAAGGAAGCGTCTACTGCAAACTGGTGGGGAGCAAGAGGGAGGGTGGAGATGGAAAAATGGGTGGCGAACAATGATGCAGGTAGAATAGTCTCACTAGGCTCCTCCACAACTTGGGACTAGTTGTTTGTGGAGGCTTTTCAAGATGATGCGGAGTCACTCATGGCCTCCGCGCCAGTACTCTTATACTCCGTGGCACTGAGTCCCTTAGCATCAGTGGTATCTGTACGAGGACCACAGTGCCCAGCTTCTTCCCTGCCGACATGGCTGTTGTCACCTTTGCCTTTCCCAGATTATTCTGTAAAGACAGACACTTAAGGATATGTGGGTAAAGGGATTTAAACATGAACATTAGCTCACAAAACATATGTCAAGTCCAAGTATCAAACTAGCTTCTGGGCACTTAAACTTGACTTCTTAATCATCACCAGCATCTCATGCCTGTAGGGAAGAATTCCACAAACCATTTGCTCACAGTCTAGAAATTCCCCATGCTAGCTCCCATTTCATATATGCCTTTTGTCTTTTATCCCGTTTTATTTCTATGCATGACAAAGGGGTTTGACAGCCCTAGTAAATACATAGGCGTGGATACATTCCTAAACCACTTCAGTACAGAGCAAAACATTCACACATATACAAAAGAGATATGTTTACGGCCTGGTTTTGACTTAACAAGATGGGATACTCCATCATCTAAGTGATGGAACCTTTCATCTGCAACTGTCCTTTTAAGTAGCACATTTCCCTCAGCAGGATACCCTGGTCCTCAGTCTACCCCTGTTCGGCCTTGAAATTTTCGAGTGGGAGGTCTGCGGTGCTATAATCGCTATTGTTCCTGATAAAGCACCAGGGTTAGATAAAATCTCTGGGGATTTATTTAAGAGTGAGAGTGGCACTTGGAGCTCCTTCTTCTCAATTCTATTCAAGTCTATTCTGAAAGGGGCTCCTTTCCCCCTTGGCCTGGGCTGGGGCAGAAATCACCCCAATTCACATAAAGGGTCCTCGCAAAATTCTGCTAATTGTAGACTTAGCAGTCTATGTGATAGATCACAAAAGCTCTTCCTCAGTAGACTGCAGGAATGGATGATATACAAAGCTTTATTTTGCCATTTGCAGGTGAGATTTTGTGAGGCTATAAGCACAACAGATCATGTCTTCAGGCTTATGATGGTATACTGGAAGGGAGTCATCCTGGGGGGTGGTGGCCTCTACGTCCTGTTTGTGGATCTTTGTTCCTCCTTCTAACTAGTACCAAGGCAATCTTTTTGACGAGTCTTATAAGAAATGGGGTTGTTTGGTTATCTCTTAGACATTTTTGAGTGGCTAAATACCAATAATTATGCACAGGTTAGATGTGGCCAGGTTGGTGAGCTGACCAACCCATTTCCTGTTGGTAGAGGAGTTAGACGGGATGCGTACTGGCCCAAACACTTTTCTCACTATACATCAATGGCCTCATAGCTCACTTGGAGCGGAGTGATAGAGATGTTCCAAAGTTGGCAAACATGAGGTTTCCAGCCCTCATGTTTGCCAATGACACTCTCCTCCTTTCAAAGTGCCCTATGAGCCTACAAAGACTCCTGAATAGCTTAGAGAACTTTTGTGTAGAACAGGGTTTGGAAATCAATGTTGGGAAGAGTACGCATATGATATTCAACCAGGGCCTCTCTAGCAGGGCCTGCAAAAAACTTGCTGGGATTCGACTCAAAAGACTCCATACTTTTACTTATCTTGGCATTACTCTCTTCGAACATCTAGGGTGGCAGGTCCAGATTACTCAACGCAGGCTAAAACTCGAGCAAGTGGTGGGAAGTATAATTAAGATGATCTATAATTCTCCCTTCTGTCCTGTTTATTCGCCACTGTAGGTGCATTACCATCAGGACGCCACCTATGGAGCTGAGTTATGGTGCCACATTCAGGTGCTTATTCTTGATAGAGCGGAGAATTGTATGCAGTTGCTGGTTAATGTTCCTAATAGCACACCCTTGTTGCCTCCCAGGCTGGACCGGGGTGTGAGACCCATTTCTGATAATGTGGGGTTTTGCCCAATTTTATATCAGAAAAGGGTATGGGTTATTGATTAGATCTTCAAGAAAATCTTTGTCTTTTATGCTCATGAAATATACCCTGGGTTAAGTCCGCCAAAGTGAAGATAAGGCAAATAGAGTTGGTCAATCTGTGGGGCACTCTGGAATAGGCTATATTAATTACTAAGGCTGATGTTAAATCAGCTTACTGCCAGCATAAGGATACCCTTTGCAGTCACAGGTCAGCCGTTGTGCACTGTCAGAAGCTTTTCTTTTAGGTACTAACACTTTCCACAGGGAGGAGTTCACGAAAAAATTTAGCCCCTACCGACCTGACGTTTATTTTAGCTTTTCCTTTATTTGTTGGTTCCCCTATAGTCATTTACTGCAAAATGGTTTAAAAATATGATGACTATAGGTGGGTAGTGCCCGGTTTGTGGTGACGCCCTAGAGTCTGTTGAGAACATGTCATGTACTTTTGTCCAGCTTACAAGGTCAGCAGGTCAATGCCAGAAGTGGGGAATTAGAGAACACAAAGTGGCCCTTAATATGTTGAGTTTAAGCATAACTAACTAATTTGGTTCTGTCTGTGTTTTAGATGGAATTTTGCTTAATACTTCAATTCATTTTTAAATGGTTTTAACTGTTTTTAGACTTAGTTCTTGCATTTTTTATGTTTGGAAGTTATGTAACCCTCATTCTTATTTTTTTCACTATTTATGATTAATTGATTGAGGTTATAATGCCTTTGAGCCAAAATGAAGGATTTTTGAATTGATATCACCTTTCTCAATATCATTGCTATTCTATCTAGACATAACAAAGGGCACTTAAATGTCAGTTTGGATGCATGTAACTTTGTCACCAGTGGGAATTCATATAATTGACAAAGACTCGCTTGCATGCACTTTTGGAAAGGACTGAGGCTTCATGACAATCTACTACTGCCTCCATTAAATAACTGAATGTTGCTAATGAAACATATTTCTAACGTATTTCAGATAAGGGATCATGACGTGGTACACATTTCCAGTCTGTTTGGTGTAGATGCTCATGATCATATTTTCATTGTACCAACATACCAATGTAAAGTTTGAAACCTGAACTGTCTTATAAGTGCTTACTATGGCATGTCAGCAGGAGTAGTGACTACATTACCTATTTACATTTGTGATGCAGCATCATACCTGACCCAATATTCAAATGGGACATGTTTTGTACAGATGTCCATCATAGCATGGAGAAAAAGCAGGTACATCCTTTTTCATGAAGTCATATGTCTGCTCAAAAGAGTACTTGGCTTGTGATGAGAAATCTAGTGACAACCTTTACCACAAACCAATACACCAAACACAACATCAGACACCGTCTGTGAAACTTACATCTCCCGAAATCTTCACTTGCATTGGATGTGTGTCAGCCGTCATGTTGATGCCAAACAACATTGCTGTAAATAAAAAAAGGTTTAAGAACAAGAATAGCTACATACAATAACTCACCACCTTGATTGTGCTGTTGGGCGCTCAACTGCCCATCAAGCTCGGGTAGGCCACAACAAAGATGCAGGCTATTAGGGGAGTCAGGGTGCGGTGCACGCATTTGCAATGTTGGAAGGCCTGGCTGATCTGGACTTCTGCTGACTTCCTGTTCTAGTATCGGAGGTCCCCCAGCCTCTTCCTGCAATGCAGGCTGCACTGCTTAAGACCCCCACGGTCTGCACCTTCTTCGAGTTGGCCTTCCACAAATCTTCCTTCCCATGGGTGCTGAACTGTAAGGATGAGACCAAAATACAACAAAAGAAGTTTTGAGTGATGTTGTTTGTCTGTTGTACAGTGACACAATGTTATTGCATCTCTCTCATGCATTCCCATAATACTCAGTACAGATTATTTACAACCATTTCAAACTTCCTAGAAAATACTATTTCCAGTGATCCATGGAATAGCCTCAACACTTAATTTTTCCTCATGTTTCCAATTCAGGACAAAAACATCATCTAAGCCAGGGATAGGAAACTTTTCATGCAGTGAAACTCTCTCCAGATTACTCCATCCAACTTGTTGAGAGCTGCTAAAAGATAAACAATCTCTACATTATTTGCACATAACCACACACACAGCTACATTTTCTTTATCCCTAACCTTCTAAGAGTCAGATACTATGGTTTGCACCACATACAGAGACTATGGGAAGTATGGGAGGGCTACCATGTGTCAGTGAGAGCCTGGTTTTAAGTGACGTATGATCAAGTGTGTGTTGTGATTGGACATACTTGTATGGCTGATGAAAAGCCTAGGTCATTTAGACTGGTAGCGCAGAAAATACCTTTCCCCATATGTGGCACCATGACATGTTTAATACGTGAAGATACTCCTGTTCCAAAATATTGACTGTACATTCACTTGACAGACTAGCATCAGGCAATGCCATACCTTTAGAGATTTTTCTTGTACTTTGCATATCTCTCAATTCGACATGGGCTGTATGTTTTCACTTATACTAGAGATATAGTGCCGGATTTGCCTCATTTGTTTTATGCATATCTGGTGCAAACTTAACTCCATATTTATATTTTGACGGTAGAACTGCGGAAAACTATCTTGTGTCAATGAGATGCAAGGTGGGCGTTCCTGGGCAAAAAATGACTGAAAGGCCTTAGGGGCATATTTATACTCTGTTTGCGCCGGAATTGCGTCGTTTTTTTTTACGCAATTCCGACGCAAAACTAACTCCATATTTATACTTTGGCGTTAGACGCGTCTAGCGCCAAAGTCCATGGAGTTTGCGTAATTTTTTAGTGTGGACACCTACTTTGCGTTAATGATATGCAAGGTAGGCGTTCCTGTCTGAAAAATTGACTCCGAGGCATGTGCGCCGTATTTACACTCCCGGGCAAAATTCACGCCCGGGAGTGGGCGGGTCAAAAAAAATGACGTCCGGCCGCTTTTGCGCTGTTTTTTAGCACCTGGTCAGGGCAGGCGTTAAGGTACCTGTGGGCTCGGAAGGAGCCCAGAGGTGCCCTCCCATGCCCCCAGGGACAAATCCCCTGCCACCCTTGCCCACCCCAGGAGGACACCCAAGGCTGGAGGGACCCATCCCAGGAACATTAAGGTAAGTTCAGGTAAGTTTTTTATTTTTAATTTTTTTGTGGCATAGGGAGGCCTGATTTGTGCCCCCCTACATGCCACTATGCCCAATGACCATGCCCAGGGGACAGAAGTCCACTGAGCATGGCCATTGGGCAAGGGGGCATGACTCCTGTCTTTGCTAAGACAGGAGTCATTTCAATGGGGGTTGGGAGTCGAAAAAATGGCGCTAATCGGGTTGAGGCGAAAAATTTGCCTCAGCCTGACTTGCCCCATTTTTTGGCGCCCAACCTCCATATCCCCCTACGCCGGCGCTGCCTGGTGTACGTCGTTTTTTTTCACGCACACCAGGCAGCGCCGGCGGCTAACGCCGGCTAACGTCATTGAATAAATATGGCGCCCGCATGGTGCTTCAGAATGGCGTTAGCCGGTGCTAATTTTTTTTACGCAAAACTGCGTTAGCGCAGTTTTGCGTCAAAAAGTATAAATATGGCCCTTAGTGCCTTATTTATCCTCCCGTGCAAAAGTCACGCACGGGAGGAGGAGGGCCTTCAATAATGATGCTAAGCCTGCTTAGTGCCATTATTTAACGCCTGGGTCAGGGCAGCCATTAGGGGACCTGTTGGCCTTTTTCCATGGTCATGGATCATGGGAACAGCCCACAGATGCCCTTCCCTTTGCTCAGGGACACCCCCACCCACCCGCACCCACACCTGAAGGACACCTAAGGATGGGGGACCCATCCCAGGTAAGTCCAAGAAATAATTTTTATTTTTTGTGCAAAGTGCCATAGGGGGCCTATCTTGGGTCCCCCTACATGGCACTGTGCTCAATGGCCATGCCCAGGGGACTTAAGTCATCTGGGCATGGCCATTGTGCTGGGGGGCATGACTTCTGTCTTTACTTACACAGGAGTCATGTCCATGGGGGTTGTGTGTGGAAATAATGATACTAATCAATTTAGAGTCATTATTTTACTCTAACCTGGCTAGCGCCATTCTTTTACGCACAGCCTCCAGTTTCCCCTAACTGGGTCCTACCAGCAGCTAGCATTATAGCTTAAATATGACACCCGGCTGGATTCCAGGAATGGAGCTAGCCGGTGGTATACTTTTTGATGCAAACCTGCGCTAATGCAGGTTTTTGTCAAAAAGTATAAATTAGGGCCTCAGTGTCTATTGACCACTTGAAGTGAGGGGCCAGCTGTTTTTCTAATGAAATCGGAAATTGTGAGTAAAATTAACTGAAAATTGAACTTATTCCTTCAGGTGACTTTTCATTTAAATCTCAGCTAAACCATTAAGTTCACTCCACTCCAACAATAATACTTCGCTCTTGAACAAAATGGGACAAATGAGCCTGTGCACAAAGGAGGAACAAGTTACTTTGATAAACATTTCCCACTGAAACATGTACTTGTTCCTCCAGGTTCCCAAACAGCGGGCTGCACAGGGACAGGATCTCCTTGGTGAGGAGCTCTGGCTCTTCAGTGGAGAAGGTAGGAGCCCTGTAACCTGCTTTGACTGCCAGTCTGGCTCTCAGTGGTCGGTAACAGCAGCAAAAGTGAAGTAGGTGTTGTTGGCCGCAGTGTTACAAGGAAAGTGAGCTTTTTTCCAATTCACCATGTACAAGTACATGACATACGAAATCCTTGAAGGAGACTGACACAGCCATTAGCTATATAGCCATCACACACAGTAGCCAATACCAGTGTCCATTGTGAAATTTTCCACCTATTATGGGGTCAACTTCCACCAATGCCTGTCAGCTAGCCAATGTCCTGAAGGCAAGTTCAAGCACCCACCATTTTATGATGTAAAGCTGTGTATTTTTAAATGTTTTGTGCATCACCAGCACTCAAAATTAAGGCTACTACATATACAAATGTCAAATATGAAGAACACTGTTTTTGGCAAGATATTACACATTAGAGTAAACCGTGCTGGGGGGGTGTATTCTCTCAGTTGATGGTATTTAGAATGTTTTAAAAACATTTTTAGCAAAAACATATTTCAAATGTATTATTTTCACATAATAAAACAATAGATATGTAAAAAAGTGAGTTTTAGAATAGGAACAATTTGATAACATAGGCCCTCATTATAACATTGGCGGTAAAAATTGCCTACTGCTGCGGCGACAGCCGCCAAAAGACCGTCACCGCGGCTACCAGCTGTCCACCATATTATGACCACAGTTGGGTTTTGCGCCACAAGAAGCAGGGAACTCCGGCTGTGGCCATACTGGCGGATGGCGGTAAGGTGGCGCTGCTATCACCAGCAGTGCCACGCCAGTAGATCGCCGTCAGCCGCATTATGACAGATAATACGGCCTTGCGGTGTTCTGCTGGTGGGCACTGCTGGCGGTAGCGGCGCCTCGTCCCATCTCCTGGCAGAGGACCCCCTGGATACAGGTAAGTGGGGTCTCCGACAGGGGACGGGGGTGAGAGTGTTGTGTGTGTTTGTGGGGGTGTGTGCATGTATGTGTGTGTGTGATTGCAGGTGTGTGTTGGCTGCATGCATGAATGTATGGAAGTGTGAGTGCGTGTGTGTATAGTAATCGTGATGCACGTGTGCATGTATGTTTGAAGTGTGTGCGGATGTGTGTGTGATTGGATGTATGCATGCATGTATGTATGTGTGAATGAGTATGTGTCTACGTGTGTGTGTGTATGAGGGGGCGTGGATGTAGGGGGGCGGGAGAGTCCTTGGAAAGGTAGAGCGGGGTGGGGGGTATTTGGAAAGGTGGAGGAGTGGGGGCCACCTATCAGTGACAGGGAAAGAAATCCCTGTCACTGATAGGCCTATCGCCATGGTTCTCGTGGCATTACGAACACCAGAAAAACCATGGCGGTAGGCGGTGTCATAATCCCGCAGGCGGCACAGTGGTGGCCGCCGGACTGGAAATGGTTATCTCCAGCCCGGCGGCTGTTACCGCCATGGCAGTCGGAGTGGTACATTGGCGGGCCTGGCTTGTTGGTAGGTGCAATATGACTTAAAGATAATTTGCTTTAATTCGAGTTTTTTAAGAAGGTACAGTGGCTTGATATTATACTAATCTATTGATATATTACTTCCATGTAGGAGGCTCAGCTTATTCTAACAGATCATGGATGTTAGATCTGGCATCCTTGACGTGATCTCCTGTGGTTTTTTTTGCCTCTGCTTCCTATGTGTTGACTGTGTGCAGGACTCTGTTTTTGCAGTTTTTGGTACTCTAGGAACTTTACCACTGCAGACCACTGCTAAAGTGCAAGTGTTGTCTGGGTAAATTATATGTGTAATTGGCTTTTCCATGATTGTCATATTTGATTTACTAATAAATCCATAGTCAAGTGCACTAGAGGTGCCCAGGGCCTGTAAATCAAATGCTACTAGTAGGCTTGCAGCACTGATTGTGCCACCCACATGAGTAGCCCTGTAAACATGGCTCAGATCTGCCATGCAATGTCTGTGTGTGCAGTTTTAACCTGACAATTTGACCTGGCCAATGTACCCACCTGCCAGGCCCAAACCATCCATTTTTATAGATGTAAGACACCCTAAGGGAGGCCCTATGTAGCCCCATGGGCAGGGTGCAGTGTGTGGTAAAGTTGGGACATGTACTGATGTGTTTTACATGTCCTAAAAGTGAAATATTGCAAATTCAGTGTTCACTGTTGCAAGGCCTATCTCTCTAGTAGGTTCACATTGGGACTGCCTTTAAATAACATACACGTTAAGTTTCTCTTTGGGAGCAGATAAAGATGTGGAGTTTGGGGTCTCTGAACTCACAATTTAAAAATACATCTTTTGGTAAAGTTGGTTTTTAAATTGTCAGTTTGAAAATGCAACATTTAGAAAGTGGGCTTTTTCTTTCTTACACCATTCTGTGATTCTGTTTGCTTGTGTATTCCCTGTCTTGTCAGACTGACAGTTGGACTGTTTGTGGATGGATTTCCACTAGGCAGTGATACAGGGGAAGCTGGGGTGTAGCCTGCATATAATGATGAGCCATCTGAGCTAGAGTGGAGGGAGGAGTGGTCATACCTGAATGGGCTGTGCCTGGCCTCACACAATGCAATCTCCAACCCCCTGGTGTGAGTGTGAGGCCAGACATGGGCAAGGCAAGATCTTGTGAACAACAGAAACGTTCCTTTGACGTTTGCCTACTTTACAGGCAGAAAGGGGTATAAGTAGTGGACCCAAAACCCCAGTTTTTCAGATTACTTCTTGACCAAGAGGAACCTTTGCCAAGGAGAAGAGCTGGAGGAGTACTGTCCCTTTGCTTGTGACTCCGCTTTGCTCGGTTGGCCTGCAGTTGCTGCTTCTGCCTGAAAGAGGACAAAGACTGGACTTTGTGGTATATTCCTGCTTGTGAAATGTCTCCAAGGGCTTGGGATTGAGCTTGCCTCCTGTTTTGAAGTCTCAGGGCCATCAAGACCTGCCCTGCCAACATCTCGTCTCTCTGCTGAGACTCCTGCCCTGCCAAGTGGTGCCCTATCCAGTCCCTGGGCCCTTGAAAGGTGAAGCTGGTAGAACAAGGACTGAAATCCATGCACAGGAAGCCGTGTGGGGACAATTTAGATTCAAAATCTGCTTGAAGCTGCTAAAATCGCCATGAACCCCACACAGTGCGATTTTCACCGTGTGGCCAGATTTCTCTTGCATCATCGCTGGGTGATAAAAATCACCATGAACCTGCGGAGATCTGAGGTGCCCTGTCTGGAAATTGATGCATCGCCTTCCCGATCGAAGAAGAAGTGGCACACGGCCTCACTTTTGAGTAAGGAGTTGACTTTTCCATCGCATGCTCGCCCATGTGGCTTTATTTTTGTCTCAAACTAAGTACTTTGTGTAGCAACAATGTTTCCATTGTTTTCTATGAAGTAATACTCTTTTTACTTAAAAAACTTATAACTTGCCCTTTGTATTTTGGATATTTGTCGTTTTGGTCTTGTTCGATTTAGATAAATATTACCTATTGTTCTAAACTGGTGTGGTGCCCATTTTGTGGTGTTTTCACTGTATTATTGTGTGTGTTTTGGTACAAATACTTTACACATTGCCTTTGAGATAAGCCTGACTGCTTGGGCCAAGCTACCAAGGGGGTGAGCAGGGATTGTCATAGGAGTGTAACTCCCTTACCCTAACAAGAGTGAGGGCCCCTGCTTGTACAAATTACCAGGCAAAGTCTGCTTCAATGAGGCCCATGGAAGAACACAGAGGCCAGTAGAGTGTGCTTTTGGACTCCTGGAGGCCAGATTTAGATGTCTGGACAAGACCTGTGGTGCCTTCCTCTACTCACCCAATAAAGTATGCCAAATCATGTTTGTCTGCTGCATGTTGCAAAACATCGCTCTGCGATGGAGCATCCTAATGATCCCTGAAGATGGAGGCAATGAGAAGCCACTGGGTGAGGATGTTGAAATGCCCAATTAGGATGACAGTGGTGAAGAAAAAGTAATTGACCTACATCAAGATGTTATTGACTACTTCTTCACCAGAGTGTAAACATGCCTTTCTATATTGTAACCTCCAATGTCAAAGCAACTTATGACATACTGAATATATCAGTCTGTGATGTGTTATGATATTGTAGTTGTAATGGTCAGTTCCAGAAAGGCAAAGAAGTTTATTGATTAAAGTTTACATACATTGACTATTGTGTTTTATTTACAGAGATTTTCTTTACTTGTGCTAAGCAAATGTGTCCTTCTAACTTATGACTTGAGTCACATTTCGTCTGTGAAACCATAAATTTTTCCTTGTTGTACTGTTTTAGGATCCTTCACCTTGTAAACTTCATTTAGGCATTTTATAGTTGTGATATTTACAGTGATATGTTGCTGCTGGAAAGTACAAAGTGAAAATGAGTTGATCCAGGGACAGACAACCACTTTGGATGTACAGATCTTGTACAGAGACAACTTGCACAGTGATTGACTGGAGGCTCTGTGGCCTCACATTTAGTAACTGCTATGATGTAGAATATTGGTGTTATTGATTTAGAACTCCTCTTGTCAGAGCAGGATGTCTGGCTCCAGCTGATGCCATGAATCAATGGCATTTCATTTTTTAAATAATCCTATTTCTTCCATGGTGTCAGGGCTGAGGAGTGCCAACCTCTAAATGGCACAGACTTTTGGGGTTATGCATTGTTTCCGAAAATCAGCTCTGATTTTGTCAAAGACTTGTTACGTACAATTGTATGACAACAATACATTGTGATTTTTGATGTTATGTTTGAATGACATGAGTAATACATTACCTATTTGTCATTTCTAATTGTCTTTGCAGCTTATTCTTTGTTAGCTTTAACAAAATGGTGGTGGAAGAAAGACATGAGAAATTAAATACGTCAATAAATAAAGCAAGAGTCCTGAAGCATGTGTCATTAGCATCTATTTACGTGATATAAAGGAAATTATGATTGCAAATTTCCAATATGAGCGCCCTCTGCACCTGCCTCATCTCCTGGAACTCGGTTACGAACGGGCCCATCACGTCTTGATACTGTTGTACTGCTCCCAAGACTTAGGCCCAGATTTAAGAGGGACTAGCGCCATTCCAAGGCCTCATTGGCCTCATTTGTTTACCATAATGTGGCTTTGGAAGCAGCAGGCGTTTAAGGGAGGCTCCCATTGTTTTCAATGGGCCTCTGGGTGCTTTGCAGGATTAGTGCCAACATTTTTGGCGCTAATCCTGCTAAACGCTTGACTAGCGTAAAAAATGATGATGCTAGTACCCCTTTTACCGCCATGGTGAGCCGCATTTTAAATACCATGCACACATGGTGGCGTTAGGGGAGCGCTAAGGGGGCCACTTTTCATAAACCTGCCCTTTAGTTGATTGTGGCCTGGGTGAGAGTGATGCCAGTGGCCTCACTTTGCTGGCCGAAAGACTCCCTTCGATGAACCCTATGCCCACTACCCTGTGCCCTGGATGCAGTGTGTCCCATCCCACTGGGTCCTGGCACAACTGGAGGGGGGTTGGGGTTGTCTCAACAGCAGGCAGGACTGGGGGCACAAGATTCCTCTGAACACAGGAAGGGAGGTATCCTGATGCTGATATATGGTTGCAGCTGGGGTGGGAGGTGTAGGTGGGGGCTGAGTGAGACTCAGTGGTACTGTTTACCCAGACAGACCAGAAGGACCAGGTTGCTCCTGATCATCCGGACTTGCAGGAGTGGAGTCTACACTGGTGGCTTGACCCTGGTGTGGTGTGAAGGTGTCTTGAGTGGCAGACAGCGGTCCACTGGCCCTGGGTGTTGGACCTGAAAAAAATGCAGACAATATAAAATTAAAATCTGGTTTATACCCCAAATGTGTCTTCAGCTACAAATGAGGCACCCTAAAATGAAAATTCAGACTGATAGAATGATTTGGCCTTTGTGTACGTTTCATTATTTGACACATGCAGGCTGATTTAGACTGATGTAAACTCCAGTAATGAGGTTGTGGAGATGTCCTGAAATGCAAAATGTTATTTCTGACCTGTACATTACATGTACCAGATATTCAACCCAACACAGTAGTGGGAGGATTTGAGTACTAAACAATTCCAAAGCCTATCAGGCCACAAAAACAGTCAAACTGTAGTACAACTTAATCAAAAAAATTGGCATTTGTCATAATATGGACACTGCAAAGTAAATTGTATGTGGACACTACTTCTATTCAGCATGCCACATAACATGGTAGCAAATCTTGGATTCAACAGACTGTGAAATATGTGAACAATTACATCAGTTCAATATACATATGAAAATGTGTCAACATGCTTGATCAACACAACAACTGACATATTCATACATGACATGACATGGTGACTGACAGATGCACAACATTTTGCGTTGCATGCCAATATGAAAGTACAGAGAGGTAAAGAAACATTACATTGCACTATTGTTTTGCAGATACAAGAACAGGGCATCATGGTAATTGTAGTCATCTGTTAACACCATTGACAATATTTGTTAAAACGTGAGTAACACATACCATTTTCATATGCTATAGTGTGGATGAATACAAATATGGGTATAATGTGAATAGGTGAAAATACTACTTACAAGCCCTATACATTCATGTGCAAGTCGGAGTTCTAAACCTGTTTGTTTGGAGAACAACAACAGACATTGCTAGAAAGCAAGGGAGTAGGCAAATGCAAGAGATGATCCATAGGGGAACAACACACAATCTGGCAAATCATATTGTTCATTGTTGATGAGAGAGATATACCATGATGTTAGTAATTAGGATGAACCAAGATATTTTGATTTTGATATATATGATTTGATATGGGTGTTGAAACATTCTACACAGCTAACTTAAGGGCAAGAACTCCATTTGCGATTGTTCTGACATTTCTAAGACATTGCCAGTCTCCACTCCACTAGGGATTCCAGTCAAGCCTTCAGAATGTAGGATCTGCAAAACCTTCTTAAGGTAACAGTTGTAATTGAGGGGGCTGGGAGAAAACCACCAGTCCTCTGAGCATCCAGGTGATGCTTGGAAGCAAGTGAGTGCACTCTCCCCCTCAGGTCATTCCACTTCTTCCTAATTTCCTCCTCTGTTCACATACTGTTAGCTACAGCAGCCACTCTGTCCACTATTATGGACCACATTTGCCTTGAGATATGGTTGTATTTTGTATGTGTGCTCCAAACAATTTTGTCCACCATTACAGCTAACTTTCCCTCTGGGAAACATGGTTTAGTCCTCCCTGCCATAGTGAAGAAGTGAAAAACAATTCTACTGCCCAAAAACATAAAGGAAAATCAAAACAAGTAATGGTAGCAAAAAGCATATAGGGACATTAACACAAGAAAACAAAAAACTTGGCTCATGAGTTGTACTTCCTGCATCAAAATGCTCTGCTGCAGTGTGATGGCAAAGGATCATGGTCTGAAATGGAGTGTGTTTTATAGTGTGTATCTCAGGAGTTCACAATTGTCCAATATACAACAGATGTGGGTTGCTGGAATCCAAACAATAACCACAGTCATAGTACAATGCTGAACGGTGTCTGAAATAGACTCCCGCAGTCATGAGACCGCCGCTGGTACACTGCCAGCATGGCTGTGTTATCTAAATATGGTTGGCTGGATCCCTACATCAGGACAGCGACGGAGTGCGAATTGCCATCATTGGAGTCCGCCACATTGGATGTGGAATGCACCTAGTGCGACAAAGGACACTCCATTGACACGGATGCAGCAGATGGCCCACCGTCAGCTTGAAAGAGTACTTCAGACTGCTGCTGCAGCATATTGGCGGTCATACTGTCAAGATCTACATCAGGCCTTTAGTTTGTATTATCTGTCAAGTATCTGCCTCCATAGATGTTCTTAGCATTAACAAATGCGTGCCTTGTGGACCTTTACTAAAGGCTTTCATGAGAGCCACATTTGGCTCAGGAAGCTGTGCCTTTCATGCTACTTTAACACACTGGCTGTGCTAAATCCAACTCCTTCCATTTTGTGGATGGGATTTGGGGAATGTCTGAGCATGCCTTGAGGCCAAGATTCCTCAAACTGAGCGTGCATTTCTACCTTTGAAACTAAAGTTAACATGCTGGGGACGACCATCTTTAGTTTCCTAAAGAACACATCTTAAGCTACTATGAACACTATTTTTTGGCACACAGAGAACTCAGTGACAACGTGGCTTATGTACCATCCACCATTATGTGAAGTGCTGTGATTGTGATGCACATGCCATGTGACAAACTGATCATCTACCACATTCTGACATAGGTGGAACATGGTAAGCAGGCCACAACTATGCCCCATATGTGGTGTGCGGTGCAGGGTTCTGTTTAGTGCTAAGTATATTGATAAAAAAAACTATTACCTGGGAAAGTATCCTTCTGCAAAGAAGGAGCAGTCTTGGCTGGTCCATGAACATACCTAGTTGAAGAGCCAAGTCTTTAGATTCTGATGGATTTCAAGAATTAGAAAGGTGGAGCAGATATATATGGGCAGGCCATTCCAGGCTTTTAGAGCACGGTGAGAGAAAGCACTATTGCCTGTTCTGGTGCGGCTTATGCATGGGATGGGTGCGAGTAGGAGTTTGGCTGAGTGGAGGTGCCTGGAAGGCTTTTGAAATCTGAAATTTTTCAGGTATGCAGGGCCAATGATGTGTAATTGTTCAATATGTGCAAGAAAAGTTTGAAGAGAGCTCAATTGTGGATGCGGAGCCAGTGAAGATGTTTGAGGTGCCGGGTGTGTGTGTGGTAGGTAGTTGAGGCTCAGTCTGGCTGCTATATTCTGTATGGTTTGGAGTCATCTGATTAATTGAGTGAGGAGTAATTGAGTATCAGGGTGAATTTGGTGCTGATGGGGTTGAGTCAATTGGCAAAGATGATGAGATGGCTTGTGTGTCTCTATTACATGGACTATTTGCCTTCAGCATAGGCAATATCCATGTGAAAGCACACCTAGTCTAAGCTTTTTCTACCTGTTCATGTTTCTGTCTCCTTCAAAGTCCTGATTAACCCTGTATAGTTGCCAAGTGAATCTTTAATAAAGCCTTTTGTAGCAGCCACCAATGTAGTGAATCCTATCTTGTTTTAATGGGAAACAGGAGTTAGTATAGCCTTTGGCTTGCAGACTCGTGCCCCTGTCACCTAGTGACTTTTACCCTACTTAGCTTACTCTGTTTTAGCGCATTTATTTAATTATATCTTTTAAGATGGCTGCCTTGTTTTTAGTTAGGACAATGTTTTAGTTTCACGTGACCAGTGCCACCGCCCTAAGGCGTCAATATCAAGCGACAAAGATAAACAAAATATAGGTGTTCACATTAGGTACTTTCCCTCTTCACACCCTCCAAAGAATTGTTTACACAAATTGCCTTCCCAAGAATGTCTTCTTATCTATTGTTTGGGAACAGACCTACGTCAGGGGTCCGAGCAGATCTGTTTAAATGCACCTCACTAAGGGCCAGACTCGGTGCGACTCACAATTTCCGATTTGCAAAATCGGATGCAGAACGGTGTCGCTATGGGGTCGCAAAGACCCACCTCATTAATATTAATGAGGTGGGTTTCATTTTGCGACCCCATAGCGAGTCCCTGCACTCACAGGGATGGTGGGATGCTGAAGACAGCAGACCTCCTTGTCTGTGACTGCTTTTTAAATAAAGCATTTTTTTATTTTATTTTGCAGCCCGTTTTCCTTAAAGGAAAACGAGTTGCTAAATAAAACAAATAACAAAACCATTTGGTTTTGGTTTTTCAGAGTAGGCAGTGGTCCATTTGACCACTACCTGCTCTGAAAAACCCTTTTTGGCAACATTCACAAATGGGAAGGGATCCCATGGGGACCCCTTCCCTTTTGCGAATGGGTTACCACCAGTGTGACACTGGTGGTAACTGCGTATTGCTTTGCGACCGCATTCGCGGTCACAAAGCAATTTAGCATAGCGATGCGAGTTGCAAATAGGAAGGGAACACCCCTTCCTATTTGCGAGTCGCATTCACAATTTGCGAGTCGGTACCGACTCGCAAATTGTGAATGAGCATCGCAATCGGCATTTTGCATGGCGCAAACTGCGAATTTGGCAGTTTGCACCATGCAAAATGCTTGCTACATCTGGCCACTAGACAGATAGTCAGAGGGATTCCAACCAGATGTCATTGCTGTTACCGATGCTGCACGTTGCCTTGACGCTGACCCAGTCTTCATATCCCTATTGAGTCTGAGCCATAGACCTCATTCCAAAGTAACAAGGGTTGGGGGTCTCTTCTCATGGACATGGCCGATTAGGTTTAACACACCTAGCTCTCTTCTAGGTTAGAGATTAGGTTCACATTATTAGGGTATTATGTGATATTTCATATCTCATGTCTTTTCATGTCATTGCAAGATGGTGGGGGATTTTGTATCATTGACTCTTGTCTTTACCATTCTGCTTTTTGCAGTATTCATTATCATTGCAGCCCGTGCAACTTATCGTAGATTGCAGTTTTGTTCAATAAAACCTATTGAAACCTTACTGCATCTTTTTCATTGCCTGTGTTTGATTGAGACATGGTGTTACTGTGAGAAAGGGGTAATCTCCTTATAACCACAACACTCCCTGAGATGTCACACTCTTGAGTCCATGCGTAAAGGCTGCCACAAATCACCTTTTACTGTTTGGGTTTTTGGTGAGGTGCTGCTTCTGAGCCGGGAGAGTTGGGAAGACAGTTAAGACTTGTTGTAGGATTGGCATAGTAGCCTACAAACATAAGTACTGTCATCCTTAAACCAGCAGTCTTGCCTAGAGCAAGGGTCAAACTGTGACACCAAAAGCTCAAGAAGAATTGTCTTTCATGAGGCTTTGACCTACTCGCTGTGTGAAATCCAACTCCTTCCTGTTGGCTGTGAATTGGGAGATATCCAAGTATGGCCTGCGGCTTGGATTCCCTGAATAGAGTGAGCAGTTTATCTACCTTTGAAACTAAGTTAAATATGTTGGGAAACAATTTCCTATGTTCTTGCCTCTTTCCTTGCTTGGAGCAGACTCTACAACAACATGGCTGAGTCCTTCTTGCTCTTGTGAGAATGCAGAAGACCAAGTGCTGGTCCTGCAGTCTTGACACATCCTCCATAGCAGATAAGTTGGAGGCTATTGCTTCTTCAACAGTAAAACTTCAATTGGCAGTGAACTGAAAGTCAAGGAAAGACATCATTTTTCCTGTACTGCAGAGTTTTGCGACCGACATTGCATGGCTCAAATACCTGGTCAATCTAATTCACTCTACCTATCTACTTATTCTAATACCCACATAATTAAGTGTACAGGTGGACTTGTGAACTTCAGTCAACTGACCCCAAAGAGTGACTAGGGAATTGCTCCTATCATTGATTGGATTGAGCATATACAGATCCTGCCTACCAGAAAATCTGACTGAGAACAGTTTGTTGTAATATAAGCCAATGCTCTGAGATTTGTGAAGCTTCTTACAAACAAGCTCCTGCTGGAATCCTTTGTGGCAACAGCAAACTGCACCACATGCCACAACTCACTGAACAGCTTTACTCCTATATAGAAAGTGTACACATAGAGATTATAACCTGTATGAAGAAGTGGTTACCTAGCTCCCTTGCAATGTTTGCTGCAAATCCAAACATGGAAGGCAACCTATAAGATTTAGAGCAGAGTCTTACCCTGTTTATATTCTGGCTGTATACATAACTGGTAGAATTCTCATACCGCATGTACATTTTGATGCATTTTCAAGTGCCTTCACTTGGTATGTTATGCCTGAACTGTAGCCACCATTTGTACAGGACCAAGGACTCATAAATGGCTATATTCTTTGTAGATGTACAAATGTTCGACGACAGGTCACATTTTGAATAACCTATCATGGTCTGGTTGGTCCCAGGGCAATGTTGCAAAATAATCATTGAAATTTAAGATAGGCTGCAATAGAAATAAACAATTTCTGCTCATGACCTGTGCAAAACTAGGAGTATTACCCAAACCTTATAAGAAGGGCTGTGCACTTATTTTGTGCACTATCCCCGTTTTTAGTCTAAGGCCGGGAATTTCTTCCACTTTGCAAGTGAAGTGGGAGTCCACTGGTTTGCCCTATAATGAGGCATAAGAGCCCCCCTTGCTCCCTCAAAAACTGTCCATCACACACATTTGTTTGGTGTATAAATTCCTCAAGGAAGGCAACACCTAAAAAGAGATAGGCAAAAAGGTAGTCAATAGGCAAAAAAATTGCTATATCGACTTTACATCCAGCATCTGCAGTGAATAAGGGAATTTGGGGCTGCACTAATTTAGGGGGCGCCCAAGGGAAAACTCAGTCTGTGCTTTCTGGGCTGGCCTACCCTGGTACTGTATCTCCACTTCACAGATTGCACTTGTGGTGAAGGGACATCACAACTGCCTTGACCATGTTCCTTGAAACCACTGGAACATGAATAATTGGATGGAACTTTGTCGACTGAAATATCTCTTCCAGATTCTGATCTATTTGCTTCTCCCTCAGATGATGTCCCACTATCGGATCCTTCCTCAGAGTTGTCCTCCATAACTTGAAATATCATTGCCACTGACTGTCTAAAACCCTCCTTCTAAAACACCTTGTCCTACGTAGAAGGCAGAAACATGGTTCTAAGACTGTGGGTAGGGTGCGTGTGTGGATTGCTAGATGTGTTGGCAAAGTATAAAAGCAGTTTATCAATGGGGGTCTATGGCAGTGAAATGTGTGTGACAAAGTGCAAAAGCAAAAAAGCAAAAGACACTAAAAGAAGACAAAAAAGCAAAGTATTACTGAAACATGCCACATATGCAATATCACAATATACTTCATGGGACAAATGACGCTGTGCAGAGAGCAAAGTTGCTGCAGTGTGTCACCCGGGACAGCAGAACCGCACCATATTTTCAAATAAATAGTGCAGTTCTGTTCTCTCTGTGTGCTGGCGCACTGTGTGCTGCCTTGCACCAACGCAGGCGCCATAGTGCAAGGGTGTTTACGTTATGGTCAGGATAGTTTTTGTGCAGAAAGTGGCCTCTTCCATTATAAAAGCTACCATTTGAGGCTTTTTCATCCAAGCAAAGATATTTCTCCTTGTTATGCCAACATCAGGCAGGTGCTGGATTTTGGCATGAGTCCATGTCTCCAAGTCTTTGTAGATATGAATTTCCATCAAAAACCAAGGGTGGATGCACAGAAATGCCCATGAACAACCCATGGAAAGACTCCCTGAAGCACAGTTCTGCAAGGCAGCGCAATACAGAGTTATTATTATTATTTTTGTAAACAAGCAATGCAATAACTATTTGCATTGCTCTGTAAAATCCCTGCTAAAATGTTGCATCTGGTATGCATAAAAAAAGACATGCAAACATGATGCGGAATCTTTGTCAGACTAAACTTTTTTTTTTTTTTTTTGTAAAATCAAAAGAGGCCCACATTTCAATTGTAACTGAGATTAATTTAAACATTCCATCCATCTTTTTTGTGTACTTTAGTGTATCAATCTAAGTGGGACAGGTATGCCCAGATCTGGGTCTCATGCACACTGTGTCACTTGGACCAAGCTGTACCTGCTGATGGGCCCTAGCAAAGGTGACACCTGTCCTTGGTTGCTTATGTTCTAGATCAGGAAGGAGCTGGCCTGTCAGTATAGGCTGCACTGTTCCAATTGGAGCCGGGTCTGGGCAGATTGTATATGGCTGTGTCCAAACTGAGGTGGCATGGTGGCATGGTGTGCAAAAGAATGATGGACTGGTTTATGGCCCTGAGTAACTAGCAGTGTCTGAGATTATTTCAAACATTCTATCCATCACTTTTTGTACACATTTCAATATTGGGACAGTTTTCCGTTTCAATAGACGACACTGAAAACATTCCCATCACTTGGGCCATCACACTCCCTGGTGATCCAGTGGGCTACGGCCATTTAATCTCTTGTGGTGGTAGCAACTGGGCCCTTCTTGGGGGCGTGAATGTGCCCTGCAGGGGAAAACATACTTCTAAACAAATAATTATGCCCTTAGAGGGTCAGCATATTTCCCCTTGGAGCCCACCAAACAACAGAAAATAATAGCGGCCATTTGTTTTCCTCTGGGGCCAATTGTGCCACCCAGGGGTAAACATAGTTTTAATTTTTATTTAATGTCCCCATAAGTGTTGACCTATTTCCCAGGGAGGACTACCCATGCCATTAAAATCCAAAACATTGTGATTGCCGTTTTGTTTTCGCCTGTGAGGCACTATCACACCCTCCGTGGGGGCACGATTGCACTGCCCAGGGCAAAAAATACTTTCTATTTAAATTGTATGCCTCCATGGGGGGGGTCAGCTCATTTTCCAGGGGGCAAACCCCCAATCCAAAAGATTAAGGCACCTTTTGTACATGTCACCATTTCAGTACCCCCTTGCCAACGTCCACCTGAATGTCATCTCTTCAGTGTCATACAGTACATAAACAATTGATAATATAAGTCTCCCAGTGTCAGGTTCCTGTGATCTTGTTACTTTCCCTGTGGCAGTGTCTCCTTGGTCATATATCATTGTCAGAGTCCCATGTGTGTAAGTGTTCCTGTGTCAGTGTCTCAGGGAAATTTCATCAGTGATGGTGTGCCTGTGTTAGTCAACCAACGTGGCACACTGACATCACAGATGGACAGGAGGGGAACAGGGGCAGAAATAGAAGCGATTCTATATTGTCCCCACCATGTTTTAGCAAAAAAGCAAACATTTGGTGCATGGCTGGTAGATTTCCTTTAAACCCGCCCCAGCAACGGCCAATGACCAGCAGATGCACTGGGGAGGGAGGCCGTTGGCCACCACCCGCACAAAATGAGTCAAGTATCACATATCCTTTATGGTAAACATGCGCTTTAGAAATACACATTATGTCATGCCATCTAAGAATGGCAGTACTATCTCTGTGAGGGAGAGGACAGAGCGGCCAGAGCTGCCAAATAGTCCAGTTTCAGCAGTAACACCCTCAGTTAGATGATGCTTTTTCAGTCATTACTTTAGATTCTGAAACTTCACTTTTAGAATTTTGAGTATCAATAGAGATTTCACAACATTTTGAACAGGTTTGAATGAAACATCAGATAGAACGTATGAGGGGGCTATACATACAGGAAGATGGAAATGGGACAAGCACAGGTTCTGAGGTGGGGTTAGAGGCTGAATTCAGAGAACATCTAGCAAGAATCCATTCATCTAGTTTCCCGGAATGTAGCATAATTAAGGTATAAGTTACTGGACCCAGATTGGCATGAGTACATTGACCAGTATCATCTTTGCCTCTTTTAAGAAACATGGCTATTGGATACACATCACAGGCTTGGGTACAAAACTTTTCACATCAGCGCGGTTCTACCACTCGATGCAGTTCCCTCATCGAGTGGTAGAACATCAGAGGGGCTGTTCATATGGGTAAAAATGTCCTTAAATGTTACTGTCAATGTACGTCCTATATATTTGGCTGGCATTCTGAGTGTAAACTTAAACACTCACAATAAAATATTTGTACATCTATTTAATGTGCATGCAAGACCAAGGAGAAGCAATCTCAAAGAAACACTTTAAAGAGTTCTTTGTACCATTGACTTCAAACACACAATCATTGTTGGTAGCGAATTTAATTTACGTATGAGCCAATAAATGGCCTATAATTAATAACAGAGGAGGAGACTATAGTGAGAGGTATTCCCCAATTAGCAGCTGGTCTAGCAGTACCATGCACAGCAGAAGCTACTAGTACATCTCACTTTAGTGCACAGTTTGAGAGCGTGTAATGACAGGATCATCCCTGATAATACTATCATATACACATTTAAATGGAGCAGTGCCTGATCAAACATAGATTACATTCTACATAGTGCAGCAACATGGAACAGGATAACCACTTTTAAAATGGATAACAAAGACAGCAGTAACCATTTTCCATTATGCCTAGAGATGTCAAGGTCTCTTCCAGTATTGGGGACACCTGATAATGACCTATTAATAATACAACCGACTATTGGAAATTATCCAGGAGCAGCTCACTGGGCTTTGATGGGGTGGGGTGGCACGGGGGTGTGAAGGGGGATGCGGGGCAAATTAATAAAACAACATTTTTAAAAAATCATTTACCTGCTCCGCTTCCATGCTACGCCACTCTTCTCCCATTGCTGCAGGCAGGCACAGGCTCCCAGCCTGCCCTGTGGCCAATCATGAGACTGCTCAGAGCAGTGTCAGGATCGGATGAGAGCACTCAGCCAAAGTGCTCCCAGGCAGACTGGGGAGCCTGTGCATGCTCTCTCCAGCCCGGCAACTGTGTGCATTCCCCTCATCACGTCATCCCCAATGCCCCGCCCCTTTAACAAATGAAAAGATGTATACACATGGTTTATTATCTTTTCCTATGTTCAAGGTGATTTGCAGTAACTTCTGTTGCTGGGGACGATGCTCCTCTGCCCTAATGGAGGAGCTGCACCTGAAATGATCGAAGGTCTATAAGTGCACAACTTTAGTGAGCAATCCAGAGACCATAACTAGCCTCTGTAATGCATTTTCTGATGTAATGAGCCAATTTGTCAGCTACACCCCACTAGAAATCCCAATCAGTCATAAACATCCTTTATTCCATGGTTGCAAGCTTAAGGCCATATTTAACAAAGCTGCCAGCCCAAACGAAAAGGAAAGGACTGAAAGGAACACTTTGTGTAATCTATGGAATACGAAGGATTGTAAAGAGGCTAAAAAGTAATTACGCAGAGCTCTAAAAGACAAAATTACACTAGATGTACTGGAGGCTAGGGCTAGCTATAAAAAAGTGCTATCTGGAACCGAAAGGAGCTGTAAAAAGGCAAACTGGAATTATCTGCTCCAGACAGCCAAGTGCAAAGACACCAGCAAATAGTCGCCCATGGAAGCAGAGATGCTGCCGCTTGCATGGTGTACTATTTAGGCTATGGTACCTGGACTCTACATTTTACCAATCTGTACTCTGAACCTGTGGAGCATTTGCAAGCATTACAATGGCCCAGAAAAAACCATGCCGATCACAGCATGGAATGTACAGCCCACTTTAGTATAGAGGAAACACTGGAGGCTACTGATACTATTAGGTTAGGAAAAGCTCTGGGTTTAGACAAGAAGAAGGCATAAGCAGAAACCCTTTAGGGGGCTTAGATGTGGTGTATGGACAGCTCTACTTTGTTCACGCTCGGTGACAATAAGTTTATAGGAGGGCTATTGGGCCTCCCTACATCCACACCATTGATATCTATGCACCAGGACCTAAATATCAAACAAATGGAGCATATATCAGTTTTGAGACCTATCCTCTATTGGATGAGGTTATGGACAATGCAGGAACTGGCCCATTACAGAGACATTAAGGGAATTACTGGATCTCAATAGATCCATGACAATCCCCTGCTTGTGACACATTCAGGCCTGGTTTGGCAGGCTTGGCCTATCTTCTTATTGGAGCTACCCTCAAACATTAACATCAAGTTAAAAAAACAACTGAAACAAAAATATTGGGAGTACGTCTTGAAAACCCTCCACCAAAATCCCAGATTAAGCAGGTTAATAGAGCAAGTCCTTACTGTTAAGCCAAAGCCAAGTTTTGAAGAACACTTGGATGTTGTCCAATTCTATTTGGGGAAAATATTATATGTAAAATTTCACTTTGATAATCTCCAAATCAAAAGTTATACTGAAAGGTAGAAGCTGTCTAATAATTAAGATGAAAACTCCACTTGCACTTTATGCACTTTAGGTACTGCTGAAAACCCTGCACACATTTTATTCTTGTGCACAGCAATAGATAAGTTCAGAAGAAAGTGGATTTGCTTGATCTGCTGCAACATGGGTTTTAGGAAGCACTAAGGGCCAGATTTGCAATGCCCTAGCACCACCAGAGTGTCACTTTTAGTGACGCTCCAGTGGCGCTATTCACTGCACCATATATTCAAGGAGGCATTAAAACACTTTTTGTGGCTTAGAGCCTCCTTGTAAATATGGGCCCCTCAGACAAAGTTTTCTGTGGCAGAGAGGCGTGCAATGGGTGTTGCTGTGGGCGTTCCACCGCAACACCCATTGCTTTTGACGCTGCCCCAGATCTACGAGAAATCCTAAATGTGTGGCAGCGCCAAAAACTAATGCCACCCCAGGCATTCTGCAGCACACATAGAGCAAAAGGCCATTAATTACTTTTTATGTGCAGGAAGGCATCTCTTCCTGCACATAAACAATCATTCAAAAATGATGATTTGGTACTTTTATGTGTGCTGTATCCTGCAGCACACATAAAAGTGCCAAATCACCATTGTAAATTGATTATGTGCAGGAAGGGACACTTTCCTGCACATAAACAATCACACCCCTCAATGCAGACACCCTTGCAAGGACACCTGTGTTGGCGCTGGCAGCTAAATTTAGTGCTGGCGCAGGGGGAAACACAGAGGTGTGCTGTATTTTTGTAAATACAGTGCATCCCCGCATTTCAAAACATGTTTTTGAGGTTGATAAATTGAATACCTTTAAATTGGGTAATAGTAACATTGTCTTTACAGCGCTTTGAAATGCAGAGCTTTGGTATTAAGCACTATGGCCCAGATTTAAGAAAAATGATGCACAACTGCGTTAGCCGAGATGTGTGTAAAAAAATACTGCTGCCTAATGACATTCCCTTGCACCATGTGTGCACTGTATTTAGAAAACAACGAACCATGGTGCAAAGGAAAAGTTAGAATAAAAAAAGTATGCTAACCATTGCGACATGGCATAAAGAAAAATTACGCTGATGCTGCAAAAGTGGCATTAGAAAGATTAGTGTCATTTTTTTTACGCTAATCATGTTAGCGCCATTTTTTCAGCATTAGCGTAAAAAAAAGCCGGTGAGAAAGGAAAAGAAAAACACAAGGACCCAGGATGGACAATGCAGGAGAGACTCCAGAGAGATCCCAATCAGCCCAGCATGATGTACCAGCATAATCCCAGGAGAAGGAGGAGAATGACATCTTGGTCAAAGAGGTGATGGAGCACCAACATCAGCTCTTTGTCACCTCCAAATTCCCAATAGGTAGGAAGGACGTTATATGGCAGGCAATAGTAGATAAAGTCAACAGTGTGGTAGAGGTGAAGAGGACTGTCATCAATCGTAAGAAGCGCTGGCATGATTGCAAGCACAGATATAAAGAAAAAGTGTCCAGGAACCAAAAGGCAGCACTCCAGATTGGAGGTGGAAGTCCTTCACCCCAGGAGGACCTGAATGAGCTGAAGGAGATGGTGACAGAGGTCATCCCGGAGGAGCCGCTCACCGGAATCGCAGGACAGTGCAGGTTTCCAGCACCTACCACAAATGCACAGTAAGTTGCAGTAAGGGACAATCAGGAACTTAAGAAATGGCAGAAGGGGGCGGCACATATGACACACTGAATGCATGCAAAAGGGTTGCATCGGGACACTTAAGCCCTCATTACAACCTTGGCGGGTGGCGGAGGCCGCCCGCCGAGGTTGTACCGCCGAGCGGCCGCCAATGCGCCGCACTCCCGCTGGCCCCATTTTCACATTCCTGCAGGGCCGGCGGGTGGAAACAGAGTTTCCACCCGCCGGCCCAGCGGGGATGTCAGCCACAACATGGGAGCCGGCTCCTAATGGAGCCGGCGGTGTTGCGGCCGTGCGACAGGTGCAGCTGCACCGTCACGCTTTTCACTGTCTGCTGTGGCTGTGCCTGGGGGGCCCTGCATTGCCCATGCCAAGTGCATGGGCAGTGCAGGGCCCCCCAGGGGCCCTGCTAATCCCCTTCCCGCCAGCCTTTCCATGGCGGTCTCTACCGCCATGGACAGGCTGGCTGGAAGGGGACTCGTAATCTCCTGGGCAGCGCTGCAAGCAGGGATGCCCTGGAGGATTAAAATCGCTGGGACAACCATGGCGGTAAACCGCCGTTCCCGACGGTGCAACAGCGGCGCTTCCACTGCGGTCATAATCCGCAATATTGTACCGCGAGCCTGTTGCCAAAACAGCCCTGGCGTTCTTTGACTGCCAGGGTTGTAATGAGGCCCATAGTGCCATATTGAAAAGGCCCTATCGCCACCAGAGTGTCACTTTATGTGACGCTCCGGTAGCGCTATGCACTGTGCCTTATTTACAAAGTGGTGCTAAGCCTCTTTTTGTGGCTTAACACCACCTTAAAAATATGGCCCCTTCACACTCAGCACTTTGTGTGAAGAAGCGTGCAGCGGGTCCTGCTGTGGGCATGCCTCAGCAACACCCATTGTATTTTGATGCTGCCCCTGATTTACGGGTTTTTGTAAACCTGAGGCAGCTCCAAAACCTAACACCATCCCAGGGGTGACATTAGCATGGCGTAGAAAGGAGAAATGCCTTCATTTCTCCTTGTTTTTTGCTCTTCCTATGTGTGCTGCATTCTGCAGCACACATAAAAAGAACACATTTCCATTGAAGATTGTTTTTGTGCAGGAAGGTGTCCTTTCCTGCACAAAAACAATCTCCCCTGCAGCGCAGCCACCCTTGAACCATGGCACAAGGGTTCAATCACTTCAAATGAGCCGACACCTCCCCCCCTCAAATGCACTGACCATTTCTTCACCCTCACAGCAATCACTTCACTGTTGCCTTTGATCCATCTGGCCATGTGTAACACTCAGTGGGCAGCATGTGCTATACTTGTTGTATAGGTTGGCCCAACAAGAACTGCCACACACCTCCATGCACCATTGGGAATGGGCACAAAAGTAAACATATACAACATATGAGGAAAGTTTGTGATCATCGTCTGAGCTGCTGTACAAGTAGCTTCCATTTCACCATGTAGCAAGTTTGCCCGTTTAGTGGGAATGGTTGGTGTCATGCACAAAGGGACACCTTCATGCATAACAACAGCTACAAGTGGTCTCATTGTTGCACTAAGGGCCCAATGTTACAAGCCTCCAATGCAAACATTAGCATCATACCAGTTGATGCCAATGTGGATTTAAGCTGCCCATCCCTCTTGTGCTAAATTAACAAAGTTACACAATGCATGCATAAATCCACTTTGTACATCCTTCCACCACAATATGCCTTTGCTAGATATGATGCAAAGAAATGCCCCTTACGCAGGGAGGGAAGAACCAATGGGGCTGACAATCCATAAAGTTTGCAATGTGCTATCTGATAACCTCATGTGTAAGGCCTGCCAAGGACAGATGTCAAAGTGGCGCAAGCATTGTAAACAATGGACATCCCTGTGCTTTGCTGCACCCATGCCATCATTTGTGGTGCCAATGCAGTAACGCACCAATATAGTGACAAATCTCATTAGACTACGGTAGGAATGTCCACCATGGTGACCAGTAACGTAAATAACATGCTTCCATAGTGGCTGGGTGAAGGGTCCCGCAAGGAAAATGATGGTGTGGGATCAATGCACCAAATACATTTTAAGTTTGCCCTATGTATGATGCACCATACAACACACAATAAGCAACTACAATATGTAGAAATATAAACTAAACACACACCCACTTGTCACTCTCACACCACCCTGAGTTTTTGGATTACACTTAACCAAATTCAGATGTGCAGATCTTTTCAAAGGCATCAGAAGCTGGGTGGGTTATACATGTTGCATAGAAAGATCACAAATATACACATGGAATACCTACTACATGCAGTGCCAGGTGTGAGAAGAGCACATGAAAAATATGCCAGGAGAAGGTATGCAAGGTACCTCACCTTGGCATGCTAAGTATTACCTATCACTATCAACCACTGGAGTAGAAGTACAAAAAATAATACGCTTGGCTAGAGCACTATGACATCTGTGTCTAGAAATACTGGCACTTAAGTACCCATTTATGAAGACACACGCAATGGAAAAGCTCAGCTTGTTCTGCTGTGCAGCATCAATTCAAATGTGCAGGGATGTGTACTTGTCAGAGAGAGTCAATGCATTCCTCTCCTAAACTTGGTAATGCCTAAATATATGACGTACAATGCCAACTTTGCCACACAATCTGCATTGTGTAGGGGTGTCCCTCTTGCGGGTCCAAATGCACATCTGCAGGAAGGAACACATCCTGCTAAATCTACTTACAGGAATGCTGTCTGCCACTTACGTTTGATGATGATTGCAAACACACATTGAAAGTAGTCCACAATAAAATTACACCAATGTCAGTCCTTAGTACCATTACAACTACGGTGCCACCCCTGCTGTGATGTCCCAACATGATGCATCCTTATATCAACAAGCCTCAAAATGCATTAGGTCCGACTCCCACCACATGTGTGTTGTCAGAGTGATGGAAGTGAATGGGCTTTCCACGTGCATCCCCCTAGCGACTTTGAGTCATGTGTTCAGCATCTTGCACCACACAACATAACAATAAACCACCTTGTGTGTATGTGTGCAAACAGGAAGGTCTACCTTCCACCAAAACAACAATAAGTTCAGCAATGTAGCCATCCTTCTAGCTATGCAACAAGGAAACCTGAGATGCACAGATGAGTACTGCCCTGCAGGAAGGCAGAAAATCCTGTTTGCAAACATACACACAAGGTAGTTGAGTCTCACAATGGGTCGTGCAGGATGCTGGACACACCACTCAAAGTGGCAAGGAGGAAGCATGTGGACAGCTCAGACCCTTATTAAAATATCTGTAACATCAACTTCCAAGTATTTCTATACATCTCCATTTGTTTTGTGAGCACAAATCTGGAACAATGCCCATGGCATGCAAAGTTAACATAGTTAGGTCAATGAAAGACATATGTCGAATACCATGATTAAACAATCAAGGTGGGTGTAACACACTGGGAACTGTGGACTTTCAGATTGTGAAAATGGTGACCTCACAGAAATTAAGCTCAGGTGGCACAGTGTGCCATTAGGGGTCCATAAATGTGTACCTTGATGTAGGGGTCAGTCCCATGTCACTGAGCTACCAGTAGCAAGTAAATGATGAGCCATGTCTACAGCCACTTCAGTCAAAGATTAACCTTTCACTATCCCATTGCAGAGGATGATACCTTACCTCCTGCGGATATGCCTGTCCTGGATTTCACAGATGATATGGATAACCAGTTGCCGACCATGAATGCTGACACTCTCCAGGATGTCCTGAGTTCCTTCCAGACACCATCTCCAGTCACAGGGAGGACTTTCAGCAATGAGGGGGCTACAAATGAACCACCCAACTACCAACACAAAGCACAGACCACTCTGCCACAGCCCTGGACTCTGAGAACCCAGACATTACCTTTCAGAGGACAGTGGTAGGAGTCCAGCGGGAGCTGGAACAGCAGGTGTGGGTAGAGATGGAGATCATGGCGGGAAGACTAGAGGGAGATCAGAGGTGAATAAGTCCAAATAAGGACAACTCTGCTGCCATCAGAGGCACCCACTCTCCGCTACGTGGACTCCAGCAGTCCCTGGCCGACATAGCTGCTGTCATGAGGCAGAGGCTGGCCAATTGCCCTCCCAAAGTGCCAGCAGTATGATTGATAACAGGCCGGGTGCTATATAAAATGTCCAGAGATCATGCAGTTGGATCTTGCCTCCCTCAGTGAAAACATGGCTGCCTACCACTGTGATGTAGCAGCTGTGTTGTAAACCAGCAGTTGCAGTGATGCCTTATGCATTCCCACAAACGGCAGCTGTTGGGACCTTTGATTCTAAGTCTCTATCCCCGGATGTGTGTGTGCCCCCTTCAACTTCAACAACAGCACCACCCAAGACACTGAGGGCACCACACACATCAGTGGATGAAGATGTGGAAGGAATCTCTTTCACACTAAAAACTACCCGGTAGCTACAGTTTGTGCCACATGGACAGCATCTCTTTAGTTCCATGCTTGAGATGTTGTGACAGCTGACAAGGTGCCCTCTTCACTCTACCACTGTTGTCTTATCATGCATGGACTGTCATTGTCTCAATCGCCACCTATTGTCAATTTGGGCATCTCCTCACTAATGCTCACCTCTCCTACACTTGTCTCATGACATGGCCCTTAACCTTGGACTCTGACTGGACATTCAATGCTTGGGCTCTCTCATGGGGTCAGTGAACAGTACATTGTACATAACTAGAAACAAAACTTGCACATGTAAATAAATCACCGTAATCACGTGTCCTGCTTTTTTCAGTGTTCCATCAACTGTTACAAATGTACGCATTGTGTGAAGATATGTCAATGACTACAGGACCAAAGAACATGTGTGGCTTTCTGTTAGACACAAAGGCACACACTAGGACTCAAACATGCTCAAGGTAGCTGGTAGCATTGTGGACTACAACCATATGTCTGAGTCTTCAAAGCATGTATTAAACATGTATCCACCCAAGTTAACATATGGCATAAGTGGTTCAGAACACAAGTGTCTGAAAGTTTCCCTGATAATTGTATCAGTACAACACCTACAAAATAGGCATATGTAAGACTGTGAGGGGCAGCCGTTAGTGTGCCAGTATCCATTCACAAATATTTTTTGAACAAAGCTAACTGCATCCTTATAGTGTCTGGGGCAGTATAAAGTGTGCAAAATAAGAGAAAGTGACAAGTGCTCTGCTTGGACCTGGCATCACAGGGACAAGTGGGTAGATCTTTTTGCCATGTACATTGCTTAGGAAAGGCCACTCTAAAGTGAATTAAATTTAACCTGAACAGGGTTAAGAGAGAGCATAATCATGGAGTCTGAAACCAGGCTAAATAGGGTTCCATAGTATCTGTGGTTGAAATCTGGATTTAAGGTTCAAAAGATTTCAGTTTGAATGCCCCATGAAGTCTAAGGCTCAGAGTATTCTCTCTATAGCGCTGTTTCACCATCTCCTTTGCATTTGTAGGCAAAGACTTTGGGTCTTTATACATATTTTGAAGCCCCAGATTTCGAAAAGACGTTTTCAGATACGAAAGCCAAGGGATTCTATTCATATTGGCCAATTGAAGACAGTCAATAATGCAATCTTGTACCAAACTGGCCTTGAGGTTTCTCCAACATCTGACCCACAATAGGAAGGGAGCAACAGCAATCAAGTCCTACAGGTACTGCAAAGCCAGTTTCTCATGACAGATAATATTTGCTGTGTTCTTAGGTACTGTTAGAAATGGGGCTTTTGGTTGGCAGTCAGGTTACCCCCTGTCCAAGCAAGGACCATCACTCTAGTCAGGGTAAGTCACACACAGTCCAAATTATCCTGTGCCCACCCTCTGGTAGCTTGGCACTGAGCAGTCAGGCTTAACTTAGAAGGCAATGTGTAAAGTATTTGTGCAATAAATCACACAATAACACCATATAGCACCACAAAAATACACAACACAGTGTTTAGAAAAATATATAATATTTATCTGGATATTTGTAGGTCAAAACGATCAAAGATGCTATAAGTAAAAGTAGAGATATCACTGAAAAGAGATATGGGGCCAGATGTATCCAAATATTTTGCACTCGCAAACGGCGAAATCGGCCGTTTGCGAGTGCAAAATCATGGTCTGCAATGCATCAAAGGCATTCGCAGACCACAAAATAGAAATCGCAAAATTAGCGATTTTTTGCGTTGCGACCTGGATTTTGCGAATTGCATTTTGTGACTCGCAAAATCCAGGTCGCAAGGCAATTCTGCAAAAAATCGCAAATTGCGATTTTTCGCAGAATGGTATTTTGCAAATGCAAAATACCATTGTCTGCAACCAGGTGGTAACCTGGTGCAAAATCTAAAAATGCAGTAAAACTACATTTTTAAATGTAATATGTAAAGCACACATGCCCTTTTGGCATGTGTGTACTTTACATGGTAAAAAAAAAAAAGCATTGGGGTGCAGGAGAGGGGGCCTTAGGCCCCCAGCACCCTGGCCTTTTGCATTTCCCAAATTGCGATTTCTGGTTCAGAAATCGCAATTTAGGAAATGCAAAAAATTCGCAGCTATGGGCCAACAGGCCCATAGCCGCGAATGGCGCCAGTATCGCTATTTGCAATTCGGTAATTGCATTTGCGATTTTTAAGAAATCGCTATTACCGAATCGCAAATGTGATACATGGCCCTTTGCGAGTCGGTAATAGCGATTTCTTAAAAATCGCAATTACCGAATCGCAATGGGCCAGAATCATAAATCTGGCCCATGGTTCTCACAAGGTCATATGAAGGATCATGGGCAGAGCGAAGCATATCAAAGTAATTGTGAATGAGAAACGCTGTTCCTCCTTTAACCACTGAAAATGTATGTCTAGATCTACTAAAAGTAATAACTCAGGACATACAGTAAGGGCCTGAATTAAGAAAAGGGGCACTGCACCCAGTGCAGCGCCACTTTTCTTCTGCCCCTTAGAGCCCCCTAACGACACCATGAGTGCTCTGTATCTAAGATATGGCACACCATGGCGGGAGTTAGGGGTAACCAGGGTCAAAATTTTTGTCGCTGGTTCGGACCTTTGCAGGATTAGTGTGAAAAATGTTGATGATAATCCTGCAAAAGCCCATTGAGGCCCTTTGAAAACAATTGCATGCCTCCTTTTAACACCTGCTCTGAGGAGGCGTTAAAAGTGCCAAAATAAATAATGCAAAGAAATCTTTTAGATTACTTTGAGCCATTTTTTCAGCTCCCTAACGGGGGAACGCCCCCTTTGCATGCATTATGCCTGGTGCAGGCATGATGTAGCGAAAAGAAATACAAAATTGAACAGAGCAGGCATTGCACCATGTTGTAAATTTGGTGCAGAGATTTGGCCTCATTGGGCCACATCGGCATCTAAAAATGACACTAATGTGATGAAAGGATTATGGACAAGTATCTCTCATGCATGACTGAAATGAACTGATGCATAGGGCAGCCTCCCCATATGTTCACCATTTCCATACTTATTATCTACCAGACACAGCATCAGAGATTATTACCGCCGGCCATGCGGGGCAGATTGGAGATGTGTGTCTGTCAGTCCACGTCAATCCCTTGTGTCACAAGGTGTCAGATAGATACATCACAGACATACACAACAATGACCATTTCTTGCACAGAATGTGCTAAGGTGATCTAAAAGACTGACACACAGGCCGAGATTTATCAAAATGTGACGCAGCACAATACAGTACAAGATTTTCCTCTCTTTAAAACACATAGTTCTCTACAGAGGTTATATCTTAAGAAGAGTGATTAAGTGTAATGAATAAGGAGTCCCTGTAACCAGTGTATATCCTTAGGTTTGTGGCCTTGTATTTCATTGGCCTCCGCCTCCTCCTTGTTCTACACTTCCTTTTTCTCCTCTTCCTTGTCCTTCCCCTCCTCATCTTCATCATCCTTGAGGTTCTCTGCCTCATGTTCTGTTATTCTCCTACTCCTGGTACACAACTTCCTAGACCGGCTATACTCCAGACTTGCCCACACTCTAATAGTTTAGATGAATCTGGCTCCTAATACTTGTCCTCACAGCCCTCCTCATTCTCCGACCCCTTGAGTGTTCTTTCAGGCCTTGATCCTCATCCCCCTTTATCCTGGTACTTTTCGTGATTTCCATCTCCTCCCTATCGTCCTTCCCCATCATTCCGATATTTATCAAGGGCCTGGTACTGTCCCAGTCCTCCTGACCCTCTAGAAATTCATGATCCTCCTCTTGTGCCATCCTTTCCAGTCCTGATCCTCATCCTCTTGTCCCTGGTTCTTTTAGTTCTATTGGTCATGGTCCCTCTCACCTTCGCCATTCTTTTCCAGCTGGTCATTCTCCTTCTGGCTCACGTCCCCTCCTCAGCTTCCTAGTTCTCCTCTCCTTTTGATCCTCCCGCAGATCCTCCTCTTCATGGCTTTGGTCCTACTCCTCAGTGTCCTGGTCTCCTTCTTACTGGCCCTGAACTGAAGCTCCTGATCATTGTCTTTCAACTTCTGATCATCTTGGTTCTGGTGCTCCCGGTATTGATAGTCTGGGTTAATTTAATGTTGGTCATCCTCCACATTAAATTCTCAGATTTTCAGGTTCTGCTGTGCATCTTCCTGATCCCGGCCTCAATGAATGCATTACACATTGTCCTCTTAGCTTTGGGTTTCTGGTCCCCCGTGTGCTCATGATGTGGTTATTTTGGCTTTGATTCTCTTGGTCTTTGCTCTCTTGATTCTGCTGCCTCCTCATGTTCCTGATCCTTATTCTGATTTTATCACGTTCCTTCTTTTCTTGCTCCTCCTGAAACTTCTGGTCCTCCTAGTCCTTCTTCGCCTTCTCCTGGACCTAGCCCTCACATTGATCATATTGTTCCATGTGGTCATCATCCTTCTGGCCGTTGTCCCCCTGGGCCTGATTCGGTTCATCTTCCTGGACCTGTTTCAGCTTGTTCTCCTGGCTCTGCACCCCCTCCCCTAGTGACCCAGCTGGAAATCCATGCCCTCCTCCGCCTGGTCCTCCTTTCCCCTTTCACAGGTGAAGTTGTTTTTTTAGCTGCTTATAGGTTACCATGCTGTGATTTGTTTTCCTTTGCAGGTGTTGCACACTAAGGGCCAGATTTAGGAGAAAATGACTGAGCGTGACGCTGCACCAAATTTGGCAGCGTCGCATACTGTCATTTTCAAAATGCAGGAATGCGCCCTATTTACTAGAATACAGCGCACCCCTGTGTTTACTCTGTGCCGGTGCTAAATTTGCTGCCATGCGCCAATGCAGCAACCCATGCACCTCAGTGCAAGGATTGCTGTGTTGAGGAGAAGATTGTTTTTATGCAGGAAGGAAGACCTTCTTGCACAAAAACAATCTTAAATGGCGATTTGTTCTTTCTATGTGTGCTACAGAATGCAGCACATATAGAAAGAGCAAAAAATGAGGAGAAATGAAAGTATTTCTCCTCGTTGCCCCATGCTAACGCCACCCCTAGGGTGGCGTTAGATTTTAGAGCTGCCTCAGGTTTACAAAAACTCTTAAATTTGAGGCAGCATCAAAATGCAATGGGTGATGCTGTGGCACGCCCACAGCAATACCCATTGCACGCCCCTTCCACACAAAGTGCTGCGTGTGAAGGGGACGTATCTATAAGGTGGCGTTAGGCCTCAAAAAGTGGATTTACGTCACCTTGTAAATACGGCACTGGGCATTGCACCATCGGAGCATCACAAAAATTTAACCTCCAGTGGTGCTAGGGGCACTTAAATATACCCCTAACTGTGGTGGCTAATGCAGTTGCTAGAGAAATGTGTGCCATCTCTGGTAAAGGGATTAGTAAATAGCACAAGGTGAGTGTTTGCTTCAGAGTATAGAATGTAATGCGTTGGTCACAACTGTGTTTTTTATATTAAATATCTCCTTGGGTTAACAATGTTGGAGAGATTCTTGTGTTGCGTGCTGGTCACAAGTTCCAATCCTGGTAAACTAGCTGAATGAGTAATGCACAAGCTTCATAGAGCTCAATCTAACACAAAGAGCATATAAGCTTGAAACCGAGCATGCTGTAACTTAATATTTCGATACTCTTAGGGCCAAATGTATCAAGGTTTTTTGCATTCGCAAACGGTGCAAATGCCCGTTTGCGAATGCAAAAAGCCAGTTCAGAATGTATGAAAGACATTCTGAACGCAATTTTAAGGAATCGCAAAAATAGCGATTCCTTAAAATTGCGACCCTGTTTAGAGAGTCGCAAATTGCGACTCTCTAAATAAGAAATCGCAAATAAGGATTCCTATTTGCGATTTCTTAGCACATGTATGAAGCCATTCCTAAATGCGATTTGGGCATTTAGGAATCGCTATTTACCACCAGGTTGAACCTGGTGGTAACCATGTGCAAAATTTAAAAATGCATGTAAAATGCATTTTTAAAATGTACATGTAAAGCACACATGCCCTTTTGGCATGTGTGCACCTTACATGTCCCAAAAAAATGTTTGGGGTGCAGCAGAGGGGGCCTTAGGCCCCCAGCACCCTGGAGTTTTGCATTTCCAAAATTGCGATTTCTGGTTAAGAAATCGCAATTTTGGAAATGCAAATATTCGCAGATATGGGGCAACAGGCCCATAGGTGCGAATGGGGACAGAATCTCTATTTGCGATTCGGTAATAGCATTTGCGATTTTTTAGAAATCGCAATTACCGAATCGCCAAAATCATACATAACTTTTTGCATTTCTGAAATAGCGATTTCTTAAAAATCGCTATTTGAGAATCACAAATCGGTTGTATGATACATCTGGCCCATAAAGTGTTAAGTCTTTTTAAAGCAAACAAAGTCTCTTTCAAGCACAAAGTACCTGGTTCGCGTGAAAAATCGCCACAAAGGTCCGCAGAGGAGGAGAAGCATGGAAACAAAGGGGTGTGTGTTGATTTCTCAGGCCGCACACGGCGATGCGTCATTTAGTTTCCACTCAGGGAAGGCTGTGCGTCAATTTCCAGTGCTCGGTCATGGATCATCTTCGGGTTGCGGGGTTTTCAGACAGCCTGGGGTCTGTGCGTGGAATCCTGGGCTTGCGGAGCGAAGTCACAAGCACTGCGTCATTCCGGTGGGCTGTGCGTGGAAGTTTCTTCCGCACGGCAGGTGGTGCGTCAATTTCCCCTCTGGACATCAGGCTACATTGCTCCCAGGTCATCTGTGCGTCGATCTGGTGGTCCGTGCGTCGAAGTTCCGGTCCCAACGTGGGCGCCGCTTCGATCTTCTCCTTGCGAAGTCACGCTGTGTTGTTCCGGTGTGGCGTGCAGTGAATTTCTCACCACAGGGCAGGCTGTGCATCGGTTTTAGCAAGCTGCGCATCGAATATTCACTGCACAAGGAGTCCAGTTGCAAGAGGGAAGTATTTTTGGTCCTGAGACTTCAGGGAACAGGAGGTAAGCTCTATCCAAGCCCTTGGAGAGCACTTCTTCAACACAGCCAGAGAGCAGCAAGGCAGCAGGCCAACAGCAAGGCAGCAGTCCTTCACAGAAAGCAGTCAGGTGAGTCCTTTGGGTAGCCAGGCAGTTCATCTTGGCAGGATGCAGGTTCTGGTTCCAGTTATCTTCTCCAGGAAGTGTCTGAGTTGGAAGTGGCAGAGGCCCTGTTTATATACCCAAATGTGCCTTTGAACTGGGGGAGACTTCAAAGAGTGGCTTAGAAGTGCACCAGGTCCCCTTTCAGTTCAATCCTGTCTGCCAGGGTCGCAGTAGGGGGTGTGGCAGTATTTTGTGTGAGAGCAGGCCCTCCACCCTCCCAGCCCAGGAAGATCCATTTAAAATGCAGATGTATGCAAGTGAGGCTGAGTATCCGGTGTTTGGGGTGTGTCTGAGTGAATGCACAAGGAGCTGTCAACTAAACCCAGCCAGACGTGGATTGTAAGGCACAGAAAGATTTAAGTGCAGAGAAATGCTCACATTCTAAAAGTGGCATTTCTAAAATAGTAATATTAAATCCAACGTCACCAGTCAGCAGGATTTTATATCACCATTCTGGCCATACTAAATATGACCTTCCTACTCCTTTCAGATCAGCAACTACCACTCAAACAATGTATGAGGGCAGCCCCAATGTTAGCCTATGAAGGGAGCAGGTCTCACAGCAGTGTAAAAACGAATTTAAGGGTTTTACACTACCAGGTCATGTAAACTACAAAGGTACATGTCCTGCCTTTTGCCTATACAGCACCCTGCCCTATGGGTTACCTATGGCATACTTTAGTGGTGTCTTATATGTAGAAAAAGGGGAGTTTTAGACTTGGCAAGTACTTTTAAATGCCAAGTCGAATTGGCAGTGAAACTGCACACACAGGCCTTGCAATGACAGGCCCGAGACAAGGTTAAGGGGCTACTTAAGTGGGTGGCACAACCGGTGCTCTAGGCCCACTAGTAGCATTTAATCTACAGGCCCTGGGCATATATGGTGCACTCTGCTAGGGACTTGTAAGTAAATATAAATAGTCCAATTGGGTATGATCCAATGTTACCATGTTTAAAGGGAGAGAGAATATGCACTTTAGCACTGGTTAGCAGTGGTAAAGTGGACAGAGTCTAAAAACCAGCAAAAACAGTGTCAAAAAAGTGGAGGGAGGCAGGCAAAAAGCTAGGGGTGACCACCCTAGGGCTGTCAGGTACCAACAGTAATCTGTGCAAACGTATTCTCAATACCATGTCGCGAATCTGCTTTGCCTTAACCCCGCAGTCCCACTCCGGATGTAGCTGCTGATACACATTTAGAGTTACAGAGTGTCACCATCTGAGGTATTGGCCTGCACCTAATTTACAACTGAAGCGAAATATCGCTTCTATATTTCTTACTAGTTATTGAGTCTTGGCCTCATGATGGGCCATCCATAGCATAGAGGAGCGTACATGCATAGCAAAAATCTTTCACCTTGTTAATAATGTTTCCTCCCATAGTAAATTGTTTAGACTTTGTATTTCAGGGGCCACATGTCATTGCATATGAGTTTTTAAAATGTACTTTCAGATCAAGGTCCCGCATAAAAGATAGTAAAAGGTCTAGCAGGCCTTGGAGGTCATTAGTAGTACGCATAATTAAAACAGCATTGTTTGCATAGGGTAAGTACAGTAAGACTGGAAGCTGTCTCTGCCCCATCTTTGGAAAGTCCTTCCCATACATGAGAAGGAAGTCAGGTAACCCATTTATGTATATTAAAAATAAAAATGGAGATAAGATGCACCCTGTTGTGCTCCTCGCCTTGATGGGATGTGGGTGTTCTCTCACTTTGTAAGCCGTACTGCACCAAGACCATCAGGTCTGTGTGTAGACGTTTTAATAACACCAACAGATTTAAATCAATACCCAGAGTGTCCATGATTTCCAAAGCTTCTCTCTATTGACCAGGTCAAAGGCACTCGAGCGGTCAATAAATGCCATGTGAATGGCTCCTTTTTTATTGTTGCATACTTACTAAGAATGCGGTGCAAATTTAAGGCTTGATCAACTGTGTCTAAACCAGGCTTGAAACCATATTGAATTGGGGAAAGAATCTTTGCTTCCATCACCCATTCCTCCAGATGTAGAAGGGTGATGTAGATCACCCTTCCTAATTTCTTAGCGGTAGAATCAATAAGGGAGATTGGCCTATAACAAGTTGGATCTTGTCTATTACCCTTTTTAAAAATAGGGATGATTATAGCCAGTTTCCATGAAGAAGACATGTTACTCTTTACTGTGCTTTTTAGGACATTTGTGACTAGAGGGCCCCAAAAATGTGCCATGGTTTTAAATAAATCTACTGGGACCCCATCAGGACTGGGTGCCTTTCCTGGCCTAGAATGGTTTATTGCTGTAATGACCTCTTGTAGGTCAATAGGAGTATATAATGCGATTGGGTTTATTTCCACGGGTTTCTGATTTGTGATTCCATCCCCTTCATGATGTTGTTCATTTCCAGCCTAAAATACCCTTGCATAGTGTCATACCCAGGCATCTTCTGGGATCAAGTAATCATCTGCTTTTGTGTCTTGATCAGAGAAGTATGGGTAATTTATCACCCTCCAAAATGTAGAAGTGTCCTTTAATTGGGTAGCTGCCATTAGCTCTTCCCAGGCCTTGGTTCTATTTTCCAATTTCCTCTCTTCCAGTGTTGCCTTATACTGGCCCCTTGCCTTTTTAACTATGTTGTGGGAATAAGGAATTGATTTAAGTGTTTCTTTTAGATTTTTGTGAGCAGCTGTGCATGCAGAGTTGAACCATAGGTGCACTGCTGGTCCCAATGTGAACTATCAATCACCAGTGCCACAGAAATGGCATTGCTTAGATGCTCATATTCCTGTAGTGTGAGTGCTTGGGTTGGCCAACGTGTTAGGCAAAGATTGATAGAGTCTAGCTTTTTTTTAATGACTCTCTGATTCAACGTCTTTTGATCAACCTTTTCCCATTTCGTACGTAGACCTCTGTTTTCATTAAGAACAAGATTTCCTCTCCCTTCCGTATTCTTTACACCTAATTTAATGTGATACGCTAGGTTAATATACAAAGGATTATGATCACTGGCTCAGTGCGGACATTTCTTGAAATCGAGAATTAAATGAGAATCAGCTAAACTGATAAGAATTAAATCAATAAAGCTCCCTTTGGGATTCCCCATAAATGTCAGAATTTTCTGAATATTTTGAGGCGCTTTCTCTTTTGCAAACATGAAGTCATATTTACTAATAAAGATATTTAAAGCATCCCCTTCGTCTGAATTATTGAAATGGGTCGTCTTCTCTCTTCCCCCAATCAGGAAACTACATGCATGAGAGCCTTCTGATTGACATAGAGGCATATTGTAATCTCCTGCCGAGAGCATGGTTAGCTCTTTGTCCTGAAGCTGAGTAGAGGAATTGAGGAAATCCATTAAATTGTCAAGGCTTTTCCTCAAAAGACCATACAGTATATTAATATTAAAAAACAAATTAACAAAATCCTTTCTCCAATCAATCGATAATAGGAGGATCATAAAGTAAGGTAAGGACCAAATTAGGGATGCCTACATTTTTGAAAGATTTAACAAAACATAGAACTGAGAGAATCGCTGGTTGGTGTAAAGTTAGGTAACCAACCAAAAAAAAAGGATCTTTCGACCAAGTCTCCTGTAAGCAAATTATATCATACATAGATACACAATTTAGCCAGTCTGGGTTTTTTATTTTCTACCAGAGTCCCGCTATGTTCCAGCTAATCAGTGTTAGAGATTTATGGCCTAATCCTACAGCTGGATCTTTCATAATGGTAGTAGAAACCAAATCCCAAGGGGGGGGAAATTGACAGGTCCACCTCTCCCTGTAATGGAGAAATGTCTTGGCCTTCTCCTCCTCTTAACCCCTCCAAGTCGGCCCTTCCATACATGACTGAATCCACAATCTAATCTCTTAGATATCAATTTAATAAGTTTCTCCTCCAAGGCCACACAAAATGGTTTTAATATATAATTAATTCAATAGGTAGAATCATTTAAAATGTCTTTCTTCTTAGTACGTTCCCTTAGCCTATCATGGGCCACAAGATGTCCAGCATTATCTTTCAATTGTATATGGCTTCTCTTTTTTGGTCCCAGGACCCCTTTCACATTTTTAGCCCTTCCTTCCTCCCTTCTCTTTTTCAGAGGTGGGGAGTCCACCAATGAGAAATCGGGAATTATTTCCTTATTTGATTTCTTACTTGCATTCGCAAGGGAGGATTCAAGGAGTGCGAGTCAGAGTCCAAGATCTTTCACAATGGCTGTTCCTTTTGTGCAGGCTTGACATTTACATAGGCTCCAGGGGTTGCCTCTAAGAGAGTTTCTGCACAACCGCAATCTTATCCTCCACTTGCTCTAATGCAGACATTACATAGCTCCCATTACGGAGGATAAATAGCTTGTAATTGACGATTGGGATGGGAATCTGAGCCACTTTTCCCCCTTTGCGCATTATTCTTTCTCTTCCATATTAGTATAGGTGTTTTACGTACTCAAGTATTCTGTGCACAGCAAGGATCACTCAGCCACACAGGGGAAAGAGGGGGGCCCGACCGACCTCTTCCGGCCGATGACGGGTAAAGACGGGCCCGGTCTTCGCCCGGGCACGTCCCGTGCTGCGGGAGTGCAACGCTATGTTTAACAAGCCAAGGCCTGTCTTCTCCTCCTTCTCAGGGCAACCTGGGGCTTGTAGTCTGCCCCACAAGATCTCCACAGAAACACGCCCCACATTGCGGGACTGCAGCATTATTTTTTACAGGCCAATGCCTGTCTCCTCCTCCTTCTCAGGACAGCCTGGGGCTTGTAATCCACCCATGCAAGATCTCCACAGAAAGCCCATCCCGTGCTGCGGGAGTGCAGCGTTGTTTTGAACAGGCCGATGCCTATCCCCTCCTCCTTCTTAGGATGGCATGGGGCTTGTTGTCCATCTCCGCAAGATCTCCACAGAAAGTGCATCCCATCCCATATTGTCAAAAACTAACAGGACTTATTAATACTAAAAAACACCACCTATTAAAAACCTAAATTACACACTAACCTGCACTAAGCTAACCTATACAAACTTATCTTAACTTATCCCTACAGCTATCTATCCTAATCTAAACATATCTTATACATGTAATGCCACCCAATTAACATTGTCCCTCTACATCCCTTAAAAGACAATAGACAAGTAAGACAACATGAACTAAAGCTATATATAGACTAACTAAACATATTGCCTAAATAAATATATTTTCGTTGTATTTTTTATTTTTATATTTTTTTTAAACATAGAGCTTCATAAATATCCCTCCCATTCCCACCAAAGCAAAAAAATACCTAAATCCCACCTCCTAACTATACTATGGTGGTCATTACAACCTCAGCGGTCTTTTCACAAGACCGCCGAGGGACCGCCGTGCGGAAGACCGCCAGTAGTGGTGTTTTGCCACTCGGCGTATTATGACTGTTGGCTGCTCTCCGTCCTTTGTCCGACGGAGAGCCGCCAACAGCCATACTGGTGGGGGGTGGGGAAGTGGAGGTTGCTCCACCTTCACCGCCACGCCAACAGAACACCGCCCACCGAATCACGTCCTGTGATTCGTCGTGGCGGTGTTCTGTTGGTGGTGTGGGGTCGGCAGAGCTGCCCCCATGGCTCCCGTCCCCTCCCGGAGGATCGTCGGACCAGGTAAGTCGATCGTCCGTGAGGGGAGGGGGTGGGTGGGGTGTTGTGTGGGTGCATGGGGGTGTGCATCTGTGTATGTAGAGAGGGGGTGTGTGAGTGCATGGATGCTTGCGGGGGTGTTGTGTGTATGGGAATGAGTGCATATATGTCTGTGGGTATGTCTGTATGGATGTGTGCGTGTATGTTTGAATGTAGGTGTGCGTGTCTGCCTGTGTGTGTGTATGTAGGCATGTATGTTGGCGTGTGTGCGTGTGAGTGTGTAGGTGGTGCCTGCGTGCGTGTCGTGTGGGTATGGGTGATGTGATGTTGGGGGTCGGGGTGGGGAGGGGGGCCCTGCCACCTTTGGGGAGTGTCAGGGGTGGTGGGGGGTGTAGGGGAGGGAGTCGGGGTGGGTGGTGGCAGAGACCCCTATCAGTGCCAGGGAAGAAATTCCCTGGCACTGATAGTGCTTACCGCCATGGTTTTCATGGCGGTTCAGACCGCTGGAAAACCACGCCGGTAAGCCGGGTCAAAATACCGCCGGCGGTATAGTGACGGACGCCGGGCTGGAGACCCAGGTCTCCAGTCCGGCGGGCGGAACGGAGAACCGGTGGATGACCATGGCGGTAACCGCCATGGTCATAATTCGCTGGGGTAAGACCGCCAGCCTGTTGGCGGTCTTACCGCCAGTTCTCCGCCTTCTGCCAGGGTTGTAATGACCCCCCAAAGTCCTACAACTAACCTAATCTATGCTACCTAAACTGTGCTTACCTGCTGAAAACCTACTAAAACTATTTACAAAGGAAACTAGGGGAAGAGAAGAAACCGGGAAGTGGTCGCTGTCCACACTCATAGTGTTTTTAGCTTCTTCTTAATGTATAGAGAGTTTGAAGTTACGGGCATTGTCCGCATCAAGCTTGGTCAACCTTGCCTTCATCTCTGTCATGTTCTTCAGCATATCTGCCTCAAATGTGGAGCCTGTGGTTGCTGGTGGTGGCTGTTGCTGGGCTTCTGGTGTTGTATGTGCTGTGGATGTGAAGGGGGTAGGACCTGCTGAGGCACCCCCGACCTTTGGCATGGAGGTAACACCTTTTTTGGCGATGGTTGCAGGCTGTTCCGCTGGTCCCCATTTGGGAACAGCAGCCACGACCCTGATGCCTTCTCTGTATGGTACCTCTTGGCCATCTTTTGGTAACCTGTCTGGACTTCGCAGATGTGGCGGAAGCACTTGGCCCTCTTATCAAAGGCACTCTTCTGTGCTGGGGTCATTGTGGTGGCTAAAACATGAGGAGAACATATCATCAAAACCTGCGTTGGGTAGAGGAAGAACAACCATGCAATATATGCAGCATCTTCAAATGTAACATGTTGTCCACCAGACATGCTACAACAATGTCAAGACCCAAGGCTATACAAATCTGCCCACCAGGTATCTGAGGTATCTTGATCATGTCACAGGGATAACGGCTATCCAATGTTTTACACTAGGGCCCAGATATTAGCGGGCCTCAGGTCTCCTTTTGCCACATTAGCGTCATCATTACTGTGATGCTGATGTGGCCCAACAAGGCCAAATTCCCTGTGCCATATTAACAAAGTGGTGAAATGCATGAATTGAGCCACTTTGTCACCCCTCGCGTCACATTATGCCTTGGCCAGGCATGATGTATGCAAGTAGGTGTCCCTGGTGGGGGGCACAAAAATGGCACAGGGGACTCTAAGACATTCCACAGCATCATTTATTTTGGGTACTATTAACACCTGCTCAGAGCAGGCATTACAAGGGGGCACACCATTGGTTACAATGGACCCCTATGTACAGTTCAGGGGTAGTGACAAATTATTTTGCGCTAACTTTGGACAGTACATCAATTGCATCAAAAAAACTTGACGCTATTGCCCCAACCCTGCGCCATGGTGTGCCGATTTTTGACTACGCCAGACACATTCTGGTGGTGTGGTTACGCTAAGGGGTGCAGGAAAAGTGGCGCTGCACTGGGTGCAGCACCACTTTCCTTAAATTGTATCCTATCTGTGCACAAGCTTGTTTCATCTCCTATGTACCAGGGAAACACTCACCATGCACATCTCATACACAAGTGATGTGATCATGCTCACTCACAATTATCATGTTGGGTAGATCATGTAGGTTCATCTGCACACATCTTGCTGGCTACAATCTGTGTATATGACCCACATTCATCTGGAGAAGAGCTGAAATCTCTATGTGCACTCAACTGACTGTTGCCCTTCACAAAAAGCTCTTGCACGGTTAGTGCCTTACTTAATTTCTGAAGAGTAGTGAAGCACAGGTGGTGCAAGTGTCTCATTGATCAGGCCATTGGAGACCTTAACACATATACATGAATTATTCCATGTCCAGAGTCAAATAGTGCAATGTGTGGCACACAGTGCAGTAACGTACTGTGACAAATATGTCGGCAACATCCATGCAATTCAAAAAGACAGCCCCTCGGACACATATCTTGACTGACATCACCATGTTACTGTGTTTGGTGGCATAATTACCTTTTCCTAAGGACCATAAATCCATTGCAGCACACGTTGGCACCTGTGTATCATTCAACTAATTCTACATCCTCAAACATAACATTCGGCATGATGTTGATACCAAAGCACAAATGATAATGTCTTAATTGACACACATGACATTTTAACATGGCATTGCACACATTATACCCTCTCACACAACCATGGATCTATACATATGACATACAAGGTAACACTTACTGGCTGCTTTGGGGTCTTCAAACGGGGAAACCTCACCTAAGGTGTAGGGTGAAGGTCCACCTGCAAAACATGATTGAAAATTGCTTTGTGATTGTTGAACAATTAAAAGCATGGATAACTGTTACACATTCCACTTGTTTAGCTGAATGAGCTAGTCAACATAGTGTTAGGCATGAACAACTTCCATCTATAACATGTCAGTCAGACAGACATAGTTAGCCCACAAAAACATGTACAGATATGGGATGCACCCATATATACATGTCTCAGATGCATATGTTACACATTTTTTGGGGACAGGATACTGTCCATTGGCAGAACCTTAGAACTTTGTAGTTCATCCATGTGAAAATAAAGCAACCACTCAGATGCTTGACTCTTTCAAACCCATATTACCACCACATAACTCCATCATGTGTTTGCCATATGTAACAGTGGCACACCATGGCACACTGTAAATTATGACATGATGGTAGCACTTGGTATGCCTGGCACCATTCATGAAGATGCTAAACCTGCTAAGTGAAATTAGGAATTTCGATAATAATGGAATTGTCATTTTACCAACCTGCCTTAGGCCTTAGACAAGTTAACTCCAAAAATGGCACAGTGGAACCAAGTAGATTTAAGGGCTCTTTTTTCATGTGCCACCTATGGCAGGAATACACAATTTGCATTCTTCAGGCTTGGCACTGCCATCATGTGGCACTAGGCTTTAAAACTGCCACAATGCTTGCATTGTGCAATATTTGACATATGGTGTGGTAATGCTTGCCTTCATCAGCCACAATACCTTCAAAAACTATGACACTGATGTTGCATTGGGAGCCAATTAGTCGTTATTACATCTGTGTTCTTATCTTGTCACTCTGCACATACATGACTCAAGGAACACACACACCCAAGTCTCATACCAAATCTCGATTCCAGTGTGGATACATGTAAGCCATTGCCTCAAGGCTGTGTACTCATATCTGTGTTGACTATGTTTCCCTATGTGAGAGCATGTGTACTGGGCGCATAAGTTTGTAAGTAATCATGTGCCACATGCACATTTTCATATGCAAATTGTTCCCTTTTGTCCATACACCAATAGACAACACCCATCCTGGTCCACCTAAGTAGGACATGGGTGTTAAGAGACTGATATTATGTGTTAGCAACATACACTTGGAATGTACACTGACTCAAACTTTATTTTTAGTGCCAGATTTACATACTTGCATACAATCTGTATGTCAGTGCTGCTCTCATGCATTGATGGCACTCTAGTCATCCCAGCTCCAGAGGCACTTTGTTTGACCACACAGGCCCATTGTTGTATGTATTGACAAAGGATGACTGTGGTCACCTCAGCTCAGTTCACTATGCACAAGCAGCAGGTCCCTGACTGTGTTTAGAGTCAATGTGTCCTCCTCTGGGGACTTGGAGGGGGGGGCATTAAGTAGGAATCTGCAATCCTTGTGATCAATCATCAGCACTGTGATACACAGTCCCCTGCACATATACACCCACACATTTGTGACCCCATGGCCAAGTATGTTTTGTTACCTTTGGGGTCATTTATGTCATGCTTGCCCTATCATATGCTGGGTACTGACAGCTTGTTTGTGTAGGACATCTCATGATTTACCATGGTTTTGCACGACTTGGCATAGATAGGTGAGATTATTCCTATGATGCTTGGTTAGGTCATTGATAGATTGTGGAACTGGGTCATGTATTTCAACCCAGGGTACAGATACTGTCATTTGTCACAAGCTTCTGTCACGCTTGTATGTGCTGTCCAAGCACATAGTTGTAGTAGTTGCCAATGTAACTGGAGTATGTACTGACCTACACATTCTCTGTGAATTTGTGTCTGTTATTACATGGAAACATTGTTGTGTTGTACAGTTAGTATTAGTCTATGTGTGTTCCTTCACACACATTGATGGCATATCTTGTCATGTATGGTTCTAGTTCAACATTTCTGGAATAATTTCTGCCGATTACCCTTAGTACCCATCTTTGTCATCAACATTGTCTGCACATTCATGCACAGCATACTGAGTCAGACTTGTGCACTTTGTAGGTGGGCACAGCTTCTTCTACAGGCTACTTAATAGTATCTCTCCAATTTCCAGGCTTTGCTAGATCACATGCATTGCCCCCCACACATCACAGAACACCAGCCACAGCAATTGTGTAGTATCTGAGTCACCTCCACATGTTGAATCTCAAAGTGACGTAAGTGAGTCTCTCAGCTATCCTACCACATAATGTATTTTACATGGGCATGCACTCACACCTGCATTCCACAAGCTATGTCACATTCACCATGAGTGTATTTTGTTAATGTGATTACTTATGTCAGCTATGAGTAGAGGAGATGCCACATTCAACCTTTCTGTTTCATTCATCACGGATACAATTTGGCAAGGGTCTCTGACTTGTTTGAAGATTGTTTGACTTACATGCCCATTACAAACTGGATTGGGTGTGACCTAGACATTTATGTGTTTTGGTCCCTGTATGTCACTCTCCCTTGATCAAACATGAGTGGCATTGAGAAGTATGTTATCAGTTATCACGTGTGATAGTGCCATTCAGACTTTGCTTGTTTGCCAAGAAGACACAAACCTGACATTGTAGGTAATTGCTGCCCTTTTCCTATCAAGCCCATACATTTGTAAAGTAGTCTTCACATGTATTTCCAGGATTGCTGCAGGCATATGTCAAACCAACACATCTGTGTGATAGGTGTGTGACAATGTAAATTGTAATTGTTACAGACTATGCCTACATTCCACCCACACATTCATGTGGTAATACATTACTTTAATTTTTTGTTTCCTGGCTATGGGACAGTATCAAGAAAACTGGTGCTACACCCAGTGCAGCTCCACTTTCATGCGGCCCTAAGTGACCCCCTACTGCCCCAATGTGTGCACCATATTTAAAAGATGGCTCACCAGGGCGCAGGGTAGGGGCAACAGCATCAAGGTATTTGATGCTATTGATGTACTGTTTGGGGTTAGTGCCAGAATTTTTTACCTAACCCTGAACAGTACATAGGGTCATATTGGTACCAATGGTTTGCCCCCTTTTAACGGCTGCTCTGAGCAGGCATTAAATGTAGCCGTAAAATTTTACACAGTTGAATATTTTAGATTCCGCAGTGCCATTTTGGCACCCCTCCTACCGGGTGTACGCCCCCTTGAAGGAATTATCCCTGGTGCAGCCATCATGTGGTGGAAGGTGTTTCAAAGTGGCCACTTTGTATTTCTGGTGCATAGATTTCGGCATTGTTGGCCGATATTAGAGTAAGAAATATGACTCTAATGTTGAGCAAGGAGACACTAGGCCTTCTTAAATCTGGGCCTTTGTTCCAAAGTTGTTTACAACTGTTGTGGTGTAGTCATGCTTTCTGAGATATGGGCAAGTTACAAATGGTATGAGATAATGATAATTAGAATGTCATGAGCATTCTGAGTTAACATGATTTTTTTCAAATATTTAAATGGTGAATCTTGGAGTACAGTACCTATGTGAAAAAGTTCTGCACAATTTGTTCTCTTCTGCATACTCCAGCAGCAGTGTTTGGTTGGTCGCCCCTCCTCCTGTTGTGCACCATTGTCATCATACTCCTCATTGGGGACATCTACCTGTTCATCCCTGGAGACATTGGTGCGTAGACAAATGTTATGCAAAATAGCACACACAAGGATCATTTTGCAGACAAGGGGTCATGCGTATAGCAGGCTTCCTCCTGTTAGAGCCAGGCACCTGAACCTGGATTTTAGGAGGCCAAATGTCCTCTCCACTACATTCCTGGTCCTTCTGTGGCCTTCATTGTAAGCCTGCTTTTCATCAGATATAGTATTTCGAATAGGTGTCAGGACCCATGGCTGGATGCCATAACCTTGGTCTGCTGCAAATGTCAGTAAATGTGTCAGTCATGCATGTTTGTTATTTGCTATGTGCCATGGCACATATTTGTGTTAAGTGGAGTGGTGATTCAGACTTGCCTCTGGTATTGTGTGTGTTCCTCTTTGGATGGATGGTTGCATTAGGGTGTCATGGTGCACTTTCCTATCATGGGTTATGCCTCAGGGACCTGGTGATTGCAATGCAAATTCTGGTCAGACAGTTCACCCATGCCGAATATGTGTGATGTTGTCTATATTTGAACCTGAGGCCCAAATTTAGGAGGACCTTGCACCTCCTTGCACCATGTGAGACTCATTTTGATTGACACTATTGTGGCCCAAATAGGCTAAAATCATAGCACCATATTTACAAAGTGCACTACCCATGCACTGCAACACTTACTAACCCTTTAGCCCACATTATGCCTGTGCCAGGCATCATAAATGCAAGGTGGGCTTTTCCCCATTAGGGTAAATACAAAAATAAGGCTGAGGAATCTCAGAGGTTTGAACGCGTCCTTTTTAGCAGATACTTTTAACGCCTGCACAGAACAGGCATTAGAAGGGGGCACACCATCATGTTAAATGGGCCCCCATGCACTGTGCAGGGTTTGCAGCAAACATTTGTCAATAATCCTTCAAAGTCCATCATTGGCATCCATTATCTTGGCACTATAGCACCTGCTCTGCACTATGGTGCGCCAAATACTGGATATGGCACACAGATAGTGGTGGTAGGGGGGGGCTAAAGAGCACAAGTAAAGTGGCACTGCTTGAGATGCTGTGCCACTTTTCTGACATGCGACCCTTAGTCCCTTCACTTTGGACCTGCAGAAGAGTGATGCTATGGGAATTTGTACCTATTTTGAGTGTAGTGTACCATGTTACAGGTGTTGCACCCTGTGTGTTGCATGTGAATCCCACCCCTTTGCCATTAAAAATGCCTCACTTGCACAAAGTGTTGTTGTTGCCTATTGCTGTCTGGAATGTGCATGAGGTTCCTATGCCCAGTGTGGCGCTGTTGTATGGGATGTATTGTGATGTATGCAAGAGTTTTCAGACACCTGTGGAACAGGACAGGGCATGATGTGTTTTTCTGCACAGCTCTGCATCACAAGTCCGGCAGTGCTAAGTCCCATGCTTCCTCATTCATATGTATTTCTGGCCTCTGTCTGTACATTGTCAGTAGTTCAGCTGTCATAGTTCACTGTTGGTATCCTTGTATTATGATAAGGAGATGTGGAATTTGCGGGTATGATTGTTGGTGTGCTGTGAGGTGTCCATTCCTGCACATGATCTTTAATTGATGGTGCTGTTGTTTTTCAATGTGTGCTGTACTGTGCACCACACAAGGGAAATGTGAAAACAATGAGTATATCTCTGGTATGTTTTGGTATATGTAGATGGTGATGGTACCTTTTGGGTGGAAATTGATATAGGTGCTGCCTGAAGTTTCTACAGCATGGGAAATGTTAGGCAGTGCCAATATGTTAGTTGATTGATGGTGGCATGGCGGATGCCATTCACAGAGCTGAGCTATTCGGTAGGTGTTATGTGTGGAGGATCTGTATTTTGTTATGAGCCTGTAGACACATGTAGTGGTTTGAACCCGGATATTCTATGCAAATGGGACATAGCTCCACCTGTCCATCACATAAAGTGTCAGTCAGGTGGTGCCAGGAATTTGTAGATATGGGTGTATTTGAGGGCGATGTGCATTGAATGCGGTGTAGTGTGGAATGTGGCATATGTGTTGTTGTCAAAACATCTGTGTTTCCCTGTCCATGTGTGATTAGTGTGGTGTATGTATTGTTTGACCTACATGTTTGGAGTGTTGTTTGTGTTATACTTAGTATGATGGCTTACCTATGAGTAGGCCATATTGTCCATCCAGGAATCGTTGGTTGATAGCTGAGTATCTGAAGATGTAAGCATCATGGGCACTGCTGGGATTTTTTGCTAGGATGATGGAGATTATTCCAAAGTGGTCCATAATAGCCGGCACATTGATAGAGTGGGTATGTTTGCTGTTCCTATAGAGGTGTTCAGTTGCAGCAGGAGGGACAAGTTGGACATGGGTGTAGTCCATTGCATCCAGCGCATACGGGAAGCCAGCTTATTTGATACAGTCCTTGATTGGTCTTGTGCTGCAGTTGCTGGGTGTTGGGGAACCAGATGTGGTGGGTTGTGAGGCGGATGATGGCATCAAGGACCATAGGAAGAATGGCAGAAAGGAAGGGTAGAGAGAGACCACCCAATTGAACAGCAGTGGTCTGAAATGATCCTGAGACCAGCATGTGTAGAACAGTCAGGAGTCTGGTCATGGATGGTATGGTTGTGTGAATTTCCACTCTTGCTGTGATGTCTGGGACAATGTGGTGGAGCAGGCATACAATAGTCTCCTGCATCAGATGGTACGGTCTGATTACCTCTTCTTCCCTAGGCCAAGGATGGATCCAAGCTGGTGAAAAATCCTCTCCCTCCTTCTGCTCTGCCTTTGTAGCTGCTGTGGTGGCATTTGAAACTGCTGTTGTCATGCTGGTGGCACTTGGCATCGTTGCTGTTGTCTTCTCCAGGTGCTGAACTGTAGCAGTAACAGGTCCATGTCGTCCATTTGCTTGGCAATGGTCCCTCTGTGTGTTTCCCTTATATAGTAGTGGCTGGGCCTCCTTTTAACGGCTTGTTTGACAAGGCATTATAATTTTGATGGTAATCGGTCTTAGCATTATTATTTTTTTATTTGTACCTATGTGTGTGTCGTTTTTCCATCGGGGTGTAAACATGGCGCTACCGTCATTTTTTAGGAGGGAAAGCCTACCTTCCATATCAATCTTGTAAAATGATGCAAGGTGAGGCTGCGCTCTGAAAAAATTACACTAAGTCAGAAATGTTGTCACTAGACTGCTCTAGCGACAAAATCTAATGGTGCTTGGTTAGCGCCACTTTTGCATTAAAAAATGGCACAAAGGTGGTGCTAACTTTTCTTATGTATCAGTAATTATTATTAGAGTGTCACATGTGATGTTATTGTCACTGCTAAAAATGCAGAGTAATGCAAAAAAACACTATTTATTAAGTTATCATTCATGTGGCACATTTGAGGGTTTTAAGGGCAGTGTTGTAAGTGTCCAGATTCACCTGCCACACAGCTCACCGGTAAGCACCTCCAAGTCTCCTCCCAGTCCAGTGGAGGGGCCCACCGTCCTGTTCATCCTCCCTGACACAATCACTACTTATCTGGGGAAATCACCACAGCACATTTTCAGATAATATTAATTCATAATTTTGTCATTTTTACACAACGTAACAATGTTGGGGGGAAATATTTCACCTTGAGAGCACTAGTTTAACACTCAAATACAGCAATAAGCAATTGAATGATGAACAATTAACCTTTGCAAAAGGTCTTTCACTGTGCATGAACTTCTGCTGCCATGTTTATAGTAACGTTTTATCCATTTGAGCTAGAAATGTTGTTAAAATTTACCGACTAAGCAGCAGATGACTAGTTGTATTACTTTTACTGGTAGTGCACCTATCATATAGAACTACTCCAGAAATCACTAAAAACTCCTCTTCGCTGAATTTCAAGAGGAATGTAAAAATAATTAATAAATGTTTACGCCCTGATTTAGATCTTGGCAGTCGCATCACCAAGCCCCGTCAGCACTGGACCCGAGAAGAATGTCATGTCAACAGACTTCTGCTTGGTGTAATTAGATGTTACAGATCTGCAGGCAATGTACTGGCGCCAGTTCGCAGACAGAGGGAGGACATCACAGGACTCAATGGACAGCAGACAATGACTGTGGCTGTGGAATACAGGAATACAGGCAAGTCACAAACACTCTACTTTCTCCACATGTGTGCCCGTCCCACACACAACACACCACATACACACCTGTAACCATTGCCATTCTAACACAACACGCATATGCCGCAACAACCAACATATCTACATACTCATCTACACAAACACACGTACACATGAGCACAACTACACACATCACAATAACGACCACCACACACCACTCACCTGAATGTTGCACACATCAACACAACATAAACAACAACTTCACTGCCATATGCAAATAGCACGCATACTGACAAAACCACCCCCCACTCCAGCTCCATCCACCTCAACCAGCCAATTGCATCACACACACATAAGTGTACTGACTCACACACACAACTCACAGCATGACAGGTATAGGTCCTCTGGCAATATGCACACATGGACACAGTTGATAGGTATGAATGTACCGTCAATGTGGTTCCCGCATTCATTTGACAATGAATGCTGGCACCATATTGACAGTTGGGATTGTGAGCATTATGTGTTGTGTACCAGTGTATCTTCACCCATGTCTGATCCACTTGTGACCCCGACATATGCATGTCACAGCGACAAGGGGGGTCGTGTTTTCTCCATGGTCCAGTGGCAGCAGCAACGGAGGGTCCTGTCCAGTAGAAAATGGCAGTAGAATCGGGAAAAAGGTGAGTTTTCACCCCTTTCTCTCACCAATCCACCAACTCAGACTTGGCGGTCAGACTTCCAAGTTTTGCTTGGCGGTAAGGCACATTCAAATCTGCACGGCAGAAAGGGTGTATGGGTCCAGCTGGCATTCACTTTTCCCTCTCCTGCCATCGATGCGGGCAGTATTTCTTGGCAGAGACGGCAATTCTAATGCAGACTTTCCTCTATGGGACAGCCAGCATCTAAATAGGATGGTTGGACAGTCATGACAGTAGATGGGTTTTCAGTTGAAAAGTCGATAGCAGGATTGTTACTGCCAAGATCTAAATCAGGCCCTTAGTGCAGTGATCGGTTGAATTAAAAAACTAGTGAGACATTTTGGTCTATTCTGAAACTAAATGCATGTATTGTAATATCATTTAACCTTCATGATCAAACTGTAACATAAACACATAGTAACTGTTGGACTTTTTGCCTTATGCAGGGTTATCCTCAGTCTTTTTGCCTCCTTCCTCCTGGTTTTTCTGACATTTCGTTGTTGGCTCTAGGACTCTGAGCACTTTATCACTGCTGACCAGTGCTAAAGTGCAGGTGCTCTCCCATCTAAAGTTGGTATGATTGGCTTATACCTAATTGGCATATTTAATTTACCTATAAGTCCCGTGTACAGTGGTATTTCTATACCCAGGGCCTGTAAATTAAATACTACTAGTGGGCCTGAAGTGCTGCTTGCGCCACCCACTGAAGTAGACTTTCAAACCTATCTCAGGCCTGCTAGTGCAGGGCCTGTGTGCGCAGTTTTCTGCGACAGGGACCTGGCATCTAAACTTACTTGCCAGGCCCAGAACTCCCCTAATACTACATGTAAGTCACTCCTAAGGTACGCCCTCGCTAGCCTTATGGGCAGGTTGCCATGTATGTAGAAAGGTAGGACATGTGTCATATTGCATGGCCTGGCCTGGTAGTGACAAACAACCTAACTTGGTGTCTCACTGCTGTGAGTGCTGCCTTCTCATAGGATTGCATTAGAAATGCCCTGCCTTATGTGTAAGGGGTATTGTCTGATTTATGAGGGGTAGCGTAGGCGTGTTTGGTATGGTTGTGATGCTGATAACAAATGCTGCTTACTGGTGTGGGTGTATTTTTTATTACTATCACAGAAATGCCACTTCTAGAAAGTGCGCATTTATCTGTGCTTATGACTCTGGTGTTTTGCAGCTTGACTCCAATCCACGTCTGGGCAGAGTGACTGTTGGGGCTTTGTGCATACTTTTTAGACAGCCTGTACACAGGGAGGGTGGAGGTGTCACAGAGGTGCATCTGCATACTGAATAGTCTTCCTGGGCTGAGAGAAGGGAGAGGCAGGGCACACCTAGATTTGTAAAGGCTGAGCCCTGGCCTCACACAATAGGGTCGTTAACCTCCCACTGATGTTTGGAGCCTGTACTGAAAGGAGAGAGGGGGGACTCCCAGAACCAGTTGTAACTGGCTAGAACCTCCTGTCCCTACCATTGCAAAACATTGTAAGGACTGAGTATAAGTATAGGGGAATTCTCCCCACAATTTGGAGACTCTTGGAATCATCTTGAATCTGGATACCAAAGGCTGAAGGGAGTCACCAGGAACCGCTATGGACTGCTGCTGCTGTGCTGACCTGTGACCTGCTTGGTCACTGAAAGGACTTGTCCCCTACTTGCATCCTCTATGTGCTGGCCTGTTGCTGGGCCCCTTTAACTGTGGACCTTCTTCCAGGACATTGTCACCCAGGGGCAGGGTGCTGTGGCCCCTGACCCCTGCATCCATTTCTAGCACAAGGAGTGCTGCTGGTGTCTTTACTCTGATCCTCAAAGCGCCTGGAGAGCGCTCATTCTCTGCCATGCATGCGTGGGGAGCGCTCTGTTGAAAGTGGAGTTAAGCGCCTCGAGATTGCTGCTGTGATATCAGCTCTTGTGCTCTGCGAGTGCCTCTGCCCTTGTTAATCACCAGCGCGACCCGAGTGCGAGGAGAACGACAAGCGTGTCGAAACGCACTGCCTGGTATGCCCCCAGGGCATGAGAAACAGGTGGAGAAAGGATGCCCGATGTCGTGGTGTCCCCGGGGAATGGGGTCGCTGCAATCAGTGCCCCCGGGGACTCGGGCAGGCCCCATCTCCTGTGAATCACCGCCGCAGCCTGGGTTGAGTGATGTACCTCGCTAAAGAGGTCCAGAAGGAAGACGGGAGGATCTCCCTACCGGAGACCTCCGTGCCAAGGATGGGTGGGGCCTTGAGTTAGGCGGCTCCCCCAGTGTACTGAGACCCGGGACGCGTGGGCTCCAACTCTAGGAGCGGAACGGGGCTGGCTGGAGGCACCCCTCTCACCCCACACTGCACTCACCGGCCAATGCGCTCGATCTGCAGTTTGGACCCGAGTTGAGGGTCCCTACTGCACCAGGGGGCCCTGGTTGACCCTGCCCCCCCCTTTGTGCTTGGATCTCTGAGCACGTAATTGTGCCCCCTCCCCAGTGATCGCGGACCCCAGGAGGGGCCCAATATAGGAATCAGAGAGGGTGTGTGCTGCCTCTCTCTGTCTCAGAATTCATCAGAGGCCCCCGTTTTGCACAAAGGAGCACCGTGGGCCTCAGTTTTTATCTTCCAGGCACTGGAGGTGCCTTCATCAAACCAGGTACTCTTAAAGAGACAATATGAATTCCAAGTTCTTGCTAGAGACTTTGCTAGTTTATATGTTGCCTACCTGTTTGATGTGTTTTTACATATGTATGCAAATGTTCCTTTTATGGGCATGACTTGCTAATATGTTTTTCTAACTTGCCATATGTTTTCTAATGTTCCTACTATGGGTGTTTCATGATATTCTTATGACAAGTGCTTTAATGTGATAACGTGTTTCCAGAATCCTGCTTATGTTGCAGAATATTGAGTAACCTGTGTGTTATTTGTGACTACTGCTAGTTCGCAGAGTAACTAATGTGCAATGTTCTGACAACTGCTAAGGTAGCAGGATACTACTGTTATGTGATGTTAGTCTAATAATTACGTTGTGTATAATACAGTCTATTTTCATATAATCTGGTGTTGTGTTTCCTTTGTGGTGGGGATATTGCGTCACATGTGTTGTGTGTGTTGTGCAAACGCTTTACACATTGCCTCCGGGTTAAGCCTGACTGCTCTTGCCAAGATACCAATGGGGTGAGCAGGGGTTATCTTGGACGTGTAACTCCCTTGCCCTGACTAGAGTGGGTGGGTTCTGCCTGGCTGAGGTGCATACCCTAGTCAAACAGAAACCCCATTTCTAACAGTAACCTACTGTAATTGACATGCTAAAATGGACATGCTTAAAATGCTATTTATCTGTAAATACTCTGTCCTCTGTATTTGTATGTCTTACTCTGTACAGTGCTCTGATACCTTCAGGTCTTGTTTGTGCTTGTTGGACATTGGGTTATTAGTTGTGTGGTCAGCACAAAAAATAGTTCCTCAATTGTCCCCAGTGGGAACCAAACACCTCATTGTGGCGAGGTAGAACAGTCGAAGACCTGTTCAATGGAGGTGGTATGGGCTATGAATCACCAATCAAGGGCACGCAATAAAAACACTCAATAAATGATTGCCCAATCAGTACTTTTTCTTTGGAAAAAGGAGAAGTACATTTATTGCACACACATAACTAAATACTATGCAATAATTTACAAATATACATTGGCAGATGAGATATAAAATTGCTGAAATTTGTGCAACCCCTCGTGACCAAGACCAAAACAACAAACATCCAACATACACAACTAAAGATATCACTTCTTGAAGGTTGAAATGAGTCTTAATCCATAGGAATCAATGATTATATCTTTTTAGCAAAACGTACCTGGGGATAGGTCAAAAACAAAGTCTATGTGGGCCGCAGGGAAGGTGAGGTGCCGAAAAGTAGAGCAAATGCATTGGTTGCTTACTGTGCTTCAAAGGAAAGTCTTTGTAGTGCACAAGACCCTGCCTTTTCTTCCCTGGTCCCAGGCACACTCTAGAGGGTTGAAAACTGCTTTGTGTAAGGACAGGCACAGCCCTATCCAGGTGCATGTGTCAGCTCCTCCCACCACTCTAGCCCAGGAAGACCCATTAAGCTATACAGGGCACACCTCAGCTCCCTTAGTGTGACTGAGTAGAGTGAATTCACAAGCAGCCCAACTGTCATCCGGACCCAGTCATGTATTCCACAGACTGGCAGAGGAACAGAATGGTTAAGCAAGAAAATACCCACTTTCTAAAAGTTACATTTTCCAAATTACAGTCTAAAAACCAACTTCATCAAAAGATGCTTTTTAAAATGTGAGTCCATATATCTATCTGCTCCCAATGAGATATTACACTTGAAAGATATTTCAAGGGAATCCCATTTTAACCTATGGGAGAGATAGGTCTTGCAACAGTGAAAAACAACTTTAGCGGTATTTCACTATCAGAACATATAAAACACCAGTACATGTCCTTCCTTTTAAATGCACTGCACCCTGCCTATGGGGCAGCCTTGGCCCTACATTAGGGATGACTTACCTGTAGTGTAAGGGAAGGTTTGGGACTGACAAGTGGTATTCAAAGTGTCAATGCTTTTGATTTAGATTGGTGATGTGTGAAAGTAACTACCATCATGTATGTAGCGTTTGCTTTAAAACTTTGTATGGAGAGTCACAAACTCATATGCACATGCATTATGCTCATTGTTCCTGTTTGAAATATTGCATGAATAAATATGTATATACACATACAGCATGGGACATTATTAACAGCATTTTGGAGTTTATTGCCTGTAATATTAATTAATACTCGTACCCTGATTTGTCTGTGTGATTCATTTTCTTATAGTTCCCCTGATGAAGTGTGTTTTCCCGAAATGCATTGGGCTTTAACAAATTTGTTTAAAAAAACCATCAAGTTTGATTTCACATTTTAAAAGAATATGTATTTTTATGGATGGACTTTAGATTCAATTAAAGCATTAAAGTGAACAAATGAGAACTGTTTCCAAAGAATTGTCAAACTGTGCTTGTAATTAGTTTATGGGTTGAGCCTTTCAGGCTTTAGAGTGCATGTTGGGACTAGCACACATTTTATAGCTCTAGCTTGTATTGAGAAGTGGGTGCACTTGCCAGGTCGAACTGGCAGTTCAAAAACGGCATACACAGACACTGCAGTGGCAGACCTGAGACATGTTTACAGTGCTACTCCTGTGGGTGACAGAATCAGTGCTGCAGGTGTCAGGACCTCTCACCACTCTAGTAGCATTTGATTTACAGGCTCTGGGCACACATGGTGCACCATGCTAGGGACTTCCTAGTAAATCAAATATGTCAATCATGGATGAGCAAATCACAATACCATTTAGACAGTAAGCACTTGCACTTAAGTACTGGCCAGCAGTTGTAAAGTGCCCAGAGCCCTAAAGCCAGCAAAAATTAAATTGAGCACAGAATCAAAACAGGAAGTCAGGAGCCAAAAATACAGGGCAAACCCTGCAGAAAGGGCCATTTCCAACTGTGCTTTATACACTTGTCAAATAACTAACTAAATAACATACATGAATAAATATAGCAAATGCTGTAAATACATAATGATGTGGAAAGTGCAGTGGCTGCAAAATCTCATAGTGGCCTTGGTGATGCTGTGTAATCACATTGGTGACAATACATGAATGCCTGCTGCTGTTCATATACAACTATGCTGTATTAACAATGTTGTGGTACTGGGCAAAATAATACCAATTGCCACAGGGCTTACAAATGTGTGTTGCTTTTAAACAAACCTGTTTATCCTTCTACGTGTAGTTGTTACTGTAAGCAAATGTGTAAGCTGTCTTACTTTAATAGTATTCAATCTCTAGGTGCAGTACCCTGTGCAGTATAGGCATTTGTATTACTCTACTCTACACACTGGTGTTGCTGTGCACTCTGAAAAAGGTGAAAATAAATCAACTCCAAATACAATGCATGCACTGGTCACAAAAGATTCAGACTCCTTTGAGGCTTTGCTTTACACTGCTTTCCCTGGTGTCTTAACAGATCGTCTACTATCTCATCTAAAATTATACCAGTTCCTTCTCCAGTGATAGCAGCTTACCAGTTTTTGTTTTAATGTAAATTACTCTCTTTACACAGAGATTAGAGTCTGCTAAATAAGAAATAAAAGAAATAAGAAAAAATCATCCCCACTCCCCAATAATAGTTGGGTAATGTGATTAAGTGAAATATCTGAACTATCAATGGACATGCTCTGGGCACTGAGAGGTGCTTTTACAAAATAGTGAGACACAATTAGAGCATATGTTGAGGATGCGCCAAGCCCCTCATCCCCAGTATTTTACACACTTTACCCTCCCACCACATAAGGATTAGACCTGAGACCTTACTTAACTTTTGGAATTGAGACAGATAAAGATATCAGGCTGTATTTATTGGCAAACAATTTACACATTCTAATCCATCTAGCTAAAACATAAAAAACTGCATAGTAACACATTTTATTTACATGCTTATGACATTCAATGGTAATTAAAAACACAGTATGCTAATACATAAAAATTCCTGAATCTATGAATATCGATCCATTCTTTTGAGCAAAACTTTGACTGTCTCTTCTTTAATGTACCCCGTGCAGGATGCTCAGACACCCACATTACACCTACCTAGGGCACGCCCTGCACCCCAGCTTGCCCTACCCCAAAGGGGCAGTGCTCAGTCACACCAACTGCGCCTGCATGGAAGGTGTTAGGTAAAGGACCGCGTGCTAGCGGCCACCTCAACCCCAACGAAATTGCAACTCCACATACTGCAAGCACCCCTTTGAGGTTCCCATGTCCCTGGTGATGTAGGAGTTGCTTTAAAACAAGCTAAAGAGGACAAGCAATGTCTCCGCCAATCACGACCTCACCCACCAACAGCCAGCATAGTTGGTCTACTATCCACCACCCCTGCTGCTGTGTGTGTTGCACCATCCCTGCATAGAAACTATCAAGGAAAAAAGTGTTCCCCTCCTTGGACAAATGTACTCCAGCAAGAAAGAAGAATCTGCCTTCCCTGATGAGTCATGCAGAATAGATGCCAGCCATGCAGTATTCATTAGCAGCCTCACCACTTTCCTGTTCAGGTGCTTGGCCGACTCATTCAGTGCCCTGACAGACTTACCACCCCTCCACTGCAGTCTAGGAATAATATGTGACCATTCTACTTTGCTTCTGGGAATCTTTTTGCCAGCCATGTTACTTCAGATATTATCAATTTAAATAAGTCTCTAAAGTCTAGGTTGTCCAGAGCATTTCTTCCTAAGTGCACAATTACAATATCTGGAGGCTGCAACCTCTTTTCCAGCACCCTTTCCAGTGATTATTAAAGCAATGAGACGAAGGCCCCCGTGCCCAAAGAAATCAACGTGTAATGCAGCCCATCTGGCTGTTGCATGAAATTACTAAACACATAATGCTGGTTAGCTCTCCTGATATACGATGACCTAAAACCAGCACCTACTTACTGGTCCATCCACCTGCATTGAAACAGGAATACAGGAAGGGAAGAGACATTGCGTTAGGCACTGGTCTTTAGATCACATTCAACATCACATACCTCTTATGACAATCTGATTTCCATCTAACAATCATCTGCATTGTACAGATCTTCAAACGTAAACCCAATCTGTGGCCACCCCAATCTGGAAGGTATGGGAGCCAAACCCTGCTGGGTTTAGCCCTCCAGCTGAGAGGCACAATCTCAACACCCTTGGAAATTGGAACTTAGTCAACGGGGTACCCTACCTATGCACAAATAGTGTCCCTTGTGTAGTTTGAGACCATCCAGGCAAATATTTCTCTAGGCTTTGCACTGGGCAGCACATATTGACGGGAACCTTGTTTTGCAACATGTGCTCGCCTCACCTTTTTGATCTGTCTTTTAGTAAGTGAGAGTCTCTGCCATGGTGTCTTTTGGCCAGTACATGTCCCCTACTCAAAGTCCTCCTTGCCCATCTGGCTTTGAACTCACCACCAGCTCTCCTACTATGAAGGCCCCATAGAATGTCAAACTGAATGCTGCCTTAAACAACCTTGCCTTGTCCCCTGATCTGCACACACTGGGTAGGCTGCTGATGATACTAACCAATTTCTCAGTGTCTATTGGATGCCTAGAATTGGGTGTGGCTACTTCTAACTCCTGCAAATCTTCAATGCCCCCTGTGTTTGGGAAAGAAATACATTACAGTAGTGTGATGCCTGGCATAGAAGACAAGCCTCTGCTCTTGTCGTAGTGATGTAACAAATGCTACTAGCAAGTCCTGACCTGAGAAAACAATTCCCCTGCTTGTCCTTGCTTGCAAAATTTAAAATGTTTTTGAAACAGCACTTTATAAGCCTAGCGCGTTTTAGGAGCTAAGCTGTCATGAGCTGTAGTAAACTGGGGCACCAAGTCTCCAAATCTGCTCTGGGAAGAGTGTGTACCTCCCTTGCCTCCGGAGGATGATCTCTGGTTTCCTCCATTTTAAAGCAAGAGAGGTTATCAGCTGCATTGTTCATTATTCCTGCGGCATGCTTTGATTTGAAAATAACATCCAGTTTTAAGCAGTGCAATATTTTCTCTTTTAGCACCCTCAAAATCCATTTGCACTGCCCACTTTGCTGATAAATGCATTCTACCATGGACATGTTGTCCAACCAAAATACCACTGATTGGTTCTCAAACTTCTCAAGTCATACGGTGAGAGCTACCAAAATGGGAATCAACTGTAGAGATATTATATTGCTCACCAAAGAGAATGGGTCAACGATCCTGCCCAATTTCCTCTCCTTTATGATTTTGTTCTTGGCTGTAAGCCAATAATCCTCATTGACTGTTGCTTCCTACGATATGACAACACAACACTACCTTCGACTGGTATTCTAAATTTAAAACCCTTGTAAGGAGCTTATGCATGTGGTATATTGTTGTAAGAATTCAGCCATGAGGCTATTGCCTCCAGCCGCATTGGAGGGGAAACTTTCTGGTATGTGGTGTGTCTGTCACTGTCTCTGGGGGCCTCTGTCTTTAGCCTATTTATAGCGATGTGTTTCTGGAAAGGAAAGGAGACCATAGGAAGAGCAGATGTGCATGAACCTACATGTTCCAGGGGCCCTGGAACACATCCTTTTATTGAAGGTGCAACATAGCTCGCTTCTCTCCCCTACCTACGAGTTACTAGAGGCAGTTCCTGAGGCTGCCTGAAAGGGCTTCTGGGCTAACGGCTCTGTTTTGCTGATAGTAATGTTTTTCAGCCATGAGATTTCATTAATCTGATGACAGCATAAATTTGGGGAAGTAGCGTTCTTCCTTCTAATGTCTCTTTCATACTCTTTCCATGCTATCCCCTGTATTGGTCATGTAGGAACACTCTTGTATGTTGATAACAAGCCAGCTGGGTACACAGTGCTGGTAATTTTTTTCTCTAATAGCCTGAAAAATTGTGAAACCTTTTACCATCTTCAACAGTGTTTCTTCCAGCCTCTGCTTGTGCAGCCAATGAACACAATGCCTTTAATGAGAACATTTTTTACACCTTTTTTTCTCCTCTTTGTCTGGAGTATATAAGATTAAATCAAAAATGTCGACAAAACGCCAATCCAAATCTTTTCCTTCACTTCTGATACCACTTGCTTCCCCAGTTGTTTGTGTTCAGAATGTAATTCTCCCATGCATATGCTGGGTAAAGGCGTGACTGTACTTGCCTGCAGGTTGCCCTTAGTGTTAAGCAACTGCACCGGTGTGTTCTCTACTGCTGACTGTGCTCATTGAATTCCTCCAGCCAGATTTTGTGCATTAACTGATACCAACACTTGTATTGACTGCCATGGTACCTGGTGCCCAATCCCCACCCCAGCTGATGCTGCATTATGTACAACGGGTTGTTGTCCCACTCCAAATTGGCCAACCTGTTTGCCTTATCCACATTATCCCCTTCTAGGATCCCTGACATCACTGTCTCCATGAAAGCAGAAAAAAACATGCCCATCAGTGACAACCACAGTAATACACTTGGTAAATTATTGACCAGCTCTATCTGTTGCCCTACCAAACCTAGAGGAGGGACCCCAAAAGCCAAACAATTGTTGCTCCCTTGCACTGTGCTATTGCTCTCAGCGGGTCACAACTCTGTCAAATGACCCTCCTGCACCGCTACTGCAGACAATGGCCGTACATGAGGTGCCACTTTAATAACTAGGCTACCTGCCTCAATCACCTCTTGCCCTGGTTGCTTTTTGCCTCGCTTAGAACTGGGGAAATGTTCCCCTTGGTGGAACCCCTGACCACTTGGGCCTCTCCACCCAGTCTTCTGGTGTAGCCAGCAAAGGGACACTCTGTGGCGCAGGCTAAAGCAGTAAAGCCAATAATTCATCCTTTGCATCCAATCTGTGTTTCATAATTGCCTTGACATCAGTGCCTGTGAGTGCTTACTCTATTTCTTTCCCTTGCTTAGCATGTCTCCCCTTCAATAAATGTAAAACACTTCAAAACACAGGCAGGTCTGAAAAGCAGTGTGATTCCTTCAGAGAGTATCCAGGTAAACAGCATCTTCAGCAATAGTTACAACATTCAAGGCCCAAAAAGAATCAATCATCCAAATACAACAGGTTCTGCTAGAAGTTGCAAACCAGCTATTCACATGCCAACATTGCAAATCCCAGACAGAGACTCTCCTTAACTGTCAACAAACAAAACCACGCTGCCCCTTGGATGATTTGCAGTCACGGCCTTGGTGCTAAAGATCTTTATTTCAACTGGCCAGTATCAACACCAAAACAGTCTCTCTTCTCCTCTGCTCGCGCCCATGTCCCCATGTCCCCATGCGGACACCAGACAAAAAACTGCCTTATAGGCAAATAACTCTGAAGTGCTGTGCACCCAGAGCCACCACCACCACCATGTAAAGAATGAATGGGACAGGCAGGAAAACAAGCAACCTGGCCTGCGTGGCTCTTGGTGCTTCCCTCAGTGTCAGCAGCCATCATGGTGATGAGACGAGGGGCCTGGTGTGGGAGAGGTGCATGTCAGGCAGCAAAGAGACCTGACCACACCTCACGCGCTCCTTTAAAAACGGCTACACAACATCCCAAAGATCTCCCTGTCACTGTGAAGTGTTTGGGTCCTTCTGAAAATGATGAATCAGCAGGCCCTGCTCACCTGCGGTGTCACCACTGCAGTCCTCTGACTCCCTATTAGGCACCTGCACCCTTCCATAACCCAGGGCTCCCCCCATGAAGGGGGAAGCCTTGTGCCTCTCTACTCTGTTAGGTGCTAATATCTAAATTAGGGATGAGTGAAGTTGCCCAGTCCGCATACCACATACATTTCCATCTTTAAATTGATCTGTTTTTCTCTTTTCTCTAATTATTTTATTGCTGTTTGATACACATATTGGTGTTTGGAGAGAATGACTACCTTTCCAGTTACTTGTACTTATTTCAAATGTCCTCTTCTGTAATAGTGACTTTTGCTATGTTGCTCTGGGGATGCTCCTTGAGTGCTACTAAGTTCTCTCTGCAAAATCAACCATTGTTATTGCAGTGCATTAAACCCAAATAAGAATGTTCTTAGTATATTGCACATAACACATAGAGTTTCATTCTGGCCTTAGGTGCTGCAGCTGGGTCCAATGATTCAAAGCTCATAATGTTCAAAGATTGGAAAGAGAGTGGCAACTATTATTTTAACTTTGAATATATTGATAATAGAGATTATTTTCACAGCAAGGTATTAAGGGTCTAGGTATAAATGTTAGTAACAAGCCTCCCAACTCGAAAATCAGTTTTAAATATATTCTGGAAATTCAGCCATTTTTCTCCAAACGTCAGCCTATGGGCTCTGAACATGAGCACATTTTTTCTTGAATACATGATTTAAAAATTTGGTAAAAATGTATTAATACAAAAGCTTTGAATTGAGTAGGCTAGACTGCACACAGGAGAGCTATTTATTGTAGCTGGGGTGCTACCAGTAGCTCACAAACTACTTGTTGGAGAAGCCTGCATTAGTAGCCAACAAGCATATCCAATGAGTATACTTGTAATTCAATTAATATATTGCATGACCAATATACTGTTTATAATTGAGGGTTTTTACCCAGATTGCTATCACTGGCGTTTATCATGCATATGTATTGCCTTTCTGGAAATCACCTATTTACTATTTTACGAGATTAGTTGCACAAGAGATAAGGAAGTGAGTTGCTGTCATACTTTACTAACAATTGAAGATGGTTCCAAATATATAATGATAGAGTATGGGGTTCACATTTTCTTGTTGCTTTGGATGGTGACCAGCAGTAGTTCATACTGGACTGTCAAGTACTTTGTCTACTGGACAGTCAAAAATAGGCATGTAATATAATGAGGTCTGCATGATACTATGGTTGCAGGCATCCCTACCACCTTTCTCTGTCCACTCCAAAACCACCCAGAAAGACAACTACAGATAGGAGCCATGTCGGAAGTTGGTACTGATGATGTTTTCAAAAGGATTTAATTTATACTTACCACCCATCTGCTCAATGTACAGGGAGGGCCTCAAGTAACTGCTCATGGCTTATTAAGAGTATTTTCTCAGAAGAAACTTTGCATTTAATTTGTGAAAACATATTTTTGAATTGTTTGGATTACACATGTTTTGGATGAAGAGCCATGATACTCTCTATTAATAATCACAATAGTAACGTGGCACCTACATCAATTCCTTTTTTTTAAAATATACTCCGTGTATGAATGTTTCCATCTCTTGAAAAAATTTATTTAGGGGGTCATCCCTTATCATATAAGCACACGAGAATGTGCTGTTCAATTATACAAGGTAATCGATCTTTGCCACTCTCTGATACCACCTGTATATTTTGAAAGACACGAAAGTATAACTTGTTAAGCTAATTTCATAGTTATAAAAGGAAATACAAATAAATTTGAGATTTGAAGTAAACGATTAGATTCTCTTAAGGACGCTCGTGTTTGTAATATTTTTCTGTACATTTGTAGCCTCAATAAAGTGGAGAGCTCTGTAAAACCTGTGCTAGTTGAGACGTCCACAATGGTTGTATTATCTTTTGGCTGCTGGTGGCTGAAAGTTAGAATTTCGTGGACGTTCAAAAATATTGAGAAAAATAAAAATGCAACGAATTGAATCATAAGCAAATAGGACTATGAATTCACGATTTTGATTAAGACTTGTTCCATTAAATTTGAGTTCCACATTCTGTATGTGACTTTTGCACAAAGACATTGAAAATTAATTGTTCCTCCCTGCTCCCCGTTATGTATATATGAAATATTAAACCAAGAGGAATCCTGACATTAGAAAGTGTTCGCATCGCAAGGCATTGGGAACTCAGACAAAACGTTTATAACAGATATCTGATTCAAGGGCAAAACTTGTTGAACATCAGAAATGTTACATAACATAAAACCAATCGACATCTTTTGGAAAGGCATGCCAACAAATACTAAACAATGTCAAATAGTCTCGCCATTATAACCTGGTGTCATGGTTATAAAAGAAGCCATATGCTCACAATAAAAATGTTAAATAAAAAATACAAATCAACCACCACGTTGAATATTAATAGAAAAGGAGTAGTGCTTCATTTTAGGTAGGTAGACTTTAAACAGGAATATACATTTTTTTTCACATTAAGGCACATCACAGGAAAATATGATTGTATTCCCATTTAAAACGTTTTGAGGCCAATTCGCAAAGTATTAAGAGTAGCTAAAAGAGTACTACAGGCCTACTATTTGCCTACTTCAAATGCCTTTGTGGGTCGGTGCATGGCCAGCCGTTGCTGAGGATGGCCACAAACTAGAACAACTCTGTAGCTGTAAGCACTATGGGCCAGATGTATCATCACGGCCCTTTGCGAATCGGAAATTGCGATTTTTAAGAAATCGCTATTTCTGACTCGCAAAGGGCCATGTATCACATTTGCGATTCGGTAATAGCGATTTCTTAAAAATAGCAAATGCTATTACCGAATCGCAAATTGCGATACCGGCCCCATTCGCAGCTATGGGCCTGTTGGCCCATATCTGCAAATTTTTTGCATTTCCAAAATTGCGATTTCTGAACCAGAAATCGTAATTTTGGAAATGCAAAAGCCCAGGGTGCTGGGGGCCTAAGGACACCTCTGCTGCACCCCTAAACCATTTTCTGCAACATGTAAGGTACACACATGCCAAAAGGGCATGTGTGCTTTACATGTTCAATTTAAAAATGCAGTTTAGCTGCATTTTTAAATTTCGCAATTTACAATTTTTTGCAGCATCGCCTTGCGACCTGGATTTTGCGAATCGCAAATTGCGACTCGCAAAATCCAGGTCGCAACGCAGGAAATCGCAATTTTAGCGATTTCTACTTTGTGATCTGCGAATGCCTTTCATGCATTGCAGACCACAGTTTTGCACTCGCAAACGGCCGAATTTTGCAATTCGCACCGTTTGCTAGTGCAAAAAATTTCATACATCTGGCCCTATATCCCAGGCCTTCTGCACTGAAATCCGACTGAAGCGTGTCGAGCTGATGCCCCTGCAATGTTCTAACACCCCTAGCCACCGACACCGAGATTTGCAGAGCATTTCTGAACCACGTGGGTAAGGGCCTGGATCAAAGCAAGGGAGTAGCCAAAATGGTGGACAACGAAGCGGTCAATTGACTTTAAGAGGCTGATGCTCCGCGCCCCTCTGGTGGAGATGTCCTGTCCTTTGTGGGATCTGTGGGACCAGTGGCATGAAACTCAGAAGCCTGCGACTGGAAGAGATGACTCAGGATCCCACTAGCGCATCCCTGCCAACTGGACAAAGGACTGGGGTCTGACAGTGGGGCACACAGAAGTGCCAAGCTGCAATTAAGACCCAGCGGGCCCTTGGACACCTCCCGGGAAGTTAACCCGCAGTACTTGCCTGGGAGTTCTGGGGTGTGCAGAGACAGCAGCAGCACGATCTCTGGAGCAACTGCTCCAAACCGGAGATGACAGCCCCCTTGCTGGGATCAGGCATGACAGGTGAGGGGGAAGATATTGTCCTAGCCCATCCACAGAGGGCTGCATGAGACAGGAAAGTGAGGAGGAGGTGGGGGTGAAGCCCTCCACCCCATTTTTCTTTTTGCACCATTTGACTTTAAACTGGGGCCACAGATTTAAAGTGCAGGGATGCTCCCCCCTCCTCTTGTACTTCGAGAGTGGAAGAGCCACTAAGAATTCCCTAGAAGCAATCCGGCAGATGGACCAGACAGGAGGGCTTCTGAGCCATAACCTTGAAAGCTTGTTGTAGTGGGAGAAGAGGCAAAAAGTTCAGGGGTTGCTGGCTGAGATGCAAGGCCCCTCCTGAGAGACTTATAGGCTTTGAGACAATACTGAAAGGGGTCACAGGGTCTGGCCTTTGAGACAAATGGTGATCCAACACAAGAATCCTGAAAGGCACAGCTCATTAGGCATAAGACAGCACTCAATCTTCTCCAGCACCTGAGCTACCCCTAATAGAAGTAGACTGACCATGACAGGGGCTCAAATTGTCACGGTTTCGGGCGGGTCTGATCAGGACTCTGGTTGGGACCACCCCTTGAGATCACCGAATAGCCTAAAGAGGTAGTGTACTGGGGCAGAAGAGCAGCTAAAGGCATACACGGGAAAGGACAGCTATGGACAGGCACAAGAAACAGGAAAGCAAAAGCAGAGCAACCCTTGTGTGAACAAACAGGAAACGGATTACTAATGGACAAACACGCTGGGGTTGTACACAGAGCAGGGCGCAGAACCTCCCACAGTGACAGGGAATGTCAATGTCTCTGTGCAGTTTGCTCTTACAGATAGCCACCCTGCCAGCCCCATAGAAAGGAGGCAGCAGAAGCGATTCTGTTTCTGGACCCTAGAGCACAAACAAGGATAGTACTTACATACACAAGACACGCTCTTGTGGGTCCAGCTGGAAACATAGTGGCAATTCCTGAGAAAACAGCAATAGCACACTGTCACTGTTAGGCACGAAAGACAACGTATAACACTAGACAAGGATGGGGGCTGGAATTGCCTCCTGGAAACCAGGAGCCAACCCCAGTACAAAGGAGGACACGTATACACTGGTGAAGACTGATAGAACACTTACCAGACACAAATAACCAAGAAGAAACAGAAACAGAAGGGAACAAACTAAGAGGCAGAGGCAAGAACTGGGAACAGGCTCAGGCTGAAGCAAAGGCAGGACTAGGACTTGAAAACAGGGTGCAAACTTCTGGCTGGGACAGAGATAGGACTGGGAAACTGAGAGCAGGCTCTGGCTGGAACAGGCAAGGACAGGGCTGGAATACAGGGAGTAGGAAAAAGCAGTAAAACAGGACTGAGATACAGAGAGCAGGTTCAGGCTGAAACAAGGCAGAAGCAGGACAAAGAAACAGGGAGCAGGCTCTGGAACAAACAAACAGGTACAAGGCTAAGAGGTAGGGAGCAGACTCTGGCTGGAACAATCAGGAACAGGGCAGAGAAACAGGAAGCAAGTTCAAGCTGGAACAGATCAGGAACAGGACCAAAACTGGAACATCATCCAATAAGGGATCTGTAACACAAAGGAATCGAACTCCAATGCGTGACGGGGATCTTGAGGAAATGGCTGCTTATAAGTAGTTCCAAGCTGGGCTGCACAGGAGAGGTCGCAGGTGTGTGTAATTTCAGACACTTGCAAGTCCTGGAGGAGAGGATCAGATGAAAAGGAGCAACTGGACTTCTCCCATAGAAAACAATGGGAAACAGAAACCAGGGTTTCCTAACTACCAGGCTGTGCATTGTGGGATTTGCAGTCCCAGGAAGCAAATGTAGTACTACACAAGTATACCATGGCAAAAAGAGAAACACACAGGAGTCAGCAAGAGACTCTAGGTAAGTGTTCAAGGTGATTCCCAGGTTACCGAGAGCCCCCTTACAGTGCCCCCTAGAAATGGGACGACAGAGTCGTAACACAAATTGGTCAGTTAATGACACTGTGGTCAGGAATCAAGGTCCCAGATGCATGCAAACAAGCAATTTAGACAAATACATCCTGGGGATGGCCACACCTGTGGGTACATGAAGGGGGAAGAGAGAGAGAAAAACAGCTAGAAGTTCAACTGACTACTAATCCCTCCCTCTAAAAAAGTATGCTAGCGATCCAAGACCTGAGAGGTACAATTGAGCCAAAATTGGAGGATCAGAGGGGGAGGGCTCAGTGCAACAATATTTGGGTCGGAGTGGTTACCGAAGGGGCAGAGGGACTCAGCATTGATCTTTTTTTTCTGGGAGATTTTGTTTTAGTCCACCCTCCATCCCAAAAGACTCTCCAACCTTTTCTCTGTCGAGAGAGCACATAGGGTGCGGGGGCACCGGCCACGCCCGGGTGCCCCTCCAGGAACAATTAGACCCAGGATATTTAACTACAGGGACCAGGATGCAATTCTACAGGCTGCTTGCTCTCCTGGCTATCTCCAATACGAAAATGAAACCATTCATTATTTTTTTCTGAGTTTACCTTGGAATGATCTTAAAATGAAATGTTGAGGTCAAAAAAGCCCTTAGGGCTAAAGAGTTGAAATACCTGATGCTCTATCCAGGACGACTGCAAGTAGTTGTAGAAGGCAAAATGTGGCACTTTGCCTCCCATGAGGAGACGTGGAACTGGCTAGAGTGATGGTGATTTTCAAGCAGGAGGGGCACCCCGATTCAGAAGTTGGGGCATCTACAGGATACTCAGATGCAGTGATGCCCCACCTCCCCAGAAATGCAACAACGGAATGACTCCCCGGCAGACTATTTAGTAATTACTTTGTGGGGCTCAGAGATATTTAGGCTGTTTGATAATGTTAAACAAGGCAACAGAGATCATGCATCCAGAAGAGTTGGGTCATAGTAAGAACTGGTCTCCTGGGGGCCCCAAGTCACATGATATAAGACCCCCTCCAGGGGAAGAGGAAGAGCCTATGACTGGCAAAATGGCAGTTTATTTTGGGGCGTAGGCTGGAATGCACGGTTGGGAGAGTTACTGTTTACAAAGGACGTAAGTTCTTGGTCCGCATTGTTAGGGGATACTCTTAATTGATACACTATTATGGTTTGCATCAACATGACAGCAGTGGCCCACCTACACAAGTGAATGATCTTTTTTAGGCAACAGGGACACTGCAAACTGTGGTGGTGGGTAGTTTTAAACTCACAGTGTAGGGTAACAGGGAGGGGGGTGTTTTTATGTTGGGGATCAACTGTTTTTGTTGTGCATTGAGTTTTGTTATTGTTTTATTTGCTCATGCATTTATCCACCAGGAGGAGTAGGAATGCGGGAAAGATATCAGAAAAGTAACACACAGATAAGGGTCTCCCCGAAAGTACTGAGGCCCATCAATATACCAAAATGACATCAATGGAAACACATGTGCAGCGCAACCTGAACATATGGACTTGGTATGTGAATGGCTTGGGTTGTAAAACAAAGTGCACAGTGATTCTTCAATACCTGTGTAGACATGTCCCTGATCTAGTGCTACTCCAAGAGATGCACCTTCGTGATACTAAATATAAGGCCCTTGACAGATTTGGATATATCCTGCTAGCTCATGCAGGACACACACCTGATTTGAGGGGGACGGGGATACTAATTAAGAAATCAGTACTGCCCATCCCTCACCGCATATGACATGATTCCTTTGGCAGATACATGGCCTTATCAGACACCTAGGATGGCATTTACCTTAATATTTGTTACCTATTTGTACCGCCTAGACTCCCTGACCAAACCCTCCACAACATTGGCGTGCTCCTTTTGGAAATAGCAGCTGGGGTACTCATAGAGGGAGACATAAATGGCATTCTCCAAACCACTAGCACTAGCATAGCCAACACCTTTGTCACCTATTATGAGGGCTATATGCATCCACAATGACTATGACGGATGAAGATTGTGCTGATTTTCTAAGGGATATCAGCCTTCAGACACTGACTCTGGAGACTAGAGAGGCTTCAGAGGTAGACCTGACAGTAGCTGCGATAGCACTGGCCAGAAGAGATCTCCAGTCGTGGGAAGCAGTGGGCCCATCAGCCTACCCGTAGAAGTATACAAGGTAATGAAAGGCAAGGTAGCCATACATATGTTAGCCATGTTCCATACTGCACAGGAGGAAGGATACCTGCCAGAAGACTAACAAATTGCCACTATAGGCTTTGTACATAAAAAGGTAAACCAGCTACAGACTGTAGCTCCAATAGACCTATCTCCCTACTGAGTGTAGAAACTAAAACATACAGGCTGCGTACAGTCATTACCTCAGCAATACATCCAGATCAAGTTGGGTTTCATGCCCCACAGAATCACCTATCTCAATCCATTGTACCTTTATGGTGTGCTACATATGACCAGATCCTCCCGTTCAGAAGAAGTGGTCCTGATGGCCCTGGATGCCAAAATGACATTCAATAGTATTGAATGGAACTATGTCTTTACCACTCTGACTAGGTTGGGCTCTGGACCTAAATTTTGTAGCTGGGTGTACTGCCATTTGATAAAGTTTGTTTTGGCCAATGACTTTGTGTTTCACCACTGTGCATATTAGTTGCTCAATGTTCACATTGTATGTTTTGTTCAGTTTAGCCGCCTATGGGCTTTGACATTGCATTAGTCATTACATTCTGTATTCTGCCTATTGGATTTGACATGCTGTATCCAGTCTAGCCGCCTATTGGCTTTGACATTGCATTCCTATTGGCTTTGACATGATGTATTCAGTTTAGCTGCCTATTGACTTTGACATGCTATTAGATATTCTGCCTATTGGCTTTGACATGATATCATATATTACATTTTGTATTCAGCTCCGCTGCCTATTGGCTTTGACATGATATTATATATTGCATTTTGTATTCAGCTCAGCTGCCTATTGGCTTTGACATGATATTATACATTGCATTTTATATTCAGCTCAGCTGCCTATTGGCTTTGACATGATATTATATATTGCATTTTGTATTCAGCTCAGCTGCCTATTGGCTTTGACATGACACTAGACATTGCATTTGATATTTAGGTTAGCTGCCTATTGCCTTTAACATGACATTGCATTTGATACTTAGGTTAGCTGCCTATTGCCTTTAACGTGGAGTTAGATCTTGCAGTTGAGAATCCAAGCTGTATTTTTCCAAGCTGTGTTTTTGCACAAGATGTTTTTCTCACAGTAGACTAGACATGATAAGAGAGAGTACATGGGTGTTGTTTTTCTTCGCTTGAGCTTGGGAACAGGAGTAGTCTTGGAGACCTGGCCAGTCTCCAAAAGGCTTGCTCAGTTTCCCAGGTCTGAGAGGAGGGGGCACACATTTGTAACGAATGTAACAGGCTGCAGAGAGTCAGATTCGAATCTGCCGGACCTCGTGCTGGAGCTTGGCGCCAGCTGCCAGCAATCCCGTGTGGGTAGATGAATCTCTTTCTTGCGGCTGACAGGGGGTCATCAGCTTGCAGACCTTAGAAAGATAAAGCTGTAAATAGTTTCCCACACGGTGAAGTATTTGTTTTGCTTTGCATTCAATATCTTATAAATATAACCTGCTGTGTATATTGCAAACTGATATATTTTGTTTGATTAACGCGGGCTTGAAAGCTACTAATTCGTCATTCATAAAAAGTGTGGTTGGGGAAGAATTAACAACAATAAAAGTCTTCTTTGAACTCAGAAGTGCATTTCTGGTGTGTTATGTTAGTGCTTAGAAACTAGCTAAGAGGAAAGCACTACAATTGGTACCAGGAGTGGGGTCGATCATTAAGAGTTGATTAAGGGGTATTGACGAATTGGTAGATTTCTAAGTGCACACTTTAAAAGTGTAATTGTTTTTGTTGTTTGGAGAATTACAGAAATTGTTTTTTTTGTTTGGAGAATCACAGTAGCACGGCAGACCATGTTTGAGAATGCATGTGTTGTTAAACTGCCCGATGGTGCTAAGAAAAACTGTGAATTGTTTTCTGTTTGGAGAATTACAGAAGCACAGCAGACCATGTTTGAAAATGCATGTGTAGCTAAAATGCCTGATAGTGTTTTGAGAAATAATTTCTGTTGTACATATGTAGAAAAAGGGTCTTTTGGAAGTAATGATGACAGAAAGGTCTGGATACCTTTATCTGCTTACAGAGAAATGCAGGAGAAATGTAGGCAGTTGGAACATGAAAATAGGAATTTACGTGAGCAAATTAGCCAGACTGAAAGTTATAAAAATGCTGTTGTAGAAGAATCTTTCTTGTCCCATTCCAGTAATGAGGGGGTTAAGACAGCTCCGAGCTGCACTGAGTTTTCGTGTGAGCCAGGGTTTTTGGCAGCCAAAGCGCATTCCTTAACTGATAACACGAAGAGAGCTCAGAATGTGATTTACGAGTTACCGTTGCAAAATGCACAAGTAAAACGAAAGATTTTAGAGAAAGAGACACCAAGTTTCATTAGCTTGTTTGATTTTTGGAAAAAGAATAGCTCTCATTTGAGTGAAATCCTAACACTTTTGTATATGGTCACTGTGAAAAATAATATGCAGCTGCGCGCTTGTGATTTGGCAAATGAAATAATGCAGACTTTAGGTTTCTGCGCAGTGCAAGAAGAAAAAACTGATGTACATGTAACTCAAGAACAAGGGAAGAAAATAGTGCCCCTAGCAAGAATCATACATTGGATCTGGTACTTGCAAGACAGGGCTAGAGTACCACAGGTAAAAGAGTTACCAATGAAGTTGAATGCACCATTTGAATTCGTGTCCACTGAAGATAAAAAGCATGTTTGTTTTACTAATGATTCATTGACTGAAATGTTGTTTTCTGGCACAGGAGAAGGAATGGAGTTGTATAATGTGTGTCAGATTTTAAAGCAAGAGCTACGTGAGATGTGTCATTTTTACGCTGATTTTTGGTTCATTGCTAATGTTTTAACACCTAACTGGTTCAATTACCTTGCAGATGTTAATGAGAAAAATTCAGAGAGAGAAGTGTACACCCAGAATTCTGCCTTAGTGGGGATGGCTAAGTGGGTGCCCCAGAAATGTGAACAGCTGAGAGAAAAAGCCACTTACAGGTGGGCAGAGATGAGAGAGATGCACATTCCCTTAGATTTGATAAAAACTGTGCAGCACGCACAAAAGCAATCTGTCATGCAAGCAGTCACAGAGCAGTTGGGGAGAGGAACGTTACCAGGACAGGAATGGCAAAGTGATCAGGTTTTAGGGAGAGTGATTGCTGCAGATTACCAAGGAAAAATCGAAATTATGCTGATACCTAGAAAAGAATCTGATTCATTCATACAAATTGGAGACAGAATGGCCCAACTTGACAAAAATGCAGTGAATGGAGGTTTGGTAAAGAATGAGTCTGCCCCAGCCCTTCTGACAGTGCAAGAAAAGGGAAGCTGTGGTGCAGCAGATAAAAACCTCAGTGCTGGTGTGTGGGCTGAAGCCCCAAGTGACCCTCCAGAACCTGCAGAGAATATAACAAAGGGCCCCAAAAACGTCCTGCTGATTATAAAACAGGGAAAGAAAGAGGAAGGGTGCAGTTTAAATGAAAAATGTTGTTTGCAAGAAAAGTCATACTTGTTTCTTTTGCAGATCCTACCACGTTTCGCCACTGTCCCTGAGTGTGCTGTGTGGTCCCCCTTCCGGTGTGTGCGTGTGGGGTCGGGGAAGGGACCGAACCCCCAACCTGAACCTGGCTGAGTAAAGTGCCAGCACCCTGGATCCATTTTGCACAAACTGCGCCTTCAGTTCAAGTTCAACTTGTTTGATTGCATTCTTCCACTGGAACTAAGCTGTGTTTTTTTTTTTTTTCCCTTCTCATATGGAACTCCGACTTTTGCTTACCTTCCAGAAAACCTTTCAGGTGGACCGTGCACCTTTACATGAGCAGAACTCATGCCACATCAAATTGCTAACACTGTTGAATTAGAGACTCACTCAGAGTATAAAAATTGCCCAGTCTTTTCTGTGTAGATGTAGCTGATGTGAAAGGTTAAGAAATCAATGTGTTAATTCACTTCTATTGCTTTACAGGGATTGCTTTGATCATTCAAATCTGACTTGCTGATAATGTTTTTTTTTTTTGTGCTGATGTTTTTTGTTTTTTGTTTTTTGTTTTTGTTTGAAACAAGAGATATGTGAAACAAAAATTCATTGGTCAAAGGGCGGAATGTACTGCCATTTGATAAAGTTTGTTTTGGCCAATGACTTTGTGTTTCACCACTGCGCATATTAGTTGCTCAATGTTCACATTGTATGTTTTGTTCAGTTTAGCCGCCTATGGGCTTTGACATTGCATTAGTCATTACATTCTGTATTCTGCCTATTGGCTTTGACATGCTGTATCCAGTCTAGCCGCCTATTGGCTTTGACATTGCATTCCTATTGGCTTTGACATGATGTATTCAGTTTAGCTGCCTATTGACTTTGACATGCTATTAGATATTCTGCCTATTGGCTTTGACATGATATCATATATTACATTTTGTATTCAGCTCCGCTGCCTATTGGCTTTGACATGATATTATATATTGCATTTTGTATTCAGCTCAGCTGCCTATTGGCTTTGACATGATATTATACATTGCATTTTATATTCAGCTCAGCTGCCTATTGGCTTTGACATGATATTATATATTGCATTTTGTATTCAGCTCAGCTGCCTATTGGCTTTGACATGACACTAGACATTGCATTTGATATTTAGGTTAGCTGCCTATTGCCTTTAACATGACATTGCATTTGATACTTAGGTTAGCTGCCTATTGCCTTTAACGTGGAGTTAGATCTTGCAGTTGAGAATCCAAGCTGTATTTTTCCAAGCTGTGTTTTTGCACAAGATGTTTTTCTCACAGTAGACTAGACATGATAAGAGAGAGTACATGGGTGTTGTTTTTCTTCGCTTGAGCTTGGGAACAGGAGTAGTCTTGGAGACCTGGCCAGTCTCCAAAAGGCTTGCTCAGTTTCCCAGGTCTGAGAGGAGGGGGCACACCTTTGTAACGAATGTAACAGGCTGCAGAGAGTCAGATTCGAATCTGACGGACCTCGTGCTGGAGCTTGGCGCCAGCTGGCAGCAATCCTGTGTGGGTAGATGAATCTCTTTCTCGCGGCTGACAGGGGGTCATCAGCTTGCAGACCTTAGAAAGATGAAGCTGTAAATAGTTTCCCACATGGTGAAGTATTTGTTTTGCTTTGCATTCAATATCTTATAAATATAACCTGCTGTGTATATTGCAAACTGATATATTTTGTTTGATTAACGCGGGCTTGAAAGCTACTAATTCGTCATTCATAAAAAGTGTGGTTGGGGAAGAATTAACAACAATAAAAGTCTTCTTTGAACTCAGAAGTGCATTTCTGGTGTGTTATGTTAGTGCTTAGAAACTAGCTAAGAGGAAAGCACTACACTGGGTCAAACTCCTTTATCAGGGTCCGTTAGTGAGGGTAAAGGTGAATGATGCAACATCTTGTGTTTTTGCCCTCCAAAAAGGGGCGAGACAGGGTTGCCCTCTTCCCCCCATGATCTTTGCCCTTGCGCTGGTGCCACTCACTGCCTGGGTCTGTCAAGATCAACTCATACAAGGAGTGAGTGCTTAGGGGGACTGGGGAAATGTGTATCCCTGTATTCCGACAATGTGATGCCCCATCTTACCCAGCGAACCTTCTCCATTGACAGAATCTTGCAAATATTTAACAAATTTGGGGACCACTCAGAATGCCATATTAACTGGTATAAATCGCTAATCTTTCCACTGTCGGGAGGCCCCCTGCGGTTTCCCCCACACTGTACGGTGCCTGAGAGTTTTAAATATCTTCGGATGCATATCACCCGAGACTCTCAATAATTAAGAAGCAAGAACTTACTCCCACAGATTGAGAGACTTCACAAGGATGTATCGCACTGAAGAACTTTGTCGCTATTGTTGATGCATAGGGCAGCGCATTACAAGATGATGTCCCTCCCAGGTCTTCTTTATATATTTCAGAATACTCCCTTCGAGGTTCCACTGGAGCTAGTATTGAAGATTGACCATGAGGTCCACCTCTTGCTGTGGGATGGCAATAGCTCATGCATTGCACTATGCAAACTCCAGAGGGGTGTTTATGATAGTGGACTAGCGGTCCCAGATATTCCCAAAAGCTAATGGGGTACACAGCTGATGGTTGTAACTGACTGGATCTTCAACAACAGTGAGAAGCTGGCTTATTGATTAGACAGAACAGTGATGGGCAGAAGGGGCTATGTGACGGCTCAATACCACTGCTGGTTACATTGAGATCTGCTGATCCACATTCAGATGGTGGTAAGGGTGTGGAGGGAGGCCATTGGTTCCTTGGGATGGAGGAATAGGCTTACTGAGATGATCTCCATATGGGACAGTGTCCTGTTGAGTGAGGTGGGCAGACTGGCAGGTTTCTTGAAGTGAGACTTAATTGACATTGAGCACCTAGGCGACGTCTGGAGGGAACAGACTCTAATACTGTTCAAAACTGTCCATCAGGAGCTTGAACTGGCTGAAACAGAAAGATACAGGTATCTCCAACTTGGACATGCTCTTAGGTGTCATGTTAATCAGGGAGAACAATTACAAGAAGCTACTCCTCTAGAAGACAGATTACTCACAAAGTTCATGACTGATAAGGCTATCTCTAAAATTTATAGAAAGTTGATGAATAATTCCCCTGACCAAATGATGACAATGAGAGAGGCCTGGTTTTGATATTTAGTGGATTTAGACGTTGATGACTGGATGAAAGCATTGCTGAGCCCAGAGGATCTGTGCTAGTTTCCAGCTGATATAACTGAGAATCCTGTACAGAACTTACTACTCCAGTGCCCTCCTCAATAAAATAAAAAGGCTAACACATTGCCGTGTCTTTGAGGTTGTGGCTGGGAGGGTTCCTTTTTCCATATCCTATGGGAATGTCCAGTGATACAAGCCTATTTGCATGCAGTGTCCATAAGGATATCTCGGCCCGTATTTATACTTTTTTTAGCGCCGCTTTTTGACGCAAAACGGCGCAAACCTACAAAATACAATGGCATTTTGCAAGTTTGCGCCGTTTTTGCGTCAAAAAACGACGCAAATGCGGCGCAAAAAAAGTATAAATACGGGCCCTCATGTCCTAAAGCGGGCTATTCCCATAGATGGCAATTGCCTTTTTCTGCTAATATCGGGAGATGAACCATGGCCGAAATATCAGAAACTTTGGGCGGTCCTGGACGCACAGGTAGCTATTTGCATGGCCTGGGGCAAGCTAACCCCTCCACGAATTGCAGACTGGTAATCAGATCTAGACTGGTGCCAAAGAGCAGAGCAGGTGGTTTACCAGATTAGGGGATGCCCCCAGAAGAGAGAGAGGGTGTAGAATACCTAGTGTAATTTTTAAGGCAATGAGGAATTGGGGGACTGATGGGGAGACTAGGTGAAAACACACCAAATGTGTTGAATTTGGTGTTATGTTTACTTAAGTAATGCAAGCCATGCTGTACTCTATCCTCAACTGATTTTCTTTGCTACCTACATTGGTGTGACTCCTCTATGATTAACTTTCTTTATATACCATGTAACGAGCAATGTTTAAATAAAAAGTTTTAAAAAATAAAACAAAATCCCTTTGTGAATGGGTCTTATAGTTTTAACACACAAATATGACCAAAACATAAAAAGAAGAAAGTTTAGAAATTGAAAGCATTGAGAAAGTAACCTGGGTCACATCCTTGCACGGTAGAGCACTTCTTTTTAGACTGATGTGCAGGTGTGATCAGGCAAAATAGAGTAACTCAAAGAGCAAGGGATTTATTGTCTGAAACGGCCCACCCACTGCTCCCCTTGTATGCTGTTGTGGGTGGAATTAAATTGTGAATTGCAATGAAAGAGACTGATGGATGAAAAAGGTTGACCAGAAGCCCCTTCATTAATGTATACATGTATGTGTTTTATATTTATGAATTCGTCTAATTGCCTGAAGCTGGTGAGACAGCTAAAATAAAAAATCATATCCTTGAGCATATGATGTGATCTAAAAATCACATCATATCAAACCCACTGAAAAGTGAAAAAAGCAAGGATCCACTTCCTTCTGAAGAAACATGATGAGCTGAAACTAAGAGCCTGATTTAGATCTTGGTGATAACAGTCCTGCCATCAGTTTTCAATTGGATTTCCAGTCTGCTGCCTTGGCAGTCTTCCCGCTCTGTTTAGATGTTGGTGGGTCTATAGATGAAAGACTGCTGATGAACTGCAGTCACCAGCAGGTATCACCACCTGCGTTGACCACGCCATAGGCAAAAGCGGCTGCCGGTGGGACTCCAACCAGTTTTACCACCGAGCCAATAACGTTGTGACTCCTGCCGACACAACTGTGGTGGCTAAACCTCCACACCTGTGTTGGCGGATTAGGAGAGATAAAAGGAAAAAAAACACTTTTTCAGAGATTTCTCATTTCCTGCCACCATGAACCCCGTCATACAAGTCCTGCCGTTGCTGCTGCTCCTGGACCAAGATGAAAATCAACCCTGTCATTGCTGGAACAAAAGGTATTACCTGTCATCCTTGGAATTGTCTGAGTACAGTAGTATAGGACTTGTGCATGTTTAACAAATACTTGTAAGGAATAGTACAATGATGTGCAATGCATACGTCCCTAATGCCATAGGAAATAAAATGTTTAAACACACACCTTGATATATTAGAAACACTCACCAATCTGTTACTAACTGCCTTCAAGTAACATCAATCCCAACTCAAAATGTGTCCATACAGGTGTGTGTACTAGTTGTCCCTAAACTATCATATACATAAACATTACACCTAATAAGAACTACATAAATCTATGATAATGTAGAAATTGCACTACAAAATTCTACAGGTGGATGTACACAGAATGTAAAAACAATGTTACCTCTAAACTGCAAACATGTGAGAGATGTCATCATCATCATCATCACCATGGTAATCTTTATGTCAACTTGTGCCATAAAAGAACAGATAAAAAAACACAATACAATGAATAAATTAATAAATAAAAACGGCAATGACAATATATATTGCAATACATAGTACAGGAAAAGCAGTACTAAAGTCAACTTTGTTTTACACGTGGAATGAAAGACATTTAAAGAAGAAAGGGATAACACGTTATCATTAACCCCTAGGGGGGTGGGTGGGCATGGTTCTACTAGCTGAAAGGTAATACAAGAATTAATATAGCGCCAGCATATCCCCTCAATCATAAAGTGCAAGAATTGTAACGGGGAAAAGAAAAGACAAACAGATTATTCAATCCACTATAGTGGTGTTAGTGCTGGTGATAAATGTTTTATATTTAGACCTGATGCGCCACATTGAGTGTAGGAACCTGGACACTAAATTTTGACTGCTATCAGTTTGGAGTATCCTATAAGCCTCCTCATGCTGTCTGGTTTCAAGGTTGTGGCAAATTGGAATAAGTCTTTTGACCGTGAGATTTGTATAAGCGGGACTCTGCGGTGTGCCTAACAAAGAATTCAAAGGTAAGGTCCCAAACCTAAATTGGGTGAATTGTTTTTTGGCAAAAGTGAGATGAATCTCGTCAAGATATTGCTTTGCTGAGTATTCATCCTTCTATCGAATAAAGCTGTCAGTCAAAGAGCCCAGGGTTGTCCTAGCTAACTGGGAGCTAGTGACGTGCTGCATCTAATTCGACTTCAGGGCAGCTTTAGAAACAAGAAGAGACTCCCCCCCGAGCCCTCCCACAAGGTCTCGCTCCCCATTGCCCTCAGGGATCCTCTCACGTACTTGTCAGAGATGAATGAAGGTCACATATCCCCTTGACAATATCTGTCATTTAACTTTAAAGTGTCAGGTACTCTGTGTAATGCATATGTGTATATCATAGATACATCATGTTAAAATGAAAACACATGCATTCTCCAGTCATAAAAACAGAAATACATTTAATGTTGGTGTAAGTGTCCAGTAACATCATGAATGCTTGCATCAACATTATGATGCCCATCTCAAATGTACAACACTAATGAATGAATTCCAAAGATCTCTAAAAATTAAAACCTGTGCTTGTCACTGTCACAAATGAGAGTAAGTGCATAGCACATCAATTAACAGAAATAACATCATCAGCAAACAATTAGAAACAATCCAAAAATAAGGCCAGGACGAAGACAAAGATATTGTCAAATGAAAACATTTAGAATGACAATGAGATAATTCTCACAAACTTTAGTTCCAAAATAAATTGTGAAAGAAAAAGTCAAAGCCTAAGTATCCAAAGCTTGGGTTGCATGTCCAGTATTTACCTCCTATCCACACTGCCAGAATCAGCCTCCTCCAGAAGGGGCATTTGTTGGGTAGAGAACAGACACCTCAATGGTCTTACTTGAGGGAGGGAGGGGTCCTTGGGTTTGGGAGGGGTGGGCTTAGGTTTGGGAGTGGATGGCTTGCATTTTGAAGGGTTGGGTTTGCATGTGGAAGGGGTGTCTTGGGGCGGAAGGGGTTAAAAGACATTCAGGAGGGAAGGATTTACTTTTGGAAGGGGTGGCTTATGAAGTGGAAGGGGTAGTTGGGGTGTGGAAGGGGTGTAAAGACATTTGGAGGGGTGGTTTAGGATGTGGGAGGGGTCAGGGCCAGGGCAAAAAGAAAGTATTCTTTAGGACAATGGATATGGTGGTTGCCAGGGAGTTTGGGTTGGGCAGTACATGGAGAGGTAGTGTCTAATGTTCATGTGTCTGATGATGTTGCCCGTGCCTGTGGGTCTGGTGTTTGTTGTGAAAACATGTTGGTTTGTGTCTCTTACTGGATGTCTGTTGATTGGATGAGTGTGGGCATTTGTGTACAGTGTGTGAACCATGCAATGTATGTGTGTGTGTGTGTGTGTGATGATGGGTGTGCTGTGTGTGGTGCCTGTGGGTAATCTGGTGCATGTGTGTGTGTGGTGGGTGTGGATGTCTGTGTTGTGTTGGGTGTCATGTCTGTTGGTGTGGTGGTGGTGGGTGTGTATATTTGTGTTGTGGTGGGTGCTGTGTCTGCAGCTGTGGTGGTGGTGGGTGTGGATGTTTGTGTCACTGTGGGTGTGGTATCTGTGGGTATGTTTGTGGTGTTGGTGGAGGTATGGTGTCTGTATGTTTGTGTGTGTCTCTGTGCTTCTTGTTGTGTTTGTGTGTGGATGTGCTTCTTGTGTGCATGAGTGGGTTCGTGCAAATGTGTGAGTGTGCTTTCAATAGGACCAGGAAGAGGGATTTGGAATGGGAAAGGGGTGGGTGTTGGGGCACAAGGTTGGGATATGTGGGAGGCTGTGGTCAATGAGGAGGCCAGATCCTGGAATGACCTCTGTAGGCCAGACATGGCACTCTGAATACTATCCATGTAAGCTACCATTTGTGTCGTCTGATCACTAAGCCCCTGGATGTCATTCAGTACTGCACTCTAGCCTACAGAGGCTGCCCGCAGTAGGTTCTGTAGCCTCCTCATTGAGAGCAGCCTGGTAGACAGGTGTTCTGGGGAGTTGGCTGCAGCAAAGGTGATGCAACCCCTTTTAGGGGGGAGTATACAAGCAACTGGGAGAGGAGGAAGAAAGAGGGTGAAGATGGAAATGTAGGTGGCGGACAACAATTCAGATAAAATAGTCACACTAGGGTCTGCCACTACCAGGGACAGGTCTTCTATCGAGGCCTCCAAAAATGATGTTGAGTCGCTGGTGGCCTGTGTGCCAGTCCCCTCACCCTCCATGGCACTGGGTCACTCGGTGTCAGTGGTGTCTGCAGAGGTACCACAATGCCTAGCTCTTCCCCGCCAATGTGGTCACTCTCACCTTCCCTTTACCCAGATAATACTGAAAACACAGATACAACAGTTTGAATGTATATGTCTGAATAGAACATGAACTTTGCTCACAAAACATTTGCCAAGTCCTCATTTTAAACCAGCTTCAAGGCTCTCTAACTAGGCTTCTTCATAATTACTATCTCATGCATGCAGGGAAGAATTCCACAAACCATTTGCTCACAATCTAGAAATTCCCTATGCTACCTCCCATGTCATGTATGCCTTTTGCCTCCCATCCACTTGTATTTTATGCTGTCAAATGGCTTTGACACGATGGGTAAATACATAGGCATGGATAAATTCCTAAGCCACTTCAGTACAAAGCAAAAACATATCCACATTTCCAAAAGCTTCATGTTTTGGGCCTAATATTGACTCATCAAGATGGGATACACCAACACCTATGTGTTATAACCTTCCATCTGCAAACATCCATTTAAGTATCACTTTTCTCACCATCATTGATTTCTCATCTGGACATACCTAAGGACACCTAAATGCCATTTTTGTTTTGTCTAACGGTCACCAATGTGGACACATTCCTGTCTGTTGCAATCAACACAGTCTGGCATGAAAATTCATGTTGGTTGACACAGACTGGCTTACATGCATATTTGGAAGGACTGGGGCTTTATGAAAATATGCTGCTATCTACATGAAATGAATTGAATTTTGCTATTGAAACATAATTCTGACATATTTCAGATAATGAAGGATGCAATTGTACACATGCTTCCCGTCCTTTTGGTGCATATGGTCATGATCACATTTTTATTGTACTAACTTGCCAATATAAAATCTGAAACATGAACTGTCTCATAAGTGCTTACTATGCAATGTCAGCAGGAATAGGGCCTAAATTACCTACTCAGATTTGTGATGGAGCATCACACCTGACCCCATCCTCAAATAATGTTTGGTACAAATGCCCCTCTTAACATGGAGAAAATGCATGCAGCCATGTGTCTGCTCAAAACAGTACTTGGCTTGTAAGGAGGAATCTAGTGACAACTTTTAGCACAAACAATACACCAAATACAGCATTGGACAAAGTCTGAAAAACTTACAACTCCAGAAATCCTAGTCTGTGTTGGATGTGTGTCAACCATCATGTTGATGCAAAACAACATTGCTGTAAAAAAAAAAGATTAAATAACAAGATTAGCTACATACAGTAACTCAGTAACTCACCCCATGGATTGCTCTGTTGGCCCCTCAAGTGTCTATCTAGCTCTGAGTAGGCCACTGCAAGGATTTGGTCCACTAGGGGAGTCAGGGTGTGACACATGCGCTGGCTTTGTTGGGAGGCCTAGCTGAGCTGGACTTCTGCTGACTTCCTGGTCCAGCGTCGGAGTCCTCCCACCTCTTCCTTAAAGACCCACAGGATCCACACCTTCTTTGAGAAGGATCTCCACAGATCCCGCTTCTAATAGGCATTGACCTGTATGGATGAGAGTAAAATACAACAAATGATGTTTTGAGTGATTTTGTTTGTCTTTTGTGCAGTGACACAACTTTGTTGCATCTCTCACATGCATTTCCAGAATAGTCAGTACAGGTTATTTATAAACATTTCAAAGTTCACAAGAAACACTAATTTGCAGTGATCTGTGGAGTAGCCTCAACATTCATTTCTCCTCATGTTACCAATCCAAGACACAAACAGGATCTAAGCCAGGGAGAGGAATCTTTTCATGTAATGAGACCCACTCCGGATTAGTCCACACATAGTGAGCTGCTAAAGGATGAACAACCTGCATGTTGTTTAAACACATGCACAGCTACATTTTCTTTGTGCCTAACCTTCTAAGAGTCAGATACTATGGTTTGCACCATGCACATTGACTAAGGGCAGTATGGGAGGGCTACCATGTGTGAGTGAGAGCATGGTTTTGGGTAATGTATGAACAAGTGTGTGCTGTAATTGGACATACTTGTACGGCTGATTGAGAGCCTGGGTCATTTCGACCATGACGTGCTTAAAACAATATGGTCTGTACATTTACTTGACAGAGAAGCATGAGAAAACTCCATCACTTTAGATTCTACTTGAACTTTACATTTCTCTCAATTCGACATGGGTTGTATGCTTTCACTTATACTAGTGGTACAGTGTCTACTGACCACTTGAAGTATGGGGGCAGCAGTTTGTCTATTGAAATCTGTTATTGTAACATGAACTGAAAATTGAGCTTATTCCTTCAGGTGACTTTTCCTTTCAATGTACAGACATTTCTAACATGGTCAAACAACATACTGTACCCTTTTACATCATTCAGTTCACTACACTCCAATAACAACACTTCACTCATGAACACAATGGGACAAATTAGCCTGTGTACAAAGGAGGAACAAGTTACTTTGACAAACATTTCCAACTCAAACATGTACCTGTTCCTCTGAGTTCCCAAAAGCTGGCTGCACAGGGACAGGACCTCCATGATGAGGAGCTCCAACTCCTCAGGGGAGAAGGAAGGGACTCTGTTACCTGCTTTGACTGGTATTCTGGCTCCCAGAGATCAGTAACAGCAGCAAACATCAGGGAGATGTTGTTGGCTGCAATGTTAGGAGGCAAGTGAGCTTTTTTTCCAGAGGTCACACACAAGTACACGGTGTACGCACTGTGCAGCAGAGACAGACACAGCCATTGCCTTTCATGCGTAGCTGCCACACACGTTAGCCTATGGCAGTGTCCGTTGTGGAGTGTTCCACCCACTACGCGGTCAACTTCTGCTGATGGCCGTTGGATAGCCAATGTTCTGATGGAAATGTAAGGCACCCACCATTTTAGGATGTGAAGCTGTATATTTTTTAATTGTTTGTGCATCGTTAGCACTCAAAATGTATTCTACTTTGGATATTAATCTCCAATATGTAAGCTCTGTTTTTGCCAAAATATGACACATAAAAAGGTGAACCATTACTGAGTTTTACATCAATAGTGCTGCAATGCTATACTTCTGTTGACGGTAATTGAGAAACAAATATTAATTTGCAAATATTTCATTTCAAAGTTATTATTCACACATTATTTGTAAAACATGTCAGACATGTAAAAAATAGATTTGGAGTAGGTAAAAATTTTAAATTATGGGAACATATGTGACACAAGATCACTAATCTAACCAAGACACCAAGACATAAGATGTGTTGATTTTGAAAGTCTTGTGTGACAATTTTAATTGATAGTTTGTTTTCCTTACATGCAGACATATGAACCCGTGAAGGAGTAGAAGAAGGGGTCCTCGAGTCTTCAGGCTGTTTCCAGATCTTGCCACCAGGGAGGAAAGGGACATAATAAAAATTCAGATTAAATATGCAAACTATACTAGATGTTTGTCAACAGCTGGTGCCTGATCTCCTGCTTTACAATATGAACACAACAGCAATAATACCAAAAGTGAAACTCAGTGCAGTACTTCATTTTGTGACACTGAATCTTTTCAGTACACTGTGGTAGTATCTGGAGGTATGTCACAGCCAGCTTTCAGTGGTGTGCTACAAAAAGTCCTTTCTTCAATGAAGTGACAGATCAAGAGCTTCATTCAGTTCTGAAGAACTCAGGCTTTGGCCAATGTGAAGGGAACATTTTATGATTTGGGTGGCCTACCACATACGGTTGGAGCAATTGATGGCACACATATTGCCTTGGTGCCACCACATGCCAGGGAACAGATCTACCGTAATCGGAAGAACTTCCATTCCATCAATGTGCAAGTTGCCTACTTACCAGATTTATACATCTGCAGTGTCTGTGCCGTATTTACTGGGTCAAGACATAATTCATTTGTACTAAGTAACAGCATCATACCACTGCAAATGTGACAACTTGGACCTGAGAGGGCCTGGCTTGTTGGTAAGTACAATATGACTTGAGCATAATTTGTTTTAATCATAGTTTGGGAATGTACAATAGCTTGATATGATTTTAATCTATCAATTTATTACTTCCATGTGGGAGACTCAGCATATCTTAACCAACCATGGTTATTGGCACTGCTGAGGAATCCACCAACGCCAGGGGAAGTCTGCTCCAATGAGGTCCATGAAGAACACGGAAGCCAGTGGAGTGGCATTTTAGGCTCCTAAAGGCCAGATGTCGGTGTCTGGACAAGATTGGTGGAGCCCTACTCTTCTCACTTGATAAGGTGTGCCAAATCATGGTTGCCTGCTGCATGCTGCACAACATTGCCCTGTGACATAACATCTCAATCATCTCAGAGGATGGTGAATGTGAAGAGCCACTGGGTGAAGATATCGAAATACCCAATGAAGATGACAGTGGTGAAGAGGAAGAAATTGACCTACATCAAGATGTCATTGACCACTTCTTCACATCTAATGTCATACCAGCTTGTGACATACTGAACATATCAGTCTGTGCTGGAAATTTAGTAGGAATGGTCAGTTCAGGAAAGCCCAAGGCAAAGATGTTTATTGATCAAAGTTTCCATACATTAACTATTGTGTTTATTAACAGAGATTGTCCTTGCTTGTGCTAAGTATATGTGTCCTACTAACTGATCATTAGGCTCTAATTTCTTCAGTGAAGTTATTAACTTTCCCTTCTTATACTTTTTAAGATCCCTCACCATGACATCTTCATTTGGACATTTCAAAGTTGCAACATTTGCAGGGATATGTCGGAAACTACAAAGGGAACATGGGTTAATCCAGGGAGAGACACCTTCTTTGGATGTACAGATCTTGTACAGAGAGAACTTGCACAGTGATTGAATGGAAGTTCTTGAGATTGTATCAGACCTGTTTCCTATTGGATGTGGCCACCAGGGCAATATGTGCAGCTTAACTTGCTCTAACTACTTGCATATGTCAAGCCATGGCACAGTGATCTCCCTTCACATTGGCTTAAGCTTGAATTTGTGTTCAGTGTATGAAGATGTTGATGTGTCTCACAATAGTTGCAAAAACTATTTTGTAGCACACCACGTAAGGTGGTTGTGACATGCCTCCAGATACGTCCTCAGTGCACTTGAATGGTCCTGAAGCATCCAACTTGTAACTGCTACGATGTAGACTATTGGTGTTATTGATGTATGATTCCTGTTTTGAGGGCAGGACGTCTGGCCCCAGCTGTTGTCATGAATCAATGATATTTTTCTTATTTAAATTGTATTTTTGAATAATGCCATTTTTTCATTGCTGCAAGGTCATGGAGTGTCAACCGCTAAATGGCACAGACAACTGGAACTATGCATATTTCGTGAAAAACATCTCTGAGTCTATCAAAGACTTGTTGCCAGCAACTCTATGACACCAATACATTGTGGTTTTAATGTGTTATATTTGAATGAAATGGGTAACACATTACTTATTTGCATATCTAATTTTTCTTTTAAACTGATTGTTTAATAGATTTAACAAAAATGACTGTGGAAGGAAGACATGAAAAATAAATTCCCACAATAAATACAACAACAATATTTGGAGTATGTGTTATTAGTATTTATTTTCATGAGACAAATGAAATAAAAAGTGTTTGAAAAAATTGAACAAAACAAAAAAAAGTCTATCATGGTGGATAAAGCATTGTAGTAGAGGCAAAATGATTTGAAGTCCAGGGTACAAAATACAACTGTCCTCAAAAAAGGTAAATGTGTCCATGAAATAGTCCACAGAGTGAATTGCAGACACACACTGGAGGAAATTAGGATTGGCATCCCTTGAAGGTGGTGGTGGAGGTCTTGCGATCATCTCCTGGTTGTCTGGATGACCGTCTCCTCCGGGGATGGGGGGGACACAGGTGCAGGGAATGGTGTGGGAGGAGTGCTTTGTCAGGGATTTCCTGTGTGTGGCTGATTGAGGTGTATTTTGTGTATTTTGTCAAGTTGTGGAAGGACCAGAGACAGGGCTTGATGGTACCGGAAAAGCCCTGCACATATAATGGTATATAGCAAAAAGCACCCCAGTCAGGGAGCTTATTTTGTCATTGGGATTCCGGATTTACAATATGAGCTTCCTCTGCACCTGTTTCATGTCCTGGAGGTCAGTTACGACCTGGCCCAACACGTCTTGGGACTGTTGTAATGTTCCCAAGACTCTATCAATGGTGGTCTGGGTGACAATGATGCCACTTACCTCACCTTGCTGGTCCACAGATTCCCTCCAATGATCCCTAAGCTCACTACCCTGTGCCCTGGAGACAGTGTGCTCCATCCCACTGGGTCCTGAAATGCAAAATGTTATTTATGAAATATACATTATATGTGCCAGACATTCAACCCAACATAGTAGTGAGGAGATCTGTGTATTAAACCATTCCAAGGCCTAGCATGCTTAAAAGAAAATCTGACAAACTGTATTACAACTTAGGGGGTCATTACGACCTTGGCAGAAGGTTTGCCCGCCGGGCGGCCACCAATGCAGCTGCACTCGCGCCACGGCCATTATGAGATCCCCGCTGGGCCGGCGGGCGGAAACCTTGGGATCTCGGCCGCAACACAGGTGCCGGCTCCAAATGGAGCTGGCGGTGTTGCGGCCGTGCGATGGGTGCAGTTGCACCCGTCGCGCTTTTCACTGTCTGAATAGCAGACAGTAAAAAGCTGCACGGGCCGTGGCAGGGGGCCCCGCGACTTCCCTTTCCGCCAGCCTTTTCATGGCGGTGCAAACTGCCATGAAAAGGCTGGCGGGAGGGGGAATCGTAATCCCCTGGGCAGCGCTGCCCTGGAGGATTACTCCCGCCGGGACTAAAGTGGCGGGAAACCGCCGGTCCCGGTGGTGCGACTGCGGCGCTTCCGCCGCAGTCATAATCCCCAGGATTTCACCGCCAGCCTGCTGGTGGTGAAATCCGCCAAAATGTAATGACCCCCTTATTGTAAAAAATGGCATTGGTCACCTTATGGACACTGCAAAGTAAATTGTGTGTGGATACTACTTCTATTCAGCATGTCACATAACATGGTAGCAAATCTTGGATTCAACAGACTATGAATAATGTGAACAATTACATCAATTCAATGCAGTTATGAGAAGGTGTCAACATGCTTGATCAACACAGCAACAGACATTATCATACATAGCATTGCATGGTGACTGACAAATGCACCACTTTTGGACATGTGTGCACATATGAAAGTAAAGGGAGGTAGAGGAACATTACCTTGCACTATTGTTTGCAGATACAAAAATTGGGCATCATGGTAGTTGTAGTCCTCTTTTAACACCATTGACAATTTGTTAACAAGTGAGCTACACATACCTATTTAAATAACTATGGTGGAAATGAACACACATTTATAACTTGTAGACACATGTGTATAATATAAATAGGTGAAAATATCACTGATAAGCACTATACCTTCATGTGCGAATTGAGGGAGTTTTGGACGTGTTTTTTAGAGAACAACAGTATGCATTGTGAGAAAGCAAGGAACTAGGCAAATGCAAGGGATGATCCATGGGAGAACAACACACAATCACACAATCTGACAAAACATTTTGCTCTTTGTTAAAAAGGGAGATACAACCATGATGCTAGTAACTGGTATTTAGCATGATATTTTGTAGTTTCAAGTTTAGATATATACATTTTGATAATGGAGTTGAAACATTATAAACAGTTAACTTAAGGGCAAGAACTTAATTTGTGATTGTTGAGACATTGCTAAGTGCCACTTACCCATCTCCACTACACCAGGGATTCCAGTCAAGCCTTCAGGATGTAGGATCTGCAAAACCTTCTCTTCTCAGGAAAAGAGCTCTGGGGGGCTGGGAGAACCACCACCAGTCCTCTAGTCCTCCAGGTGATGCTTGGACGCCAAGCAATGCACTCTTCCTGCAGGCCATTCCACCTTTTCCTAATTTCCTCCTGTGTGCAGATTGTTAACTACAGCATTCACTCTGTTGACTATTCTGGTCCACACTCCCCTTTTCTGAGATATGGTTGTATTTTGTACTTGTGCTCCAAACAATGGTGGCTCTACTCTAATAATTTCACCCTCCATGGGTTATCTAAATATGGTCAGCGGGATCCCGGCATTAGGATGGAGATGGAGTACTTATCACCAGCATTGGCTGCAGGATACAGCTGGTGTAATGGACTACACCCCATCAACTATGATGGTGGCTGACCCGCCACAGATCTAAATATGGCAGGCGTCCTGCCGTCAGCTTGATGGAGTACTTGGGACTGCCTGGGTGGCGGATTGGCAGTAATACTATCACGATTGAAATCAGGCCCTAAGGTGGAAATCACTGCATTCTCAAAATCAGACTACAGACAAGGTAACATGACCCAGACACTGTTACAAAAGTAGCCATAATGGTTTTAAAATGTAAAACCTGAGCGAATGGCCTTGTAGAAGGTGTGGGTGTAGCGTTATCGATGTAACAATATAATAATCTCTGCCAGAGACGAGCTTTGGTTTTAGTGATGGTTGTTTTATTGCTTTCAATATTTCAGTCCCTTTATTTTCCCCAGAGTTCTAAATAGTCCTTCCTTTTTGTTCTCCGGTCCTCACTTTCTTTTCTTTACTTTCTTGTCTTCGCTGGTTGGTCTTCCTTATTTTCTGATTTGTTGTTCTATTTTCCTTTTTAGGGGCTCTTTCCTTTGACGCACGCTTTACCTGGCGCTTGAGCAGGATTGGAGGAGTCAGCGGAATGGAGGTCAGGAGGGGGGAAAAGAAAAGAAAAGGAAGGTAAGTGTTGTGTGTTGGGGTTTCTGGGGTAGAGTTAGAAGGGGTAGTGCAGCGTGGTGGGTGGTGGTGGTATAGGGTAGCCCCTTTTATATATACCCAAGATTATCACCGAATCGTGCAGTGACTTTAGATGTTTTTCCACCGAATCTCTTAAATGGTCTCAGCAGGACTGTTAACCTCACAGTACTCGCAAGTGTATATTAGTGGTAGTCTGAACTCTCGATATAGACACAAATGAGAGAAAAAGAAGAAAAAGAAAAAAAAACTCTACGCTCCTGGTTTACCTCAACACCATCGAGTGGTTTATAGACAGTTCCTCCTAATATCTACCTCCCACACCACCCGCCCTCTCCTCCCTGCCGAGTAGCATGTTATAATGCTCTCGAATGCAGGAACGTACCTGCAATAGCCACGTTCCTCCATGGACGTGGCAGGAGAGTGCTCCTGAACGATGTTGTACGGTCAGCACTGCTGGCTCGTGGGCTCCGATGTCCTCTCTGGTGCCCTTGGGGGTCTGTCGGTCTCCTGTCTTCTTCTTTGCAACTCTATTTTCACTCTGTCCTCCGGCCGCCGTGCACATCGGAAGTTCTTCTCTTGAGGTGTCGGAAACCCCGATATCCAGGTTCGGTCCGGCCTCCGTCTACTTTCTTCGCTCTGTGGTGCACCCGGGTCACTGTATGACCGGGTGAGGGGCAGCCTCAACAACCTGGGATCTCGTTACAGGCCTGAACTAAATTATTAATGAGATTTGCAAGATTAGATGAAAGATGAGCTTTCTAAAGCCATATTCTGTGCAACACACCACCCAACAACGTTTGGTGAAGATCACAAAAATAACACAATATTTGGCTGTAACACAACTTTTGAAAAAAAAAAATCTAAAGAAAGACGCAGGCAGCTCCTTGTCATTAAAATGAATATGTGTGCAGTATATATCTTTTCCACCTATTAAAAACTGAATGTCTCCCTTTTTCTGTAACTAAGGATTTTGAACTTTTTACAACTGTTTGCCAACTGGGGACAAACTCTGACTCGAGAACCACCAGCAATGGTGCCTTCAGCACTATTAACCCCCTCAGCCCCTTGTCACAAGGAACATGTTACAATTACAACGCCTGACACAGGAAGAGAGCACACTATTCTTAAAGGAGGCATACACTGTAAAATAATAAGGGGCCAGATGTGGCAAAGAAACATTTTGCGACTTGCAAATAGTGAGTCATAGCGACTCGCTATTTGCAACTCGCAAAATGTTATGCAGAACGGTGTCTCAGACACCGTCTGCAAGTCGGTATGGGGTCGCAATGACCCACCTCATTAATAATAATGAGGTGGGTCGCAAATTGCGGCCCCATACCGACAATGGGCACTCGCAAACATGGAGGCCTGCTGTAGTCAGCAGACCTCCATGTTCGTGACTGCTTTTAAATAAAGCAGTTTTTTTTTTTAAGTGTAGCCCGTTTTCCTTAAAGGAAAACGAGCTGCACTTAAAAAAAATCCGAAACCTTTAGTTTCGGTATTTTTTCAGGGTTTTTGGCCAGACATATCCACAAATTATTTTTTCAGGGCAGGTAGTGGTCCAAGGGACCACTACCTGCCCTGAAAAAATAATTTGGGGTCCATTCACAAAGGGGAAGGGGTCCCATGGGGACCCCTTCCAATTTGCGAGTGGGTTACCATCCACTTGAAGTGGATGGTAACTGCGACACCACTTGCGACCGCATATGCGGTTGCAAATGGTACTGCATACCACTAGGAATCGCAAATAGGAAGGGAACACCCCTTCCTATTTGCGATTCTGAAATGCATTTTGCGAGTCGGTCCCGACTCGCAGAATTCATTTCTGCATAGGAAAATGCGATTTGCAACTCGCAAACAGCAGTTTTTGCCGTTTGCGACTCGCAAAACCTTTCCTACATCTTGCCCTAGATGTAGATAGAATACCGATGGCAATTAGGAAGCACGAGCATGTACGTGAACCCTGCGATGTAACTGGTGAGATAAAGTCTGATCTATTTGCCACAAATGCTCTGTGCAGACACTGAAGTCACTAATAACATGTTTGGTTCACTCCAGGAAGATCGCACGTTTTAAGGACAGGTGTATAAAGAACTTCTCATAGAGGACACAGAATACACGTTAGGGTAATCATAATACAAAGTAAAACATGGAATTTGGGTACAGCGTAAATTTGAACTGCACCAAAGACAATAAATTAATTGACTTTGAGTTCAACTGATGTCTTTATCTACGTCTCTATGATTTGTAAAAATTTTTTAAAAAAGATCAAAACTGTAGGCTTGAATATCTGGTTTTTTTTCATGAAAGTGCAGCATATTAATATAACAAGCGTTGACAGTTCTGGTGAAAGGGTTATGTAAAAACACCACAAAGGAAAGAAATAATGTGTGTTGCCTATTTTTTTTTAACTATTTGCTGTTCAACATAGCTCGCCACATAAAGTTGACTCCGGCATCAGGTCTCCAAAATCTTAGGGGCAGATTTAAGAAAAGTAGCATAGCACTTTGCACCCCTTAGAGCCCCCCCTACTACCACCATGTGTTCGCTGTATTTAAGATACGGCGCACCATGGCGCAGGGTAGGGGCCAATAGCGTCATTTGTTTATGCTATTGATATACTCTGCAGGAGTACTGCCCACATTTTGGGGCTACTCCTGCAAAGTACATAGGGGCTCATTCTAAATAATGGAAGCCCCCTTTTAACGCCTGCTCTGAACAGGCATTAAAAGTGGCGAAAAAAATAGCGCAAAGAAATCTCGTAGATTTCCTTGCGCTATTTTTTCAGCCCCCCTAAAGGGGGAACGTACCCCGACATACATTATGCCTGATGCAGGCAAATGTGGCGCAAGGATTTAGAAAGTGGTGCAATGCATGCATTGCATCACTTTGTAAATATGGTGTGGAGAAAATGCCACTTTAGCGTTGCCAATGTGTCAAAAAAATGACACTACGCCAGCGCTAAGGTGGCGCTAGGGGCTCTTAAATCTAACCCTTAGTGTGACTAATTTTGATCAAGAAGATTTTGGAAGAAAGGTGGGCGACACATAAAAGGCAATTTGTAGTCCAGCCCCGTACAAAATAACTTTGATTAATGACCAGTGGGAGAACATTTCATGAACAGAAGCTATTACCTAACTACTTATGGAACATCAACAAGAGGTGAATAATTACACACTACATCAATAAAAAAACGCTTGCTTTCCCGGGTAGGCAGAACCGTTTAATTAGGGGTGCAAATATGAAAACATACAAATATAGTTGCGGTTGAGACTGAAAGTCACGCTCCTTCTTCCCCTAAAGAAAGCATCCCCATTGGGCCAACCCATCACCGACAGGAAATTGCTGGAAACTGTAAGGGTTATATGATGCACTATAAAAACAATTTCTAAAGCACAACATATAAGCTGTGTGGCCCTTTAAGTGTGCATGGATGTTGCGTTCTCTTCTCTGACACTATTACACTCATAAAAAGAGATGCACAGCTACAGATACTCTGTTAACATTTATTTAGATTCACACATTCCCTCACAGGCAGGTACACTTCGATCTTCAGGCTAAGGGGCAGATTTATGGAAAGTGGAGCTGCACCTAGTGCAGCACCACTTTTCTTGCACCCCTTAGCGTCCTCCTAACGCCACCATGAGCGTGCCATATTTTAAATATGGCGCACCGTGGCCTTAGTTAGGGATACTAGCGACATAATATTTTATGCTAGTACGGTGCTTTGCAGGATTAGGGTAAAAAATGTTGACGCTAATCCTGCAAAGCACACCGAGGCCCATTGAAAACAATGGGAGCCTCCCTTTAACGCCTGCTTTTAGAAGGCAGTAAAAATGTCGATAAAAATGATGCGAAGAAATCTTTCTTTGTGCCATTTTTTCAGCCCACCTAGCGCCGGAAGGCCTTCCTTGCATACATTATGCCTGGCACAGGCATAATGGTGCACAAGGGATTACAAAGAGGCGCAATGCAAGCATTGCGCCCTTTTGTGAATATGGCACAGCATTTTTGGCCTTCCAACGCCACATTAGCATGAAAAAAGGCACTATTGTGGCGTTGGAAAAGCACTAGGCCCTCTTAAACCTGGGCCTAAGTCCATAAGAAGCAAACATCTAAAGTAAGATGAAACTTTTTCTATATTCAGAAGGTGGACAAAGCATGAAAACCTCTGAGAATTGAGAGAATATAGGGGCATTTGTAACGGATTTTCCTTCAGAACTTCGGCATGTTTTGTGCATCTCCACGTCTACGACTGCAGCACTGAGCAGAACCCTGTGGCTTAACGTCTGGAAGATAATGTACCTGCAAGGGAAATGGTTGGTACTTTCAGAGGTGAACGAGGTCTTTGAGTGGAAGCCTGCTGCTATAGATGTGTTCAGATGCACAGAGTGAAAATCATCCAACTTAATGCTTTTTGCTTCGTAGGGAGCGAGTAGTCACAGCGTCACATAATAAGAGGTTTTCTAAGGAGGCTGCACTGTGGATATGGCATGCCTTAGTTAACTCAGATTTCACTGGCATATTCCAAAGCTCCACAGCAAGGGCAAAAAATGACCACCTGTGACTCCCAAGTTCCAACGCTAAAGAGTTTAAAAGGTATACATTGTTTTTATCATGAAATGGTACAGCTTCCATTTACTCACAGAAATTAATTAAGTAAAACTACAATTTCTCTGGAAGTCAAAACACAAATATGCATGAACAATGACCAATTCAAGACCTCCAGGCAGGCTAGACCCTCCTCAGCAAGGGTAGCATGGATATATAAGTAAGGGTTTGTCATTCCATGTTGAAAGCAAAGCAATAATGTATTTCTCAGAAATTGTTTCGCATCTGTGCATTGTGTTTCAATTGCATGGAGATAACCTATCCGAGTGCCCATTGGCCATACATTCACATTATTTTGCATCCTAATTCCAACATAGGTGGGAGAAAATGCCACCTGAAGCACAGTTCCCAGATTCGCATTCATGGAATTGAAACATTTAGGCCCGATAAAAATACACCGGTATGACAGATTTTAAATTTAGTTCTACAAGCACAATATTTTCTCAGCAGAACACTCACGAAATCATAATGTTGTGGATATTTACAGATGAAAAAAACAAGAGCATACGTGTGCAAACTGGCTGTTGAAATCAATCCAATACTTTCTAAGGGAATTGGGTGATATATTTTTCCACCAGGAAAAATCTGTTCCTGGTGGAATAATAGAAAAATAGAATTTGGTGCATTTTCATCGTGATCCTAATTATACACCGGTTTCTTTGTTATTGATAAATAAGGCTTATGCGCACCCATGGACATCTTTTTTAAAATTTCATAAGCGTTAATGAATCTTCAAAAACTGAGAAATGTACTCGAATCATGAGCATAATATTAAACTTCTGACTCATAAATATGTGAATGAGACCCGAAAGATACAATGATTGCAGGAAGCGTAAGGTTACATTGCAACACGATTTGAGGCTGTTCGCCCCCCAATGCAGTTTATTCGAGTGTATTACTGGACGGCTATCAGATTCAATCTAAACAAATGTAAACAAAAGAGTCAAACCGTACAAGGGGTAGTCGTGGTGACAAGCTCAAGAAACACAATCGGATTGTCCCAGTAACATTCACATGCAGTACACGCATCTATGGAATACAGGGTACACCATGCACTCTGAGAGCAAGGACCAAAACACACTAAGGGCCAGATGTAGCAAAGGTTTTTACCCATTCTGTGTCTATGGGAAAAAGTGTTCGTATATATGGCCCTAACTTCTGCAAAGATCCACAAAATAGAAACCACCACCGTTCTTCACAACCAAGCCAATGGACAACAAACAAAATACCAACTGCAAACCAGTCATGCCAAACTAACATTGACCTGACGCAGAGATCATGCAACACACACTTCACATATCAAAACAACAGTACTACAACACCACCATGTATAGGCAAAGCAGATATATGAGAGCAGCAAACAACTCCGATATAAACTAGAGTAAAAACATCACATACCCAGTCATCTAAACATATATTCTTGCTATCAGTTAACTGTTCATCTCTATGTATGGTGAACTGTTCAGTTTTTGCTACCATACTAGCATGATTCTATTAATTTGGAAAACGAGTACCTTGTTTATGTGTTTTTTTTCCGCAGACCTTAACTTATTAATGCATGTTTGAAACTGCATATTCCTATTTTATTGAAACATAACGCCGGTCACCCACACTGAGACCTGGCCTCTAGTCACAACAAGGATACGGGTGCACAAATCTTTCCATATACACATAGTACATTCTTTGTTTCCGTGTTCACCAAGATATCAAGCAACCTTTCTGTCTTTGATAGGGCTTTCTCTGTCTCTCAGCTTATTGTTTTTAACACTTATTGTTCATAATTATACTACATAGGGAAAGAAGCTTTTGGCCAGCCCTCTTCAGTTCTTCAGTCATTGGTCAGTTTTATATTTTCATTTACGTATTAGATCTGCCATATACTACCATGCATAGAATTGTGCATTGAGCCAGCCTCTTTCTGCCAGGGGCTTTCCGGCTGTGTCATTGACATTCGGCCAGTACACTGGTAACTCTTTGATATCTGCCATTGTGCACGATGGTACGTTAACTAACAACAAATCATGAGAAGTTGATACTTTTTTTGCCAACCTAGTTCGAATTGTACTGTCAAACTAAAGGTCAAAGTTTCAATATCCCCCTGAAAAACCACTTGCAATTTCTGTGTGTGCATGTATGAGTGTGGGAGTGAGGGAATGTGTGTGTGTGTACGCGCGCGCGCACACGTGTGCATGCCTGTGTGTTTCAGGTGCTTGCGGCATGAGCAGTTAATTACCCAAGCATTGTAATAATAGTATTATCATAATACAAAATGTTTGAAGAGTGAACACTGAGACAGAAAAAATGTCTAGTAGAGACAGTTCTACATGAAAGCGTATGACAACAATCAAAACAATCAAAACAGCATTCCACTATAGGAGAGCTTCATATCTCTATAGTCTGAAGGCAATGTAAATTATTAATAACATACACTTTGGGAGACATTACCAACATGGTGATCGCAACTTGCTGTATAAAATCAAATCTTTAAAGGACGTTTATAATCCTGCTTATGCTGTGGCTCAATCTGAAGCGACATCAAACTAAAAAATGAAAAGTGGAGCAACCACTGAAAAAAACTGCTCTTGGACTGTTGCAGAATGCAGGGCACTCAAAGGCAGTGATAAATTACCACTACTATAAAGCATGGCACACGGCGGTGAGGCTGGACACATTTCATTTGGAAGCTGTTGGCCCACACGTGTTCCAAATCCTTCTGCGTTTAGGTGGTGGACTGAATAATCGCACAAAAGACTCTTTAAGAGGGTTTTGAAAATGTTTGCAGTTTGCATCTTCTTCCGAGATATTCAGATACGGGAGTGCTAATGAAGAAATTAAATCGCTTGCCATTTTCTTGTCTGTTTTCTTTTTTATGCTGACAGTGCACAGCCTATGCATTTTTTTATGAAAATGAAAAGCATGCTCATTTAGCAAGCCTCAGAACCCCTGCTGACATCACTGACATTTCCTCACGATATGCAAATTGCGGTTCAGAGATGCATTCATATTCCTAAAAAAATGTGACTTTTATTGTGATCAACTAAGCATATAAGCATAAATGTATCCACCGTGCTTTGCAGTGCCACATTTTGCAAATGACTGCTGTGAAAAAACAGAAGCAAACTGTCACCTTCCTGTACATATTTTTAAACTGAATTATTCTTCTGTGCGCTAGAGTGGAGGAGAGCAGCGCAGGGCCGGGTTCTATCAGCGCAGAAGCCAGAATATTAGAAATAGTAACATTCCACTATAAATACTGTGCCCATTTTTAAATAATATCTTTTAAACAAGAGCAGTAAATGAACTCCTTTGGAGTAAAATATGTGCTGCCAATAAAAATGTGGATTATATATGTGTTTGTATTTATGTATGCATATGTGTGTATACATAATACACACACACACACACGTATATATATATATATATGTATATATATATATATATATATATATATATATATATATATGTATATACATATAAAATGTACTGGTGGCCGCCAGCAGGCAGTTTTAGTTAGGACCATGTTTCCATTGAAAAATCGTTTTTTGACTTGCCTAAATCTTTAGCACCCTGTGACGAAGCTTCCCGAAAGTTTCTGAAAAAAATTCTGCCAAAGAATCGTGTTGTGCATGGGAAGTTTCGGAGTGATCCGTCAAGTGGGGGCGAGAAAAAGAGGGGATAAAAAAAAGTGGATTTTCCAGGTTAACTCCCCCGGGAGTTTGGAAGGTGACTACAGCTGGAACCACTGGACGGAATTACACCATGTTTGGCAGAAGGGTAACTTTTGGTAAGCAGATTACGCTTTTGTTATTTGGTGTAAATCTGTTCAATAGTTTTTGAGATATTTTAAGAAAATAAATATTTATAATTAGAAGTGCAAAGGCGTTTGCAAATCCTCCCAATCTCCTGCTGAGATTTGATTGATTGGCTGTCAACACATTAACTAGGAAATGTTGGCAGTCATCTTCAAAAGATCAAAAAAAGAAAATGGGCCATGGTAGGGACATCCTGGACCCTTAGCTCTGGTGCAGCGAATTCACAATGGGGATAGCAAATTCACAGCAAATATTTTTTGTTTTAGTAAAGCCCCCAGATGCCAGGGCATATCGAAAATGAAAGAGGGGCGCATGGGGCCCCCTCCTAGGCTTATTTATGCCCCAGGGACCACCACTTTCGGAGGGCTTACATCAAAATAGTAGGGGGTATGAAAATGTACAAATCACCCGGAAGATGTGTCCGCTTTGCCCCGCTCTTTCCACCTTAGTAGTATGCATGTATTCCTCCCCTTTGCCAGGATGACGGACAGTTTACCAAATCCCCCCAGTGCGATTCCCACCCATTTTGATGGTGCGTTCTTGATGCCAAGGAATATGAGGACATCTCCCCAAAATAAAGGACCACTTTATTCATATAGACAAGAGGAAGGACCATGGTTTGGTGGAAATATATGTCTTTGTAGTCTTGTTGGCCGCTCTCTGGGGGGATTAATCTTATCACAGATTTCTAGAGAAATAGGCAACAGGAACAATCAGGTTGCCAAAATCCACACAATGTCACTGGTGATGTTTCCTTGTGCTCCATTATACAACTGTACTGTAGGATTCACACTGGACATTTACCCAAGAAGAAAGAAAGAACACCACTTGGGCAGATGTTTCATGCAAAGCTGTGGACTCTTGTTGGATAAAAGGGCAGGTGAGGTTTCTTTGTGGCAGAGTCAGTCACAGAGCTACTGGCACACCCACTCACAAACACACTCAAACACTCACTCAGACACTCATGCACCCACTTACATACCCACTCAGAGACTGAGGCACCCACTCATAGACCCACTCACAGACTCAGGTGCTCACTCACAGAGCCACTCATGCACCCACTCACAGACCCACTTTCACACACTCACCAACTCTCAGACCCACTCGGAGACTCCTGCATCCACTAACAGACCCACTCAAAGACTCATGCACCCACTCATAGACCCACTCTGAGACTAATGCCCTCATTCACAGACCCACTCAGAGACTCACGAGCCCACTCCCAGATCCACTCAGACACTCATGCACCCACTCACTAACACACTCATAGTCTCATTCACTCACTCAGACCCACTTAGGCACTCATGCATCAAATGACAAACCCACTCAGACTCACACACTCACACACAGACCAACTTAGACACTCATGCACTCACTCACAGACCCCTCAGACATTCATATGCCCACTCACAGAGCCACTCAGACTCCCACACATACAGACTTTCATACTACCATTCACACAGACACTCTCATACCCACTTTCACACCCAGAGACACCATCTTACACCAACTGTCACACCCAGCCAGACACTTTCACACCCACTCTCACATTCAGATAGACCCTCTCACACCCAGTCTCACACCCAGACACACCCTCTCACACCCAGAGAGACAGGTCCTGCAGCAAAGTCCTGCCGCACACAGCCACAGGCTATGCATGGCTTGGGGTTGGGTGGTTATAAGGGGTTGGCCAAACGTTACGGGGATGTTATAGTTAGTTTCTGAATTTGCTTGCACAGAACCAGAGAAATTCAGCAGTTATAATTAGTTATTTCAGGTAATTAGAACTCACCCCTAAGGTAACGTTAACTTGCGCTCTTCCCATGCACTCTCTCCTTTCACTGCTAATTACCCCATATTTTACAGCACTCATGACAACTCTTATAACGTCAATAAAAATGTCAATGAAATGTTAGAGGTCAAATTATTGAAGAAAAACCTGTGCATGCCTGAGTTATAGTTATCTTAGGCTGCCAGTTATTGTTACTTGAAATAACTCTAATACTAACTGCTGAATTCGTCTAGTCTCCTGAGAGTAAATTCAGAACCTAACTATAGCTTCCCTGAGACCTTTGGTTTTTTAAGTGAAAACAAATCTATCTATCATATAGACTATTCACACAGAAACAGATTTACCCATTTAGAAGAAAGTGAACTTAAATAAACAGACTAATATAGCCTAGGAAGGGATGCACAACTTTTTTTTTATTCTGCACAGATGGAGCAGGAGTGAATGCTATCTTATTTAAATGTCTGCATTAAGCAAAGTCTCCCTCTGCTAAAACCGGGCAGAAAAACAAACAAGTCATATTCATCAATGTAATTGTGTAGGTACTTCCAGTACAAAAATGCCTGGAATGAAAGATTGAACTGCTAAAGGCGGCAGTGACAGCCATGAATCACAGCTGGCTACTTCGGGGCCCTTTACCACCATAAAACAAAAGATGTAGATGAAAAATGCTGCAATTAAGTGATTTGATTCCTGCCCCCCTTTTTCTCCTGGCTGCATCTGTGCATGGCTGCACAGCAAAGATTGATGGGAAAAATTACTCTGCGTGATCTCTGACAGAGCCTTGGAACAATTCTATGAGGAGGAAACATACAAATCAAAGCAGCCTGCGCTCACCCGCCCAGCAGTAGAGTACCTACGCAGCCGATATATATTCACCTACACACCCAAGGCACAGCTCATTTACAGGCCCCTATAATTTGCCACGAATGGTTCGGCGTCTATCAGCAAACGCGTGTACTTCCCAGGCTGTCGTGGATTAGTGTTGTTTATCTATGTAATTATTCGATAAGTATTCTTTTAGAGGGGAGCTAAACAGGGAATACAGCACGGAGGGGCCTCCAAAGAGAAGATCAGGGGACAGATGTATTGAATAATGTTTCCCATTCGGTGGCTATGGGAAAATGCGTTAATACATATTGGCCCAGCTTCACAGATAACATTTCTAGTGCAAATCTTTTGTTATAGTGAAATAATTGCTTAATGCAGTAATTTTAAAAAGCCACCACGTATGAATCATTCCAACACGTGTAACGTGTTCTCACTGATCATAAACAAATGACAGTATCAGTGATTTCTGACCCTGCCCATCCTAACCCATAAAGACAGTTTCATAAAAAGAGCTCAGGATGATCCAGCCTACACCACATTGGTGCAGGCGAAGGAGCGCCCCTATGCTGAAGCACGCCACCTGACGTCAGTGAGAGGCTGTGTCCTTTTTCATTTGAATGGGCAGATGTTCTGTGCTTCCACAAAGAAATGCTTGCCTTTACACACCTGTGATCATTTTGTTTATTTATCCAGCTTCCCAAGTTGAACTTTTAGGAGCACACACCTTATTGTAATGATATTAAAGTGTCCTAGATAACTAGACAATTTATGGTGTTTTTCTCTGGCAGCAGCACAAATGGAAGGAGCACAGTATTTAACCTGCATGCATTTTTAGGGCTTGCTGGACAGTGCAAGTGTTACCTGACCTTTTAACCTGCACCAATATTATTTTACAGTTCCTTGCATCAACATAATACATATCCATTCCCATGCTATTTACTTGTAATGCTTCACATTAGGAAACAAAACTCCTTTCAAGCCAGACCTGTTGGCATTGCCAGTGCTTCCTTAGAAATTACTTTATTTGCTTTCGTAATTCAATTCTTTCCCTACTGAAGGCCAGTGAGCCAAAATACACTCCAATAAGCAAAACACAGGGACACAGGAGAGCCTACCAGTCTCTCTGTAGGTTCATAGATACTATAAGGAGGCTGTGCTGGTAGTGGCTCTGTGGAATATCTGTCATTCTCTGCATTATTTGTTTACTATCAGTGAGGCCATACCTGGCAGCTCCTTCTAAGTAGATAATTCTAAAGCTTTCTTAGCAGAGGTGATGCTGGTGCATGTCACCTGCTACATTGAGTCATTCAATAAGAGCAGTGGAGTTGAGTGACTTTAAGTACATTTTTCCAGTGTATTACCACTTTTTATGTGTACGGTAGGCCCTAGGTTCCCGATTCTATAAAATGTCTTTTAATACACTACACTCGTTTTCTCAATTTGAGAGCTGCAGGTTCAAGGTGACTAGAGCTCAGGAAATCTATCAAGATTGCACAGTGTGGCAGTATTTAGGTAAGAGGCTTTTTTCCTTTTCCCTGATGTGACAGATATAACTGAGAGCAGATGGATGGTTGGTTTGAGGTGGAACATGATTGAGTAGCTGAAGTCACATGCGTCCTATCATGAGCGAGAATAGCAAATGGACTGGCTTTTCATAGATAACTGACTTCCGTGCAGGGATGTGTTTCAGTCAAGGGGACTTATTCACTGCAGTTTGGAGGAGAATCTAGTAGAAATTAAGAGTGAGCTATTCTCACAACTTCAAGAATGTTGTATTCCTTTCGGGCTTTAGTGTTGTTGTAACTTTAAAACCAGAAGCCTTGTGCTAGGCTATTAATTTAGACATGTGTAAGTGTTGACCTTTGCACAGATGAAGTTCCTGGTCAGTTGTTGTTAACTGGCAATGGGACAACACCATGTGTAGTCCTGGCTTGATAGAGCAAACTCGACTTGAAGATAATGGTGGAACTGGGCCATTTACTACATATTTTGGTAATTAATTCGAACAAGCACAGTGTAGCAGTACTATTGAATAGTATTATCAGAACTCACAGAGGTGCAGATACTATTCCAGCATACTAAGGTCATGGCTCAGCTATTTTAGGTACTATATTACAGAAATGCACTAATCGTATGCACTGTTGATGTCACAAAGAGACAAAAACCCAGCCTCTGCTGCTAGCGATATCATTCGACAGCTCAACATTCAAAACACACCTCATTATCATACGTGTGCTCAAGATTGCCCTGTCCCATGCTTATTCATCAGTATGTTCAAAACCTGACAGTAGGTCTCAGTGTGTCCACCTCCTGGTGTCTTCGACTGTGCCTTTGTGCTATCAGATGTTTAGTGACAGAACCTCATGGTATGATTTCCTCAGAGGGAAATGCTGGTGCAATTGTTATCTAATTGACAAGAGGAAGCAGTCCCATCCCCCCCACAAAAGAACACTATGAGAACTAACAGGCATCAGCAAATGGGGAAAAACAGCACAACTAGTGATCTAGTGACCCCTCTAAATAAGTCTGCTACAAGACCTAACTCATTTCAGCAGAAACATCTGCTGGTGTGCCACTGTAAGTTCAGCTCCACAATTTTAACTGTAAGTGCTACATCTACATGTACAATTTCTTAATAAACTATACCACCATGGAATCTGCAAATATCATCTAACTACCTTGCTTGACAGTGCTATCTGAGAACTACCTCACTGCATTAGATGGTGTCAACTTTAGCCCAATTAAAAAAGTAACATTACATATCAGTGACCTAAGAAAGGAAGGCAAGCACAGATTTAATTATTTGCCAATATCCAAAGATCAACAAGGTCAAAACATAAATGATGTGTACATGGAACAAAGACAAGAATGAAGGTTGGGGTTCCTGAATCTCTGAAATTAGCCCTGGTTAGGGATAGATTCTATGACTATTCTCAAAGGCCTATTGATTAATTTGTAGTCAGATTATGAGAGCTGGCCATCAAATGTCAATTTAGAGAGATGACAGAGGAACTAATGAGATATCAATTGGTAGTTCAATGCTGTTTCAGAAAACTGCAAGTATGTCTGTGGGCAGCCAGGAGTACAATGTTAAAAGAAGCGACTGCAATTGTGAAAATCATTGAGTGATCAAGTTCTAGCATGATGGAGATGGATAACCCACAGCATAAAAACAAGGAAATTGGCAAAGTAGTGGAGGAGAGTAAAAGTAGTGACACTAATTCACTGAGAAGAAAGTGTTTGGTCAGTCAGATGTTTTTTACAAGAGGTGGAAGTGAATTCCACAGTTCAGATTCAAAGATATGGTAAGAAATGAACAGAGAATGTAGGCATTATGGAAAGGCATTTCACTAGAGGATGTAGAAAGGGATTTGGTGAATGTAATGCAGCAATGGTTGGGGAAGGGAGGAGAAAGTGGCAAGGGTACTGCTAAATGGTACAAGGTGCAGACTGAAAGGAGAGTTGAAAGGTAATGGGGAGATGGTGCAGTTAATGATAGATTCGGGAGCTGTATACACCATAATCCCTGTGAACTATTGTTGAAAACAAAGGCTGAGATACAATTGGAACCAAAGGACACTAAGCAGAAGGGATATCAATGATATCAAGGCGATACCATAGACATTTTGTGATTCATATGGACTGAGATTCAATTTAGAGACCGATGTATGTGAGGGAAAGTTAAACCAGGTAAATCAGGAGCACCCATATTGGTGTGGATTCAGTAATTTGATTTGCCTATAATAATCAGTCCCAGAGGAGCAGAACAGTGGTGTTGGTGGAGGATAGAAATCGAGAAGAAATAGTAAGGGATGCTAGTTTAGTGTTCCTAGAAAATCAGGGTTTTTGTGGAAATATGTATTTGGAAGAAAATGGTACTGAGCTCTCAGTTCCCTCTGTGAAATGTTAACATTGAGTTGTTTGGTGCTTTTACATGCTTGTTACAAAAGGTGAAGAAGGAAGTAAAGATGAAGGAAGGAATTTTTGTCACAAACCAGTGAACTTCATTGGATACTGGTGAGCATGGTGTAGCCTTCAAACAAAGAAGTGTCAAGATTTGTAGCCAGCTCCTCACAACACTCCAAGGCCATGGGAAGGTCAGCAAATAACAGACAGTTATGAAGAAAAAAATAAGTAGACAAAAAAATGTGAAAAGAGGCTTGACTTAGGGACTGTAATGCACGTATTTTACGAGAGCAATTTTGTATGATTGGTGACTTGTTTCTATAAAGTGACTCAAACAGCACCTATTACTTCTCGAAACATTGAAAATATCAGAGTTGGTATTATGAAATCTAATGGTAAGCTATCAGCCTTCCTCAGAAAAATTGAAGACTGAGTTGACCTCCCAAGATGTTGATCTCGGCATTTATTAGTGGTCTTTCACAAACTGAGCCCTCCTACATTTTACATAGACTGATGTGGTGCTGGTGCAATTTTCCACCAAAAAGTAAAATGTTGTTTTTGCACTGGTCAGTCATATATGCTATTTTTGCACTTGTCATGTGATTTACTGAACAGTTAAAATTGCACTGCAACTTCAGAAACCATTTATAAAACAGAAGCAGAAGCAGAAAACAATCTGAACTTTCCTTCACTCTTCTAGTTTGGAACATTTGCAGCTTATGACAAGAGCCAAGGCTCATATTATGCTTCTTCAAATCATATTTACCACTATCATGGGTACATGAACCACCAGTTGGTTTAAATTTAAGAAGTGCACACCAAATCAGGTAATTTAAAAATGTGTTCCAGTTATCCCTCAGCCTAAAAGATTTTAGAAACCACAGAAACCTTGATTGAATGAGCGGCCAAATGTTATGTCTATACCTCAGCCAACACCATACCCCCCTCAACCCAAAGGACTGAAGTTAATGATGATGCATGAATATGAGGTGTTTTAAGGTTGGAGCAAATGTGGAAAGCGGACATTCTGAAAGGGTCAGTTTTCAAATTATACTCTTTTAAAAACATAACTTAGAATGATCAAGGAAGTAAAGGTATTTCATACTGGCTGAACTGCTTCTCATTGTTCTAGTAATAACAAATTAAAAGTAACACAGGGGAAACTGTATAAAAGTAATTTGAAGGGTTTTAGCACCAGAAACCCTTTTAAATGAAACTAAATATAATACGATTTGCAGACAATGCCTTACTCGCAAGCTAATAATTATCTAGTCAATACATAAACAATTATAAATCTAAATTAACATCTACAACATCCATGGCCCAGGAGCAATGGCAACTCTTAACCCTTTATTAACCTATAGGCCAGAGGATCATCTCCAACGGGCTTGCCATCTACTTTTAAGTATTCTGCTGCAACAGTAGACACGTGACCATTATAGGTATAATATAGCATAAGAAGTTAGAAAAGCCAAACAATTTACAACTAGAGTGACATCTGGTGATATCACTAAGCATCAGCTACACTAGGATCGCCAGTCTCATTGATTTGTAAAACTTGTTAATTCCTGGAGCCCAGGATTTAAGAATGAGACTGGTGCCTCAAAATGATTTATGGGTTTAACTGCAGAAATAGTGGGCCTGAATCACAGGTGGGTGTTATTTTGCACTAAACAAAATGTCTACTTTTGTTTTAGTAATTAGGGTTTTGTGTCGAAAACCAGGGGTGATTGCATGAGGAAGCCCATGCACGACCCATGGAATGCCCCCTTTGCATTAAGTAGTGTGAAGCAGTGCTAGGTGCTGCATTGTACTACTTTCAAGTGCATTTCCATTGCATTGGGATCTAAATGGAAAGAAAAGATTTTGTGTTGATTCATATCACTTTTGTCACTGAGGGGCAGATTCCTTAAAATGTTTGCACTCTGTCCAAGCAGGGACCCTTATTCTAGTCAGGGTAAGGGAGATACACACCTAGGATAACCCCTGCTCACCTCCGTGGTAGCTTTGCACAAGCAGTCAGGCTTACCTCAGAGCATTGTGTAAAGTATTTGTATCAACACACACAGTAATACAGTGAAAACACTACAACATGGGCATGACACCAGTTTAGAAGAATAGCCAATATTTATCTAAATCAAACAAGACCAAAATGACAAAAATCCAACATACACAAATCCAGATATGAATTTTCAAAAGAATAGATTCTTACTCCATAGAAAACAAAGGAAACATTGTTGTAACACAAAGTACCTGGTTTGCAGCAAAAATATAGCCGCACACGCGTGCGTGCATTGGAACAGTCAGAGATGTGTCAATACCTTACTCACAAGTGAGGCAGTGCGTTGTTTCTTCTCTTGTTGGGTAGGTGATGCGTTTTATTTCTCTCCTGCAAGAGAGCGATGCGTCAATTTCCTGATGGAGCACCTCAGATCCATGCAGGTTCACAATGATTTTGACACCTAGAGATGATGAGTGTGAAATCCGGCCCCATGGTGATGGAAACCCGTGTTACGTTGGGTTTGTGTCATTTTTAGCAGCCGCAAGTGGGTGTTGCGTCATTCCTTCAGCCATGATGAGGGTGATGCATCAATTTCCCAGCCGCGATGCAGGTGGTGCGTCAATTTCAGTGGCGAAGTGGGTGGCGCATCATTTTAACAGCCTTGTTGCAAGTGGCGCATCAAACTTTTCCCTGCATGGCTTTCTGTGCGTGGATTTCAGTCTTTGTTCCACCAGCTTCACCTTTTACGGGCCCAGGGACTGGATAGGGCACCAATCGGCAGGGCAGGAGTCTCAGCAGAGAGTCCAGGTGCTGGCAGAGGAAGTCCTTCATGGCCCTGAGACTTCAAAACAGGAGGCAAGCTTAGTGAAAGCCCTTGGAGAAACTTCTCAAGCAGGAATATACCACAAAGTCCAGTCTTTGTCACCTTTCACAGGCAGAAGCAGCAACTTCAGGATAGCCCAACAAAGCACAGTCACAGGCAGGGGCAGCACTTCTCCTCAGCTCTTCAGCTCTTCTCCTTGGCAGAGGTTCCTCTTGGTTCAAGAAGTGATCTAATTTTCAGAGATTTTGGGTCCACTACTTATACCCCTTTCTGTCTTTAAAGTAGGCAAATTTTAAAGGAAAGATCCTGCCTTGCCAAGGCCTGGCCCCAGACACACACTAGGGGGTTGGAGACTGCATTGTGTGAGGGCAGGCACAGCCCTTTCAGGTGTAAGTGACCAATCTTCCCTCCACTCTAGCCCAGATGGCCCATCAGGATATGCAGGCTACACCCCAGCTCCCTTTGTGTCACTGTCTAGTGGTGTACTGGAGATTCACACACAGCCCAACTGTCAGTCTGACCCAGACAGGGAATACACAAGCAGGCAGAGTCACAGAATAGGTTAAGCAAGAAAATGCCCACTTTCTAAAAGTGTCATTTTCAAACGGACAATTTAAAAACCAACTTTACCAAAAGATGTATTTTAAAATTGTGAGTTCAGAGACCCCAAACATCAAATTGCTATCAGCTCCCAAAGGGAGGCTACACTTCAAAGATATTTAAAGCCAGCCCCCATGCTAGCCTCTGAAAGAGATAGGTCTTGCAACAGTTAAAAGCAAATTTGGTAGTATTTCACTGTTAGGACATGTAAAACACATGTCCGACCTTTAACATACACTGCACCCTGACCATGGGGCTACCTAGGGCCTATCTTAGGGGGGGTCTTACGTGTATAAAAAGGGAAGGTTTGGGCCTGGCAAGTGTGTATACTTGTCAGGTCGAAATGGCAGTTTAAAACTGCACACACAGACACTGCAGTAGCAGGTATGAGCCATGTTTACTGGACTACTCGTGGGTGGCACAATCAGTGCTGCAGGTCCACTAGTCGCATTTGATTTACAGGCCCTGTGCACCTCTAGTACACTTCACTAGGGACTTACTAGTGAATCAAATATGCCAATCATGGAAAAGCCAATTACATATGTAATTTAAGAAGGGAGCTCTTGCACTTTCGCACGTTTCAACAGTGGTAAAGTACCCAGAGTATAAAAACCAGCAAAAGGAGAGTCCAGCACACAGTCAAAACATGGGAAGCAGAGGTAAAAAAGACAGGGGAGACCATGGCAAGGATGCCAGGTCTAACACCTGGAGAATTCTGAGTGAAAACGCAGCCTTTAAGGAGGTTATTGCTGGGGAAATTGGACCGGGTTCACCTGGCAATTCTTCAGTTGTTAATGAGTCCCCTGGCCCAATTCACAAAGGTGAGCAAACTTTTGTGTAAGTTTACTGTTTTTGGTATTCACAAACAACTTAATAGTCATTTTATGTCTGTGGCGACTCCACAGTCAGGCGGATAACTCTGCACATAAAAAGGTAACCACTCTTATCGTTTTATGTGCGGCAGATTCAGCTTGGATTGTGAGAGAACTGAAAACATAATAAGATAGGACAGCCCTTCCTTTTTATGTGCAGACTTCTCTGCCCCTGCTGGGGAGTGTCAGTAGTTGATGGTTATTATTAACTTGTTCATTTGTGAAATACTGAAAAAGAGAAGACATACATAAATGTGTAAGTTTACCTTTGTGACTGGCTCCTCAGTGTCCAACTCGTAATTGGACAGTCTAGCCTAGTGAGTAGTCTATGACCACTACCTGGAAGTTGCAAATTAGATTTCAGCCCTTCTAAATAAAGTGTACTTGGGCATGATATGCCACACACCAGTCAAAGAAGAGCAATCATATGTAAGTATTGGAAAACCCAATGGGTCTGCCAATGGCAAGCTTGTAATAGTTACAATTATTATTATATTTGCTTGCATGCATACACTACAAAAAATAAAAATGGGGAAACACATATAGCCACCTAACATGGTCTCCATTACGCTTGCTATAAATGTTAAGCCTTTTTGTGAATGTAATGCACACCACAGGAAAATACTATTTTACTGGCACAAAAATATTACATGTGGCCTTTATTTACTGCAGCCTGAAGACAGGTTAAACACACAAGGATGAATAAACGAATGAATAATGGAAGGAAAAAAGCATTACCAGAGTAACATAGTGGCCCAGAAGCTCTGTCACCAAGGTGCACTTCTTTTTATGTGGATCTGCACAGGTGAACAGGCAAAATGCAGTCGCTCATTAAGCAAGGGAGTCAGTGACTGAATTGGTCTGGCTTACTGCTCTATGCTGTATGCAGAGGGCACATGAAAAATGTGAATGACAGTGGGGCACATTAATGGATGAAAAACGCTGACACAAAGCCCGTGTCTTTATGTACATTTCTGCATAGTGATTTGTATTCATGTTGTTGATTTCATGTCACCGATAAGGCGGCTAAAGTGGTCTCTAAGCCAGACCGAAAAAGAATAACACCTCTGATACATACTTTCTGTCACAGGGAAGAATAGACAGAGCCGTGGAATCAACAGTTGTACAATATTCATTCAAATAATTTGGAATTAACGTCTTTTTGGTAGTAATTGCAATCATAACACTAAGGTCCGTTAGAAAACACACTTTAATACCTGACATACCAACAGATTGAAACTGCATAGGGCACTCTCCCTGAAAGAAGATAAAACATGAGAACAGGCAGAGAAAAAGAAATCCCTGCTCTTTTTCTGGAAAGGTGTAATTAAAACACAGCGACTTCCTTGTTCTGTAAAGGGTACAGCGCGCACAAAGCATCATGTTTATATCCCCTAGAACTGCAGCACGATGATCACTAGGCTTTTGTTTAGGTTCCAAATCATTTTTTTACAGGAAGTCTAATTAAAAACCGCATTAATGCCACCAATTACGGCCTCCAAGGGACCAGAAACCCCATGTTACAGTGTGATGGAACACAAGTGAACTGCAAACATCCATTTACCAATATAATACTCATTAATCCTGCCAAATGAAACTCATTACCAGACTTCAAGGAAATCATCTCCTAGACAAACACAGCACAGAACCTATCTGTCACTGCACTCATTGGAGTACAATTCACAGGGGTGGGAATATTTCAACAGGCCACATTTCACAAGCTGTAACCTACTAGATTATAATAATTTATTTCGTATTAAAGCAAAGTGCATGCAAAACTATCTAGATGGCTGACTCACTCACATGCAACTTTCAATAAATGGATTACTCTGAAGGACTCCCCAGTATCATCATAAGACCAAGTTCTGAATATTAGTGGCCAGGTGGGGTGATGCAGTTAATCCACCTTTGCTGTGAAGTGCAGTAAATACCTACAAATCCAAGTTTTCACTGAAAGTAAGGAGGTTCGAACCAGATTTACCATTTACTTGTCACAATTTTTGTAAATTTGGATGAGGACTTTGTTTTTTAGGAGCCAACCTATGTCCCGTTAGGTCAGTTTGTAAACAAACTGAATCAAATTGAATCGTAATCCGGGCTACTTGATTAATATTCATTAAATAGGTCGCACATTGCGTCTCAACCTGATACGCCACCATCATAGGGATGGTGGCCTGCAAGGGGCAGCAGGCCACCATGCCTATGATGGATTTTCAACAAAGTAATTTGTAAAAAAAAAAAAAATGCAGTCTGCTTTACTTACAGGAAAGTGACAGCACTTAAAACATGTTTAATTAGTTTAAGTGTTGGGAGTGGCCCCTGGATCACTGGTACTACATGCAGAATGTGATGTTTTCCAAACCAAATTTCTCATGCATCAGAATTTGACACATTTTCCAACTGGTAGATGTTGTCAGTCTGGACTAATACATCTATGCTGTACCCCTATTTCGCTGTATATTATTGTCTTTGATCTTTAGAAAAATGTAAATCTGCGCCTTCACAGTTTCAATCTTGCTTGCACGCCGATTTAGGGCTTTGAGAATTCACAAAACTTCCCTAAAGGAGGCCTGGAAGAATGGCTATTTTCAACTTTCCAGGAGTACTTCAGGGAAACAGTTGTGACATTCTGTTTCCTGCTGCTTGTATGATTTTCTGCCTGGACAATTGTACACTTTATAACATTTTGCATGCCATGCTATTGCCTTGCTGCAGTGACCCATTTTTTCGTCACGGAGAAAATATATTTTTTCCTAGAGACCTTCCTTTGTTTACACCTTCGCCATTTTGGAGGGTTTCCTTCTCCCTCACAACAATGCAAGTTGGTGTAGCTCAGGAAGTTATTAACGAATATGACTTAAAAGAAAGTCTATAAAATAAAGTGCATAGTTTTAAAATGAATAATATCTGCACTAACATGAAAATAGTGCAGATGTCGCTCCCATCAGCAGAGCTACTTTTATATGTAAAAAAGAGCAGTTGTTGTTTATGAACTATGTTGTTGTCTTTCTATGTGACACGTTTCAGTATGACTAGGAAAAACAGTGACAAATTACAATGACTGCGTAGTGTGCTTAAAAGAGTTGTGTTTATAACACTGGCATGTTACTTGATTATGTGCTATGTTGCAATGAGAGGCCATTTGCTTCACTGCGCAAAGGAATACTCTAAAGTGATACACACATAATATTAGCCATTGCCTATTTACAGTTACTACAGGGATGAAATAGATTGCCCTTTAAAAGACTCTTTCTATGTTCTATTATTGTAAACGTCGATAAAATGAAAAGTGGGATCCATTTGGGATTGGATTGAGCTTGATAGGCATTCTGTGAACATTTTAGTGGGCGGAGAACTCAATTCAGATGAGGCTAGGAGTGCAAACAACAGCTGAGAGCGCAGACAGTTGTGCTGTAGATAGTGCTCTTCTCACTCGGAAGGTGCATAACTCACGTAACTTCTTGTCGTGTAATGATTTGGAATTACCCGAAAATTCTGCAAGATTAATTGGCATTACACGAGAAGAGTAATTCTGCATTTGGTCCTATTTCGTGGTGTAAAAATCCTCTCTTGTGCCCAAAATGGCCTAGAGGACCTATTTTACACTAAGAAATAGTGCGTAATGCAAGAGAACATGAATAGTGAGTGCCAGAAGCCACTTGCGGATTTCCTCCTAACTTACTCCCAGCATTTAAAACTGTTTCCCTAGTGCAAAATGTACCATTGGCCCCAAAATGGACACGAGGACGCATTTTGTGCCAAGAAATAGTGCCAATTACAACAGAACACTGATAGTGATGAAGCAGAAAATGAAGGTTTTGATTTATTAACGCTTAAACGTAATGCTGAAATAATCATGTGTGACTTTAACCGAACTAATAAAGATTGTACGGGGACAAAATGTGCCCTCAGAGTAGTTTGCCATCATTTATACGCGTGCTTTATATAACGTGGTGTATTAGAATTGCACTAATCCGACATAATCATAAACGTGTGCTATGATTTGCTTGTTTGAAATGCTTTAGCTTAGCATGACTTTAGCGGAGGCTTTGGCCTAGTGGCCTGGTCTCACGGTTTAGATGCTCGTATTTTTTTCCACTGTGCTAATAAACGTGTATTTTTGCTTGAAGCTGTACTTTTCCACAGAAACTGTTCACATGCTTATCTTAAGGTTTCGTGCCAGCCTGGCATATTTTCTCCTTACTTCAAGGTCGATTTGCAGGTGCGGACAATGGAGGCTCTGAAAGTGAGCTAATTGGTAGACAATGTTGCAACTTGCGTACCCATCTCCAAGGATAATGTATGCTTAAGTAAAAGCTTGAGAACTGTCGTTTTTGATTGGTCAATTTGAAACTAACCTATGAACCCTCCAATGGAAGACCCTACTGGATTTGAACTGTTGTCTATAAAACCCAGGTGCACGAGAGGAAAGCGGCCATTATTGGACATCCCGCCATTTTGCAGACTTCGTAGCTATTATGGCCCACTTTGCTGCGACGCCATTTTGAGAGACTTTGATGCTTTCTCTAATCGAGAGAAAGAGACTTTAAATGATTCTTGCCCTAGAGACTTTAACTTTAACTTTGATCCCTTTGCATGAAGTTGTAGTCTTACCTTGCCGCCGTGAAGCAATTGCCCCGTCCACCCCTGCCCCTTTGTCCCGTCCCATGCTGATCGAGAAACGGTACCCATGCTGACTGAAGAACGGTACCTGTGAGACGAAGACTTCCTTGATTGCTGATCGTAATTGGTAAATATGAAAGGAAATTGAAAAATTGCATTGTGTTTCTTTTAGGTAACCAACTGCTGATTCGATAAGAGCCCTAGTTAAGAGTTTTTTCTAAATTAATATTGCTAAATTGTTTTTGCATGAAGTCCCACATGCTGATGCTAATTTGAGGTTAGACGAGGATCCCATATGTCGCACGATGCAATTTGAGATCTTGTTATGCTGACTAAATGTATGCCATTAGTTCATTACAGATTATCGTATTAGTGATTTGCATTGCTATTATCGAATGCCTTGTGATTCAAATGCTACATAGATTACACTTGTTTCGCCGTTATGGACAACTATTAATGTTCATATATGTTTATCATTTGGTGTTGAGACACATCTATATTGTGCTAGCTTTGTTAATATAGGGAAATAAAATTCACTAACTTGAATAAACTGGTGTGGTTATTCCTGACTGAAAGGTCAGGGTTCGCCAAAATGTATTCTGGATTAATTGTCAAGTGTTATGTCGAACAAGGTATTGCTTATGTTCGTTATTGATTATTGATTTTAATGAAATTGATTGATTAAGAGTACAGAGAGTTCCCACTAAGTCAAAAGATTCATCGGCCTAAAGAGCGTCCGAAACAGGTAAAATTATTAGTACGGACCGCTCTATCAGTAGATGGTAGCAGAGGATGGTTTCGTCTTTTGGGACCCTGTACGCATAGAGTACATGGTGTTGAATTAACGGTTACGCATTTTGAGACCCCACTCGAGAAGTTGAATTAGATTTTTCTTGGGTAAAACAGATTGACAGAATGATGATGGGCTAGGTCCACCGCGACTTTCCCGGGATCTCGGAGCTTGCGAATGGAGAGAATGGAGGTGTGGAATCGGCGTTGGCGGTACTAGTGATGGTATGAGCGAAGTTAGGGTTTTGCGCTTGCACAGCTTATTGCCGCAGGGTGTGTGAAAAGGTTGCGAGGATTTTTCTTTTTAGAGGACAGCGGAGGTGCGACTCCGAGTGTAGAAGTAGTGAAGTCGTCGAACTTCATAGAGATAGCGGAGGTGCGACTCCGAGTGTGAGAGTAGGGAAGTCGTCGAACTTCATGTGCGTGTGGCGCTTTGTGCATAAAAAGGTCCACGTGGTTGTTGTTGTTGAGACGGGCCCTGCGAGGTCAAGAGACTCCGGAGTATGTTGATCTATGTTGTGGTCTGGGCGGTTTAGTAGGTTGATCGGGCGTGGTCAACGAGTCGGTACGTGTGTTAGGGAGTGAAAGAAACTTCGACTTCGGGCTTTGACAAGATTCTACATGCACTAGAATAGATCATTGACAAGTTGAGAGTAGGTCTGCGGGTCAGATTTGCTTGCGAATGTGGGGACCGAGAAAGACGGAATAGCGGCCGAGGCTAGTGAAAGGTCTCTAAGGTCCTGAAGCGATTGTGTTACCCTTCCTGTAGTAAACCGACAGATCTGTTTTATTTTTTTGGTAGCTCGCGATACACGCAAGAAGTTGTTACGAGAGGAGCTGAGTGAAGGAAGACTAGCCGCGAGGCTTTGTCAGCCGCAGTGTGTGTGAGTGTGACGTCACTAAGAGCCGCGCTGGGATAGGTTGGTTGCAGAGAAGGGTCGCGCACGGATTGGACGCAGTCCGTGGGACTCGTTTGGAAGGGGAAAGGCAGGTAAAGAGTATTCCGGGAATTAAAGTCACCTATTGATTACAAACTTTGTGAAATAAAAGACGAGAAAATTAAATTCTTTAAAGCATTCAGGAGCGCGATGAAAGGGGAGTCTTACATTAAAGCGAGCGTAGGAGAGGAGACGCCGCCCGAGGGTACACCAGCTTACATTGTAATGGAAGAGAAGGGGGTAGCTCCGTGCCTTTGGCTAAAGCAATGGCACAAGTTGACAGAGAAACATGGGAGCGTAGCGTTCCCGATACATGGGACATTCAATATAAGGATCCTAGAGAATTTGAGATTCACGATGTACGACATGAAGGTGCCTCCAAGGCCAGCACAGTTTGAGGCTCTAGCAATTTGGGAACTAATGGCTAGACAGCAACAGCAGAAGAAGTTTGAGACCAGGATGAGAAAGGTAGAAAAGACACTAGCGGATGCTAGGTGGGATAATGCACAGAAGGTGTGGAGGTCAGATGTATTGCAGGGGATTAAATTGTTTCCCGCAATTACTAAGGAAGAAGAGGAGACAGGTCAGAAAGCCACCTGTAAGACGGACAGGAAGTGTTCAAAGGATAGAGAGGACGAGGAAAAGTTGAGAAGAGAAGAGGAGTTAGAGGATGAGGAGTTAATAATGCAATTGCTGAACGACCGTCCACCGCCTTATGCGGAGAATGGACAAGGTCCAAGTACTAGTTCTGCCCCTCCGGCACCGGTACAGAACAGTGAAACCCAGAGTTCAGGAGCGTCATCGGGACCAAAGGACCCGAGTCTGCTGTTCACCCCACAGATACCGCAGGTTAGGAGAATATATCCAGATGTGCCCGTGTTGAAACCAGCAGAAAATTATCAGCCGCAGATGCCAGGGTACTACAGTAGTGACAGCAGTGGAGGGATGGTTCTAGAACAGACCGTAAGGGGAGGACAGAATGGTTACAACCAAACAATGGGACCAGCTGAATCAACTCAGTTTATGCTGCCCCAGAAGCAGATGCAGGGAGGAAACGCACATGCTCAAATGACGGGGAGTCAGATGGGCATGCCGGCAATGATGACCCATGGTGTAGGAATGAACATGCCTCAGAACATGGGACATGGACAGAACCCAGACGCGATATCGCTACCCATTACTGTAGGTCCACCGGTACCTTTGTATAGTCAGCCTAACTTAGGTATGAGTGGTCAGGGACCAATGCTGCAGAATGGGACAGAAAGAAGGTGCATAGAAAACACTCCGGGGATAACTCCGATAGCGACTCAGCCAAATGGGTCTGGATCCTTGATGGAGTTTAGTCCCATATGTGCTCAGTCAACACTGGTGAGGTCGAGTCCCCCACTGATAATACCTCTCACATCGAACACTGAAAAGTTGCCGCAACCATCGATGGCAGTCGATGTGAACGCTACACTGATGGGGTTGAATGCGCAACAGCTGACACAGTGGTTCAACAGTCTAAACTCCACACAAAATTCAGCCAGTGGGAAAGGGGAAGACTATATGAATAGGGTCAGGTTGAACATGGAAGCACAAGAATTGGTGGAAGGGACCATGGGTGTGAACAGGTTAGAGTCCTACACGGAAGAAGAGCTAAGGTATCTATGTCCCAGGATTACGAAGGAAGTGAACAAGGTACATAAGAGTCTGCAAGAAGCAGCTGACAGAAACGGGGTTGACATAGACAAGATGAAACACTTGAGCAGGAGCTACAGGTTAGATTTTGGGACCACAGATTTTGAACACATGAGGTCAGCAGGCATGAAGACACACCTTAGAGAATTGCTGCAGAGTGCACAAGTGTGGAGGTGCTTAGACAAATGGGAAAGCAGGTGGGTAAAGAGAAAGGAAAAGAGGAGGGACAGCGCTACAGAGCACAATGAGAAAAGACCGCAGAGTAGTGATACAGTAACAATGTTACCAATGAGGGAGACAGCAGGGGGAAAATTAATACATGTACCATGGCACAGAAGTGACATTCAGTCTTTTACGGACGATTTTCCCAAACTAAGAGAGAAACCGATTGAATGGTATCAGCAGACTGACAGGTTTGTGAAGCTTGCAAAGTGTCTCTGGGAAGACCTGAACACTCTGTTTGAGATTGTGGTTCCGGCAGATTTGTGGGAGGATTGCAAAAGAGCTGTAGGTTGGCCGACAAGTGAACCAGAGAGAGACAGGGAGACGGGCGCACCATCACCTATGGTGATGAGCTTGTACTATAAGGTGATTGAGCATTTGAAAACGAAGGTACCCGCGAAAAACGTGGATTGGCAGAAGATTGATCGAACTGCCCAAGAGGCTAAAGAATCGGTTCATAGTTACTATGAGAGGTTGTTGAAGGTGTTCAAGAATTACAGTGGCACGGAAACCATAGAGGCGAAGGACATGCTCCATTTTGTCTTCAGATTTGTGGAAGGGCTGAGGCCAGAGATAAGTCAGATGATAAAGTCGCATTTGATTTGTTGGCAATCGAAACCGATTGATGAGGTGTTGAATTATGCGAAATACTGTAGCGACGAAATAGAAGTGAAACAGAAAAAGTTGAAAGAGAAGGTGATGATGATGCAGCTTAAAGCAGCTCAAACAGGTTTGCAAGGTTTGCAGGGTTTGCAAGGGATGCAAGGGTTCCAACAGCAGGTACCGCAACCACAGCTGCAGTTGCAGGGAAACATGGCGTTTCAGTCACAGCCTAGAGGCAGAGGCAGAGGAGGTTTTGTGAATAATGGTCCAGATTTGAACACTGTTGTGACGGGTGTGCAGGCAATGAAGAAGGTGATGCCGTGTCACGTGTGCGGAATCGTAGGTCATTGGAAACGCGAGTGCCCGATGGTGGTGCAGGAAGGTGCAGGTGCAGGTGCAGGTGTTGGTCAGCAAAACAATGATGTCAATGCATTTCAGACAATGAGGGGACCGAAAATGAGAGGTCCAAGCCCAAATTTTCAGACCGTAAATCAATTGCAGGGATTGCAACCTATGCAGCCGCAGCAGATGCAGATGCCTCGTATGCAGATGACGCAAATGCAGCCAATGCAACAGCAGTTACCTATGGTACCTAATCAGCAAATGCAAATACCCTTGGCACCAATGAGTCAGCAGCAAGTGATGGTTCCTCCACAGGTCTCGGGTCAGGTAATGAGTACAAATGGCACAGTACAACAGTTCCCATTACACAGTGAGAGTGGAATAAACAACGTATGGGAGAGTGAAAGTTCAGGAGAAGAAGGAGATTGTGTGCTTGCGGCATCCTTGGAAGTTGATCAAAGGGGTCCGTACGTAGAGGGAAGAGTAATGGGTCATCGTGTCTCAATCTTGGTTGACACGGGAGCCACACGTTCAACTGTTAAGAGCAGTGAAGTACCAAATTTGCCACTCTCAGGGAGGACAGTTCAAGTGGTGGGAGTAGCGAACAGGCACCTGACGAACCCAATAACAGATCCGGTACCAGTCAGCATCGGTAACTATCAAGGGGTACATCAGTTTGTGGTATGTGACTCAAGCCCGATAGCACTGTTAGGGAGAGACCTATTGTGCAAATTGGGTTGTTCGATCATGTGTTCGAACGAAGGAATAACAATCCAGACGAGCAGTGATGGGGAAGAAGAGGACAGTGTAGAGGGGGATGAGATGGAAACTGTAGATGAAGAGTATCCTCTGATTTGTCTTTTCCCGATGATAACTGAAGAAGACATCCCAGCCGAATTACGGGAAACAGTCGGAAAGGAAGTGTGGGACATGACAGGGAAAGAGGTGGGATTGATGAAAGGAGTGGAACCAGTGAAAGTGACTGTAAAGCCCAATGCAATATTTCCCCAGACACCACAATACCACATGCCACAAGATACCCTCATGAAAGTTGCTCAACTTATTGACGAATTTGTAAAACAGGGGGTACTGAAAGAAGTGTTAAACAGTCCATGTAATTCACCAATAATGGGACTAATAAAGCCGAGTGGAAAGGTTCGACTTGTGCAGGACTTGAGGAAAATAAATGACATCATAGTCAAGTGCTGCCCCGTCGTACCGAATCCAGCTGTGATAATGTTTCAAATTCCTTGCAATGCCGAATGGTTCTCAGTCATCGATTTGTCACAAGCATTCTTTTCTGTGCCTCTTCATGAGGACAGCCAATTCCTCTTTTGTTTCAAATTCCTAGACAGAGTGTACAGTTGGTGTCGAATTCCTCAAGGGTTTTCTGAGTCACCGTCAATATTCAATCAGATCCTAAAGAAAGACCTGGAAGCATTAGAATTGCCATTCGAGTCAACCCTAGTACAGTACATTGATGACCTACTGGTTGCATCAAAGACAGAAAGTGGCTGCACAGCCGATACCATTGCTCTGTTGAATCATTTGGGAAGGAATGGACATAAGGTGTCTCCTTCCAAATTACAGTTCTGTCAGAAGAAAGTGAAATACTTGGGTCACCAAATAGAGAAAGGGTCACGGAGAATAATGAAGGAAAGAATAACAAGTGTACTTCAAATGAGTCCACCAAAGACGAGAAAGGAGGTGAGGAAGTTTTTGGGAATGGTGGGCTATTGTCGCCAGTGGATTCCCAACTTCTCGACTCTAGCAAAGCCTCTACTGAAACTGACCCAGAAGGATGCTTTGGATCAAATTGAGTTGAAAGGAGATGAGATGGATGCTTTTGTTGAACTGAAAGAATGCATGTGTAGGGCTCCAGCTTTAGGTATGCCTGATTACACGAAGCCTTTCACATTGTTTTGCCATGAACGTGATGCATGTTCTCTGTCTGTCCTGACTCAAGCCCATGGTGGCGTAAACAGACCAGTAGCGTATTTTTCAGCTACTTTGGATCCGGTTGCAGCAGCACTCCCAGGGTGTTTGCGCGCCGTAGCAGCAGTTGGTATCAGCCTCACTCAGAGTGAAGGAATAGTGATGGGACACCCAGTAACAGTCATGGTCCCTCACTCAGTTGAGATACTTTTGACCCGCTCCCGAACGCAACACATGACTGGAGCAAGACTCACAAGGTATGAAACGATAATTCTGGGCTCACCGAATGTGCAGCTGAAAAGGTGCACTACGCTGAATCCAGCAACCTTGCTTCCTGGAGAAAATGCCGAAATTGAGAACGCTGAAGACGTCGAGCATGACTGCCTTCAGGTGACTGAATTTTGCACAAAACCCCGACCGGACATCAAAGATACTAAACTTGATGAAAATGACCAAATTCTTTTTGTTGATGGTTCATGTCTAAGAGATGGGATGGGGATTTTGAAAGCAGGATATGCTGTATGTACTGTAACAGGGGTCTTGGAAGCGGGATGGCTTCAAGGAGTCTATTCTGCACAAGTAGCAGAACTTGTAGCCCTTACCAGAGCATGTCAACTGTCTGCATTGATGAAAGTCACCATTTACACTGATAGTCAATATGGGTTTGGGATTGTGCATGACTTTGGGCAACTATGGTCACAGAGAGGTTTCCTGACTTCTTCAGGATCCCCAGTGAAGAACGGGGAGAGGATAAGGGAATTGTTACACGCCATTCAAGTGCCAGCTGAAGTTGCAGTGGTAAAATGTAGTGCTCATACGAAAGGACAGGACTATGTTTCTCTGGGAAATGCATATGCGGATCAAGTCGCAAGATTTTGTGCCTTGAACTGTATATTACTCAGGGATGATTGGAATACGATAAATGAGCCAGAACTCGAACCAGCTGAAGCATTTGCCTTGAAGGTCGTAGATACAATAGATGAACTAAAAGCATTACAAAATAATGTCAGGGAGGATGAAAGAGATTCCTGGATTAAATCACAGTGTATAAAGAGACAAGACGAGTTATGGGTTTCACATGAGGGAAAATTTGTTTTGCCAAACAGTCTCTTATCACAGCTTGCGCGGTTCTATCATGGGCAAGCTCACCTAGGGAGAGATGCCATGATAAGATTGTTCAAAACCGATTGGTTTAACCCCAGATTTCGTCAAGCTGCAGAAGCAGTTTGCCATCGTTGTGTCACTTGCCAGCAGATGAACCCAGGAAAGGGAACAGTTGTGAACGCGAGTCACATTGGTAGGGCAAGCGGGCCTTTTAGTCGTATGCAGATGGACTTCATTGAGATGCCTGTGCATGGGGGTCTAAAGTATGTGTTGGTGATTGTGTGCATTTTTAGTCACTGGATTGAGGCATACCCCACACGTAGAAATGACAGCCTTACAGTTGCCAAGCTATTGTTGAGGGAATTAATACCACGTTTCGGATTCCCGATCTCTTTAGAATCAGATAGGGGAAGTCACTTCAATAACGAGGTGATAAAGTTACTTTGCGAAGCACTGAACATTGAGCAAAAGCTGCACTGTAGCTATCGCCCTGAAGCCTCAGGACTGGTGGAGCAGATGAATGGTACACTGAAATCAAGAATGGCGAAAATATGTGCATCGACAAATTTGAAATGGCCTGACGCGTTGCCCTTAGTGCTAATGTCAATGAGAAACACTCCTGATAGAAAGACTGGATTGTCTCTGCATGAAATTCTCATGGGCAGGGCTATGAGACTTCCTGCAGTTCCCGCAAACGCGCTTTTGAATATTACAGATGATATGGTGTTAGACTACTGCAAAGGACTGGCTGACGTGGTTCGCTCTTTCTCTCACCAGGTGGAAGCGACCACCTTGCCACAGATTCAAGGTCCAGGACACGCACTGAAAGCAGGTGACTGGGTCGTGGTAAAGAAGCACGTGAGAAAGTCGTGTCTGGAACCCCGTTGGAAAGGCCCTTTTCAAGTGATCCTGACGACAACTACCACTGTGAAGTGTGCGGGGGTTCCCAACTGGATTCACGCCAGTCACACAAAGAAGGTGTTGTGTCCCACAGATGAGGAAGTTGAAGCGCTGAAACTACCAGTGCCTGACAAAGCAGTGCTGAGTGCTGAGACAGAACAGAACCGAACTGAAAGCGAACAGGCAGAAACTGGAGAAAAGGAGATATTCTCTGACGACGAAGACACCAACTCGCTTGGGGAAGACCAAGGAGAAAGTTCAGACAGCGACGAAGCAGCTGAAGGTGACAAACAACCTGAAGCAGCTGAGGGTAGCAAAAAGCCTGAAGCAGCTGAAGGTGACAAAGAGCCTGAAGCAGCTGAAAGTGATAAAGAGCCTGACGAATGTAACGGTGACGAAGGGCTCGAAGAAGGTGAAAAAGCAGGAGAGCCTGATCAGAGGAGGGCTTTCCCAGAAGCAGACGGTATAGAAAAAGAAAAAGAGAACGTGATTGATTCCCCAGAAGAAGGGGACAAGGCAGAACAGAACGAAAAGGTTCAAGCTTCCACAGAAAAGACAGCAGGTCCATCAAATGGACACGGTGCAAAGAGAAGACTAAGCATCTCACCAATAAAAGAAAGGGGTAAAGAAAGTTTAAACGAAGGAGGAAGGCCAAAAGTGAAAGAGAAAAGAAAGGAAGTGACTGTCGTGGAACAATCGTCAAGTGAGGAAAAAGACTTGACAAAAGAGGAAAGTGCCAGCGAAGCAGAGTCGAAAAGAGAAGCAAAATTGAAAAGGAAAAGGGCACCAAACAGGAGATATTCCGGTTCTGAATGGGCATATGCAGTCAATGACAATTGGACTGACGAGTTTGTATCTCTAAGCATCGAGAACGAAGAAGAAGAAGAGATACCAATAGAAAAGAAAAGTTTCATAGACTCTGTCGATTGAAAGAGTAGTAAATGATATTGCTTGCTACAATCTAACGTGAAAGAAACAACCAGCTGAGACATTGCTAAACCAGATGAGACTTGCTAAACTGATAATGACTGAGTTATTGCCGAATTGAGACAAATGCTGCTAACCGATAAGTGACTGGCCTTTTGAAGAAGACGGTGTGAACATTGCGCTCGTTCAGCTTTGTAACTGAATTGCTAAATAGTTTCATTTATAGGTGCTTCTAGCTCTCTGATTCTATACAGATCATGACTAGGTACGCTACGCAAAATAATAGAAAGAAATATTGTAAACATGTGTGTATAGGCTTGGTAATTACATGTGTAATAATAATAATGGCAATTGTGCTTGGAATGCATGGAAAGGGCGAGAATGAGAATATTGAGGCTTCTACTATTGCTCCTGTTACTGTCACTGAACTAACCCCATTGAAAAGACTAGCATTGGATGAGAGGCTCTTGCATGATAAGAAAGAGCTTTCGTATAACGTTTTCTATCGCTTGCTAACAGAGTATGTTGAGACTATGGATGCGAAGGATTGTTATGTGTGTACACAGATACAGACATCAGTGAAGGAAGGGGTGACATATCACCACATGCCTCTTACATACGGGATTACATGTAGTATAGTAATGTCTAGGTTTTATGGTCAAACTAACATACAGTATTTTTACTCAAATTATGATGTTACCTTTGCTTATGTTCCTATAATAGCGCAGCTTAGCCAGACTGCTAAAGATTGGGATGCTAAAATAATGAGGGAATTTTTCGAGCCAATGCAACCTTTTGAAACGGCTCATGCTCATAGGGAGAACCTTACTTGCTCAGTCTCTGCTGTAGAAATAAGCTTTTTAGATCGCACAGATGATAGAAGGGCACAAATGAAGGCGAAATTAGAAAAAGAGCTACATAAGAGGACTTCAGTAGATAACTATGATTTTGCTGCAATAAAGACACAAGGGAAAATAGCTTTAGATGCTTGGCATGTAGGGAAATTTTGTATGTATCGAGGAGAATCTTATTATGACAATATTTTTGTAGGAGCGAGTGAGTGTAAACATACGTTTATTTTTAAGGCCAAATGGACATTCATGATGAACGGACTTGACCCTGTCATTCCAGGTGTATATTACATTTGTGGGTATAATGCCTATTATCGTCTTCCAAAGGGATGGTGGGGGAGATGTTATTTGGGTATAGTGTTCCCAAAGGTTTATCAACTGGATGACGTATCGATGATTCAAAAGACATCTGGATCCCATCGTATCCAGAAAAGAGAGACCGCAGCTGCTGTGGTAGGAGATATATTTGGAGCTATGATTCCTTCATTGGGAGTTGTGTTGAATTCCATCAAGATACGAAAGTTGTCTACTATAGTGGATAACATGTTGACAAAGTTTTCAGGTGCTATAATCCTGATAGATGCTGAACTGGCAGCGGAAAGAGCTATGACTCTTCAAAATAGGCTTGCTTTAGACATTCTTTTAGCAAAGGATGGAGGTGTTTGCAAAATGCTTGGTGCACGACACTGTTGTACCTATATACCCGACAATAGTGTGAAAATTAAAACTATGCTTGCTAATCTAACAAAAGAAAGTGCAGATTTGAAGGAACTGAAAGAACCAGGAGTGTGGGAGAAGGTTGGAAAAGGGCTTGCTTCAGTGGGACATTGGATTGGGGGAATTTGGAATGGAATATTATTGAAAATAATAGAAGGAATATTAATAGTAATAATTTATGTGTTTGGAATTTGGGGAATAAAAAGGGGAATAATAATGATTATGGAAAAAATTAAAAGAAGAATAGAAGAGAAAACTATGAAAAGAATGGCAGAGGAATACAAAGCGCAAACTACGGGAATTAAGAGGAAAAGGGAACTGACAGAATTTTAATGGAATAAAATTTGTGGGCATGATTTGTGTGATGACAAGTAGTCATCAGAGGAGGGATTGATGAAGCAGAAAATGAAGGTTTTGATTTATTAACGCTTAAACGTAATGCTGAAATAATCATGTGTGACTTTAACCGAACTAATAAAGATTGTACGGGGACAAAATGTGCCCTCAGAGTAGTTTGCCATCATTTATACGCGTGCTTTATATAACGTGGTGTATTAGAATTGCACTAATCCGACATAATCATAAACGTGTGCTATGATTTGCTTGTTTGAAATGCTTTAGCTTAGCATGACTTTAGCGGAGGCTTTGGCCTAGTGGCCTGGTCTCACGGTTTAGATGCTCGTATTTTTTTCCACTGTGCTAATAAACGTGTATTTTTGCTTGAAGCTGTACTTTTCCACAGAAACTGTTCACATGCTTATCTTAAGGTTTCGTGCCAGCCTGGCATATTTTCTCCTTACTTCAAGGTCGATTTGCAGGTGCGGACAATGGAGGCTCTGAAAGTGAGCTAATTGGTAGACAATGTTGCAACTTGCGTACCCATCTCCAAGGATAATGTATGCTTAAGTAAAAGCTTGAGAACTGTCGTTTTTGATTGGTCAATTTGAAACTAACCTATGAACCCTCCAATGGAAGACCCTACTGGATTTGAACTGTTGTCTATAAAACCCAGGTGCACGAGAGGAAAGCGGCCATTATTGGACATCCCGCCATTTTGCAGACTTCGTAGCTATTATGGCCCACTTTGCTGCGACGCCATTTTGAGAGACTTTGATGCTTTCTATAATCGAGAGAAAGAGACTTTAAATGATTCTTGCCCTAGAGACTTTAACTTTAACTTTGATCCCTTTGCATGAAGTTGTAGTCTTACCTTGCCGCCGTGAGGCAATTGCCCCATCCACCCCTGCCCCTTTGTCCCGTCCCATGCTGATCGAGAAACGGTACCCATGCTGACTGAAGAACGGTACCTGTGAGACGAAGACTTCCTTGATTGCTGATCGTAATTGGTAAATATGAAAGGAAATTGAAAAATTGCATTGTGTTTCTTTTAGGTAACCAACTGCTGATTCGATAAGAGCCCTAGTTAAGAGTTTTTTCTAAATTAATGTTGCTAAATTGTTTTTGCATGAAGTCCCACATGCCGATGCTAATTTGAGGTTAGACGAGGATCCCATATGTCGCACGATGCAATTTGAGATCTTGTTATGCTGACTAAATGTATGCCATTAGTTCATTACAGATTATCGTATTAGTGATTTGCATTGCTATTATCGAATGCCTTGTGATTCAAATGCTACATAGATTACACTTGTTTCGCCGTTATGGACAGCTATTAATGTTCATATATGTTTATCATTTGGTGTTGAGACACATCTATATTGTGCTAGCTTTGTTAATATAGGGAAATAAAATTCACTAACTTGAATAAACTGGTGTGGTTATTCCTGACTGAAAGGTCAGGGTTCGCCGAAATGTATTCTGGATTAATTGTCAAGTGTTATGTCGAACAAGGTATTGCTTATGTTCGTTATTGATTATTGATTTTAATGAAATTGATTGATTAAGAGTACAGAGAGTTCCCACTAAGTCAAAAGATTCATCGGCCTAAAGAGCGTCCGAAACAGGTAAAATTATTAGTACGGACCGCTCTATCAATAGCAAGCATGAGCGGGCGCTCGCTAACAGTACTTTCGCATTTCGATTTTTTCCTCCAAACCACTCTTAATTAAATGAGTGTGATTAATTGCATAATATTTGTAATTCCACAGCAAACAGAAATGTGGATTTACTAATACTACTCTGACTACTATGGCATAAATGAAATTCTGTCCAAACATTTCTAACCACATTCTGGGCCATATTTATACTTTTTGACGCAAAACTGTGCCGACTCAGTTTTGCGTCAAAAATTTTACAGCCGGCTAACGCCATTTCTTTGCGCCGCTTGGGCATCAGATTTATTCTTAGACGCATGGTGGCACAAACCACTGGTGTGAGTCATTTTATTTTACTCAAACCAATGCGTCACGTCGTAAAGAAAACTGACGTTAACGCGGCGAAAATTCCTGTGAGCCGGTTTACGACCCCGCAAACCAGATATGCGCAATTGTTTGACGCAAAAGCGTCAAAAAGCTGCGCAAACACTGCAAAATGTGCTAAGGAGAGCCAAAATGGATCCCAGATGCTTGGACAGACCCTAGGAAGATGACAACAGACCAGGAACCAGCCAGGAGGACCCACACAAGACCCAGGAGAGGGAGAAGAAGAAAAGAGAGTGTCGCTTCAGTGCAGAGGAGCAGGAAATTCTGGTAAAAGAGGTGACAGAACACCAGCACCAACTGTTTGTCACCTCAAAGTTGCCAGTTAGTAGGAGAGAGGCTGTAGGAAAGTCCTCCTTTTTTGCCTGATCACCCCCACTCTTTTTGGATAGGTACTGGTGGTTACTGACTCTTGGCTGTGCCCTGGGTACTGCTAACCAGTCCCAGGGCCTGTGCTCTGTGTAAAATGGATATGCAAATTAGGCTAATTATAATTGGCTAAGTTAACCTACCTATAAGTCCCTAGTATATGGTAGGGCATGTAGGTTTAGGGACCACAGCATAGGTGGTGCACACCTAGGTGCACTGCTGAGGTGCCCAGTGTCATTTTAAAAGCAAGCCTGCCTTGCTGGCTGCTTTTAAATTAAAGTTATATGCAAATTCGACTTTGGAATTAAAGGTACTTCCAAAGTCTTAAACGACCTTATTTTTACATATAAGTCACCCCTAAGGTGTGCCCTATGTGCCCCTAGGGCTGGGTGCCATGTAACTATAAGCAGGGACTTTATAAAAATAGATTTATAAGCCCTGGTGAGGTAAAAACAGCCAAATTCGTTTTTCCCTCATTGAAGTAAATGGCCTTCATAGGCTAGAATGGGCAGACTTTATTTTAAATTTTAAAGTCTCCTTAAATGTTACATACCAAGAATTTGGTATCAAATTAATTGTTGTAATAAATCCCACAACTTCCAGTTGTTGGATTTAATATAACCTGTTCAGGTAAAAAGTTTAGACTTTACCTAAAAAGTTGCCAATTTCAGCTCTGCATTGTTTTTGCTGCTGTGCTCTAATTGGCCAGCCTGCAGCAGCTTCTGCCAGGCTACTTTGATGAGGTGTGAAGTGGCCTGGCTTCACACAAAGGAATGTGCTTGGGGGAGAGAATCTCCCCTCAGCAGATGGTGAGGCAGGAAGGGGGAGGGCTGCCAAACTGGTCTTCAAAGGCAGAGAAGGACATCTGGAGCACCCAGCAACACCCCCACATCCTGCAACCCCAGACAGCTAGGTGCCCCCTTGATTAGATTAGGAGAGGGCAGGAGAGGGGTGTGTTTATGATTTTTAGCCACACCAGTGGGTGGGCTCAGCCAGATGTAACCTCCAAAAATCAGATTCAGCCATGTTGGATTTTTAGAGACTGTTGCCTTTTGGGATGGATTTTTGCCACACTTCCCAGGAAGTGGTCATCACAGGGGGATGACCCTGTACCTGATTGGAGAACCAGGGCCCCCCTGCTTTTCACCCAGGAGCAAGAATAAAACTGGCAGACCTGCCCCCACACCTTAGATCCCCCGCCAACTTTCAAGAAGAAGGAACTTAAGGAGAAGAAGGACTGCCCTGCTGGACCCCTGGCCTGCACCTGGACCCTGCACTCAGAAGGACTGCACCAGCTGCACACTTGGGCTTCACCACAAGAAGGACTTTGCCTGGCTTCAACTGGTTCAAGGAGGGACTCCTTGTTTGCTACAGGTGAAAAATTGCTATCCAGAGTCCCCTGCACCAACTCCTAAAAAAAGAGACCAGTTGACCACTGCCCAGTGGCCCAAAAGGAGTTTGCGCCAGGTGCATTCTGGGAGTTGAAGTCCGCACCCCCCAAGGACCATCACAGAACTTCTGGACCCTTGGGGTGAGCTGTGGACCCCAAAAGAACCTTAAAAGAACATCTGGGTGAAGCCCCAGAAGTTTGGAGAAGATTTGACAAATTTTGTAAAAAAGCTCCAGAGAGGGACCGACCCGCCGCGGAAATTCTAGCCGGCTTGCCTCAACCGCGACCCGGCCTGACTTCGTGGTTCGTCCCGGTAAAGAAAAACATCCGAAAAAGAGACTGAGTCCGAACGTAAAAAGTTGACCGGGACCTCCCAGCCATCGTATCCGAGAAGGGCTCCACGGACGTCGGATCAAGATCCAGGTTTACCCCGGTCGAAGGATTTTCATCTCGAAAAAACGACTAAGTCCGAAGGTAGAAATCAACACCGAGGAAACCCACATCGCATATCCGGACAAGGGCTCCAGGAGGTCGGATTCAACTGGCAGGTTCGTCCCGGTGAAGAAAAAACATCAAAATAAAGACTAAGTCAGAAGGTAACTTTTCAACCGAGGCCTCCCGCGACTTGTAGCCGAGCAGGGCTCCATCGCGGTCGGCCTGAAACTTTGACTTTGTCCCGGTCCTGGTGCAACCAGATGACCCGATTGGCGCTTTTTGTTTCTAAGCGCTAGAAAAATAATAATACCTTAAAAATTCATATCTCCGGTTCCCCTGAACCGATTTTAATCGTTTTTGTGTCATTTTAAAGATAAAAATATAAACTATTTTTATAAATTGGTTTTGGATTTTTAAACTGTTTCCTGTGTTTTATTTAATTACTGTTTTGTGATATTTGAATGCTTTACACACTGTCTCCTAAGTTAAGCCTTGACGCTCGTTGCCAAGCTACCAAGGGTTGAGCTGGGATTAATTTACTGAGACCTAACTGTACCTAGGTGGAGGTTAGTGGCTTGTTGCTAGGTGTAGGTACCTACGTGCCCTTACCAATAACCCATTTTCCAACAGAGGCAATAAGGCAACAAATTGTTGACAAGATAAACAGTGTGGCAGAATTACGGAGAACAGTCATGAGTGCAAGAAACGCTGGCATGACTGGAAGCGCAGGACAAAGGATGGCCAGGAACAGGAAGGCAGCACTGCAGACTAGAGGTGGGAGTCCAGCACCGCAGGAGGCCCTGGACCACATGGAGGAGATGGTGGTAGCCGTCATCCCTGAGGAGATCGTCACAGGGATTCAAGGGCAGGACAGCGCAGACTACCAGGAGACAACACAGATGCAGGGTAAGTCGCATGGGGAATTAAAATGCACACATGTTAACTGCAAGCGGTGGGGACATACCTACTACACAATGCATGTAAGTTATGATATTCAGGGAGTGGAATGGGTAAAGAGGCAGGGGGCATGGCCCTTTCAGAGGAAACCTGGGGCACAGTACTACACTACACCAACAACCTTTGCATGGGGGTATGCTGCAATGCCAAAGATGTTGGAAAGGTAAAGCCAGTCCAGGAGGGTAGGGTACAATGTAAAACTGGCCTGCTGGTATTCTCCCTACATGAACTAGGGCTCAATTAACAGTCTCAGGCCATATCTGCAAGTGGAATTTAACACAGACAATAGTTGCCACTACCACCTCTGCTGTGTGTGCAGGTCAAGTAGCTAATGGTAGTAACGTCCCCATGGATCAAACACACCCAAAAAGAGGGTTCAGGATGATAACTTTATCAGTCCCCAGTAATCAATAAAAATGGTCCTATCCTGTCAAAAGCAATTGTCCATAGTTGCTACAAACATCAGCCATTGTCATAAACATTATGAGGTACACAGCACTAATGTTATACCAATGCTGCATATTCCAGGGTCCATCCTGTGCCTGGGTCACAGTAGCTCCAATGACACCATGCAACATCCCAAATGTCATACTGCTCAGACAACAGCATTGAGGGGGAGGACATATGTCACCAGCTAGTGAAACACACCCGGACAGTCAGAAGAGGAAATGGAACACTGCTAGGACCATCAGTGCAATCCAATCTAGCACACATTCCCCAACATCAACATTAAACACTACCAGTGCTGACATCTGTAGTGTGCCATGCCAATGCTATACATAGTATATGATAGGTCTCAGCAACATATAGCTGGATGTGCAATATCTGAGAGTGGCACAGTTCCAGATTGTGAAGTGAGGTGCAAGTGCCATCAGAACAACCACAGCCAGTTCAAGGCCTCACCATGGGAATGGAAGTAGACGGAGGGTTGAGTAGGACAAGAAGGTGGCAATTCACAATTTGGCCAGAACTAACACCTAGAGGATGTGATGCTGACAAGTCCCCAAACTGACCACAATACATGTGACATGCAGGTGGGGCATAGGCCATGGGAGAATGCTAATATTATAGACAGGAGTAATGAACAGGAACCAAGATCACAATGTGCAACAAATAGGAAAGCAGGCATGTCACATTACAAATCTCACAACACAGACATACTAATTGTACCATATCTCATTGCAGAGGACGATGGCTCTCCTGGGGATATGCCTGTCCTGGACTACCCTGATGACATGGATGATGAGCTGACAAACATCAGCCAGCAGACACTCCAAGATGTCTTTGGGACCCTCCAGACCCCACTTTCGGTCACAAGGAGGAGCACAGATATAGCAGCCATCACAGAGGACCCCTCCACCACCCCAATTGTACGACCTGCCAGCTCCAACCCAGCTGAGGACTCTGATGACACTGGCACCAGCTTTGAGAGAACTGTAGTTGGAGTACAGTGGGAGCTGGGCAAAGGGGTGCGGGAGGGGATGGAAATTATGGCAGCCAGCCTAGATGGGGTGCGTTCATGCATGATGTCAACTGCAGAACAGGCAGCAGCCATGCAAGGGCGAACATCAATCTTGCATGAACTTTAAAAAAGTGTGAAGGAAATCAGCACAACTGTAAGAGAGTTGAAACAACTCCTTCAACAACAAACCTTTCAACGTGTGCACAAATGCAATATTGACCCCCCTCAGGGCTGACCTGGCTGCCTACCACAGTGATGTGGCTGCTATTCTTAAGAACCAGCAGCTCCTCCTTGCTGAAGTACTGCCCTTAATAGCCCCACAGTTGGCAGCTACATGCATGTCTGACTCCACGTCTTCAAACACTGAGGTGTGTGTTGCCCCTTCACAACCACCACCACCAAGGGTAGAGGAGACAACACACACATCAGAAGATGAAGACGCGGAACAGATCACCTTCACCCGTAAGACTACCCGGTAGCACTAGTCCCTGCCACCTGGCCCCTCATAACCAAGATCCTGTGCTTTGTAACATGCCAGTCTTGCAACAGCTGCTCACAAGCACTGTTCTCCAGCCCACTGTTTATCTTGTCACTCTGCCCTGTGATTGTCTCTCACTAACTCTTTGGCAAATCCTGTCCCTCTGCACTATCTGACACTTCACCCCAGCATGTCCAATGATATGTCCTTTTGCACTTGGGTAGGATCACAATGGAAGGTGTCACACTAATGGACTCACAAACATGGACAATGTAAATATAGCACTACAGCAATTTAAAATAAATAGCACTTACACAACAACCTTGTCTCTGTGTAAAGTGACACATCAACTGTGATGGAGATCAGTGATATTTTCCTCATGTCAGTGATTATAGAATGTCAATACAACTGCCCTGAAAGAATGTGGGCTGATAACTATGCACTGTGGTCTGGATTGTATCATCATCTGCCCTTCCTGAGGGTTAATTCTGAGGGAAATGGAAACTATACAGTATAATGATGTGTTGGACAGAATAAGTCTTCCTCAAGGGATGTCTAAGCCAAAAATTATTGCCTTCAAAATTTTCTTCAAGCCAATCTTTACGTATGTGACATTTGACCCACATTTTTCCTAACACACACCATACAGCAGGAATGGATGTGTATGAGTGCACGTACAAATATGTAACCTGGCTGAACAATGTAACAAATGATAGGTGTGAGTTATGTATACCATACTACATGAGATCATACTACCACTCACCTTATAAGGATTCACTTGAATATCAGGCTGCAGGCAGACGTAACACAGTGTCCTCAATACCAAATCTGGTCCCAAAGTAGGTGAGATGGAAAACATACATTAATAATTAACGACACTTTGGGATCCATAGTAACCTTGACTGGTGAATGCAATGGATGGCAGAATCATAGCAACGTAGCCTTGGTGTAGCTGCCAATGTAACAGCTCAATTTGGATTTGGTTGCAGGATGGGACACAAATGCAAATACTAAAGAGACACTGTTCAGCCATGGCAAGGCCCTGATCCCCAAGCATGTGACCCATACCGTAAAGGATTACCTATACATTTATTTAACAGTAAAAAAGGAAGATAAAACCTGGGGAAACACCTTACCTAACCTAACCTATCCAAACTACACATTACCCACAACAGGCCCTAACTAACCTAAGCTAACCTTACTTATCACATTTAACTAAACAATCTAAACATCAACCCCCCACCCCGCCCCTTATAAGACAGGACTCATGGAGGACAACATATACTAACCTAAACACATGCTATCTTATACTAAACAAATATATAGTTTTTTGTGTTTTTATATTTTATTAATATTTTTATCTTTTTTTTTAAAACACCAAAACCTCAACATCATCCTCTACCTACACACATAATAAAAAACAGATATTAAAAGTATCATACCCCCACCCCCAAACCCACTACTACTAACTAAACTAACAGCCTAGTCTAACCTAACACTAAGCCCCCTAAACCCACTAATTTAAAGAACCAGGAGGGAGGGGAAGGAATCATGGCTGAGGGTATATTGTTCACAAGTTCGCCCTCCGCAGGCTCTTCTTTAAGGCACACACCCTCTTATTAACTTGTGCCACCTCCTGCTGCAGCCTGTTCATTTTCCTAAACATACATTCAATGTCACTTTGTATTCGTTGGAAATCTGCAGGGTCAATGACTGCAGCAGGGGTAGTCTGGGTGCCAGTTGAAGATGTTTGTCCGGTTGTCGGTGCCATGCGTGTAGGAGGAGGTGCATGTGGTGCTGTGATAGGTCCGGGAGCAGTGGAGGTTGATGGTCCTGCAGTGGTGCCTGGTATGGGTGTTGCCACCTAGGTGGTAGTGGTGGTGCTGGTGGCTGTGGTGGACACCGAAGGGCCCCTTTGGTCAAATGGCCTCCACACTCCGGAGGCTCTTTCATGGCGATAACGCCGTGCCATGTGGTGGAACCCAGCCTCCACATCCAGAATGTGGCGGTAACACATCGCACGGCGCAGAAACTCCAGAATCTGGATGGCATTCATATTGGCTGTTGTTAAAAAAAAGATAAAACCAAACATTAGGTACTTCATTGTGTGATATAGCTACTGAATTAAATCAGACAATACATCTAATGTACCAGAAACAGGCCATATCATCATACAGATCACAGATCGTCCCTGAGGAAGTACATGCCAACACAGCCTACACATGTCCTATCTAACAGCACAGCAATGCTCTAAAAGATGTGTAACAACTTAAATGACCTATGCATCATAGTTCAGCCATTTGTCACGTACAAAATGCTGCAAGTCCTCCACATGTGACAGGCCAACTAATGACTATCTTCTGGATGACAATCAAGAGCCACAAGATTGTTATTTGTAAATGGAATTGCCAGGATAGAATGCAGTTGCTAATCATGAGTAGGTATCCTAGTTTTGGACAAGTGATTTACAGATTTACATGTCTGTGTACTAACCTTGGATCATCAGTCCTAGATACACATTTCATAACCCTAAGCCTGTGCCTGGGGTGGGGGGGATGGACAAGCAATAAATACTTTCCAACATCTAGGACACCCAAGAAACTTTGGACAGCTGTACATGGGTTTGGGCAGTCCACCACAGATAAGGAGGATGTCCAACTAGGATACACACAAACCTTTGACAATACCATCCACATTTATGTTTGGAAATGCAGACAATTGTCAACATCATTTAATACCACTAATACATGTTTTACAACAAGCAGATAGATGCAAGCACACATCTGGCCATGAGCTGCATGCACACCTATGACATTGTACTCAAGTGCCACATACATGTAGCACAACATGTTGAGCTACATGCTGCTAGGAAGTCAAACATACAGTCAAACATGTTCATTAGTGAACAGGGAGGCTCAAGTCTGTGGGTAAGACTTTGGCATCCCTATTCTGTGAGATTCAGGGTCTGACTTGCTAACTAAATCATAAATGTGGTCCTCTGCTAAATTTTCTCAATAAACGTTTTATCAACAAATGTCACCCTATTTACATGGCCATGCCTACAGGGCTGCACTACAATCCCAAAATATGACTATATGCTAATGATTGTCCAAATCAAAGATGGAAAAAATGATACTCCACTCAAGTAACATATCCGATCATTTACCAGCACATGATACCTTGCTATGTGTCCAACACACAGGAGTCAATCACACAACAGCTGCAAACACAACACAGAACAGAAATATCAACACTTACTGGAGATGTATGGGTCCGCAAATCGAGCCACCTCTCCGATTGTGTAGGGGGCAGGTCCACCTGGAAAGCATGGAAGGGATTAATGCGCTCAATGTCTGTGCACTGTACAACACTTCCAAATACAATTACTGTGTATAACATTACATCTGAAAGTCCAGCCTCTCAGGCATGATGATACTGCAACAGACATACCACTGCAAACATGTACAGACCCGGTCACTCCAGTGAGTGATACACACATATCTGCACACATGCAGAGGCCCTAACTATCATGTGGTGGCAAACATGCTCCATCATTTGTTTGCAGATTCATTTATCAAGTGTACTCCTCTCATCATTTGTATTAATGAGAGACATGCAAAGCCACTTTCCTGGAGCACTGCAATACCAGTGACTCAGGTATTGTGGCTTGGGCATCAAAGGAGAATCATTTACTGTGTGACACACCTGTGGGTTGATTTAAGGTCATGATTTATCATGCTTTCTATGGTCCCTTACATGAAGGGCCTGTGTTGTGTCTAGGTTACATATGCTACATTAACAGGGTACCCTGAGCCACATATGCCCCCTATGACACCATAATGGCAGGGATCCTGTGCATTTTTTGGTGACAGTTTGAGGCTAGCCATGGATTGACCAGCCTTAATATTTGGATACAACAAGGAGATATGTGTTGACAGTGTATATTGTAGTCATCCATGACAGACTGAATGGGCACAGGTGTAGTCATTGCACCTGAAATGTGTCACTCATTGCCCTGTTTACCCAATATGGGTTTCGGAAATCACAGATGAGCCACATTCATCATCTTATATTTGCCAGTTTGGTTGATCAGCGGACATACAGCAAACTGACACTGTGATATTATTAATACGTGGTTTAGCAAATGTACCACTGTGTCAATCATGATGATGTAGGTTTCAATTTGTATGTACCTTCAGAATGACAGCAGTCGCAGGAATGCTGGTCTTCTGATCTTAGCATACACCTGTGTCAGTGATAGCCTCCATACTGGGAGGTTAGTTATTAAACAATTGCCGCACTAGATCAGCATGGGTGTGCCAAACTAAGCTAGCAAAGTATTAGTCAACTTTATATATATGAAGGAATTGGTCAGGGGACCCTTGCACGACATCATGCACTTAATCCATTGTTATCATGCATTCCCCAACGTCAGGTATCCCATGATGATCGCATAACGTATGAGAAGGACATGGCAATAGAGTAACACAGATGGCAAATGCATTAGCTCGGGTCCAGCTATTGTGACTAGACCAATGTAAAACACAAAGGTACAATGAACAGAGGGCCATGGATAGCTGTTACCCCTCAATTTGTATCATTTGCTTCATTTTATGTACCACAGCTATGGTAAGTAGCACCAAACATTTTGAAATGAACCCTATTGCATTACTTTTGGCATCCATCCCTAATTTAATTGCGGAACAACCAAGTCAAACTATCAGCCTAAGATGTTACCTGAGGTCAGAAATAACCTGTTACGTATGTGTCAGAATCCAGTTCAGACATGTATCCGACATAATTGAGGGACACATTCATTCTTGAAAATATCTGGATTAAAAACATGTCTTTCCTGGTACACTCACAGACCATGCATAAAACAAATGTTAGAGCCACATTTGCATCATCGATTGACGTGAAGGCAGCACTAATTTGCAGGCTCCAGTTGTGTTTTGTAAGTTAGTGCAACTGTTGCATCAACAAATAATGGTAATTTTATTGTATAACTCACAGCAACTGTATGTTTAACTTGCATTCCACATGTCCAAAAACATTGCCTGCAGCATATGAACAAATCTGCTACTGTCACCACAGAGCATTTAAATGGTCACATTACTCTGAATTGTACTTACCAACAGGGCCACCAATCACATCCCCCAGGTGGTCCAGCAGGTCTTGCTCCCTGGCAACCAGGTCAGCCCAACGGTGTTTTCGCTGCTTGTCGTTGCACAGTGTGTTGTATATTCTTTTAAGATGGTACAGGACCTTTGCCCACCGGAGCCTCCTTGCCTCTGTGTGATACCCCTGTATCACCCTGCCACCTGCTTCAATCACTAATGGGAGGAAGTGGCACACCAGCCAAATAAATCCCCCCAGATCCTCCTCTCCCAATCTACCAAGACGTGGCCTACCCAACATGCTTGAAAAAAAAAAGAAGGAATTACGGGGTACAGAGGATAATGAAGGAAAAGGAGGAAAGGGAAATGAAAAGTAAAGAACTCTACAACAGCCCAACTATCCCAAAACTAACACAAAAAATTAGACACCAGAAATGGAAAAAATACACTTACACAGGATACCACAGAGACTTAGGAAACACCAAAAGACAATATAAAAAACACACAGGAGACACATTCACTATATTCACAGAGTGACAAGTCCAAACACAGCCACACAGTCAAGAAAAAACTCAGACTGCAAAGTGAAAGTGAAAGTACACCCACTGTACCAATTCTGTAAACAGGATATCTTATTACATCACTTCCTGCCTCAAATGCGGTGTGTTTTTATTCTTATGTGTCAAAATATTATAATGCTTACAGTCTGTGCGTCATTTTGTTTTGACGCACATGTTTAGAAATTAACCCACATCCATATTTTTAAATATTTTTCATAGTTAACCAATTTAATGGGATAGAGTGTGGGAATTACCGCTCAGGGGCAATGGATGCATCATGGCAGTGAGCGTAATTTTTCGATGCATATGCAGCATTTTTTGACGCATGTGTGTCTTTTATGATGCGTATGCGTCAAAATTTCTGTCTTTTACTGGGTTTGGATCATTTCTCAATTTTATTAGTACATGGCAGGTGTGACTATACACAGATACGCTGTTTGCACATACATTGTGCATTCCAGTGTTTGGGCACATGTGGCAGATCATACTACTGCGGACCATGATCCTCTAGTTGTTGTACTGGATTTGCACTCTTCACTAACACAATAGATGCCCAAACGTGTGGAATACAAATTGGTATTGCCCAGTTTGAGCAGGTTGTGCGTCAATAGAGGATAGCAAGGCTACGCAACTCAATACAGTAACTCATTGACCGTGTGTCAATGTGTGTGAATTGGCTCTTACAAATGTAGTTGTCCCATGGTATGAACATCACAAGATGTGTTTTCTTAAATGTGCTTGTATGCATGAGTTGTCAATGTGGCCAACCATCAGATGCTATTGAGTGTGGCAATGAGAAAGGAAATGTGTTTGTCATACACGTAGCAGCAAATGCTGTTTGAACTTCCCAGATTTTTTGGGACATAAGCATCTCCAATGACAAACCATGCACAGGATATATAGAAGACGGTTGATCATGGCAAAGTTTCAAGACTAGGCCATCACATGTCCTGGAATGTTGGATACCACTTCCTGGTCACTTGTTTGTATACTACCCATGAGTCAGGCATTGGAAAATGCTATGTGGGTACAGTGTTTGTGACACAGAGTCCCAAAACTAATCCACAAATGTAAAGTCACTCCACAGTTTGAGTCGTATAAATGACCTATGTTTCTCCTGTGGCAGTGGAGGACCAGCAGACCAAGTAGCATGTGTTCACATATTTACAGTGGTTAATTGCACAAAGGTGTCCAGTTCAAGTGTGTGGGCCAATGTTTAGCCTGTATCATTATTGGGATCCATGTTGTCACAGTTACGTGCAGGTCTAGTCATGGTTCTGTGGAGCCATTCCCTGTATTAACAAAGTATGTTTCACAGCTGAATTGAGCGAAAGCCAAAGAGGAATAGAAAACACACATGGGGATAGTGCAGCTATGGCATTGCAGACGTTTTATGAGCCTGACAATAGGGTAACGTTGGTGTCCTCACAAAGTTAATGAATCAGTAATTTTAAACCAGCAGGTTTCCTCAAAACATTTGTACGCAGGGTGGCCTCTAAGATTCCCACTGCATCCGGGAACATCAGTGCCTCTGTGCTGATTAATCTCACAGCTATTCACCACACAAGCCCCATCAAAATTTTGGGGGCAATGTGAATCAGTGTGTCGACCATCAGAGTACAAACATGTGTTTACATTTCATGCACATTATCTAAAGTTGTTTGTTGTGCTGGAGGCACCATACCCAATCCATGCATACAGCCATGGTACCCTGTCACTATTTGTCACTCATGCATACATGAAACCCAGACAAGCAATGGGCCATGATTAGGATATTTGAAGACAAGTTCCACCCCATGATACGATAAGTAAACTGATTAGGCTATACAATGTATTTGAGTGTTCATTGTAGACCTACCTGACACAATACCCCAGGAGGAGAGTGAGGGCATGGAAAGCAACTATGAGACAAATGTAGCCGCAGGGAACCTTTATAGTAACACAAAGACAGGAACCAGTCAGGCTAACAGGATGCAGGGTCAATCAGGAACAAAAATTAACAAGGCAAATACACAGTGAGCAGACTGATACTGGTCAAAGGTGGAACAACACTGTGGAAAATGAAAACTGTATTTGTCCTGTGTGCTCCAATGTTACACAATAACCCAAGGCCTGTGTTACCCAAGTGATTTATATGGCAATGCATAACAGTGGTATACATATAATGGCAGTATCTATGCCGTTCCAGGCAGCTGCTAGGGCAGTGCATGTTCAGATGGCTGGTCTGCATGGAGGTGCACACAGGTGTGTGCAGCTTCAGTCTCTCACAAGTCCTGTAGGTGAGAATCAAGTTCAAAGGCCCAACAGTACCTTTCACATGGGAAGCAATGAACAGGTGATTACAGGTCCTACAGACTACAAGGCAGTGCATTATCTGACCAGAGGTACATGCAGACAGAAGAACAATGACTATGGCATACCATACTAAAGAGGGAAGCACACTGGAGCCAGAATGTGAGTCTGGGTGTGTGTAGATGAGGGATTATCTGGGCACAAATAGTCCATTTCCAGGGCCCCCTCGAGAAGGGTGGGGAGAGACAGAGAACATGGCAGTGACAGGACTTATGACCTGGGATGGCATGTGCAGGGGATGTCTTGTGAGCAATGCTAGTCATACCTGGGGCACTTGTGCTATCCATTTGCTGCTTACATGGATTTCTTGACACACATACTCCTTGCAAAGATAGCTGATGTCACACTTACTGCTGTCAAGGGTCTGGCCATAACTTCTTGTTACCAATGCTATAGCACATCCACTGCCTCATGTATGAGGCATTTTTTTCCTTAGTGAATGATTGTAGGAAAGTACCATCTTGCCTGGCATGTTACCCCCATTTTTCACTGTATATATGTTGTTTTAGTTGTATGTGTCACTGGGACCCTGGTAACCCAGGGCCCCAGTGCTCATAAGTGTGCCTGAATGTGTTACCTGTGTAGTGACTAACTGTCTCACTGAGGCTCTGCTAATCAGAACCTCAGTGGTTATGCTCTCTCATTTCTTTCCAAATTGTCACTAACAGGCTAGTGACCAATTTTACCAATTTACATTGGCTTACTGGAACACCCTTATAATTCCCTAGTATATGGTACTGAGGTACCCAGGGTATTGGGGTTCCAGGAGATCCCTATGGGCTGCAGCATTTCTTTTGCCACCCATAGGGAGCTCTGACAATTCTTACACAGGCCTGCCACTGCAGCCTGAGTGAAATAACGTCCACGTTATTTCACAGCCATTTTACACTGCACTTAAGTAACTTATAAGTCACCTATATGTCTAACCTTTACCTGGTAAAGGTTAGGTGCAAAGTTACTTAGTGTGAGGGCACCCTGGCACTAGCCAAGGTGCCCCCACATTGTTCAGAGCCAATTCACTGAACTTTGTGAGTGCGGGGACACCATTACACGCGTGTACTACATATAGGTCACTACCTATATGTAGCTTCACCATGGTAACTCCGAATATGGCCATGTAACATGTCTATGATCATGGAATTGCCCCCTCTATGCCATCCTGGCATTGTTGGTACAATTCCATGATCCCAGTGGTCTGTAGCACAGACCCTGGTACTGCCAGACTGCCCTTCCTGGGGTTTCACTGCAGCTGCTGCTGCTGCCAACCCCTCAGACAGGCAGCTGCCCTCCTGGGGTCCAGCCAGGCCTGGCCCAGGATGGCAGAACAAAGAACTTCCTCTGAGAGAGGGTGTGACACCCTCTCCCTTTGGAAAATGGTGTGAAGGCAGGGGAGGAGTAGCCTCCCCCAGCCTCTGGAAATGCTTTGTTGGGCACAGATGTGCCCAATTCTGCATAAGCCAGTCTACACCGGTTCAGGGACCCCTTAGCCCCTGCTCTGGCGCGAAACTGGACAAAGGAAAGGGGAGTGACCACTCCCCTGACCTGCACCTCCCCTGGGAGGTGTCCAGAGCTCCTCCAGTGTGCTCCAGACCTCTGCCATCTTGGAACAGAGGTGCTGCTGGCACACTGGACTGCTCTGAGTGGCCAGTGCCACCAGGTGACGTCAGAGACTCCTGCTGATAGGCTCCTTCAGGTGTTAGTAGCCTATCCTCTCTCCTAGGTAGCCAAACCCTCTTTTCTGGCTGTTTAGGGTCTCTGTCTCTGGGGAAACTTTAGATAACGAATGCATGAGCTCAGCCGAGTTCCTCTGCATCTCCCTCTTCACCTTCTGATAAGGAATCGACCGCTGACCGCGCTGGAAGCCTGCAAACCTGCAACATAGTAGCAAAGACGACTACTGCAACTCTGTAACGCTGATCCTGCCGCCTTCTCGACTGTTTTCCTGCTTGTGCATGCTGTGGGGGTAGTCTGCCTCCTCTCTGCACCAGAAGCTCCAAAGAAATCTCCCGTGGGTCGACGGAATCTTCCCCCTGCAACCGCAGGCACCAAAAAGCTGCATTACCGGTCCCTTGGGTCTCCTCTCAGCACGACGAGCGAGGTCCCTCGAATCCAGCGACGCTGTCCAAGTGACCCCCACAGTCCAGTGACTCTTCAGCCCAAGTTTGGTGGAGGTAAGTCCTTGCCTCACCTCGCTGGGCTGCATTGCTGGGAACCGCGACTTTGCAGCTACTCCGGCCCCTGTGCACTTCCGGTGGAAATCCTTTATGCACAGCCAAGCCTGGTTCCACGGCACTCTAACCTGCATTGCACGACTTTCTAAGTTGGTCTCCGGCGACGTGGGACTCCTTTGTGCAACTTCGGCGAGCACCGTTTCACGCATCCTTGTAGTGCCTGTTTCTGGCACTTCTCCGGGTGCTACCTGCTTTAGTGAGGGCTCTTTGTCTTGCTCGACGTCCCCTCTCTCTGCAGGTCCAATTTGCGACCTCCTGGTCCCTCCTGGGCCCCAGCAGCGTCCAAAAACGCCAAACGCACAATTTGCGTGTAGCAAGGCTTGTTGGCGTTGTTCCGGCAGGAAAACACTTCTGCACGACTCTCCAAGGCAAGAGGGATCCGTCCACCAAAGGGGAAGTCTCTAGCCCTTTTCGTTCCTGCAGAAACCTCAGCTTCTTCTGTCCAGTCGAAGCTTCTTTGCACCCGCAGCTGGCATTTCCTGGGCATCTGCCCATCTCCGACTTGCTTGTGACTTTTGGACTTGGTCCCCTTGTTCCACAGGTACCCTAGATTGGAAATCCACAGTTGTTGCATTGCTGGTTTGTGTCGTTCCTGCATTATTCCTCTAACACAACTCTTTTGTCCTTAGGGGAACTTTAGTGCACTTTGCACTCACTTTTCAGGGTCTTGGGGAGGGTTATTTTGCTAACTCTCACTATTTTCTAATAGTCCCAGCGACCCTCTACAAGGTCACATAGGTTTGGGGTCCATTCGTGGTTCGCATTCCACTTCTGGAGTATATGGTTTGTGTTGCCCCTATCCCTATGTTTCCCCATTGCATCCTATTGTAACTATACATTGTTTGCACTGTTTTCTAAGACTATACTGCATATTTTTGCTATTGTGTATATATATCTTGTGTATATTTCCTATCCTCTCACTGAGGGTACACTCTAAGATACTTTGGCATATTGTCATAAAAATAAAGTACCTTTATTTTTAGTATAACTGTGTATTGTGTTTTCTTATGATATTGTGCATATGACACTAAGTGGTACTGTAGTAGCTTCACACGTCTCCTAGTTCAGCCTAAGCTGCTCTGCTAAGCTACCATTATCTATCAGCCTAAGCTGCTAGACACCCTATACACTAATAAGGGATAACTGGGCCTGGCGCAAGGTGCAAGTACCCCTTGGTACTCACTACAAGCCAGTCCAGCCTCTATGCAGAGACTCCTTGCTCCTTTCCAGCTAAGGTGATCATATGGAATTTTGGACAGTTCAACATTTTGGCCTGTACCAGACATTTTTTTTAGAGAGAGTTAAAGTGATAGAAAAAGAGAAAAAAGTTTTCAGAACTTTTTGAAAAGACAGAAAAAAAACTTTTTAAACTTTTAAGAACTTTTTGAAAGTTTAGGAGTACTTTTCAGCACTTAGAAAAGAGTGAAAAGAGGAAATGCAAAACTTTTTGGCTATGTGTATATACACTGACCTTGTTTTGTATATTTTTCTCTTATGAAAAGTACAATGACAAGAGTGGTAAGTAGTCTCAAGCACTTATCCCACCACTGCACAACCAATGTAGGAGGCTGGACTGGCTTGTAGTGAGTACCAAGGGGTACTTGCACCTTGCACCAGGCCCAGTTATCCCTTATTAGTGTATAGGGTGTCTAGCAGCTTAGGCTGATAGATAATGGTAGCTTAGCAGAGCAGCTTAGGCTGAACTAGGAGACGTGTGAAGCTACTACAGTACCACTTAGTGTCATATGCACAATATCATAAGAAAACACAATACACAGTTATACTAAAAATAAAGGTACTTTATTTTTATGACAATATGCCAAAGTATCTTAGAGTGTACCCTCAGTGAGAGGATAGGAAATATACACAAGATATATATACACAATAGCAAAAATATGCAGTATAGTCTTAGAAAACAGTGCAAACAATGTATAGTTACAATAGGATTCAATGGGGAAACATAGGGATAGGGGCAACACAAACCATATACTCCAGAAGTGGAATGCGAACCACGAATGGACCCCAAACCTATGTGACCTTGTAGAGGGTCGCTGGGACTATTAGAAAATAGTGAGAGTTAGCAAAATAACCCTCCCCAAGACCCTGAAAAGTGAGTGCAAAGTGCACTAAAGTTCCCCTAAGGACAAAAGAGTTGTGTTAGAGGAATAATGCAAGAACGACACAAACCAGCAATGCAACAACTGTGGATTTCCAATCTAGGGTACCTGTGGAACAAGGGGACCAAGTCCAAAAGTCACAAGCAAGTCGGAGATGGGCAGATGCCCAGGAAATGCCAGCTGTGGGTGCAAAGAAGCTTCGACTGGACAGAAGAAGCTGAGGTTTCTGCAAGAACGAAAAGGGCTAGAGACTTCCCCTTTGGTGGACGGATTCCTCTTGCCTTGGAGAGTCGTGCAGCAGTGTTTTCCCGCCGGAAGGACGCCAACAAGCCTTGCTACACGCAAATCGTGCGTTTGGCGTTTTTGGACGCTGCTGGGGCCCAGGAGGGACCAGGAGGTCGCAAATTGAACCTGCAGAGAGAGGGGACGTCGAGCAAGACAAAGAGCCCTCACTGAAGCAGGTAGCACCCGGAGAAGTGCCAGAAACAGGCACTACGAGGATGCGTGAAACGGTGCTCGCCGAAGTTGCACAAAGGAGTCCCACGTCGCCGGAGACCAACTTAGAAAGTCGTGCAATGCAGGTTAGAGTGCCGTGGACCCAGGCTTGGATGTGCACAAAGGATTTCCGCCGGAAGTGCACAGGGGCCGGAGTAGCTGCAAAGTCGCGGTTCCCAGCAATGCAGCCCAGCGAGGTGAGGCAAGGACTTACCTCCACCAAACTTGGGCTGAAGAGTCACTGGACTGTGGGGGTCACTTGGACAGCGTCGCTGGATTCGAGGGACCTCGCTCGTTGTGCTGAGAGGAGACCCAAGGGACCGGTAATGCAGCTTTTTGGTGCCTGCGGTTGCAGGGGGAAGATTCCGTCGACCCACGGGAGATTTCTTCGGAGCTTCTGGTGCAGAGAGGAGGCAGACTACCCCCACAGCATGCACAAGCAGGAAAACAGTCGAGAAGGCGGCAGGATCAGCGTTACAGAGTTGCAGTAGTCGTCTTTGCTACTATGTTGCAGGTTTGCAGGCTTCCAGCGCGGTCAGCGGTCGATTCCTTATCAGAAGGTGAAGAGGGAGATGCAGAGGAACTCGGCTGAGCTCATGCATTCGTTATCTAAAGTTTCCCCAGAGACAGAGACCCTAAATAGCCAGAAAAGAGGGTTTGGCTACCTAGGAGAGAGGATAGGCTACTAACACCTGAAGGAGCCTATCAGCAGGAGTCTCTGACGTCACCTGGTGGCACTGGCCACTCAGAGCAGTCCAGTGTGCCAGCTGCACCTCTGTTTCCAAGATGGCAGAGGTCTGGAGCACACTGGAGGAGCTCTGGACACCTCCCAGGGGAGGTGCAGGTCAGGGGAGTGGTCACTCCCCTTTCCTTTGTCCAGTTTCGCGCCAGAGCAGGGGCTAAGGGGTCCCTGAACCGGTGTAGACTGGCTTATGCAGAATTGGGCACATCTGTGCCCAACAAAGCATTTCCAGAGGCTGGGGGAGGCTACTCCTCCCCTGCCTTCACACCATTTTCCAAAGGGAGAGGGTGTCACACCCTCTCTCAGAGGAAGTTCTTTGTTCTGCCATCCTTGGCCAGGCCTGGCTGGACCCCAGGAGGGCAGCTGCCTGTCTGAGGGGTTGGCAGCAGCAGCAGCTGCAGTGAAACCCCAGGAAGGGCAGTCTGGCAGTACCAGGGTCTGTGCTACAGACCACTGGGATCATGGAATTGTACCAACAATGCCAGGATGGCATAGAGGGGGCAATTCCATGATCATAGACATGTTACATGGCCATATTCGGAGTTACCATGGTGAAGCTACATATAGGTAGTGACCTATATGTAGTACACGCGTGTAATGGTGTCCCCGCACTCACAAAGTTCAGTGAATTGGCTCTGAACAATGTGGGGGCACCTTGGCTAGTGCCAGGGTGCCCTCACACTAAGTAACTTTGCACCTAACCTTTACCAGGTAAAGGTTAGACATATAGGTGACTTATAAGTTACTTAAGTGCAGTGTAAAATGGCTGTGAAATAACGTGGACGTTATTTCACTCAGGCTGCAGTGGCAGGCCTGTGTAAGAATTGTCAGAGCTCCCTATGGGTGGCAAAAGAAATGCTGCAGCCCATAGGGATCTCCTGGAACCCCAATACCCTGGGTACCTCAGTACCATATACTAGGGAATTATAAGGGTGTTCCAGTAAGCCAATGTAAATTGGTAAAATTGGTCACTAGCCTGTTAGTGACAATTTGGAAAGAAATGAGAGAGCATAACCACTGAGGTTCTGATTAGCAGAGCCTCAGTGAGACAGTTAGTCACTACACAGGTAACACATTCAGGCACACTTATGAGCACTGGGGCCCTGGGTTACCAGGGTCCCAGTGACACATACAACTAAAACAACATATATACAGTGAAAAATGGGGGTAACATGCCAGGCAAGATGGTACTTTCCTACAATGATGGTGTCTTAGTTGTGTGCCATATGCTGCAATGAACCATGTTGCCAACATGTATGTGTGAAATTACTGTGGTCCTCTGCTATTGCCCTTCAAATGTGAAATGGACAGGATATATGTCATTTACAGTGTGTGTGAAGTTAGGTGTACATTCATACCCATCAAATGTGATGTGGATTTTTCAGTATCCTAATATGTAATCCTGCAATGCTCCATGAGGCTACACTCTGATTATGAATCTTAGGGATAATGTGATGCAAAAATGATTACCCAGACCATGATATAGTGATTAGAATAGGTGTTTAATGACAAGACAGTGGTGATGGTGAGTAGAGTTAAAAGAAGTTTTTGACTATGTGTTGTCTTCGACGCAATCCTGCAGCTGTGTTTGGATGGTCCCCCTCATGTTGATGGACAATATCCTCATCTTCCTCTTCTTCAGGCATTTGCAGGTCTGGTTCATAGAGGGGAATGTTCCTCCTTACACAAATGTTGTGCAGGATGGCACAGGTCAAAATGATCTTGCAGACCATTTCTGGTGAGTATAGGAGGCTGCCTCTGGTGATGTCGAGGCACCTGATTCTTGACTTCAGGATGCCAAAAGTCCTCTTGACTATGCTGCATGTCCTCCGAAGTGCCTCATTATAGGCAAGCTCTGATGCTGTGCTTGGGTTTGCAAATGGGGTTATGATCCATGGCTGGATCCCATACCCCTGATCAGCTGAAAGAGAAAATGAGTGAGAAAATGTTGATGTTGCTTGCACCATGATTATCACTTTGCATGGCAGTTGTTCTCTTGTGTTGTCTGTGACTCATCTGTGTTTGTGTTATTGTGTGGATTCCTAGGCTTCTAGGATGTACCATCAGCATTGGGTTGTTTCATTATCTGAACTGGTGTTTGGTTGATTGACCGGATGTCAGCGATATTTTTGTAGAGTTGCAGTACAGTGTGTACTCCCTTGCATTATGTCATGTCAAAGAGGTGTCCATGTGTCTTAACTGGGGGTGACATGATATTTCCATACAAAGAATCAATTCCACAGTGGTGGTAACACGGTTGCATCTATATTGCCTGGACATCCCATCCAATTTAACATATGCAATAGAATTTGTTAAACATCAGTGAGGCCCTTTGATTTGGCAAGGTGACAATGTACAACACATCTCCCTAAGTTGTCAGCACTGATGTGTTGACAATTGACTATGCACAAATATCCCATGTGTGACAAGTTCTCTGCAGACCTATTTCTCTGCCCTTGCCGAGTCGACTCATGTTTAAACGTCTACCTATACTGCTGAACCTGTTCCGGTTCAGCTGGCTAACTTGGTTGTGAGGTTGTCGTTTATAGTGTCAGAAGGTCCATATGCCTGTACATCTGTTGTGTGTGTGTGAAATTGTCTCAAACTGTATGTGTAGGAATGTGCACTTTCAATATTGTCACATCAATATGTGTTCTTAGCACAGTCCACTTGCTTATTGGAAGTGGGCAATGTCAGAACAGGAGTGATGTGAGATATTGGTACAGCCTCATTGATTCCATGTCACCTTCATTGTAGTCATCATCATCATGTTATGTGTCTCATGGTGTTTGACCTGCAGAAAAACACATTGCACACACATTACACAGTACTTATTGGTTGGAAGGGTGTTTGATTGAGTATTATTGATGTGATATTGAAAGATTAATCTTCCAAGTTGTACTGCCAGTTAAGGCCATGTCATTGTCATTGTGTTGTTTTTAAATTGTTCCCTTGTGTCTTTGGCGTGGCATCTGTTGTTATTTGGAACTGTCGTTTGTCCATAGGTGTGTATCCCATTGGGTGAGGATATCAAACATACCTAGCAGTGTAACAACCTCAATGTCTTCCTGGCCACGTGTCAATGTAGTGGTGTATGTGTTGTTTATCCTAGAGGGGTGCTGTGCTGTGTGTATATAAGTAGGTTTCTGTACTAACCAACAAGTAGGCCTTTTCCATATCGTTCATCCTGGAAGTGTTGATTGATGGTGCAGTGACGGAACATGAATGAATCATGTACACTCCCAGGATAATTTGCCAAGATGTTGGTGTTCAATCCCCTGTGATCGACAATGGCCTGCACATTGATGGAGTGTGTGTGCTTCCTGTTGCGGTATAGATGCTTGGTTTCAGCAGGTAGCACAATGCGTACATGTGTGCAGTCAATGGCACCAAGCACGTGTGGGAAGCCGTTTATTTGGTTGAAGCCCTGTTTTATTTCCTGCTGCTTCTGCTGTGTGTTGGGGATGCTGATGTGGCGGGGTGTGAGGGAGATGATGGCATCCAATACCTTGGGTAGGAAGGCAGAGAATGAGGGATGTGAGAACCCGGCATCCAGGGCACCAGTGGTTTGAAAGGAGCCACTTGCCAACATGCAGAGGACAGCTAGCAGCTTGGTTTCTGGTGGAATTGTGCGGGGTGTCTGCAAGCTGGGTAACAACTGTGGCTCAATGTTGCGCAGCAGCTGCTGAATGGCTTGCTAGTTGAGTCTGTACCTCTGGATGATGTCTTATTGCAGGAGTCCCAGAAGGGTTGTCCTGGTGCGGAATATCCTCTCCTGCCTTCTGCGTTGCCTTTGGAGTCCCTGCTGGTGTTGTGGAAGCTGCTGTTGTTGGTCCTGTGCTCTGCGTCTGCGTGCATGCTGGATGAAAAGCACCTCCATGTCTTCCTTTTGGAGCTCTGCTGTTGCTTCTGTGTGTTTTCCTTATTTACTGGTGTGTTTGCCCCATTTTAATGCCTGCCCTGTCCCAGGCGTTGACGCACATTCAGCGCAGACAGAGTATAAATATGCCCCTCTGTGTGCACCTCACCGGCTTCACATGTCTATCATTTATTTCAACAGATTACCGTTTTGACATGGTGAACTGCCAAGTCTGTGAAGATACTGTTTATGACAGAGGTCTATGGATCACAGATGTGGTCTGAAGAACCATGGGGCAACAGCTGTTTCCAGAGCAATGTGTTTAATCAGCAACAATCTATTTATGCTTCGACTGAGTGGAATTTTAGACCTTTGAGCAGCTATAGAAATTTATTTTGTGATGAACAGTCAAATAACAGTTACTCAGCATTATGTGGTGTCCAGGTCAAGCAATCTGTCCAGCATTATGATGGTTAAGGAGACCTACCAGAAGGTAGTATGTGCATGCACCTTTAAAAAGGTGACAAGCATCTCCATTTATAGATCAAAATCAATTTCTATTGTCGGTCCCCAATTCTGGAAAACCAAAGTGTATCGACTACATCATGAAGAATAAAAGCTAAGATATGGAAGAAACAGAATACAGCAAAAAAAATCGACAGTGCTGGGAAGTGATTGTTCCGCTAACTGGAGCGTGGCAGTTACACACTCTCTCACAATAGCTGGATAGTGCCACTAATGATGTCCTCAAATACGTCATTTAACATGTCCTGAGGGGTGTAATGTGTAAGGTCATAAGCTGTTTATGCTGGGGACGCAGGTCATAGTTACCTCAGTAACTATAACTTGTGGATTTCATTTTTTTAAACATTAGCTTCTATCTTATTACAACACCTAACTTTAACATTGCTACATAATTTTTTAAGTAATTTTCAGTTTTTTAAACAGAAGCAAAGATCTTATTACTATACCTAATTGAACCAGCATTTCAACCTTCATTTTGTCATTGGTGTGCATGGTACTGGCTCTAGAAGTCAGGGTCCCAAGCCTAAATCATCCCAGGGAAGGGACTGCTACTCCACTCCATGACACGCCACTCTACTTTATGACATGCCAATCCACTCGATAACATGCTATTTCACTATATGCCCCTGCACTCTAAGAAACTCTACATCATGCCATTCTATAACACACCACTCCATTCTACTCTACAACATGCCACTCCAAACCACTGTACAACATTCCACTCCACTCTATGACACATCACTCCAGTCTATGTAACTCCACACCTAAAATTTAGAGAAGCGAGTAGATGGGTAAGCTATGCAACACACTACAGCACCCTACTCTTTGCCACTGCACTCCACTCCATGACATGGCACTCCTCTGTATGCCACTCAACTCTAGACCCCTCCACTGTAAGACACTCAACAACATGCCATTATATGACACACCACTCCACTCTACTCTACGGGATGCCACTCCACTCTATGTCACTCTACTCTGCAACACTCTACTTCACGCCCTGATCCTCTCTACTCCACTCTATAACACGCCACTCCAATCTATGACATGCCACTATACTCTACAGCATGGCACTATACTCTACAACATTCCACTTTATGACATGCCATGCCACTCCATTCTAAGACATGCTACCCCACTTTACAGCATGCTCCTCCCCTTTACAGTATACCATTCCATGCTACAACATGCCACTACATTCAACGCCACTCCACTTTACACCCTTCCACTCTAAGACACTCTATGAAGTGCAGTTTCACTCTGATACACCACTACAATCTACAGCACGCCACTCCATTGTGCGACAGGCCACTACAATCTACTCCACTCTATGCCCCTCCTCTTTGACACTGTACGACACATCACTTAACTCTACTCTATGACACGCCACTCCACTCTATTGTACAACAACACACTCCACTGTTTCACACACTATGTGACGCTACAACACTCAGCTACACCCTGCAACACTGTACACCACTTCACTCTATGACAAGCCACTCCACTCTATGTCTATCCTCTCTATGACAATCCATGACATGCCACTCTCTGAAGCACCTCTCCACTCTCCAACATGCTTTTCCACTCTACTCCACTCCACTTTACAACACTGTTAGTATCTAGTTGGCAGAGGTATGCCCCCTATCCAAGTAGGGACCACAATCCTAGTCAGGGTAAGTCACAACACAGCAATAGGTATCCTGTGCTCACCCTCTGGTGGCTTGGCACAGAGCAGGCAGGCTCAACTTAGAAGACAATGTATAAAGTTTTTTTGCAATAACTCATATAGTAACAGTGTAAAAACACCAGAAAAAATACTCCACGCCAGTTTAGGAAAATAGATTGGATTTATCTGAATAAAATAAGACCAAACAACAGAAAACCAATCTGCACAAGTCAATATATCACTTTTCAAAAGTTTAAATCAATCTCAATCCTTAAAAATCAGTGGTTGTATACTTTTAACACACAGTACCTGGGATGCATCAAAAATAAAGACGCAGAGAGGGTGCAGTAAAGGACATACATCAAAAAGTAAAGCAATGCATACATTTTACTGTAGAGGCAAAGGCAATACGTTGTTTCTTTTCATGCTGCAAGGCTATGCATAGGTTTCCAGGAGTGCAGCCTTGGTCCCTCACTGTGATGCAGGGATATTTTGATGCACAGGGACGTTGTGCGGAAACACCAGAATGCATTGAGCAGAGACAGCCGGCAGTCTGTAGATCTGGCAGGGAATGCAGTGATTTTTCAGCCGCGAGGCATAGGCTGAGTTGATTCGGCAGGCGTGGCTCAAATTTTGCAGGTGTTGCGTCAATTTTCTGATGCACTGGATTTTCTCTTCTTTGTTGAAGTCTTTGATAGCCCTGAGACCTCAGAACAGGAGGCAAGCTCAATCCAAGCCCTTGGAGAGCACTTGAGGAGGAAGGCAGAGTACTTTCAGAAGAGTCAGGGTTCAGAAGGCAGCAGGGCAAAAGGCGGGCAAGCAGTCCTTCCAGAAAAGCAGTCAGAGAAGTCCTTTGGGAAGCCAGGCATTCCCCCTGACAGAGTTAATTTGTAGGTCCAGAGGTGTCTGATTTGGTGGGGGTCACATACCCAGCATATATACCAAAAAGTGCCTTTGAAGTTGAGGAAACTTCAACAAGTGGTTTTGAAGTGCACAAATTCCCCTTTCAACCCAGCCCTGTCTGCTAGGAGCCCTGTGGGTGTTATCCATCCCTTTTGTGAGGGGAGGCCACTGGTCTCTAAAGTGTAAGAGAAAGCCCCTCCATCCTTCATGCCCAGGGAACAACATCTGTATGCAAATAAATGCAGATGCATCTAAGGGCCATATTTATACTCTGGTTGCGCCGAATTTGCGTCGTTTTTTTCGACGCAAATTCGACGCAAAACTAACGCCAACTAACGCCATATTTATACTATGGCGCTAGACGCGTCTAGCGCCAAAGTTCCCGGAATGTGCGTCATTTTTTAGCGTGAACCCCTTCCTTGCGTTAATGATATGCAAGGGAGGCGTTCCCGTCTTAAAAAATGACTCCCAGGCCTTTACGTGGTATTTATACTCCCGGGCAAAAATGACGCCCGGGAGTGGGCGTGGCCAAAAACGGCGCATTTGCGCCGCTTTTTAACGCCTGGGTCAGGGATGGCCTTAAGGGACAAGTGGGCTCAAAATGAGCCCAGAGTGCCCTCCCCTGCCCCCAGGGACCCCCCCTGCCACCCTTGCCCACCCCAGGAGGACACCCAAGGACGGAGGGACCCATCCCATGGACATTAAGGTAAGTTCAGGTAAGTATTTTTTTATTTATTTTTTGTGGCATAGGGGGGCCTGATTTGTGCCCCCCTACATGCCACTATGCCCAATGACCATGCCGAGGGGACAGAAGTCCCCTGGGCATGGCCATTGGGCAAGGGGGCATGACTCCTATCTTTACAATGATAGGAGTCATGTTGATGGGGGATGGGCGTCGAAAAAAAATGGCGCAAGTCGGGTTACGACGATTTTTCAGCGTCACCCTGACTTGCGCCATTTTAAGATGCCCTAACGTCATTTTTTCCCAACGCCGGAGCTGCCTGGTCTACGTGGTTTTTTTCCACGCACACCAGGCAGCGCCGGTCTGATTGCGCCGTCTAACGCCATTCCATAAATACGGCGCCCGCATGGCGCTTCAGAATGGCGTTAGACGGCGCAAAATTTTTTGACGCTAAACTGCGTTAGCGCAGTTTAGCGTCAAAAAGTATAAATATGGGCCTAAGTGTCCTATGTTTATGGCTGTTTGGGTGGAATGCTCAAGGGAAGCTGTCAACCAACACAGACCACACGTGGATTGGAGATAGGCTGTAAGGCTTTGATGGCAGTAAGTGCAGGGAAATGCCTTATTTCTAGAAGTGGAATTTCTGAAATAGCAGTGTAAAATCCAACTTCACCAGTAAGTAGGATTTATTACTGTCATTCCAACAATACCAAATATAACAAGTCTATCCCTCTCAGATGAGAAATTACCACTTAACAGCATATAAGGGACTCTCTAAGCTTGACATATGGGAGGAGCAGGCTTCACAGCAGTGAAAAATGACTTTTTTTTTTTTTTTCACTAGCTGGACATATGAAACTTATAAGTCCTGCCTTTTACTTACATAGCACCCTGCCCAATGGGTTACCTAGGGCCTTACTTAGGGGTGACTTATGTGGAAGAAATGGGGAATTTCAGGATTGGCATCTAGTTATAAATGCCAAGTTGAAGTGGCAGTGAAACTGCACACACAGGCCTAGCAGTGGCAGACCTGAGACATGGTTAAGGGGCTACTTACATGGGTGGCACTATCATTGCTTCATTCCCACTAGTAGCATATCACATACAGGCCCTGAGGACACTTTATTATGGACTTACAGTAAATTAAGAATGCCAATTGGGTATGAGCCAAAGTTACCATGTTTAGGGGAGAGAGCACAAACATTTAGCACTGGTTAGCAGTTCCAAAGTCTACAGAGTCCTAAAACCAGCAAAGGGGAGATCAGACAAATGGAGGGAGGCAGGCAAAAGGTTGGGGAAATACTACCCTAAGGCTGTTAGGTATAACAAACTCTCTATTCCACTCTACTGTACTCCTCTCTATGTCACTCTACTCCACTCTACAACATGCCTCTTCACTGTGTGACATACCACTCTACTCTATGACATACCACTCAACTCTATAACATGCCACTCCACTATACAACCCTCCACTTCAGTTACAGCCAGCCACTTCACTGTATAGTGCTGGATACCACTCCATTGTATGGCACGCCACTCTACATGATGCTACTCCACTCAACACCACTCCACTCTAAGCCCCTCTACTGTAAGACAGTCTATGACACACCACTTCACTTTATTCTATGGAATGTCACTCCATTTCATTCTACCCTACAGCATGACACTCCACTTTTCACCACTCCACTCTACACCACCCCACTGTTTGTCACCCTACTCTACACTAATTTACTCTCTGCTATGAATGTCTATGCATGACACTCTATGCCATGACATTCTATGCCACTCCACTCTATGCCACTCCACTTCATGCCATTCCACTCTACTCCACTCAGATTCCCTACTCCATTATATGATGGTCTATGCCTTTCAACTCTGCAACACTGTAGTCCACCCTGTGCTACTGTACAAACAGTGTACTCAACTCTATGCCAATCTACTCCACTCTTCTCTATAACATGCCACTCCACTCTGTCACACACCACTCCACCCTAGGACACTCCATGGTAAGAGACTCTACAAAAGGCCACTCTATGACATGCCAATAAACTCGACTCTGCAACACACCACTTCACTCATTGCAACTCCACTCTGCAACACTGTACTCCACTCTATGCCCCTCCACCCTATGCCACTCTACTCTACTCTACTCTACTCTACTCTACTCTACTCTACTCTACTCTACGACATGCCACTTAACTCCATCCTATGACATGCCAATCCAGTCTATGAGACACCACTGCACCATACAACATACTGCTACACTCAATGCCACGCCACACTACACCCCTCCACTCTAAGACATTCTATGACACACCACTCTATGACATGTCTTTCTACTCTACTCTTCAAGATGTGACTACATTGTGCGCCACCCCAATCCACACAATTCATACCACTCTGCTCCAACCCACAAAAGGCCACTCCACTCTACAACACACCACACCACTCCATTTTACAACACTTTACTGTACCCAACTCAGTTCAACTATAATCCACTCTGTGCCACTCCACTCTACAACACTCCAGTGTACACCATTCCACTGTATGCCACAACACTCCCCATGTTGAACTTTGAAGTTTTGAAAAAGTATTGTGGTAGAATAGTACAATACAACAAAAAATAAACAAATTACTCCATACTAAACAACATTATATCATTCCAAACACAATTTTATAACAAAAATATCCACACAAATTCAATGAAAAAACAAAGTAAGGGTTGAGAATGAGTTTAGGCCAGATGTACGACTGCAAGTTTTGCGAGTCACAATTTGCAACTCATTTGCAAGTCGCAAAACGAAATGCACAATAGTGCAACTTACACTGTTTGTGATTACCAATGGAGTTGCAAATGATCTACCTCATTAATATTCATGAGGTAGGTCTCAATTTGCGACCCCATTGGGAATGGCTGTACTCACAGGGATGGTGGCCTGCTGGGGACAACAGACCACCATGTCTGTGTCTGCTTTTAAAATCAAGCCACTTTATTTTTAAATGCAGCAAGTTTTCCTTAAAGGAAAATGGGATGCATTTCAAAGAAAAAAATGAGAAGTTTTCTTTTCATTTTAACTGAGTAGGCATTGGTCTGTGAGACCACTGCTTGCTCTGAAAAATTATTTTTGCATTCGTTCACAAAGAGGAAGGGGTCCCATGGGGACCCCTTCCCATTTGTGAATGGGTTACCACCAATTTGAAATTGGTAGTAAATGCGATTGTTTAGCGAGTCCCTCTGCGACTCGCAATTAGGAAAGGAATGCCCTTAGAACACCCCTTCCTGATTACGAGTCGCAATCCCCATTTTGCGAATCAGTAATTGAATGCTGGCTCACAAAATAGGGATTGTACATTTAGAAAGGCCATTATGCAGTCGCAAAAGACGAAATGTGCCTGTTATGACTGTATCACGCATTGTACATCAGATCCTCAGTTCCTAACTATAACTTCTCCTCAAACTTTGCATTTTTTCAATATATATATATATATATATATATATATATATATATATATATATATATATATACACACACACACATATATAATACCGGAAGTCGCCACTAGGTAGTTATAGTTAGGACCATGTTTCCATTGGAAAATAATTTTTTGACTTGCCTATGTCTTTGGCACAGTTTCACGAATCTTCACAAAATTTTCCAAAAAACTGCCCAGTGACTATTGCTGTGCACCGAAAGTTTGGGGGTGATCCATCAAGCAGGGGCAGAGAAAAAGTGGGGAGTCAAAAAAGTTGTATTTCCCAAGTGAATTCCCAGTCAACCTTTGAACAAATCTACAGCCCTAACCACTGGACAGAATTACACCAAATTTGGGAGAAAGCTAGCTTTTGGTATGCAGATTGTGCTTTCGCTTATTTGGTGTACATCCGTTCAGTAGTTTTTTAGATATTAAGGGGAAAACAAATGTGTTTATCTCTGGCTGCAATGAGTGTGCGAAGAATAAAAGCTCATGTACGGCAAATGCACAGCTCGGATTGGCTGCCAACACCTCCAACCAGGAAGTGTTGGCAGCCATCTTGGGACTTGGCTTCAGCTGAGTCCCACTATAAAATGTGCAAAAAAGGAGAAGTGACCATGGTAGGGACACACTAATCCTTTAGCTCTGGTGGTTGGGTCCCAAAGGGACCCCATCAGGGCTAAAAATCATTTTATTTATTTTTTTATTTTTTGTTGCCAACTCACAAGATTCGTGAATTTGTGAAAAAAGATTTTAAAAAACAAGCTCCTACGCTTGTTTCTGCGTAACATCTCGCAGCTCCGCCGACAGTGTTTTCGTGAACTACTATATATATATGTGTGTGTGTGTATATATATATATATATATATATATATATATACATATATGTATATATATATATATATATGTATATATGTATGTATATATATATATATATATATATATATTCAAAAAACAAGATTCTCTTTCTGTTTTAGCAAGAGAAAACCGCACTCTGTCGTTGTGCCAAAAATACCTTAACTTTTAATACATTAGTGAGATCATAAACAAACAAACAGGAATCCCCTGACGCGTTTCGGTCTCACCAGACCTTGTTCACAGGTGTTTCCTGTGTGCTAATTTCGGCGCTTAAAATAAAGTACTCCAAAGTAACAGAAAAAATACTCAAGTTACACCACTTATCAAGGGTTACTCCATAACATCACTAAATATATATACTTTAACAAAGAAAAATTAAACGTTTTTCTATATACATATTTACCAAATTGTAACAGTGTTTTGACTACAATCCAAGGTGTTTTTCACTGAGTTCCACATTGCATTCTGGTATATGTAGTTTATAGCATTTCATTAAATCAAATTATTTTTAAATATATGTCATAAAATCTTGTTTCAGCGACTAATGGAGACTTCAAAACAATTTCTGAGGTGTGTTAACAAATTATAGGGGCCCTCATTAGTTTTTAATTTATATTCACATTGGATTCATATTCATGTATTGCATGTTACCTACAATAGCACAATCCCCAAAGTTTCTTTTAAACAAGGCCCTCGCTAAATCCTGCACCTCTGATTTAAGAAAATTAATGTTTGGGTATTATTCCTTCAGTCAATTTATATTGATAGCACCAAAATTGTATGTCTATCTGACAAATGACAACGGGAAAGAAAACTAATGAGGGAAACACCTGTGAACAAGGTCTGGTGAGACCGAAACGCGTCAGGGGATTCCTGTTTGTTTGTTTATGATCTCACTAATGTATTAAAAGTTAAGGTATTTTTGGCACAACGACAGAGTGCGGTTTTCTCTTGCTAAAACAGAAAGAGAATCTTGTTTTTTTAAAATATGGTTGTCCTGCCTCAAACCAGCACCACCGGAGAATTAAGTGCGCCGTAACACGCAGATCAGGACATCTTTTCTTTCATATATATATATATATATATATAAAACCTAGAACCTAGAAGCAGTCACCACTAGATAGTTATAGTTAGGTCTTAGTTTCTATAGAAAAAGCTGTTTTGTGCTTGCCTATATCTTTTGCGTCGCTTAATGAAGCTTCACAAAATTTTCCCCAAGAATTCGACAGTCATGTGAACTGCTGTATGAAAAATGTTGGGGTGATCCACCAAGCAGGGGCCAAGATAAATGGGGGGTGACATTTAGAGCTTTTCCAATAGTAATTTCGATTGGAAAAATTGAACAGCAATAGTGCAAAAACCACTGGATGGAATTACACCAAATTTGGCAGAAAGGTAGCTCTTGGACCAGAAAGAACACTTTGTTATTTGGTGTAAATCCATTCGGTAGTTTTTGAGAAATTTATGAAAGTCCAAATTTGTACATATAGAGATGCGAAGGTTTCACGACCCCTGACGATCTCGTGCAGAGATCTGATTGGCTGATAACTCTTCAACAACAGAAGTATTGTCAGCCATCTTGGGACTCGGCTCCATTATCATGAAGCCCCAGGGTGGGCCAAGTCCCTGAGGCATTCCTTTAGAAATGCGGGGGGCTTCTGGCCCCCTCCCGCTGCCTCAGGGACCATCACCTCCCCAGGTCATTTAGCAAATGATAGGCAGGAGGGCCTGTGGCCCCCCGCAACCTGGGGACTCATTACCATTTTTTTTATTGCAAATAATTATACTTTTTACTAAATATTAAATAGATTTCATGTTAAATCCAGCAAAAATATCTCATTCCAACTATATGAGATATTAAAGCCTAAAAAACTTTCTCTATCTCACTTTCTTTCGCTCTTTCTATCTCTCTTTCTCCCACTCACTCACCCACTTACAACTTATGCACCCACTCACAGACCCACTCAGACACTCACGCACCCACTCACAGACCCACTGACATTCTAATGCAGCCACTGACAAACCTGACAGACCTGCACACACACTCACTAAAACACTGATGTATGCACTCTCACACAGAGAGAGACAACTTACAGTCACTCTCACCTCCAAATACACCATCTCACACCTTTTCCCACACCCAGAGAAGCTTCGGCTAACTCCTGCCACACACAGCAAAATCGCTGTGGACAGCGTGGTTTTGGGTGGGTGGAAGGTGTTGGCTGCAGGGTCCGGCTGCAGGCCAGATCTTACTGACAACCTCCCCTGCACATGGGTGAAGGACGTGCATGGTTGGGTGCTTATAGGGGGTTGGCCTCGGGGCTAAAAGTACTATATGTTAAAAAAACATAGACATTCTCCAAAAAAAACAAAGATTACCTCAAGTAAGTATATCTCGTGGCCTAAGGTAACTATAACTCATGCCCTAGCCATGCACAGCAAATTACCCCACAAATTACAGCAATTATGCCATCTTTCAAAGCATCATTGATAATATCAATGTAATATTACTTTGACTATAACTGATGAATTTCTATGGCTTTGTGTGTTTAAAATGTGAGCCTAACTATAACTTTTCTGTGACCTTTGATTTTTTAAGTGAATTTCTATATTTTTTTTAATTCTATTTTGTAACTATAACGTCCCTGTAAACTTTGTTTTTTCAGTAAATATATATATAAATATACATTTATATATATACTCCTGGGGAGTGCAAAGCCACTGTCTCTCTAGTGGATGCCTTCTCCACTGGTTTTTGATCGGGCTTTGTGCCCAGAGTGCTTCATATTGCCAAGGACTGGGTTAGTGGATGTATCTCTCCACTGGTTCTGGAGGGGGCTTTCTGCCCAGTGATGCTGCACCTGGTGTGTGGCAGTTGGCTTCATCTCACCTGGGTGTCTCAGCCACGTGATGTACCTGGAACAGGTAGCATGATACTGCATGGAGGCAGACCCACACTCCATCCTGCGGCGACTAAGGCTGCCAATTGCTGGCTCGTGTCAGTGCTGGAGGTGGTGTCTCAAGTGGCGTGTCCAGGGTCCAGGACGTCACCCCTCAGACTCTGACGGCTGCACACTGGGGATGGGGCTGTGATCCGACAGAGTGGCATCGGCTGTGCATGTGGTGGTGCTGATGGTGGTGCAGGTGGCGGTGTCTGCTGCAGAGATGCTGCCAGTGCTGGCCGTGGTGCAAGTGACTGTTGCAGTGGATGGAGACACCATACCTTCTCCGGCAGCTTCGGATGGCTGATCCTTGGGGATGATGCTGCAGACTGACGTTGTGGCAGCGGCGGTGCAAGTGGCGGTGCAGGTGGCAGACGGAGTGGCGGTGGTTACTGTGGTGCATGTGGCTGCCATCCCTGATGATTTGGTGGTCACCAGCCCCTCACCAGGTGACATCGTGCCCAGAGATGATGTGCCCTTTGGCTTGTGGCCCTTCCCCATCTTGACAGTCGCTGGAGGGAGCTTGGCACTGTCCACTCGGTGTTTGGCAAGGCCTTGCTGGGTGGGTGGTGCGACTGTCCCCTGCTGGAAGCCGGCTCCTTTTTGACCTTTGCAGGTGGTGGAATAGGGTTGTCCTTCTTTTCTGTCGGTGGCACACTGGAAGCTCTGTCGGGTGCCCCTTAGACCGCATTGGAGTAGCAGGGAGCACAGCGGTTGCAGAGTTGGTGGCTGAGGTGCTGGGCTGGAATCTAGACATCCTGGGCCTAGGAGAAGGACAGGGGGGAGGTGTAGGGAAGAGGTCAAAGTTAGCTATGAAAAGTTTTTTTGACACACTGGGATGGGAAGATGGAGGGGGTTTGGGAGTGGAGAAAGAGGTAGTGGTTGCAGGAGGTGTACGTCTGCTAAGTTTGGGTGATGGTGTATGGGTTGAAGGCTGTTGTGAGGTGGATGGCTGTTGAGTGGGTGTATGCCTGCGTTTGTGTACTTTGGGAGGAGGGCTTACAGACACACTGGGAGAGGACACAGGGGACGTGTGAATGGTAGTTGGGGTGGTGATTGCACGTGAGCGGGATGTAGTGATGGGCGTTCTGGTGATAGAGGTAGTGGCTGAGGATGTAGTGCATGCAGGTGTGAGTGGAAACGAGACTGGGAGGGAGGTGGAGGGGGACACAGTAGAGGCAGTGGATGTTGGTGTGTCTGCATGAGGATGGTGCTTGCGTGAGTGCCTGTGGGATGTGTGGTGCTTATGTTTTCCTGGGCCACTTTTGTGTGTTAATGTATGTGCATGCTCATCTGATGGTGTGCTTGGGATAGGCTGAGTTAGAGGGGATTGGGTCTGGGTAGTGGAAGTTGGAGGGGGGAGGCTGCACACATGAACAATGGCTGCCATCAGTGCGGAGGCCAGAGCCTGACATGCTCTCTGCTGGGCTGCCACTCCAGAATGAATGCCCTCCAGGTATGCATTTGTTTGCTGCAAATGCCTCTCGACACCCCGGATGGCGTTCAGAATGGTTGCCTGCCCAACAGTGAGGGATCTCAGGAGGTCAATAGCCTCCTCACTGAGGGCAGCAGGGCTGACTGGGGCAGGGCCTGAGGTGCCATGACACTGTACTCACCCCCTTGTGGCTGCTGTGATGGCCTCAAGCGCCCATCCAACTCCGGATATGCCACTGCCAGGATCCGGATCATCAGGGGGTCATGGTGCAACGGGGACCCCTTCCACGTTGGGAGGCCAGCCCCAGCAGGGCCTCCGCCCTCTTCTTGCTCCAGCGGTGCAGGTCCTTCCATCTCTTGCGGCAGTGGGTGCTCCGTCTATGATAGTCCCACAGGGTCTGCACTTCCTTGGTGATGGCACGCCATATACCCTTCTTCTGGTGGGCGCTGACCTAAAGGAAAGGTACAGGATGAAAGGAAATTATTCTCCCGTCCGGACCGTCATACTCATTGCCCACCAGTTCCCACCCATGCCCTGATGCACATACACTCACCATCCTCACATGCAGGCCTCAGCACCCCCCCCCAAAATGTATCTTCCATCCACATCACTCAAAAGAGGCATTTCCCACGCATCATGCTCACAGTGTACTCACCTGTTTGTCTGGAGGACCGTAGAGTAGCTTGTATTGGGGGAGGACCCAATCCACCAGTTTGTCCAACTCCTCTGCAGGGAAGGTAGGGGCCCTTTCCCCAGTGTAGCCATTGTCCCTTCCAGACTGAGGTCACAGCAGCACTTGCAGTATAGGTCCTCTCCTGTTGAAGGTCAGGTATCAAGTGAGTGAACAGATAGAAAATGATGGTCACGTCCGCGAGGGTGCATACCGTCACCGCCGGCGTACAGTGTCATTGGCTCCTGGAACCCATAGGGCCCAATGATAACCAATGCTAAATTTTGCGGTGGTCTTCGACCGCCTACTGTGACGCTGCACAACGCCAGCACAGTTACTTCATTTCCCCTTGTCCCACCTTACAGGTCAGACAGCCACCATTTCAGGGGGGCACATGGCATGGCACCTAACTGCGTCACAGCACAATTTGGCAGATATAGGACAAACTACGCCACACACGGATTTACTCACATTACTGAAAACACACTTGTGCAAACTATGTGGTACATGTCCCTCTGCTCAACATTCTCCTGCATAGGGCACATCTGCTGAGGCAGATGATGAGATGGCGTCATCCTCCAGTGTACAGACCCCTGGTGGACCTGTCGACAATGGAAGAGGGACACATCATTATCACCTACAGACTTGATTGTTCCACAATCCAAGACCTGTGTGTCCAAGTGGAGCCAGACCTGATGTCAGCTATCCACCATCCCACAGGAATACCCCCTCGAGTGCAGGTCCTGTCAGTGCTCCATTTCCTGGCAAGTGGCTCCTTTCAAACTACAGTGGCCACGGCATCAGGGATGTCTCAGCCAATTCTTTCTAACGTGTTGACCAGAGTGTTGTCAGCCCTGCTGAAACACATGCGTAGCTACATCGTTTTCCCCCAGGTGGAGGATTTGCCCACAGGGAAAGCTGGCTTTTATGCCCTGGGACATATCCCCAACATCATTGGTGCCATTGATGGTACACATGTGGCATTGGTTCTCCCCGCAGAAATGAACAAGTGTACAGAAATCGAAAAAAATACCATTCTATGAATGTGCAGATGTTGTGTTTGGCAGACCAGTACATCTCTCCTGTGAATGCCAAGTATCCTGGCTCTGTGCATGACGCTTACATTTTGAGGTATAGCAGTATCGCTTATGTGATGAGCCAACTCCAGAGGCACCGGGTGTGGCTACTAGGTGAGCCCAAGGTCCCCACACAGTATTAATAGGTGTCTGGGTATGGGGTTGTCCCTAAGGGTTAGTGTGTTTCTAACAGATACCCCTCGACATTTGCAGGTGACTCTGGTTACCCCAACCTCTCATGGCTACTGACCCCAGTGAGGAATGCCAGGACAAGGGCAGAGGAATGTTACAATGAGGCACATGGGCGAACTAGGCGTATTATTGAGAGGACGTTCGGCCTCCTGAAGGCCAGATTCCAGTGCCTCCATCTAACAGGTGGCTCCCTATACTACTCACCGAAGAAGGTGTGCCAGATAATCGTGGCATGCTGCGTGTTGCACAACTTGGCATTGCGACACCAGGTGCCTTTTCTGCAGGAGGATGTGTCTGATGATGGTCTTGTGGGAGCTGTGGACCCTGCGGACAGTGAGGAAGAGGAAACAGATGAAGAAGATATTGACAACCGAACGAACATTATCATGCAGTACTTCCAGTGACACACAGGTAAGAGACTGCCACTGCTCCTCTCTTATCTGACTACTATAGGACATTGTATAAGTTAGCTTCTTAACCTCTGTCTGTGGACACTGACAGTTCACTTTGGCTTTCCATTTCACAGCTCTGGGTACCTCATTCTGCCTTCTGCTATATTTACTGTTGCCCAACAACTTTCATACATTGGTATGAGCAAATTAATATTTAATGATATTTGTGGATGATGTTGTAATTATACATTTGTGAAAGAACAGACTGACTCCAGATTGGTTTGTGATTCAAGGGTGTTTATTTATGGGCTAATGTGTATAGGGGTCTGTGGAAGGGGCTGGGGTGATGGTGGAGGAAGGTCCATAGTAGAGTCCAGTCTCTTGGTATCACAGGTGCATTGTCCAAGGGGGCATAGGAAGGGAAGCAGTGTTACTTCAAGGTGGACAGGGTGACAGAGTGGGACACGAGGGGGACATTCAGGAGAGTCTTATTTCCTGGCAGGGGTCTTGGCAATGTTCTCTGGCTTCTGCCTGGATCGCAGGGACCGTTTGCGGGGTGGTTCTCCTTCTGCAGGGGGTGGGGTGCTGGTAGCCTGTTGTTCCTGTGGTGGGGCCTCCTGTTCACTAGCCCCGGCGGAGGTGGAAGGCTGTTCATTGGTTGGGCTGATGTCAGGGGCCCGGTGGTATGCCACTGTCTCCCTCATGGTGTTGGCCATGTCTGCCAGGACCCCTGCAATGGTGACCAGGGTGGTGTTAATGGACTTCAAGTCCTCCCTGATCCCCAGGTACTGTCCCTCCTGCAGCAGGTGGGTCTCCTGAAACTTGGCCAGTACCGTGCCCATGGTCTCCTGGGAATGGTGGTATGCTCCCATGATGTTTGAGAGTGCCTCGTGGAGAGTGGGTTCCCTTGGCTCGTCCACCCCCTGTCGCACAGCCAGTCCTCCCTGCTTCCCTGTTGTCCTGTGCCTCCGTCCCCTGAACCATATGCCCACTACCACTGACCTCAGGTCCCTGATTTTCTTGGGTTAGTGGGTTTTCCTGGGGTCCCTGTAGTGGTGCACACACTGCTAATTGACGTGTCCTGGGGACAGTGGCATGGGCCCGCTGGGTGGGTGCTGTGGTGGTGTTTCCTGAGGGGGGAGGTTCTGTGGTGGGTTGGGACTGTGTCAGGGGAACACACTGTCCAGAGGTCCCTGAAGGGCCGGGCTTGTCATCTTGATCCAGGCGTGCAGAGCTGCTGTCATCACTGTGGGCCTCTTTTGTGGGGGGACTGGATATGGCTGGCACCTGCTGTCCGGTGACATTGGGTAGGGGTCCTGTTGGGGTGTAAATGCATTGTTATTTTATCTGTGTGTGCCATCTTGTGCAATGGGTGTGTTTCCTTCTATTACGGTGCTTGCAATGTCGCCTTGGCCCTTGTGTGATTGGTGATTGTGTGCCCTGGGTCAGTCTCTCTCTTGGACCTGCTTTGGTGATGGGTGTACATGCATGTCTGTGATGGGTGTCCATGCATTGTTGTTGCATGCAGGGCTTGGTATTCGATGGGTGGGTTGTGATAGTGCGGTATATGGGAGGTGGCGGAGTGATGGGGTGAGGGTAGGGGTAGGAGTTTGTGATGGCATGCAGGTAAGGTGGGGGGGATATAATAGTAAAGATATGCCTTACCAGAGTCCAGTCCTCCTGCTACTCCTGCGAGGCCCTCAGGATGCATAATTGCCTAGACTTGCTCCTCCCATGTTGTTAGTTGTGGGGCTATCATTGATTGGTATCATTTGCCCCTCAAAAGTCCGATAACATTTACAGTTCAATCCATATTTACATGCTTTACAAGAGCTACATTTTCTGAAGCCTCTCATGTTCCATGGTAACTAATTATGTTTTCTAGAATTAAAGTGTCTAGATATCAAAATGTCCCCAAATGATCTCACTCTCTTTGAAGTTACTTTTAGACCCATATTCAGAATATCTTTAAGATGCTCACATTTTTTAAAACATGACAATTCTTTTGTAAAATCCTTGTAGTGCTGGGTTGTGTTGAACTGAACTCCAAAAACAATCTCTTCACTTCATTACCTACTTTGTTTTTATCCGTGGTTTGGCAATATAAAAGTTTCTCTCTATTTTTTTCACTGGCTCTCTTTTTTGCATCTTCCAGGATATTTTTTGGATGTGCTCTTGCTCTGATTCGCTCAGTCATATTACATATCTCCTCATTGAACAATTCATCCTTGGAGCATATTTTTCTGTCTCCCAATGTTTGGCTATAGGGAATACCCCACTTGAGTGCATCCGGATGACCACTATTAGCATGTAATAGGGAAAATAATAGCTCTGTGTACTCATCAATTGTAAATCAAGCTCATTGCAATTCAGCTTTTTCAAATAATCATTTAGCTCAGTTTCATTCACTTCCCACAGAATAAATAGGTCGCCTATGAACTGAGTCCAAAGGGTAGTTTTGTGGCTGAACTCCTCATTCTCCTTGGCCCAGGTGACCTCTTTCTCCCACAATCCCACGAATAAATGCACTTAAGTGGGGGCAAAAGTGCCCTGTTGGTGCAAATATTTGCAATCAAACATAAAAACATTGTGGGTAAGCCAGTACCTGAGCATTTCCAATAGCATCCACGTATGATCAAACCATTCTATTGGGTGTTCTCTTAAGAAATATTCTCACGCTTGAATTCCTTTCTTGTGACCAATGGAGGTATATAAAGATGTAACATCAAGTGTGACTATTATCTAGGGCCAGATGTAGGAAGGTTCACTTTTGTGAGTTGCAAATTGCGAGTCCCAGCGACTCGCAATTTGCAACTCGCAAAAGGGAATGCAGAAAGGTGTCTCAGACACCTTCTGCGACTCGCTATGAGGTCGCAAAGACAAACCTCACAAATATTTATGAGGTGGGTCGCAGTTTGCGACCCCATAGCGAGTCTAGGCACTCACGGGGATGGTGGCCTGCTGGAGACAGCAGACCACCATGTCCGTGACTGCTTTTCAATAAAGCAGTTTTTTTTTCTCTTTGCAGCACGTTTTCCTTAAAGGAAAACGAGCTGCAAATAGAAAAAATACCGAAACCTTCTTGTTTTGGTTTTTTTCAGAGCAGGCAGTGGTCCATAGGACCACTGCCTGCTCTGAAAAAATATTTTTGTTTGCATTCACAAAGGGGAAGGGGTCCCATGGGGACCCCTTCCCGTTTGCGAATGAGTTATCATCCACTTCAAGTGGATGGTAACTGCGAGTTGTTTTGCGACCACTTTCGCGGTCACAAATCAACTCTACATCGCGATGCGGTCGCAAATAGGAAGGGCACACCCCTTCCTATTTGCGAGTCGGAAACACATTTTGCGAGTCGGTTCCGACTCGCAAAATGTGTTTCTGCATCGCGTGAGGCCTTTTTCGCATCGCAAACGGCGTTTGTCGCCGTTAGCGAGGCGCAAAAGGCTACCTACATCTGGCCCCTAGTCCTGTTTCCATGGAATATGATTTTATTTCTTTAAGAAATTGGTTGAATCTTTTAAGTATGATGAAAATTCACAACATATTCCTGTAAGAAAAGATCCAAATAGCATGAGCTATTTTCCAACAGGGACCCTATAGGACGTACAATTGGTCTTCCCCGGGGATTTTGTATGTTCTCATGTATTTTGGGAAGGAGCTAATAGGTCGCTATCCTTGCATGTTCCAATTTAAGATATTGATATTCTTCCCAATCCAAAAGGTTCATTTCATGCCATGATTTCCATTTCAAATGGTACTCCTTTTCCAAATCCTGCATGGGATTTCCAGGGAGTCAAGCATAGTGCACCATGTTGTTTAACTGTCTTCTGATCTCAGCTAAATACATCTTTTGGTGCATCAGCACAATGTTGTCCCCCTTGTCTGATGGTTTGATAATCAGTGTACCTTTAGTTTTTAACTCACAACTATCATTCCAGTCTTCCATTGAAATTTTTTAGTTTTTATTTGTTCCCCCATTTCTTACGTAATTCATTTAAATCCTCCACAACCAGTTCCTGGAAAAGATCTATTTGATTCCCTGGGGGGAGCTGAGGGCAGAATCTGTTATTGGCTTTAAGCCACTCCTTACTTGATAATCTGTTTCAAGTCTCATATCAGTCCGAACATCCCTTTTGGAAATGGGTTCCAGAGTGTCTTTGTCTCCCACTTTATTACCTCTCTGTATATCAAAATCCCCATCCATTTCAATTATGTTCTTCATTATTGGTGTAGTACCACGTGTATTTTCTGCTGCCAGATCATGAATGGCAACCATGTCAGGAACATCAGATATTTTGAATATCAAAGGTTTTGACCTTGTTGACATCTTGATAGTGGTGTTCTTCATTTTCATTTGATGGTACGTATGAAGTTTTACTTTCCTGACATATTACTATAATTCAATTTGAGGATCTATAAAGTTGGGATGTGCTGTTGGACAAAACGTTAAGCTCAAATTCAGTATCCTCTCTTGATTAGGAGTCAATATTGTAGATAAAATGTTCACTATGAAGGGGTTTCCCATTGGATGTTTCTCTTACCTGAACTCCATTAATTTGCATTCCTTGTTCTATCTTAGTCCTCTTGCCTCTCCTTGCCCTACATTTCCTCTTACTTGTCTCAGCTGCATTTGATTTGTCATACTTTGCTGTGTTGTCACCCGCAGCAACCAAAGTTCCATGTGAAAATCAATTTTTTCTGTGGGTGCTTCATCTGCAATTGAGCCAGGGTCTGAAGTAACTTCACTTTTCCTCTGAGTATTTCCTAATGGTACATCCATTTTCTCTCAAACTATCAAACATCTTTGCAAAAGTGTACACACGGCCATACTGACAACCCAATGTTTTTCTCGTAAATTTCCTTGCTTTTCATTCAGTAATCTGCACATCAAATTCCTGCAATGATTTTTCCGTCTTTGCGAACTGATCTTTCACTACCATTTCATCTTTATATTTCTCCAATTCTTTCATGATCATCTCAATCTTCACAATTTGTAACTCCATTTTCCGTATTACATGCATTATCAATGTCCTCATTAGCCTCACTGAACATTCCTCCATGTTCTCACACCATTCATTTATCAAATCTTCATCCATATTCTCATATGTAGGTAACAACATTGGCCCTCATTACAACCCTGGTGGTCGGTGTTAAAGCGGTGGTAAGACCGCAAACAGGCCGGTGGAAAAAAAATGGGATTACGACCGTGGCGGAAACCGCCAACATAGACAACCACTTTAACACTCCGACTGCCACGGTGGTACAAACAAACAGTGCGCCGGGCACCGCCAACAGACTGGTGGAACACAATGTACCGCCCACCCTATCACAACACGGCTATCCGCCACCTTTTCCGGGGCGGAACCAACGCGAATAAAAACACGGCGGAAAGAGTACACAGAAGGGAAAACACTCACCACTCTACACCCCACGAGGAACCAGGACGCCATGGAGCATGAACTGCAGATCCTGCCGGAGATGGTCTTCCTGCTCCTCCATCAGGACGGAGGCGATGACCACGGTGAGTACTGCACCTACAACACAGGGGAGGGGGGGGAGAAGAGCGTGACACACACACGCAACACGCAACACCCCCACCCTCACCCACAACCCCATACACACAAACACATGCTGCAACATTACACATACACCCCCACCCCCCCTTGAATAACGCAAGGACAAAAGGAAATGATTGTAACAATTGTAATAAAAAAAAATCCATCAGTCAAAACTCAAAATCCAGTATATCCAATTATGTACACCAACTACACAAGTCCGGATAGTGCACCAATCATTGTCCGTGGACCACTGGGCGCAAAATGCATGGGCGCGGCCCACACTAGATACCTGACTCCAAACGGAGAGAACACTGGAGGGGCATCACATAGAAAATATACAGGCACCTCAGGGGGAGAGGAAGGGGGGCACCTCAGCCTGATGAATGCACGACGCCACTGCTCCACGAGGGGCTCCATGTCCATTGATGTATCCTGGGGAGTGCAAAGCCACAGCCTTTCAAGTCTCTCCAGTGGGTGGTTTGCCCACTGCTTTATCCTGGGGAGTGCAAAGCCACAGTCTCTCAAGTCTCTGCAGTGGGTGGTTTGCCCACTGCTGCATCCTGGGGAGTGCAAAGCCACAGTCTCTCAAGTCTCTCCAGTGGGTGGTTTGCCCACTGCTGCATCCTGGGGAGTGCAAAGCCACAGTCTCACAAGTGGATAACAGTCTCCACTGGCTCTGGAGGGGGCTTTGTGCCCAGAGTGCTTCATCCTGCCAAGGACTGAGGTAGTGGATGCCTTTCTCCACTGGTTCTGGAGGGGGCCTTGTGCCCAGAGTGCTTCATCCTGCCAAGGACTGAGGTAGTGGATGTGATACTCCACTGGTTCTGGAGGGGGCTTTGTGCCCAGAGTCCTCCACGTGCATTGTGGCCGCAACAATACACTCGCCTGGGTGTGTGTGCCACAAGATTGCCGAGGTACAGGTAGGTTGATACCCCATGGAGGCAGAGACATACCCCACACTGCTGTGGCTTCGCATTCCATATGCAGGTGACAACTGTGATGACAGTGATGCTTCATGAAAGTTGCCCAGGCTCCTGGAACTCACCACCAGCCTCGGACGACTGACCACTGGGGATGGCAGCCATGTCTGCGGTGTTGCCACTGGCTCAGGATGTCGCAGGGCCGCTGGCGGTGATTGCGTAGGGCTCTGTGGCAGTGGTGCTTGCGGCGGGCTCTCTGGCGGCGGTGCTGGCTGCAGGCTTTGTGGCGGCGGTGCTGGCTCCGGGCTCTGTGGCGGTGGTGCTGGCTGCGGGCTCTGTGGCGGCGGTGCTGGCTGCGGGCTCTGTAGCGGCGGGCTCTGTGGCGGCGGTGCTTGCGGTGGGGTCTGTGGCGGCTGTGCTGACTGCGGGGTCTGTGACAGCGGTGCTGGTGGCAGGCTCTGTGGCAACGGTGCTGGCGGTGGGCTCTGTGGTGGTGCAGGTGGCAGTGCAGGCGGCGGTGCAGGTGGCGGTCTTCTCCGCCGTACAGGTTGGCGTCGACATGGACAGAATGTGTGACACTGGTCCCTCAGTCGGTGCAACCATGCCCTCTCCTGACCTGCCCTTCAGTGTCTGGCCCTTCCCCACCTTTGATGGTGGCGCAGCTGTCCTGCCACTATCCCCTTTCGTTTTCCCTGACCCTTGGTGGCAGGTGTTTTCGGCTTCTCCCTCCGGGATGTGGGCACCTTTTTCACCTTGGCAGGTGGCACACTGGCAGCCCTGATGGTTGGCGCACTCCATGACCCCGCAGATGCTAGCACCACTGTGCCTAAGGATGTGGTGGCTGTGGTGCTGGGCTGAGACCTGGAAAGCCTGGCCCTAGGGGAAGGACGGGGGTGGAAGGTGTAGGGAAGAGGTCAACATTAGCCAGGAAAAGTTTTTTAGACACACTGGATGGAGGGGGTTTGGGAGTGGAGGTAGAGGTAGAGGTAGTGGCTGTAGGAGGTGTACATCTGCTGAATTTGGGTGAAGGTGCATGGGCTGGAGGCTGTTGTGAGGTGGATGGCTGTTGGGTGGGTGTGTGCCTGCATTTGTGAACTTTGGGAGGAGGGCTCACAGACACACTGGGAGAGGACACTGGGGATGTGTGAATAGTAGTGGGGGTGGTGAGTGCACGTGAGCGGTGTATGGTGATGGGTGTGCTGGTGATGGAGGTAGTGGCTGAGGATTTAGTGCATGCAGGTGTGAGTGGAGATGAGACTGGGAGGGAGGAGGGAGACGTGGAGGAGGGGGACACAGTGGAGGCAGTGGATGTTGGTATGTGTGCATGGGTATGATGCTTGTGTGAGTGCCTGTGGGATGTGTGGTGCTTATGTTTGCCTGAGCCACCCTTGTGTGTTGAGGTGTGTGCATGCTGGTCTGATGGTGTGTTTGGGATAGGCTGAGGTACAGGGGATTGGGTCAGGGTGGAGGAAGTTGGAGGGGGGAGGCTGGACACAGGGACAATGGCTGCAATCAGTGCTGAGGCCAGAGCCTGAAATGCTCTCTGTTGGGCTGCCTGCCCAGAATGAATGCCCTCCAGGTATGCATTTGTTTGTTGCAAATGCCTCTCAACACCCTGGATGGCATTCAGAATGGTAGAGTGCCCAACAGTGAGGGATCTTGGGAGGTCAATAGCCTCCTCACTGAGGGCAGCAGGGCTGACTGGGGCAGGGCCTGAGGTGCCTGGGGCGAAGGAGATGCCAACCCTCCTGGGTGAGCGGGCACAGGACACACTCTGAGGGGCTGCTGGGAGGGTGGTGCTGGTAGGGGGGGTGGTGGCTGTACCTGTTGAAGCAGGGGGCCAGAGATGCCCGCCACCCCAAGGGAGCTCCCATCAGAGGAGGAGTTGCTGGCACTGCTGTCTGCTCCTGTCCCCGCCGTGGAGCTCCCCTCGTCCTCCATCCCACTGGTGGCTTCAGACTCCGTTGTTTTGCCCTCCAGGGCCAAGTGGGATGAAGCTCCCTCCTGCTCCAGTGCCACTGCTCCTCCGCCTGATGATGCCATTGCACACAAGAACAGGGAGACCACAAAAAGGGGGGGAAGACAAGAAAGAATGTTCAGTGCATGCAACACCACTACTGTTGGCGGACACAACAGACACAGCAGCCCTCTGCACTACGCCATGCACTTATAGTTCCTAGATTTATCACATGCCCATGGGGCACAAGGCCTAAGCCCGATTGCTGCTGGAAGTTACAGGAGCCTGACTATGTGTAGATGGCACTAACCACTAATGGGGTTGGGGTGCCACAGAGCCTGACTCACAAGAGACCTTGCCTACAAAGCTCGCCCTGGCCTAGGTGAACCCACTGCCCACCTCCCCCACCCAGACACCTTGTAATGCGCGCAAAGTCAGCAGAATGATAGTGTACTCACCCCCTTGTGGCTGCTGTGATGCCCTACAGTGCCCATCAAACTCCGGATACATCAGGGGGGTCATGGTGCGATGGGCACCCCTCCCACATTGGGAGGCCATCCCCAGCTGGGCCTCCGCCATCTTCTTGCTCCAACGGCGAAGGTCCTCCCATCTTTTCCGGCAGTGGGTGCTCCATCTGTGGTGGACCGCCAGGGTCCGGGCGTCCTTGGCGATGGCACGCCAAATATCCTTCTTCTGGTGGGCACTGACCTAGAGGAATAGTACAGGGGAAAAGGAAAATCTTTACCCGTCCGGACCGCCATCCTCTTTGGCCCACGTTCCTACCCTTGCCCTGACGCACATACACTCACCGTCCGCACATGCAGGCCTCAGTTCCCCCATTTTTCTTCCATCCACACCAATCCAAACAGGCATTGCCCATGAAGCATTCTCACAGTGTACTCACCTGTTTGTCTGGAGGACCATACAGTTGTGTGTACTGGGGGAGGACCCCATCCACTAGTTTCTCCAACTCCTCCAAAGTGAAGGCAGGGACCCTTTCCTCAGACACATGAGCCATCGTCGATTCCAGACTGAGGACACAGCAGCACTTGCAGTGTAGGTCCTTTCCTGTTGAAGGTCAGGTATCAAGTGACGGAACAGACAGAAAATGGAGGTCACGTCCACGGCGGTGCGTACCGTCACCGCCGGCGCACATCGTCATTGGCTCCTGGGACCCAAAGGGTCCAATGTTAACCAATGCAGGGTTGCGCCGTGGTCTTCGACCGCGACGGTGTACAACACCAGCGCAGTTACCTCATATCCCCTTATCCTACCTTACAGGTCAGGCAGCCGCCATTTCAGGGGCCCACGTGGCATTAATTTTAACTGCGTCACAACAATGTAGGCCTTGCATACACACAGTAACAGGCATATTGCAGATTAATAAATGTGTGCAAATGACATTTTGTGATACCTCAGTGTTGGCTGACTCTCTGTTCGCTGTTCTCGTCCAAAGGGCACATGCGCTGGGGCAGGTGATGAGATGGCGGCATCCTCCGGTGTACAGACCGCTGGTGGACCTGTCGACAATGGAAGAGAGACACGTAATAGTCACCTACAGACTTGATCGTGCAACAATCCAGGAACTGTGTGCCCAGTTGGAGCCAGACCTGATGTCAGCTATCCGCCATCCCACAGGGATCCCCCCCTCTAGTGCAGGTCCTGTTGGTACTCCATTTCCTGGCAAGTGGTTCCTTTCAAACAACAGTGGCCATTGCATCAGGGATGTCCCAGCCAATGTTCTCTAACGTGTTGTCCAGAGTGTTGTCTGCCCTGCTGAAACACATGCGCAGCTACATTGTGTTCCCTCAGGTGGAGGATTTGCCCACAGTGAAAGGTGACTTCTATGCTCTGGGACATATCCCCAACATCATAGGTGCCATTGATGGGACACATGTGGCCTTGGTACCCCCCCCCCCCGCAGGAGCGAACAGGTGTACAGTAACCGGAAGAGCTACCATTCATGGTGCAGATTGTGTGTTTGGCCGAGCAGTACATCTCCCATGTGAATGCCAAATTACCTGGGTCAGTGCATGACGCTTACATTCTGAGGAATAGCAGCATCCCTCATGTGATGGGGCAACTCCACAGGCACCGTGTGTGGCTAATAGGTGAGGACAAGGACCCTATACAGTGTGAATAGTAGTCTGGGTCTGGGGTTTGTCCCTGCGGGTTAGTGTGTGTCTAACAGTTGTCCCTTGACATTTGCAGGTGACTCTGGTTACCCCAACCTGTCATGGCTACTGACCCCAGTGAGAAATCCCAGGACAAGGGCAGAGGAACGCTACAATGAGGCACATGGGCGAACTAGGAGGGTGATTGAACGGACCTTCTGCCTCCTGAAGGCCACGTTCCGGTGCCTCCATATGACAGGTAGTTCTCTCTACTACTCACCAAAGAAGGTGTGCAAGATCATCGTGGCCTGCTGTATGCTGCATAACCTGGCTTTGTGACGGCAGGTGCCTTTTCTGCAGGAGGATGGTCCAGCTGGTGGTCTTGTGGCAGCTGTGGAGCCTGTGGACAGTGAAGAAGAGGAGGCAGAAGAAGAGGATATCGACAACAGAAACAACATTATCCAGCAATACTTCCAGTGAGACACAGGTAAGAAGATTTCACTGCCTCACACATCTCATACTATTGTTGGAGCAAGCATAAGTCTGTCATTTTCACTCAGTGTATGGACCCTGGCTTGTCACTTTGCCTTTCCATTTAACAGATATGGGTCCCACTTTGTGCCCTCTGCTATATTTCCTCCAGCCCTACAGCTGTGTTTCATCGGTATGTGAACAATTAAATTGACATAAATTGACATTAATTGACATTGCTATATTCCATAGTTATTGCAATTACACATTTGTGAAAGGACAGACTGACTCCAGATTGTTTTGTGATTGAAGGGTGTTTATTTCTGTGCAATTAAGTGGAGGGGTTGTAAAATGGACAAGGGTGATGGTGGAGGAATGTCCATGGCAGAGTCCAGTCTATTTGTTTCACAGGTGCATTGTCCAAAGGGGCATGGGAAGTGGAGCAAGGGCAGTTGATGGATGGACAGGGTGACAAAGTGGGACAGAAGGATGACATTCAGGGGGGTCTCATTTCCTAGCGGGGCTCTTGGCAATGTTCTCTGTCTTGTTCCTATATCTCAGGGACCGTTTGCGGGGTGGCTCTCCATTTGCAGGGGGTGGGGTGCTGGGGTCCTGTTCCTGTGGCGGTGCCTCCTGTCCACTAGTGCCAGCAGAGGTGGAGGGCTGTTCATCATCCAGGCTAGTGTCAGGGGCCCCTTGTTGTCCCACAGTGTCCCTCCTGATGTTGACAAGGTCTTGCAGCACTCCTGCAATGGTGACCAGGGTGGTGTTAATGGACTTCAGTTCCTCCCTGATGGCCAGTACCGTTGCCATCGTCTCCTGGGAATGATGGTACGCTCCCATGATGTTGGAGAGGGCCTCATGGAGAGTGGGTTCCCTGGGCCTGTCCTCCCCCTGTCGCACAGCAGTCCTTCCAGTTCCCCTGTTTTCCTGTTCCTCTGTCCCCTGAACCGTGTGCCCACTGCCACTGCTCCCAGGTCCCTGATTGTCTTGGGTTGGTGGGTTTGCCTGGGTTCCCTGTAGTGGTGGACACACTGCTGATTGACGTGTCCAGGGGACAGAGGGATGGGCCCGCTGGGAGGGTGCTGTGGTGGTGTTTCCTGAAGGGGAGGCTTTGTGGTGGCTTGTGCCAGTGTCAGGGGAACCGACTGTCCCGAGGTCCCTGATGGGCCGGGCTGGTCATCTTGATCCAGTTGTGCAGAGCTGCTGTCATCACTGTAGGTCTCTTCTGTGGGGGGACTGGATATGTCTGGTACCTCCTGTCCGGTGACGTTGGGTAGGGATCCTGCAGGGGTGTAAAGGCATGATTATTGCATCTGTGTGTGCCATCGTGTGCAATGGGTGAGTGACCCTGTACTCCAGTGCTTGCATTCTTGTCTAGGTCCTTGTGTGATAATTGGTTTGGGGTCTGTGTGGGTATCTGTAGTGGACATGCTTGGGTGATGGGTGTCCATGCATTGGTGTCACATGCAGGGCTTGGTTTTGGGATTTGTGGGTTGTGTTGGTGGGGTATCTGTTGGTTGTTTGGGTGATGGGTGTGAGGGTAAGGATGGGAGTATGTGATGGCATGCTTGTGGGGTGGGGGGATAAGGTAGGTAAGATTTGCCTTACCAGAGTCCAGTCCTCCTCCTAGTCCTGCGAGGCCTTCAGGATGCAGTATTGCCAAGACTTGCTCCTCCCATGTTGTTAGCTGTGGGGGAGGAGGTGGGGGTCCACCGCCAGACCTCTGTACAGCAATCTGGTATCTGGAGACCACGGAACGCACCTTCCCCCGCAGGTCGTTCAACCTCTTCCAGATGTCATCCCTAGTTCTTGGATGCTGTCCCACTGCGTTGACCCTGTTGATGATTCTGTGCCATAGCTCCATCATCCTAGCAATGGAGGTGTGCTGCACTTGTGATCCGAATAGCTGTGGCTCTACCCAGACGATTTCCTCTACCATGACCCTGCGCTCCTCCTTAGAGAACCTGGGGTGTCGTTGAGGTGCCATGATGTGGTGTGGGTGATGTGTGAGGTGGTGTATGTTGTGATGTGTGAGGGGATGTGTTGTGTGTTGTTTGAGGTGCGTGGATGTTCTGTGAATGATGATGTTGTGTGTCTGTGGATGCTGGTGTTGTTTCTGGTGGTGTCTCTCTCTGCCGTGGTATCAGAATTCTGGTAGTAAGGGTTTGTGGGTGATGTGGGTGTGTGTTTTATATTGGATTGGGTGTGTGGGTGTGGTGTGTGTATGTGTAGCAGGTGTGTGTATTTTGAATTGTCCAATGTGGTTGTGTTTTTTAAATGTGTGTGCATTTTGAGCGAGGCGGTGTGTACCGCCAATGGAATACGCGTGGATTCGTGGGTCGTGATAGTGTCGGCGTATTCCTGTTGGTGTGACGGTGTCGGTTTTGTTATCGCCAGTTTATCACTGACCTTTGGTGTGGCGGACTTGTGTGGGTGTCTGGATTTCGGCGGATTCCGAGCTGTGGATCGTAATAGCTGTAGTGGAATTCCTCCGCCTCAGCGGTGTGTTGGCGGTCTTTTGCACTGCGGGAAGCGGGATTTACTGCCAGGGTTGTAATGAGGGCCATTATTTGCGATCGTATTGGTATACTTTTGCATTCCAGCTATCTGGTTAGTGATGTCATCTCCCACCATTGCTTTGCCTCCATATATATATATACACATATATATACCACTTCCATTCACATTCTAACAAGAAACACCAATGAGGAGGAGTGTTTCCAAGCTTAGTTTATTTCCAAAATGCTTGGGCTCCAACTAATGTGTTTCGGCAGTCAACGCCACCTTGGTCTGAGACAGAGGCTCCATTTTCAAAGTGACAATTTAAAGTGCACTGGGCTTACATCATCACAACCATGGAAGAAAGACTGTACTCAATAAGAGCGACTGCACGTAATACGCTACAATTACAGCATGGGGACTAGATGATGCATCATAGAGTATACCCATAATTATAAATGTGCAAAATTTGACAACAAAAATACAGAAAATGTACAGTTTTCTCATCAATAATTTTATTGTCAATGCCGCAGTGATATTATCAATGATGTCACAGAAGATGCTGTGACTGATGTAATATGTGGAGTGTTTAGCAGTGCATGGCGATGACGCAAGTTATAGTTATCTTCGGGCACAAGTTAATGTTTTGTGAGATAAGTATAACTGCTGAATTTCTATGGTTTTGTGTGGATAAGATATTAACCTAACTATAATGTTCCTGTAACCTTTTTTAGTGAGTTTGTAAGGTTTTTCCTAATTCTATTTCCTAACTATTTCATCACTGTAACCTTTACTTTTTCATTGAATTTCTAGAGTTATTTTTAATGTAAGAAATAGTTAATTATCATATGTTAATCTGACTGCTGCGGTGGGGGGTGGCCGCAGGCCCTGTGATCAACTCCATACATGCAGCTAACCCCATGATGTGCATGGCCTTAGGCTGTGCAAGGCAGGGAAGCTGCCACAGGGCCTTTCCTGCAGCGAGGCCCACAATCCCCCACATACGGGAAACCCCATGATGTGTTGGTTGTGTGATATATGAGTGGGTCTGTGAGTGTGTATGTGAGTAGCAGTGTGGGTCTGTGAGTGGTACGAGAGTGTCTGTATGGGTGTGCGAGTGGTTGTGTGGGTGTGTAAGTGGGTGTGTGAGTGGGCCTGTGAGAGGCTGTATGAGTGACTGTGTGGGTCTTTCAGTGGGTGTGCAAGTGGTTTTGTGTGTCTAGGAGTGGGTGTGTGAGTGGCTGTATGGGTGTATATCACTTGGTGTGTGAGTGAGTGTGTGGGTGTGTAAGTGGGTATTTGAGTGTGTGAATTGGTGTGTGGGTAGCTGTATTAGTGTGTGACTGGGAATGGTAGTGGTCTTGCTGGTCTGTGAGAGAGTGTGTGAATGGGTGTATGAGTGAGTGTGTGAATGAGTCTGCGAGTGGATGCATTTTTAATTATTTTTTTTTAAATTAGGGTTTAGATCTGCTGTAGATTCACATGAGCTGTGCTGAGCACAGTGGTGGATACACAGATCCATAATTGCCCCCAAAATACATTTTTGGCATTTTCTTGCTCATTAGGGGTCCCTCACAAATCTATCCATAAGTCCCAGGGGGTCAAGAGACCTCTCTCCTATTTGGTTTATTCACCCCTCAGGAACAGTGTCCCAATTCACAAAATGGCAGCTGCAACTTTTCTCTCAGGCTGTGGGCAGTCAATCATGGCATTGCTGTTGGATTTGTGTCTCTAGCTATAATAAATATTTTTTCTGTAATAACTCTAGAACTACCAAACAGATTTACACCAAATTAAAAAAAACATTCCTTCTAGGAACAAGGTCTAGTTTTTTTCCAAATGTGGTGTAATTCCGTCCAGCAGTTCGGGCTGGAGTCATGTTTAAAATCCCTATGGGAATTGGATGGGTAGAACGTGTTTTGGGACACCCCCCTCCTTTTCTCAGTCCCTGCTTGACAAATCATACTGAAACTTTCCAAACAGTAGCCGAGGTGCATGGCAAACTAATTTTGAAAAATTTGTGACTATTCGTCAAACTGCGCCAAAGTTATTAGCAAAACAAATAACATTTTTCCTATGGAAACTACGTCCTAACTATAACTACTTACCCAGAACTGCCAAGCCCCAAGTCCTTAAAATAAGTGTAATAAAGGATATATGAGTGCACGGTAGGGATATCCTGCCCCCTAGTCCTTTTGGGGGGAAGATTCTCAGAGGATTTTGGGCCAGATGTAGCAACTTCCGCATTTGCAATTCAGAAATTGCGAGTCTGTGCAACTCGCAATTTCCGAATCGCAAATGTGGATGCAGAACGGTGTCTCAGACACCGTCTGCGATTCTCTATGGGGTCGCAAAGACCCACCTCATTAATATTAATGAGGTGGGCCACATTTTGCGACCCCATAGTGTGTCCCTGCACTCACAGGGATGGTGGCCTGCTGAAGTCAGCAGACCTCCATGTCTGTGACTGCTTTTTAAATAAAGCAGTTTTTTAAATTTATTTTGCAGCCTGTTTTCCTTAAAGGAAAACGAGTTGCAAAATAAAAAAAATAACAAAACCATTTGGTTTTGGTTTTTCAGAGTAGGCAGTGGTCCACTGGACCACTGCCTGCTCTGAAAAAACCTTTTGGGCAACATTAACAAAGGGGAAGGGGTCCCATGGGGACCCCTTCCCTTTTGTGAATGAGTTACCACCAGTGTGACACTGGTGGTAACTGCGAATTGCGATGCGAGTCGCAAATAGGAAGGGAACACCCCTTCCTATTTGCGAGTCGCATTCACAATTTGCGAGTCGGTACCGACTCGCAAATTGTGAATGTGCATCGCAAAAGGCTTTTTGCATGCCGCAAACTGCGATTTTCGCAGTTTGCACCATGCAAACATCTTACTACATCTGGCCCTAAATGTTTAATTTTGCCATGAATTTGCAGTAGATTTGCAAATCTGTGGTCATTTTATTAAAAAAAGAACAGGCTCTCATACTGCAAAAAAAACTCTGGTAGTGTGCCATTGCTTTATTTTGGGGAGAGGGCATGCAGTCCTCTTTCCTGAGCCTGTATGAGGACCCAGGACCCCATCCCCAGTGAGTTTAAATTATTTGAGGAGGAGAGAACATGGTCCCTCTTCCCTGAACCTCTAGGAGGCCCTTGGTGCCCCATACCCTGGGCTGTTTGAGTTATTATGGGAGAGGGTGCAAATCACCGCTCCCTGATCCTCTAGAGGCCCTGGTAAACCATCCCGTGGCCTTTTAAACTATTAGTGGAAGGAGAATACAGCCATTCCTCCCCATGTTGTAGATCTCATCACCCCTGAGGGCAAGATCTAAGCAGTATCCCAGTAACCCAGCACTGTCCTGGGCTTAAAACACAACTTTGCTCCTGTTCAGTGGGAGAAGTGAAAACAGATGCTCTTGCCTGAGCAAGTGCAAAATTAGTGAGCCATCTCCCACCAGCACCGAGTATTGCGTAGGCTGGGGAGCCAGGTAGGACTGTGGGGATATTGGCACCCCCTCCACAGCCCCCAATTAAAGCTGACATGTGGGTGCTCTCTGTGGGAACCATGGTACCCACCAAAAATTAAAAAAATAACTGGCTCTCACAGTGGAACTAACAGGGGCTGTATAGTTCCTGAGGCTTCATCCGTGTTCCCCAACAAAAGTTTGCTTGTGGGTGTTCCAATTGGTCACCAACCAAATGTATAAAACAGGCTTCTCCAACGAGTAGCTCATGGGCTACTTGTAGCTTGCCGGCTCTGTGTAAGTAGCTCTCCTGTATGCAGTCCAGTCTACTAAATTAGGAGCTTTGCTTGGTTGAATTAATCTATGTATTCTAAAATTGCAAAGCATGTATTACGGAGGAAAGCATATCCTTATAAAGTAATGTTTTGAGAAAAATGGATTTCCAAAATATATTTATAGGTGATATTTGAGTGATAAATCATGCAGTGTTTGGGAGCGTTTGGGAAAGACCTACTGCAAATGCTATTATCTTGGTGCTAGGGGCAAAGCTGCTTCTAGGGGCATTTCTGCTGTGGCTGTCCGCCTTCCAAATTAAAAAAGCTGTTTTTTACATTATTGCTTGTCCATCTGCCTGATGCACTGAGGTCGCCTCTAGCAGTAATCTTGTGAGGGGTGGCTGCTAATGTGATTGTGTCTAATCTGGTCACTATTTCAGCACTAATAATAGTAGCTCAAGTTAATTGCCATTGCTTTTAAGTAGCTGTTTTATAGAAAAGGTGGAACCCCCTGGTATAAAACGTGGCCTGATTCCGCCGGGGTAGCTGGTAGCTGCTTGGGGACCCTGGAGCTTCCCAAGCTGCCTGCAATAAACATTAAAGATATGGGTGTTCTGGTTGGCCACCGGGACACCCAGGACTTTTTTTTATAGGAAAATAATAAAAGAATAATAGATGAGTAGCAGAAACCGCTGATTTAATATTTCCTGTGCCAGCAAGAATGCTATATGGCATATTAAAATCATTTACTTTAAAGCTAGTGGTGCCGATAGAAGGGTCAGGGGTGCCACCAAATGTTTTTTCAATGTTGTGAGGGACTACAGGGAGTGTAGCAGCCCCCTAATAAAAATCTGAGTAAGTCTCACCATCTGACCATGTATTTTCAAAGCAGTTGTATGCTCTTCAGCTGGAGTGTAGAGACCTCTAGTGATTGGTCATATGATTGCACTTTGTGGCCTGAAAAAAAAAAAAAAAAATCAACAAGCATATTCATGTTTTTATTAAAGGGCTTAATTGAAAACATTTTGTTGCACTCACTACTATTGAGCATTGCAATGTATGAATTAATGAAAAATACTTTTGATTATGCTTATTAGTGACATTTTGAAACAGGCAATTGGACTTCTTTATAGATGTCAAAGCCACTAGGCCCTACCACCATTATTTTGTTTTTCTAAATCGTTGACAAACCCAGTAGGTCTGCCTTACTTAAAATGACACTTTTTTATTATTACATGATATAGCCAGCCATGCATAGGGGGTGGGGGAGCACAGGGCCTTACTGTGAGCCTGGCACTGTGTCCAACCCAATGCCTCACATGGCGAAAGGCACAGGGAAGGATGCATGTAAGGGGTTTGATGCAGGGTCTGGTCACAGGCCAGGCCTTGTGGCCAACATCACTACATGCATGGCAATGGACATCTTACTTTGTATTTTTTAAAAAATGGAAATTCAATGAAAAAAACTAATATTAAATTGACAAGATTAGATAAGTATTTAAAGAAAAACCTTAGAAATTACTGAAAAATAAAAAGTTAAAGGGATGTTATAATTAGGTGAAATTATCAGTTTATACAAAGGCCCATATTTATACTTTTTTAGAACCGCATTTGCGCTGCTTTTTGATGCAAAAAAATAGTATTTTGGAAGTTTGCACCGCTTTTGCATCAAAAAATGACACAAATGTGACGCTAAAAAGTATAAATATGGGCCATAGTGTTTTAAATAAACAAAATCTCTGAAATGCATCAGTTATAGTTATCTCAAGTAACTGTAACTCATGTCTAATAATAAATTTTGCCCTAACCAAGCACTGCTATTTACCTCACATATTACATAACTCATGACACGTTCTAAAACATCATTGATAACACCACCGCACCATCTGAAATATTATCATTCTTGACAACACTGTATATTACGGGGGCATAATTTATAGTTACTTTTAGGCATTCATTTTACGTTCAGTATTTTTCTGACACAGAGGCAACGATGGCAAACTTGTCCTCTGTATTGGGGAACGTCACCATGGACATCTGAAACAGTTTTGGCAAAAATTGTTAATGTACTCCCTGATCTGAGGGCCTTCCTCCCACCAATTAACATGGTCTTCTTTTCACTGGCATGCATTTGAGCCGCTGAGATGGAAACTTATCTTCTGTTGGGACACTACATTTGTTTATACTATAAAATGTGTTTTTCAATCTAACACTTCTTTACTGGGTCCCATGGTAAAATAGTTGGGTGGGATAAATCTCCTTTTGCATATATCTATGTGTGACCTGTAACGTATGATTTCAAGTCCTGGCATATATGACTCACCCTTTCATTCACCCCCAAATCGACAAACTCAGCACCATGTCTGCTGAGTTTTGTAACCTCTGTTACACACTTAGAAAAGCACTTCAAAACTCTTTCCTGGGTGTTGCAGTGATATAATCACAGTTATTAACAGTTTAGCATGAGTGAACCTTTAAGGAGGGGCAATGAAAATACCGGAAGTAAATGAGACAGTTGGTAGACAGATATGGGGTCGATGGTATTGAGCGAGAAAGGCTAAAACTGGGTCTGCGTATGATTAAGTAAGATATGCAGCTGTCAGGTAAGTATTGTGAGGCCTGTGTTTTCTCATCTGCTGTTCCAGTCTTAGGTTTTTGTGTTGCAAGCCCTTCCAAGCCCTTGCTACCTGCTGCAGAATTCTATGAGTCCCTTCCCCTCAGGACACGAACCGACAGAGCTCTTTATTTGTCCCTGATGACTTTATGCCTAGGGTTGAATAATAACATAGTCAATTTATCTTATAGTAATAGAGCACTTTTTAAACATCTTTTTTACACACCACTTTTTATTAGACCTTGACCTTGCAGGACAGTGGTATAACTGTAGGAAAGTCCTCCTTTTTGCCCTGGTCATCCCCAAACGTTTTGGACAGATACTGGTGGTTATTGACTCTTGCCTGTGCCCTGTGTACTGCTTACCAGTCCCAGGGCTAGTGCTCTGTCTAAAGTGGATAAGCAAATTAGGCAAATTATAATTGGCAATATTAACCTACCTATAATTCCTAGTATATGGTAAGACATGTAGGTTTAGGGACCCCAGCATAGGTACTGCACCCACAGGTGCACTGCTGAGGTGCCCAGTGTCATTGTAAAGGCAGGCCTGTCTTGTTGGCTGCTTCTAAACTAAAGTTGCATGTAAAATTTACTTTGGAATTCAAAGTATTCCCAAAGTCTTAAACTACCTTATTTTTACATATGTCACCCCTAAGGTATGCCCTATGTGCCCCTAGGGTTGGGTGCCATGAAACTATAAGCAGGGAACTTATAAAAATATAAGCCCTGGTGAGGTAAAAGATCCAAGTTCGTTTTCCCTCATTGTAGTGAATGGTCTCCATAGGCTAGAATGGGGAGACTTTATTTTAATTTATAAAGTCCCCTTAAGTGTCAGATACATCAAGTTTGGTATCAACTTAATTGTTATAATACATCCTGCAACTTACAATTGTTGGATTTAATATAATTTGTTCAGGTAAAGAGTTTTAAACTCTACCTAAAAAGTTGCCAACTTCAGCCCTGAGTGCTCTGCTTTGTTTGGCCAGCTTCTGGCAGCCTGACCAGCCTGCCTTGATAAGATGTGAAGTAGCCTGGGCTGAACACAAAGAGATGTGCATAGGGGAGGAGAACTTCCCTCAGCAGATGGAGAAGCAGGAAAGGGGGAGGGCTGCCAAACTGGTCTTCAAAGGCAGGGAAGGACATTTGGAGCAACCCAGCACCTCCCTCACATCCTGCAAAACCAGACAATCGGGTGCCCCCTTTATTAGATTAGATGAGGGCAGGAGAGGGGTGTTTTTATGATTTTTAGCCACACCAGTAGGTGGGCTCAGCCAGATGTAACCTCCAAAAATCAGTTTCAGCCATGATGGATTTTTGAGGAATGTTGCCCCTTGGGGTTGATTTTTGCCACACTTCACAGGAAGTGGTCATCACAGGGGGACTGACCCTGCACCTGATTGGAGAACAAGGACCCCCCCTGTTTTTCACCCAGGGGCTGCACCCACACCTCAGATCCCTAAAAAAGCATCTCAGAGCCTCTGGAACCTTAGGGTGAGCTGTGAACCTCAAAATAACCTCAAAAGAACATCTGGGAGAAGATCCAGAAGTTTAGAGAAGATTGGAGAACTTTTGAAAAAATCTCCTTAAAAATCTCTGCCACAGCAACTCTAGCTGGCTTTTCTCAACCGCAACCCGGCCTGACTTACAGGTTGGTCTCGGTGAAGAAGCTCTCCGAAGTTTGAATGAAGGAAGTTGACCGGGACCTACCAGGCAGTGTATTCGAAGAGGGCTCCAAGAACGTCGGATCAAGATTCAGGTTTGTCCCCGTCAAAGGATTTTCATCTAAAAAAAACAAATAAGTCCGAAGGTAAAAATCTCCACCGAAGGCTCCTGTGACGCGTATCCGAGGAAGAGTTCCAGGAGGTCGGAAGGGACTGGCGACTTGGTCCCGCTGAAGAAAATCTGAAGGTAAACTTTTGACCGAGGCCTCCCACAGGCTGTAGCCAAGCAGGGTTCCATCACGGTCGGCCTTAAACTTTGACTTTGTCCCGGTCGAGGTGCGACCAGATGACCAGGTTGGCGCTATTCGTTTCTAAGCTCTAAAAAGTATTAATTCTTTAAAAATTCATATCTCCGGTTCCCTTTATCCGATTTTATTTGTTTTGGTGTCATTTTAAAGCTAAAAATATTTCCTGTTGACATAAATTAGTTTGGGATTTTTAAACTGTTTCCTGTGTTTTATTTAATTACTGTTTTGTGATATTTAAATGCTTTATTCTTTGTCTCCTAAGTTAAGCCTTGTCACTCCAAGCTACCAAGGGTTGAGCTAGGTTTAATTTATTGAGACCTAACTGGACCTAAGTGAAGGTTGGTGGTCTATTGCTAAGTATAGGTACTTACCTGCCCTTACCAATAACCCATTTTCCAACAATAACTAAGTACTCAAAGTTCAGGAAAGGAGGTGGAGAAGGGATTACAATGAACAGGAAGAAGTCAGTTGCAGGCATGCTGAAAAAATATCATCATGCAATCCACAAGGTATGGATAGATGATTTAGCTTATAGGATCGGTGCAGCCCAACATTCCAACAAGGAAACCTATTGGATTGTGAAGACCTTCTTGAAAGGTAACCCCCCTCCAAGGTAGGCCTGACTCCATGAGAACAGCGCTGTGAGACACTGACCAAGTACTTTCTTTGATCACATCTACAATGTCTTAATAACTAGGCCATTAGGGCATCAGGAGGTGGCATTAAACCTTAATACCCATGGTGTTGGGCTTTTGTGTTTCTCCATCAGTAATCAATTAGAAGTAGTGAATATAGCGAGAAAATTAACTTCAGGATCTCCGCTAGACCCTGCCCCGATAGACATCTTAATGAAGGGCAGGGAACCTCTACTGTTGACTTTGACCAAGCCTTACAATCTTTCTTTACAATATGTTCATGTTCCGACTGTGTGGAAACATGCCATCATTCATCCCTTGTTAAAGAAACCATCATTGAACCCACTGGTGGTGGAGAATTATAGACCGATCTCTCTTCTACCAGGGCCAGGTAGGTTTCTAGAAAGGTTTGTCAATAACAAGTTATCAACATTTTTAGAGTCAAATAATATCCTTCATCCTACCCGGACAGGCTTTCGGGTGGGTCACAGCACTGAAACTGCCTTATTGAGGGCAACTGAATACCTCAGGCAGATTCTTGACTTCGGCGGTTCGGCTGCACTTCTTCTTCTCTACCTGAATGTGGCATTTGACACAGTCTCTCATGATGTATTACTACAGCGCCTGGAAGGCTTTGATATCTCTGGTCCTGCTTGAGCGAGAAGATCTTTCCAGTCTCTGAAGGACCCTGTTACTCTACTATCTATAAGTTGAGATGAGGTGTTCCACAGGGTTCATCACTTAGCCAGCCCTTTATAATATTTATGTGCATTCACCATCTGATATTATAGGGGCATTTGGATTTGCAATGGTTTCTTATCCAGACGATGCTCAATTGGTCATCTCACTATCCCAGGTAGTTGGAGTACCTCCATGACATTCAATTGCTGTCTGATGGAGGTAGCCTAATGGATGGGAGATAGTTGTCTTAAATTAAATGGCGAGAAAACTGTGGTACTAGTGGTTGGTAACAACTCATCCACCTTGCAACAAATCAGCCAGTCTTCTATACTGGGTGAGCGCCCGCTGCCAAAAAACTGAAGTCAAAAGCTTGGGTTTTATATTAGACTCAAGCTTTCTATGGTCTCGCAGGCAAATAGGATCACAGGCACCTGCTTTGGACTGTTGAAAGCTCTCCATAAAAAGCTGAAATGGCTTCTGTTTGAAGCCAGAAGGATTATTATCTAGGGATTGATATTATCATGCATGGACTATGAGTACTCTGTTACTCAGGGAGCCCTAAAGCAGTCATTCGGAAACTGCAACTTATTCAAAATGCAGAAGCTAGGATTCTTTTGGGGGTTCCAGAGTTATGTTCAGCAACTGGAGCTCTCAGAAACCTGCACTGGCTTACAATTTGGAGCAGGGTCCAGGTCAATACTCTGTCTGATTCATTGGGACAAACAAAAGCAGGGCCCAAAAATTCTTCAACAATTGATTTTTTTCTTATCTACTGAGAAGTTCTCTTAGATCGTCCTCTTTGGACCTCCTTGCGATACCCAGGATAAGGAGAGCCAGGGGCGGTGGTCAGCCTGAGAAGCAAAAAGAATTGTCTGTGCTTCCACAAGCAATTAAAAACTCACCTCTTTCCAAAATAGAGTAAAGTCAGTTGCCTACTGGTTTCCTTCAGCTCTGGGAAGCCCAGTTTTGGGTAGCCATGAGCTTTACAAATCCGGTAATGTAATGTAATGTAGTACACATGTTTAAACATAGTTTATATTATGTGACGTGCCTATTAAGTATCCACACACGCTGATAAGAGGTGACAGGGTCCCTACTCTATAGTTTCATCTCCTGGCTGACACATTTATTAGGTCTATGAAACAGGCTAACTCAAGCACTAAGCCCTGCATTAAACACCATGTTTACATTTCATGCGTTCTTCATGTATGTGAATTTTGTGCTGGCAAAAAGCGCTATCCTGAAAATCTGCACTATAACAGCCCCACAGCTCAAGTACAACCAAGCACGTTATTGGTTTACTTCAACACAGAGCAACTATTAAAATCATAGAAAATGAACCCTCTCTGCTAAAGGTGTAGAGTTCCACATGTCGACTTTACCCTCAACCACGATTAGTGCAGTTCTGTAATCGCGTGCCGCATATATAAACCGCACAGTAAGCCTAACTGTGGATTCACAGATACAACTTATTTCAATTGTACTATTTTTGATATGTAAGGTAAAACTAACAAGTTACACGATAGTGAATACCACAAACTGAATTTTCTCACTAAGCCCTACATTAAACACCATGTGTACACTTTATGCGTTCTTCATGTGTGGGAATTTTGTGCTGGCAAAAAGCGCTATCCTGAAAATCTGCACTTTAACTACCCCACAGCTCAAGTACTACCAAGCACGTTATTGTTTTACTTCAAAACAGAGCAACTATTAAAATCATAGAAAATGAACCCTCTCTGCTAAGGGTGTAGAGTTCCACATGTCGAATTTACCCTCAACCACGATTAGTGCAGTTCTGTAATCGCGTACCGCATATATAAACCGCACAGTATGCCTAACTGTGGATTCACAGATACAACTTATTTCAATTGTACTATTTTTGATATATAAGGTAAAACTAACAAGTTACACGATAGTGAATACCACAAACTGAATTTTCTCCTCATAGTTAAAACAGAACTGATTTTGTTGACCTTATTGGATTGGAGGGCTAGACAGGGTAATAAATAAGGTCCGCATCCAGCCTTTCTGCAATGAGACCCTGCCAAGGTTAATACCCCAACACTCCATTGCCCCCTTCCTGGGCCTTGGCATCCATACATGCATGCAGGCTGGTACTCACCCAGACAGACGTAGGGCCTGTTTTAGAGTTTGGCAGAGGGAGTTACTCCGTCATAACCGGGAGGCATATCTTGTCCATAGTATTATGATGTCATTATAGCCTATGGAAATCTCAATACGGTTGACTGGATATCCATCACCTTTGCTTGTACATGGTGCATCCACACATTCACACAGGCAAACAGACATTCACCTTCCCTTCTTGCGGAACCCTGCTCCACTTAAATCAATACGCTACTTACCAAAGATGGTGATCCTGGCTAGTGGCTGCATAATTCTTCCCTCGGTCTTGGATCACACACACAAAGGTGCTAAGTCCGTAGTGGCATGCAACCACGTGATGCTGGTCTTGGTCCTCCCTATATGGGGTGTAGGAGACTGACGGCACTCAAGCCCCTGAGGATGTCTATTACTTCCATAAAACTAGCTGTAGGAGCAAGAGAGCCTTAGGGGCTAACAATCCAGGGTGCCTGGGTTGAAGAGGGGCAGATGGAGATATGGGCAAGCAGTGAAAAGTGTAAGAACATGAGTAGGACAAGTGAAAATGGATGGTTCGTGCTCAGTGTCTTTCCCAAGTGCCACCTCCAACTCCGGCGAGTAGGGCAAGCTAGATATTCACCCCGAGCATGTAAAAATTTCAGCTTTTGACAGTTCCTGCCAGTCTATTCAGTTACCTCAAAAACGCATACTGTGCATGTGAGATGGGGGCCAAATTGCCTTTATCCACCCTCACAAAGCAAATGTGAGTCTGTAGTTTTGAACTGCTATGCCTACTGGTAGGGGTTCTAGCAAGATACCTAGCAATCAACTCCTTCTCCATGACTGTCGGGAAACTGCTCCCAATGCCCCCGTGGACAGGCCGCCTCCTGAATAATGTAATTATATGAATTTAATATGCGGAGGCTTGTACATTTTGTATGAAAAATTGTCTATAATTTCTTAATACAGTCGAGTTGTGAAATCTCTCTTCACCTGTTATAAGAAAATGACTAGCTGCTCAACTGCAATCACCTATGAGCATTTCGCTGTGACATTACAACGCCTACTGCCAGAACCAACAGCTAAGGTGAAATGCAGGTCATTGAGTTACAATGTAACATTATTAAGAAAGCAAGAATTAGCTTTTTATTTTAAAGATATGTTTTGTAAAGGGAACAGTGTTCAGCAGAAAGAATAGGCCTATTTTTACACATTTCATTACAGGTAAAAAAGAATATCTCTGCTACTACTCATTCTGACCCGCAGCCCTTTTATTATCTCGATGAACATATTCTAATAATATTGGTTTCCTGTTGGTCCACAGTGTGAAATAGACAATGGCCTAGTAATTGTTTCAGTTCGAAACATGCGATTATCAGTAAACCATCTTATATGAACAAAGTACCCACTGCCATACATTATAATAATATTGCAAACCTCCTTCATTTTAGTACCGCTATTTGATCAAAAAATTCAGAGGTGACTTGTAATATCATTTTAACAAATGGCAAGGGTATTTTGTTCCTTATAATACATGATCACGCCATCAACCTTCTCACAAGCTACCTAAATCCTTGAGGTCTTGCTTCTTCATATGAAAGGAATAGTACTGTTGAAGAAAGAAGAATAAAACAGAAATCTTTAGTACTGCTATATTATACACACGAAAAGATAGTTAATATTTTGTTGCACATATATATTAGAATATGCTCATAGGGATATTAAAAGGGCTGAGGCTCTGAATGAGTTGTACAATAGGAATAAATATTAACATTTTCATTAGCCAGTGATGTGCAAATACATATTGGAATGCAGGGTTAATTTAGCTCTGAATAAACGTAATCTACATGTCATTGCTGGGTGGTCACGTTGAGGAGGAGGAGCGAGGAGTGAGGAGGATGGGGGAGGGCGCGAGGCCGCAGGAAGGATGCAGAAAGAGACAGAGTGGCAGAGTGGGGCGGGTCCCAAGGTCTACCGCAGTGGCTTGAGACTAGAGGCACACGGTGCTTGGGCGGCTCAGGGTCTTTGGCAAGCTCCATAAGTCAGGAAATAAGGAGGTAAGCTCTGGCAAAACACTAGGAGCAGCACAGGCACTCCCCCTCACTTTGCCCATAGCCTGCTCCAGCCCACCTTAGCCTGCAGCAGTCCGCAACTTGGCAGTGCAACTGTGTTTACACGTCCCCGATCTCCTCATATAAAATCAGCAGAGTAGTATCACAGTACAATCATAGTACCTTCTCAGGTCTCTTCACGAAATAACTGAGTGGCAAAATAGTGCAGGACCTGGTTTCTGCGGCCTCACAGAAGAACTCTTTAACACACAAGCCCCGTTCCCTGTGGTTCTACAGCCGGCCAAGACAAGAGTGGAGTTGCAAGGTGGCAGGCAGGACGCCAGTCATTGGGGTGCTCATGCCTTCCTGGGTAAGCCGCCTTCATAAGGCTTTCTAGAGGCCCTCGGGTGGCCCTTGGGGAGAAGGCAGCCCCAGGACAAAACAAAAAGCCCAACGCTCAATTGAGTAAGGCAAGTGTAAGAGTGGAGCAGAAGAGGATGCAGAAGTACAGCGCCCAGGTCCACTGTTTTTTTGTTGTGGCAGCAGAGCAGCAGGACCAGGTGTGCTGCAGGAAACAGAGGTGAAATCTCTGTTCGGCAAGAGGTGTGGCAACAGCACTACCCTGCAGCCTTCCCACAGGATACGGAGGCGGCCAGCGTAAGGCTGGTGTGGCTCGTCCCCACACAAAGCTCTGCACCCACCGGCTGCCCAGAGTCATCCAGTGTTGCAAAACTCTGCAAAAAATGTCACCGCTATTATAGAAGCTTTATCGCAGACCTAAGGAAGTCTCAGACAGCATAAGATAGTACGAGACAGTGGACCCTTATCAAAAAGCCTTATTTGCAGGCCTGTTGTAGCCCTCAGTAGACAGCTCACTGACAATTCAGATGACCCAGATCTGGATACAAGCAGGGCTGGTTAAGGGCTTGCTCGTAATACTGGCAAGCAGGTGAAGTGACTTCAAAGGTCTGGAAAGGACTCAAGGGTATTTTTAAAGAGTTTTTAACCCCTTTGCTGATAAGCCTTTTCCCCCTCCTGTACAGAGCCTTTTTATGGCTATTGGGGTCATTTACGCTTAAGCCCCCATTATTTTTAGTCCAATAAGGTATCAATGCCAAATTTGTGTTCTTTTTTTTTCCAACATCCTCGGGACTCTAAAGGTACCAACGGTTTGTGGATTACCCTGGAGGAGACAGAGAAATTAGCCAAAATACAGCTAAAAAGGTTTTAGGGGAAAAAATTGAAACAAGTGCTGCAGAAGAAAGCATCTGTTTTTCCCCTGAAAATGTCATCAATAAAGGTTTTGCGGTGTTAAAATCACCATCTTCCCGGCTTTCAGAAACAGGCAGGTAGAATCTGAAAAACAAACTTTTCAACACAGTTTTGCCATTTTACTGCCACATACCCCATTTTCCTATTTTTGTGCTTTCAGCCTCCTTCCAGTTAGTGACGGAAATGGGTGTGAAACCAATGGTGGATCCCAGAAAGCTATACATTTATGAGAAGTAGACAAACTTCTAAATTCAGAAAGGGGTCATTTGTTTAGATCATTCATGGTTTTCCTATAAAAAGTAATAGTTGAAATGAACAAATCTTGAACTTGAGTTGAAAAAAATAGCCGTTTCTGTCTACCTTTTCATCTGTAACTTTTTCTAACTATGTCAGATGTCTCTGAATTTGTGTGTACCAATACTAGTATCTGAATTGGAGAGAATTTCTCAAATAATTTCTTTCTTACACACTGTCTTACATTTGGAAGGCACAAATTCAGGGAAAGACAATTGGTGAGAAAACCTGTTCTGCTATTCTGTGTTCCCCCATGCCTCCCAACAAAAATAGTACCTCAATTGTGTGGGTAGGCCTAATGCCCATGATAGGAAACACCCCAAAATGCAACATGAACATAACATTTTCCACTGTAAACTGACTAATGTTTTCTATTTTGGGCTCTAGCTCGGCGGGCACCTAGAGAAATCGAGCAAATGTATACTTTTTTGAAAACTAGACACCAAGGGGAATCCAGAATGGGGTGAGTTGTGGGGCTTTCACCAGGTTCTGTCACCCAAAATGCTTTGCAAACCTCAAACTTAGTTTAAAAAACACATGTTGTTCTCAATTCAGTGATGGAAAGTTCTAGGATCCAAGAGGAACCATAAATTTCCATCCACCCAGCATTTTCTGAAGTCTCCTGATTAAAATGGTACCTCACTTGTATGGATAGGCCCAGTGCCAATAACAGTAAACGTTCCTGGCATGCATGCATTTTTTAATTGAAAACTGAACCTCTTTTTTTGATGTGGGTAGCTGTAGATTTTGAAACCTGGCTCAGCCGGCACCTAGGGAAACCTAGCCAACCTCTACATTTTTTAAAACTAGACACCTAGGGAAATCCATGATGGTGTGACTTGCATGGATCCCATTACGTTTTCTTATCCACAATGCCCTGCAAACCTTAAACTTTTCCTGAAATCAGGCATTTTCCTTATATTTCTGTGATGGAAACATCTGGAATCTGCAGGAATCCATAAAAATCCTATCACCCAGCATTTCCCCACCTGTGCCAACAAAACGCCGTCCGAGTTGTGTGGCTGGACCTAGTGCTGTGACAGGATCGGATCAAACCAAGCACAATGGGAGCGCTTGCATGGAGACGCCTATTGTCCTGAGAAGCGACACAGACATCCTGGACCTCATCCAACACAATCCAACAACTGATGGCTGCACAGGAAACTTTCAAAGTGTGAGGATTGAGATATGAGCAATCAGACCCCCTCAATATCCAGGACTGTTGCTTCCTGCTTTGAGAACCTAACAATGGTTCAACACCCAAGTAAGGTGCACCAGGTCAATGATCAACAGGTCTATTGTGAGACAATGTCACTCAAAAATCAGGCTCACCCAGGACATCCCCCAATGTGCCTGAATCCTACCAGTCTTGATGATTATTGCAACAGTGCAGCGATGGACACGGACACCATTAATATTTGCTCTTGGAACACCCATGGATTACAAAACATGTACAAGATGAAGACGCTTTGCTATTTTTCCAGTCATTGGACATCATTCTATTACAGGAAACCTGGAGACAAGATCCAACAATGGTAGTAAGCTAAGTAGAGCTTTGCGTCCCTGCAGAAAAGTGGGCAAACTTCGGGCATTTCACAAGGGGACTATCCATATTTTACTCTACAAAACTAAATTGGGTCTTAGTAGAAACCAATCTGGGGGGAAATTGGCTACAAGCCACCAAGTTAGCACCCAAAAAGGATATCCTTATCCACATGCCGCTGCTAATTATTAATGTATATATCCATCCAAGTACAGTTCAAAACGGGGAACCAACAGCAATCTTGTTAATTCTAATGAAAACATTGCAGAATATTCACAACCAAGCTACATTGATCATCTCCAGGGACTTTAACATAGATCTAAGCCACCAGGGTAAAAAAAGGGGTGTCCGCCTGTGCGGCAATAGGCTCCGATAGCAGCTGGAAAACCTAGGTCTACCGCTATTGATTTACAGCAGAAAGGAGGACACTCTAGCAGCTATCAATTACCTTAGTGGTAAAAAAAGTTCCACATTAGACCATACATTGGTAAGTGAAACAGTCTTACCCCTGGTTCATCAATTTCAAATTTTACCCTGCATGGAGAGTGACCACTTTCTTCAAACCTTCCAGTTAACTGGCAAAATCAGCAAGCTGAGCTCAGCAAATGGAGTCATTTCTGCTCCACTCCCCAAAAAACTTAAAACGATTAAAATGGCATAGCCTGGAGATTGAGATGGTGATGGAAGAGGTTTACAATTGTACCAACACCCTCCAGGACTTACCAAGGCCAACTGATGAGCAAGAAGATTTAAAAAGGTCAATTGGAGAACATGAAAATGAATGGGCTACCTCATCCAAGACTTTACCTAGGAAATTCCCTGCCAGACCAACACCCTCCAGGACTTACCAAGGCCAACTGATGAGCAAGAAGATTTAAAAAGGTCAATTGGCGAACATGAAAATGAATGGGCTACCTCATCCAAGACTTTACCTAGGAAATTCCCTGCCAGACCAAAACTGCTTAAGAACACAAGCTTAGGAGGGTACAAGTGGTTTGGCTGGAGGCTCCATAAACTAAAAGCGCAAATTGCAAGAGAAATGAGACGTGTGTTCAAGGAATCCAACACAGGGAACCAAGCTGACAAAACCACCTTAAGAATCCTGAGGCAGCTTTACCACAAAGAATGTTGGGCTGCAAAAAGAAGATATCTAGAGAAGTTGTAAGCCATGGTCTAGCAAGCAGCCTAATAGTAAATAATTCTGGCAAGTGGTAAACAGGTTGCTGCCTGGAAAGTACAGATACTAAAATTCTGGCATAGCTGCAGATTCTTGGGAAGCTCATGTCCACTCAATGTATGCTAAGCCTGTCACTGAAGAAGTCAGGGATAGGCATCTATCCAAAGCTGCACTTTGGAACCCTCAAAATGGCCAACAAGTTACAGCATCTATCAGAGTCATGGTATCTTTACCCGAGGTTGAAAGTCTGATTAAAAAGCTAAAGTACAATGCAGACATAATTGTGGAACTATATCAGCTGGAAAATATATTGAAAGAACTGATCCCCGAAGGGGCAATGGGCCCAAATGGCCTCCCAAATGCCCTTTTCGAAAGCAATACAATCTACTGGGCCTACTATCTAGAACCACTTTTCAATAGCTTCCTTCATATCAACGTTATCCCAGATTCCTGGAAATGTAACATCTTCTAACCTATGTAAAAGAATAGAAAACCAGCCTCTCCAAACAACTACAGGCTTATCGCTTTCATAGATGTAGAAGCAAATTTTTTTGCATCATGTCTACTTCAACAACTACATGCTTGGGTAAAGGAGAGACACCTGATACCACAAATTCAAATGGGTTTCAGACCAGGCATAGGAATGCTAACAAACCTGACTGCATTGAGTATTTTATTAGAGAAGACCAACCAAAGAAAATCCAGCCTATTTCCATGTTTCGTACACTTTAAGTCTGCTTGGATCGGATCCCCCGAAATCATGTCTGGACAAAAGGCAAAGAATGGAGCATTCCAGGAGATTTGCTGAGGACGATAGTTGCGCTGCATTCTGATACCTGGGTGCAGGTCAAAATAGTTGACGGTAGCCGCCTTACAAACAAAGGAGCAGATTTAAGAGCCCCTAGCGCCACCTTAGTGCCACCATAGCGTAATGTTTTTTACACTAATGTGGTTCTAAAGTGGTATTTTGTTGTGCTATATTTACAAAGTGGTGCAATGCATGGATTGTGCCACTTTGTAAACCCTTGCACCACATTATGCCTGTGCCAGGCAAAATTTATGCAAGGGAGGCATTCCCCAATTAGGGGGGCCAAATAAATGGCTCAATGAAGCTTTAGAGATTTCCATGCATCATTTTTATCAGCACTTTTAACACCTGCTCAGAGCAGGTGCTAAAAGGGGGCTTCCATTATTTATAATGGGCCCTTATGTAATCTGCGGGAGTAGTGTCAAAATTTTGACGCTACTCCTGCAGAGTACATCAATAGTGTAAAATAAAAGACACTATTGCCCCATACCCTGCACCAGTGTGCACTGTATTTATAAATACGGTGCACACATGGTGGCTGTAGGGAGGTGTTAAAATGTGCAAAAAAGTGGCGCTACAAGGTGCAGCGCCCTAAAATGTTCACAATGGATGACCTTAAATAGAGTTGTGTACTGGCCCAAGTTGTTCAACCTATACCTAGCAGATCTGGTTGCCGCCGTCCCTCAAGGTAACACCCAACCTGCAACATTAGCATTAGTGGAGATTGGTTGCATGCAGTTTGCGGAGGACATTGTTCACCTGAGCAAGACTCTGATAGGTTTACAACGAAGCATGAACGCCCTAAAAAACTATCCGGACATCCAAGGACTAGAGTTAAACTTAAATAAAACAAAAGTGGTGTGTTTGGCTGATACCAAATTTAAGTCATACTCATGGTTTATAGAAGGCAAGAAGCTTGAGGTGGCAACTACATACAAATACTTAGGCACCTGCTTGGAGCACAGTCATTAACTATTGGGTTCAATTGATTGAAAAAGAAATTGAGTTGTCCAACTTTTAATCATTTATTGACTGTAATGTCAAACCAGTTATTGCAAATGGTGGCCTATGGCATATAAATTATGCATGGTTAATAGATATCTACACTCAAAAATATTCAAACAAGGGTGTACAAATCTGTGTTTACTATACCAAAAAGAGTCAGTGCAGGTTAGATTAGAGTTTAGCTTTAAAAAATCAATTGACTTAAAGTAACTGTGCTTTTGCCAAAAGTTGTTGGAGATTCTGTATCTCTGAAACTGGCACCATCAACAATCTCTGCTGGCTTGAAATCGAGGAGCAACACTGAAACAACCTAAAAGGTTCCTGGGGAGAATATCTAAGCCAGGCTATTGAAGAGTCAGGCATACAGGAATTGTGGGCCACCGGTATAGGAAAGAAGCCTTTAATCGAGCAATCAACGCCTCATCACAATTCCTGTCTCTGCAAATAGACAAAAACGCCCTCACAACAAGAAGACATGCCTGGTCAGTGATCAATTCTTATAAAAGCCTAAGACCTGAGGAATAGTTATCTGTACACTTTTCCCAGTTCACAAAACAGCAATTTATGTTATACTGATTTGGCATTATAGATATCAAAGACCTTATTCCATCATGGAAAAAACAGTTGGAAAATCAAAGTTGCCATCTATGTGGAAGCCACCAATAATCGTTGATGCATGCATTTTGCCTTTGCCCAGTTTCCTTAGCTGAACAAAAAAGGATGCTAAAACCAACATTTAAAAAAAACTCCAAATCCGTTCTTGCCTGCAAGCAGTAATAACCTGGTTAAGTAGCAAATCAATTCCCCTAACCTGTAAGGGAGTAACATTTTTGAGACCGCTTCTAAAAGCCTTCACTAGTGACCGACTAAGTGCATTTCAGCTCCAAGAATGCTTTTCTTGCAGCATACCAGTTATTTTCTTGTCCAGCTTCAAGTGGCTGATTTGTGAAATTGCCCAAAAATGTACTGAGGGGCATGCCCAGGCACTCTCACCAGAACCTCTTTGCACATTCCTTTGGCGCTTTATAATTCTGGTTTAAGGAAATCACACGCACTTTATAATCCCACTTTAAGAGGTTGTTCTTCAAATTGTCCATAAAATTGTTTTTGTGGGAATATGATATGGTGGGCCACCGTAATGTTTATTTTTAAAGAGCTCCTCTGCATATGACATCTGCACTTTTCAAACTGGCCAAAGGGATACTCATCCCTACCAGTGAACTGCACATCATTGTTTCAAAATCATATTAAGTTAAATCTGGCCCTAGTACAATTCAGGGGAGTCCAATCCTGGGCTAGCAAGTTTTCATATTCCCAGAATTATTATAGCAAAACAGTGATATCCCTTAGAGCAACTGTTACCATGTTGGGAAAAGGTTTTTAAAGCATTCTGTCTTAAATATAGAGAGTGTGTTGAGTATGTCTATTTACATTTGCCTATTTATAGGGATTTTTAAACTCAAAATTCTTTGTATTTGAATGTATTTTTTACATTTTGTACAAGTGAATGCACAAGATAGTGTGTTACAAAAAATGCATTGGTCTCCATTGATCCAAATGATGGGCAAGGTTAGGTTAACTTCACATCTCTCCTGTGCACATGACTTCTGCACTTTACTTTTCTAAACAAGCAGTCCACATAAAGATAAGTTTGTCCTCATCAAAATACGGGGAAAGTGCTGAGGAACAATCAGGGCTGCGAGTTTGTATATCACTAGAATTACTTCATTCAAAAAAGCAGGGTCCCTAGGCATTTGACCTAAGGTCAGGAAGGTTTTTTAAGTTACTGTCTCTCATTCTAATTGAGATCATCTGCATATAGTCCCTATTTCAAGGGTAATCTTAACCGCTTTGGTGCAGTGGACATAATGGTTATGTCCTTGGCAATGGTTGTGCTGGGCCAAGGACGTAACCATTATGCCCTGGGGAGCGATCCCTCTGTGGGCCACCCTCCCACACCTCCCCGTCAGGGATGGCAGCAGAAGTGCTTCTGTTGCCACCCATGACCCCGCCATGGCATCTAATGATGTCAGCATGCACGCGCACTGATGTTATTAGAGGTCGCCCAAACTGTCCTGGAAGCAATTTGCTTCCAGCGTGTCGTTGGAGAAACTGGTGTGTTTCTCCTTGGGGAGGGGAATTGAGGATGTCAAAGAGACAATGGGGAAAGGGTTTTCCTTTCCTCCGATGTCTCTTTGAGCATTCCTGCTGCAGGATCACATGGCAATCGTGCAGTAGGAATGCCCTCTAGACATCAGGGAGTTTTTTTTTTGTATTTTATGTAGGTGTTGCGGCCCTTTGGGCAAAGGTCACTCCCCCTTGGGGCACATTACTTTTGGCCAGTTCGGCCCCCTTTGGCGGCAGATTGGCCTATTTTTGTGAGGCCCATCTGCCCCAAAAGGGGGCAGAAACCACTAGGCACTAGGGATTTTGTTGTGTATATGTTTTATTTTTGGGGTGGTGGTCCCTTGGACAAGGGTTGCTCCCCTTTGGAGGGGCAATCATTTTGGCCATTCTTGCCCCCTTTGGGGGCAGATCAGCCTAATTACATTAGGCCCATCTTCTCCCAAAGGGGGCAGAAATCACTAGGCACCAGGGATTATTTTGTGTGTGCATGTTTTTTGTTTTGGGGGCAGTCCCTTGGGCAAGGCTTTTCTGCCACCCTTGGGGACAGATCGCCTCTTTATGTTAGACCCATCTGGCCCCAGGAGGGGCAGAAACCACTAGGCATCAGGGTTAAGGTTGTGCACGGTTTGTTTTTGTTAGGGGGCGGCCCCTTGGGCACTGGTTTCTTCCCTTTGTGGGGTATCCATTTTGGTATTTTCGGCCCCCCTTGAGGGCAGATCAGCCTCTTTCTGTTAAGCCCAACTGCCCACATTAGATACCTGGGAAGAGTTTAAAAAAAAAAAAAGTGAGGTTACGGCCATGCCCCCTGGGGACAAAGTCATTCTGTCCCTCGGGGACAGATGGGGTAATTACACCCAATCGCCCCCCCCCCCAGTAGGCAGAAAGCCCACTAGATGCCAGGAAATTTTAAAAAATATAGGGGTGGGGGCTGCAAACCACGATGGGCATGGGTATGCCCCGCACTCCAACTGAATGGGGTAGCAGTCTTTAAGCTCCCCTGCAAACCAAAGCATCTCATCCCAATGGCAAGCAAGAGGACATTTGACTCTTTAAGATTTTGATTTTACATATGGGCTAAGAGAGCTTGGCTAACTCCCAATATCGCCCCACTTGCAATGGTGAGCAGTTGCATGTTTTGGACTTTGGTACACTGCCACCTAGAAAACCCAGACACATCTGAAAACTAAACGTCTGGGTGAGTCGAGGGTGATGTGCTTCACATGCACCCCTCACCATTTTCTTACCCAAAATCCCCTGCAAGCCTCCAACTTTGTCTGAAATCATGCATTTTCCCTATATTTCTGTGATGGAACCTGTTAGATTCCGCAGGAATTGACAAAATTCCTACCATCCAGCATTGTTCCATCCATACCGATAAAATTCTGTCACACTTGTGTGGGTGCCCAAAGCAGAGTCAGACTAAAAAGTTTAGAAATAAATGCCCTTTTGGAACCACTTTTTCTACATTTTTTTGGCCCTTCCCTGTCACAGACACTTGGTCCAGCTTCACAAGTGAGGTATCATTTTTATCAGGAGACCGAAGGAAACACTGGGTGGTAGGAAATTTGAGCCAGTGTGGTGACCCACACAGAAATGTGAGGAAAATGTTTGAGGTTTGCTGGAGATTCTGGGTAAGAAAATGTTGGGGGATTCACACAAGTCACACCTCCCTGCAATTCCTCAGGTCTCTAGATTTTAGAAATGTCTGAGTTTGGTAGGTTTCCATAGATGGCTGCCGAGCACAGGACCAAAAATGCAGGTTCCCCCCTTGCAAAACAGGTAGTTATGTGATAGATAATTTTGATGTGTCCACGTTGTGTTTTGTGCCTTCCCTGTCATGGGCACTAGGCCTATCCACTCAGTTTTATTGGAAGACTTGGGGAAATGCTGGATGGAGGGAAGTTTGTGGCTCCCCTCAGATTCCAGAACTGTACATCACCAAAATGTAAGGAAAATGTGTTTTTTAGATACATTTTGAGGTTTTAAATTTCTTCTGGGTAGCAGAATCTGGTGAGAGCCCCAAAAGACACCCCATTCTGGATTTCCCTAGTTGTCTAATTTTACCTGTCACGGGCACTTCGCCTACCGACACAAGTGAGGCACTATTTTTATCGGGAGATTTAAGGGAATGCTGGTTGGAAGGAAGTTTATGGCTTTCCTCAGATTCCAGAACTTTCCATCATAGAAATTAGAGGAAAAATTATTTTTTTTAGCCAACTTTTGAGATTTCCAAAGGATTCTGGGTGAAAGAAGCGAGTGAGAGCCCCACAAGTCACCCCATCCTGGATTCCCCTGGGTGTCTAGTTTTCAAAAAGGTACAGGTGTGGTAGGTTTCCCTAAGTGCCGGCTGAGTTACAGGCCAAAATCCACAGGAAGGCACTTTGCAAAAAAACTGTCAGTTTTCAGTGGAAAATGTGATGTGTCCATGTTGTGTTTTGGGGTGTTTCCTGTCGCGGTCACTAGACCTATCCACACAAGTGAGTTACCATTTTTATCGGGAGACTTGGGGAAACACAGAATAGCAGAACAAATGTTATAGCGAATTATCTTTCTTTACATTTTTGCCTTCTAAATGTTAGACAGTGTGTAAGAAAGAAGTCCTTTTGAGAAATGCCCTGAAATTCACATGCTAGAATGGCGACCCCAAATTCAGAGATATGCAAATAACCACTGCTTCTAAATTCCATATCTTGTGCCCATTTCAGAAATACATAGGTTTCCTTGATACCTATTTTTCACTCTTTATATTTTACCAAATGAATTGTTGTATACTGTGCATCCAATGAAAACCCATTGTAAGGTGCAGCTCATTTATTGTCTCTGCGTACTCTGGGTTCTTGATGAACCTGTATGCCCTATATATTTTTGCAACCAGAAGGGTCCATCAAATGTAACAGTATATTGCTTTCAAATATCTGCCATAGTTGGAAAAAGTTAAAGAAGAAAACGTAGACTGAAATTGCTGGGTTTTTTTCAAATCAATTTCGCTATTTTTTATTTTAACTGCTACTTTCTATAGGAAAACCTTGAAGGATGAACACAAGTGACTCCTTGCTGAATTCAAAATCTTGTCTACTTTTCAGAAATGTTTAGCTGACCGGGATTCACCATTGGTTTCACACCCATTTCTGTCACTATCTGGAAGGAGGCTGAAAGCACAAAAGATAGTAAAAATGGGGAATGTCCCAGTAAAATGCCAAACCTGTGTTGAAAAATATGTTCTTCTAATTCAAGTCTACCTGCTTCTGAAAGCTGGGACAATGGTGATTTTAGCACCACAAGCCCTTTGTTGATGCCATTTGCAGGGAAAAAAGCAGATGCTTTCTTCTGCACTTCCCCCCCCCCCAAAGAAAAACATATTTTTGCTGTATTTTAGCTAATTTCTTGGTCTCTTCCAGGGGAACCCACAAATTCTGGATACCTTTAGAATCCCCAGGATATTGGGGAAAAAAGGAAGGCAAATTTGGTATGGTTAGCTTATGTGGAGAAAAAGTGACGGGGGCCTAAGCCCAACTGCCCAATATAGCCAAAAAAGGCTTGGCTCAGGAGGTGGGAAAGGCCTGGCAGTGAAGGGATTAAAGAGATGTTGTTTGTTGAATTAAGTGTATTCATTGTTTTATATTTGAATGCACAAGATATGGTGTTTTAAAAAATCGAAATGCAATGGTTTTTATTAACTATGCAAAATGATCTAGAAAAGAAATAGCTCTAACCAGATGTTTTGTCAGCAAACGGAATCAAAGGAGAGATTTAGATGTAACGCCGAGTGCCAAGCTGTGAAAACAAACACACCGAGGGGCATATTTAAGTATTTAGGAGCTCCTAGAGCCATTCTAACACCACGTCAATGTCATTTTTTTATGCTAATGTGGTGTTATAAGGCCAAAAAATGCTGCACCATATTTACAAAGTGGTGCAATGCATGTATTGTGTCACTTTGTAACCCTTTGTGCTACATTGTGCCTGCACCAGGCATAATGTATGCAAAGGGAGTGTTCCCCTGTTAGGGAGGCCAAAAAACATGCCACAAGGAAGGCTAACAGATTTCCTTGTGTTATTTTGTTTGGAACCTTTAACGCCTGCTCTGGGCAGCCGTTAACAGGGGGCATGCCCTTGATTACAATGGGATCCTATGGCCCATATTTATACTTTTTGACGCTAAACTGCGCTAACGCAGTTTAGCGCCAAAAAATTTAGCGCCGTCTAACGCCATTCTGAAGCGCCATGCGGGCGCCGTCTTTATGGAATGGCGTTAGCCGGCGCTAGCAGACCGGCGCTGCCTGGTGTGCGTGGAAAAAAACCACGTAGACCAGGCAGCGCCGGCGTAGGGGGAAAATGGCGTTAGGGCGTCTTAAAATGGGGCAAGTCAGGTTGAGGCAAAAAAATCGCCTCAACCCGATTTGCGCCATTTTTTCGACGCCCAGACGCCATTTAAATGACTCCTGTCTTAGTAAAGACAGGAGTCATGCCCCCTTGCCCAATGGCCATGCCCAGGGGACTTATGTCCCCTGGGCATGGTCATTGGGCATAGTGGCATGTAGGGGGGCACAAATAAGGCCCCCCTATGCCACCAAAAGAAATTAAAAAAAATTAAAAATTATACTTACCTGAACTTACCTGAATGTCCCTGGGATGGGTCCCTCCATCCTTAGGTGTCCTCCTGGGGTGGGCAAGGGTGGCAGGGGCGGTCCCTGGGGGCATGGGAGGGCACCTGTGGGCTCATTTTGAGCCCACAGCCCCCTTAACGCCTACCCTGACCCAGGCGTTAAAAAGTGGCGCAAATGCGGGGTTTTTTGCCCCGCCCACTCCCGGGCGTGATTTTTGCCCGGGAGTATAAATACGACGCATTTGCGTCGCCGTCATTTTTTTAGACGGGAACGCCTTCCTTGCATCTCATTAACGCAAGGAAGGCGTTCACGCAAAAAAATGACGCTATTTGCCCATACTTTGGCGCTAGACGCGTCTAACGCCAAAGTATAAATATGGCGTTAGTTTTGCGCCGAATTTGCGTCGAAAAAAACGACGCTAATTCGGCGCAAACGGAGTATAAATACGGGCCTATGTATTCTGCAGGAGTAGTGCTAACATTTTGTCACTACTCCTGCAGAGTACATCATTAGCGTAAAAAAAAATATGCTTTTGCCCCTAACCCTGCGCCATGGTGCACTGTATTTTAAATGTGGCGCACATATAGTGGCAGTATGGGGGGCACTAAGGTGCACAAGAAAAGTGGTGCTGCACTGTGTGCAGCGCCACTTTTCTTAAATATGCCCACAAATGTTTTCATCATACTTTGCTACATGGCAAAAATGACCACATTTACTAGAATCCTGATGTTTCTCACATAAAACATTTGTCAATGTTATGCATAAAGGATACACAATCTGTTACAGCCCACCAGTGCAAAAAATCGCTGTGGCTCTTTAATTGCTTCCTAATACACTGCTGCCTCGCACTGTACTTAGCACGACCAAGAATAGACCACAGTAAAACACCTGAGGGTATTGCCCACCAGAGGCGTAGGCTGCCAGTGGATTCATCTAAAGCAACATTTAATACTACACATGTGAAGCAGGTGGTAGGCCTGGTACACAAATTAATTGAAAGGTCTTATTAAACCTCTGCAGGAAGGTCTGGGCCCGTCGACAATTTGCAAATCTCATACCACTTTTGCCAGTGTAATTGGGATATGCGTCTCCTTTAAGTGACTTGGGACCGAATGGAGCCTCACAAATTGATGAACGGGGGCCCTCGTGATCTATTTTGGCTTCTGTTTCAGTGCGGCAAGCTGGAGAAATATTTGCATTAGCTCATTATGGTGTGCACGAATTAAGCATGCACGTGGTTCCCTACTGGAAAATATTTGTTCATATCTGCATCTTTATGGGTACAGCAGTTTCTGCCAACTGCTCACATGTTCGTAAATGAGTAAATTGTTGTCTAAATTTTCATGTCGCAAATGTCGCATTGGTGCCTGAACTAGTTCTCATAGCTTTCTCATAATTGAAATTAGTCTATAGCTCACCAAAGAATGCTGGTTAGCGCCACCGTTTGCTACTTTCAACATGAGTCTGCCACTATTTCCACAGGGCAGGGACGAGATGTACATTCACCCTGAGCCACTCTTTTCAAATTGTATCACGAGTACCCACGTGCTTCAACCTGTGATGAAATGTCTGCTAGTTCTAAAGTGCCTCAAAGGCAGACTTGTGCTGCAAAGTCCGGACGAATGCATGAACCAACACCCATGTCACCACGACATTGTCGGCCAAAGATAGGGTTCGGTAAAATTACTACCGAGTAGGGCTTAATGGACGTCAAATGTCAATAACATAGCTTGTGGAAGAAATTACTGCAGAGCTGATGGTCAGCAGGATTTGACCAAATGCCCAGGAATCAGCAAGGCTAACCGGAGACATTGCTTCCAGCATTAAAGTGGCAGGGAGTAATTAGATTTTCCCAGCTTTCCAGGGTTTGTCGATCTTTCACCTTCTAATGTAATTAAAGGAATATCGCAAGTTATATCTTAAGAAGAGCCAGGCAGCAGAACAGGACCAATTAACTAGGAATCAGTAAGGTTAGCCCAAAACATTGCCACCACCACTAAGGGCAGTTTGATTTTTACTGCCTGGCAGTGCGTGGTATACTTTCATCTTCTAAGGCTGATAAAGGCAGATTGCAGGTCGCCTTTGTGCAATGGGAAAGGTGAGTTGCATATAAACACATGTCCTGTAATTAGCAAGGCCAGCCTGGGACATTGTGACCAGCCTTAAAGTAGTAAGGATCATTTTTAGTTTTCCTTTAAGTATGCACACAGGCCTCAAGGCCAGAGTTCTTGGATGAAAAAGACAAACAAAGCTGCTGCTCTCATAAGGCAGACTTGAACTTCAATATTCCATCAGGGTCAATCACCTCACTCCACTCGGGAAAAAACATTCAGAAAAAAACTTTAGGCTTGAGTTACGACAGGGAATAAAAATTACTGGCTTCTTTCGATTCAGACCAAATGACTCTTGCTAGAGTTGAAAGCACAGTTCATTGAGAGGGAAGGGACTGAACAGAGGATAGCTAAAGGGAACTTAATTTGTGCTGAGAAATATAAAAGGTGTTTTCCGAAAAGCTCAAAGGCCACACAGTACCCGGCCAAAGATTAAACAAGATCTGTGCCAAATTCCTGTCCAGCCGAAAACATTGGACCTAATCTGTGTCAAGTTGCTGTCCTAGCCGAAAATACTGTAAACAGGGCTAGTTTTCTGTCACCACATTATTTATTTTTTACCATGAAATGTCCTTCACTACAAATATTTAAAGTGAAAGTTACCTGAGAGTCAATCCTGGAGGGTAAGAAGAATGTTTCATTTTATGAAGTAGAAAGAGAAAGAATCTCTGGGAAAAGTGTTGGGCTCGCAATGAGGGATGAGGGCAGAAGGGTAACAAGAGGCACGGCAATCTATTCTTGCAGTGTCAGGGCAGCAACCACCTAAGTGTTTTGTCTTTCACCTTCACAGGTGCAGGATGCCAATCTCACTAGAGTCTGTGCCATGACCCAATTAGGGTGTTCTTGAATAGTGCTTGCCCGCATTTGGGTGTCTTCAGAGCTTAAGAGGTGCTTGAGGTGTGAACCCCTGAACAAAAACGTGGCTATCTTTGGCTTAGCAGGAGAAGGGTGGAATCTAGGCCTTTTACAGATTATATAGTCTTTGCGCTGGTTCCCTTACTTGCCCTTCCACTTTCTTTCTCGTTCATGGTGTAAATTTGTTCAGCCACAAACATTATCCTTGTCTTCAAAAAACGTGCATGACTACTGCTCATTTTACCAGTTGCAGTTGTTGTCTTTTTGGCATCCTTTTGCTCATTGGAAACAGCCTCTGCCTGTGGCATGTTGCCATATGGATTTCTGGGCCTTCTCTCAATTCTCTTTTCTTTTGGTGTACACACACTGAGCAGGTTGGCGGTGTGTAGCTACTTATACATTTTTGTCAATATTACAATTATAATTTACACAACTATCACTCGCATAATCTCACTGCTGGGTGCTGCATCACATAAATGATAATTACACATCAGAAGCCATCACACACAGCATGAAAACATTTCCCTAATAGGCTCCAAACAAAAACAACACCCTCCCAAGCACACACCCTAGACAGAGTAGCTTACTGTCTGAGTGGGTAAGCACCTCATTGGCCCACATAGGGGTAGTAAAAGCTAAACAAATGTCACATTATAATGCAATACAATGAAATGTAATGATTTTAAAATTGGTCAAGCTAAGAATCTGTGGAAATAACTCTGGAGTTCACCACAACAAAATTCAGGCTTGATTATACACTAGAGGTAATATAAACGTATGTGCCACAAAACATCCTACTGAACTGATATGTTCGAGTAAAATGACCGATGCAGGCAATATGCAAGCAGACTGGATACAAGTAACGCCAAGGCTTGTAGGAGAGGCCTTAAGTTTAATTTTGAATAGATATTGTTTTCCTCCTGTCCTTATCACATCACTTGCCCATGTTAGTGATAAAAAAAGCTCCCGTTCAATTGTACTGGCCCTATAAAAAATATAATCAATTCCTCTTGGTATTTCTTTCCTGATTAATCGACACATGACAAAGACAGTAAATGCCTTGATCACTCATCAGTAATCCCTTCACTCTGACTCTCTCTTGTTCAACCCAGGCTGCATCCTTCTCCCTCCCTGGTACACAGTTTTGATTGTATGCTACCTAGGCTATGGGAGCTACACAAGGTGCCACTGTGTGTAGAAGCTCTTTGATGGACCTTAACTGAGATTAAAAAAAAAAAAAATTGTTCATGCTGGAGGAGAGGATGTCTAGGGGTGACCCTCACATCTAAAGAAGAAGGAAGAAAACGAGGTAATGCTCCTCGTATGATAATCAGCAATAACAATATTCTATAAGTAGTAGATACCATGCACCACCTATAGCTACTGTCAGCCATTTTTCCAATAAAGAAAGTTCTGCCTGCTTTATATTTCTACGAGTCATAGCAGCAGCTACAGGCATGACCTCCAAACTCTGAAACCTGATTTGTTCTGGCATTCTTCTTCACAGCTAGAAATATTTACTGAGAAGAATACATCATGTTTGAAAACATAGCAGACACTTTTTACTTAAGTAAAACTATATTCCGTGAAGATGATGATTTCCCAAGAGAGCTGGATGTATAGAATGCATACCTATTCATCGGATACCACCAAGCCTGGAAATGTTCAGATATTCTGAGCACTGGAGAATACAGATGAAACCTGCACATTTGACTGCATAATATTTAAATCCCAGCAGAATGTGGTAATGGACTCCTGATACTTCCATAACTGACAGATATTCAAAGGCCATAGATTTAATGGGAACTTTCCAGGGGTTGAGGTCCTTCGTGATCATTGGGGCTGCAGGATGTGCACCATAACCCCTCCTCACTACGTGTGAAGAAAGCTTGTTAAAAAGTAACACATCCTTTCATACACACACACACACACACACACAAATCCACAGGTATACACAGAAAGCTAATAGCTACTCCAGAGTGGTTTCACTCAAACAGATTGACATGGAGGAGAGAGTGATAAGAGAATTGGCAACTATACTTAAGACCATCCTTGTAACTGTGCATAATAAAAAAAAGGTGTCTTGTGAATAAGCTGCCAACTTTGTAACCTATGCTTCTGTGTTCAATTCCAAATATTGGCATTTTTGAAAATCATGTCATTCTGGGTAGTTAACTAAACAATCCTGTACCTAAAAATAGGCATAGCTAATACTCTAATTGTGAAATTCAAAGATATAAAACCCTCATGTTATGTGGAGAACCCTGTGTTTTTCCAACCCCCCCATAACCTTTTCTGTTTTCTTTTCCCCATCTAAATTATGTAAATGTCAACTTATAGATACATACTAGCAAAGGGTACAGTTAGAATATAGATTTCTTCTGAGCAGAACCAGTGTGGTGTGAAACCTGACAGGATCCAAACTGGTACTCTCCCCCACTGTGACTTGAGCCTGGCTATGGGTGAATCTGTGAACCAATAGGAGAAACCACACTTGGCTTCACCAAGTCAAAAAAGCTAGTGACAAAGCTGCCCTTTATTCTGCAAGCAATTTTGGTTTACTCCCAGATAGCTAATCCCAGCAAAGAGGACATCACTTAACACCACCAACGCAGGCCATTGTTTTCTGAACCACAATCATTAACTCTCAATGTCAAGCATGTATGTTTCAGTTCTGGAGATGTAATGAGTGGTAGAACTGGTTTTAAACCAATTATGGTTCAAGTAGCATAAACTATAATTTTTATAGAGGTTACTCTTTCACTCACGTCATCAAAAATCATATTCACCATAAAATCAGTTTTCAACAATTGAGCAGGAAATACCTTAGAAGGACTATGCTGGCAGTTTCTCTCGTGGAGATATAAAATGACATGTTCTTCACACTTAGGCTTGTTTTTAGGAAATGTAGCCAAACTTTCACAATTAAATTGCTTTTAGGCCTTTTTCATGTTGAGGGCCTAATTTTCAAATATATAGGGTGCCACCATCTTATATTTTAGGCACACTGCCTTGTGGACTTACAAGGCACACGCTAAGGGTGACTTATTGATATATAAAAATAGGTCCTACCTGGTGAAGCCACTTTATTGCCATATTTCACTCCAGTGCCATATATATTTTAATATATGTAGGTGGTGTTAATGCACATTCCAGCCCACATATGACACAACTCAGAGTACATAAGACGCAAATGACATTTGTACATTTCATGTGGTATCTGCTATGACAAAGTTAAGTAGGCCAAACACTGAAACTAAATTTACCAATTTATGTATAAGCGTATGCACTGAATAGCTGTCCTAATACCAGTAAAAATAGGGTGCAAAAAGGTGTCAAATCTGGGGTGACCAGGCAGAAAAGGTGAATTTGTTGCAATGCTATACCAAAATAATATGATTAGACTGAAGAGGACATACAACAGGGCACATATTTGACAATATCAATGCATGAAAGTATGATACATATTCTTAAACATTGCTTTTAGTCTGTACATCCAAGAAATTCAGTTTACGTCAGTCAGAAACCCCAGTACATCTATGTACCTTGCAGCACAACATAACCATGGACACTGTCTTCACATGCTATACAAGCAGCTTTAATCAATGTAAGCAACACCATGCTTGCTGAGACATGGCTGTATCAGTCAACCAAAATAGCACCACCACAATGGAACAGCCATTGCAAGAGGAAGATACCAGTGGCAGATTATGTACAAAAATATTTGCGATGGAATGGCAAGGTATTTTCTATCCAAAGTTGAGCAAATCTGATCTCAGATGAATTTGGATATATCCACTTTTGCAACCCTCCAGCTCTACATACCACCTACATAAAATCAGTAAAAGCATAATCACTTTGCAGAGCGTATCTCCACTTTCAGACATTTAGGGGGTCATTCTGAGCCGGGGTCGGCGGTAGCACCGCCAACAGGCTGGCGGTGCTCCGCCGGGCATTCTGACCGCGGCGGTACAGCCGCGGCCAGAAGCGGAAAGCCGGCGGTGTACCGCCGACTTTCCGCTGCCCATGGGAATCCGCCATGGCGGCGCAGCTTGCTGCGCCGCCATGGGGATTCCGACCCCCTCACCGCCATCCTGTTCCTGGCGGTTCCGCCCGCCAGGAACAGGATGGCGGTGAGGGGTGTCGTGGGGCCCCTGGTGGCCCCTGCAGTGCCCATGCCAATGGCATGGGCACTGCAGGGGCCCCCGTAAGAGGGCCCCACTTTGTATTTCAGTGTCTGCTTTGCAGACACTGAAATACGCGACGGGTGCCACTGCACCCGTCGCACATCCTCCACTCCGCCGGCTCCATCCGGAGCCGGCATCCTCATGGAGGGGTGTTTCCCACTGGGCTGGCGGGCGGCCTTTTGGCGGTCGCCCGCCAGCCCAGTGGGAAACCCAGAATGACCGCTGCGGTCTTTTGACCGCGGTACGGTCTTCTGGCGGTTCCCTCCAGGCGGGCGGCACCCGCCGCCCGCCAGGGTCAGAATGACCCCCTTAGACTCTCTCTCTGATATCTACCCAGCAGGTATAAAGAGACTCCTATACCCTCAATAATTGTAGATGCTGTTTCACAATTCGCCCTCTTGGTAAACCAGGCATCATACCCCTTCAAGGGAAAGCAGTAGTGGTCAAACCAATTCTGAAGAAGCCATGGCTCTAGCCTGAAGAACCTAACAGTTATAATCTTATCTGTATTTTAGCCTGTCTGTGAAAGATCCAGGAAAGTTTAGTTTTCACTCACCTACACTCCTTCATCAAGGTCAACAAGCTCTTAAACTTTTAGCAATAATGGTTTGAGACCCAACAACAGCACGCAGTTGGTGGCAATGATCTATGGTGCCTGGTTATTCAAGGAGTCAGTGCCCTTTTTCCTCTTTCAAGGTCTTCAGCCTCATTAACCATGAACTGTTGGTGAGCAGGTTGAGGAATTTTGGTCTTAAGGATCTTGTCCTGAAGTGGATCAGCTCTCCTCTGTCAGACCACTCCAGGACACCTTCTTCTTCATCTAAGTCAATATCCTGTCAATGTCCTTATGGTGTACCCTACAATCACTGCCCTCCTACTGCTTTTCAACATTAACAAGCTTCAGTGGTTTTCATCATTAAGTTTCATGAGAGTAAAATGTTATATGTGTACCAATGATACCGAGGCACTCTTCATATCATTAGTTCACAAGCCCCTTTTGGTTCACCTGTCCATGCAAATGGGCCTTTAACCTGGAAACATGCAGAGATAAACCCAATAATGAAGAAGCCCTCTGCAGACTCTACGGAACTGAAAAACTAGAGACTGATCTCACTGCTCGCATTTCCAAGCAAGGTAACTGAAAACCTATCAATGCACAGCTCACCAACGTCTTTGAAACAAACACATCCTAGATCCCTCCCAATCCGGATTCAGGAGTAACCACAGCACTAGAACCACACCCCTAGCAGCCATGGATCACATCTGCATTCTACTGGACTGTTGAAAAACAGCAGCCCTATCCTCCTCAATCTCTCTGCTGCCTTCAACACCTTCTCCCACATCACCTTGTGCATCAGACTACACAATCCCAGTATCCATGCCAAAACTCTGGAATGGATCCACTCCTTCATTACCAGCCAAATCCAGAGAGTCGAGCTCTCATCCTTCACCTCAAAGCCAACGGAAACCAGATGTGGAGTTCATCAGGGCTCCTCTCTGAGCCCCACACTCTTCAATGTCTACATGACCCAGCTCACCAAGATTGTCAGACACTATGGGCTCAACATCACCTCATATGCTGACAACACACAGCTCATTCTCTCCCTCATTGACAATCCATCAACAGCCAAAAAGAACTTTCACAACAGAACAAAGGCGATGTCCGACTGGAAAAGAGACAGTTGCCTCAAGCTCAACTTGGGACAAAGCGTAGATCCTCATCCGGGGCCCAAACACAACTGCCTGCAACGACTCCTGGTTGCCCAGTGCCCTCGGAACTGTCCCATCTCCTCCCGACCACGCACCCAACCTTGGCATAAGTCTCGACTCATCACTGTCCATGGCCTGCCGAGTCAATGCCATCTCATCCTGGTGCTTCCACACTCTCTGCTTGCTCTGGAAAATCTTCAATTGGATACCCATTGACTCTAGAAGGACAGCCACTCAGGCATTCACCAGCAGTAAACTCAACTAAGGCAGCACACTCTTTGCTGGAATCAACATGAAACTCCAAACTAGACTCCAGAGAGTACTGAACGCTGCGGCTAGACTGAGCCTGGACATCCCCCTCCACAGTCACATCTCTGTCCACCTAAGAAACATACACTGACCCCGTCAACAAACAAACGCATCACTTTCAAGCTCCTGACACACGCGTAAAAGGCCCTCCACAACATCGCACGAGCTACCTCAACCACCTCCTATCCTTTTATACACTGCAGGCAACTCTACCCTCACCTCCAACCCCAGGATCCAGAAGAACATGGCTGGAGGAAGATCCTTCTCCTACCTTGTCATGAAGACCTGGAACAAAATGCTGCTCCACCTCAGGCAGTCCCCCTCACTGGCTTAGTTCAGAAAGGACCTCAAGACCTGGCTCTTCGACAGACCCACGTCCCCCAGTTGGAGCCTTGTGGCCCCCTCGGGTGATAAGTGGCGGTTTATAAATATTGATTGCTGCTGTCCTGAATATCAACAGCTCAGCAGCATGTCAGAGAATAAGGATCCCCTTCCTTGCACTTTGAACATTGTTTGAAATGTTAGTAGCTATATAAACTCAAGCCTGTCTCATGTGTGCAGACTTCCAACCTTGCTAACTCCTGCTTCTGGGAATGTAAGTGATTGAGTAAGATCCTGCCATACATTGCCTTGAGTTTCATGCATCAGTAGTCACTGACCTGATTCAGTCTCGCCTCAATTATGAAATTCCATCTAACTTAGTTTACCTGACAAGCTAATCGGACAATGCTACACGATCCAATTTGATGCAGCCCGCCTTTTGGCTGACAACAGACAAACTATCCACATTACCTCTATCCACAGAAGTCCTCCATGCTCTCCATGGTCCAATTAGAATGCAAGTCCTTTTTAAAACCAACAAAATTATACTTTCAGTAATTCACCACTCTTCTCTATTATTTTGATCACTAAATTCCTGTTCAATGTCCACCAATGATCCTTATGTTCAACGAGCCAATGGCTTTTGGAAATCCTTAGGACAAAAACTTTTTCTTCAGAGATAGGGCTTTTTTAATTGTGATTGCCAAAGAATGGAGCAAACTTTAATTAGAGCTGCACTTTAATGCCCTCTCACACCCCATTTCAGTATTTCATAAAAAAATTGAAAACCCTGCTTTTTAATCAAAACAATATTAAAGCAGCTTCTTATTCCTTTTAGTATTTTTTGGGATAAATTAATGAAGTTGTAATTCCATTAGTTGGATATTATGTGCTTCATAAATAACAATTACATAGCATAAAAATAGCATACCATAGGGGAGGAGCCAAGATGGCCGCCTGAGAGGACGCAACTCGTGGTGACTCCAATGGATTACAGTGCTGAGCTCCCCCCATCCTCGATCAGCAACACACAGGCCTGGCTACATGTGATGATGGCCCCCACACCCCAGTGAGGTGAGAGCCAGAGGTATAGAACACCCACCGGTATGTAACAGCCACTGGACCTAGAGCACGGAGCGGGCTGACATGGGCCTGAACTGCGCAGCCTGAAAATCTCGGGGCGGCCAAACTACAACACAGCCACTGGACAACTTAAAGAGGAGATCAGAGGAGAACTGGGCGTCGACACTAACAGCAGCCATGCAAGGCTGGCCGCAGGATATTGGGCACACAGTTCTGGGCCCTGCATGACTGGAGGCTGCCAGGGAATGGGCCAGCGAGTGAAGGACACCCCTGCATAACTTTGCAGAAACTCTGTACAACAATAGCAGAGGTGTGCTCCCCCGGGCACATGTGTTGAGAGTGGGGGAGGATCGGAGTCCCCGCAGCTTTCACACTTTGACCAGGAGGCCCTGAGACAGTTGTGACAGGATGGCGCTGTGGCCCTTGGGGTAGGCATGACAGGGGAGCAAATAAATTCACACACACATGGACAAGGCAGTGAAAATTGGAACTTCTCTCCGTCATGCATGGATAACACACAATTGAAAATAGATTTGTTAGTTCCACATCTTCATCATGTTGACTCTGTGTTGTGGGGCACAGTGTTCCAACAGTGGGGAGTGTCCCTAGACACAAGAGTGTCCCGTTTGGTTGTGCCCATCGTTGACACACTAGGGAGGTCCTCAGGAGGAGATAGGGGCCAGGTTGTCTGCCCCAAACCCCCGAGTTAACCAGCACCCAAAAGTGAGCGCGAATGCCACTGAAATCTAAGGGGGCCAGGATCGGCCTCGAAGGCCTGACACACCATCGAACAGAGGCTGGCTAAAATGGCACACAATGCTACACCCAATGAGGAATCTGGATTGGGGGACCCCTCACCTCCATCAAAACTAGAATTCAAAACCCTGATCCTGCAGGATAACAAAGCAATTACAGAGAAGATTAATGGGCTGGCCATCACAGTGGTGCTATTGCGCCAAGACATGGATAAAGTGAGGGATTGAGTGACAGAACCGGGCACAAGAACTGATGCAGGGCACACACACCACACAATTGGCTGACCAGGAGAGGCGACTAGAGGCACAGGAGGCAGAATTAGTGGATTTAGAGGACAGATCGGTTCATAGCAATGTCCGCATCCTGGCTTTACCCAAGAGAACAAAAAATACTGTGGTGGAGCATTTCTTGAAACCTGGCTAGTTGAGATCCTACCCTGGCTTGGAAATAAGAAGGAACTACCAGTAGACGGAGCCTACAGAACACCTGGAGGTAGACACCAGCCAGGTGCCTCACGAAGAATGCTAATAATGCAGATGCTGTGGTAGTTAAACAAGATGAACATCCTGAAGAAAGCACGCAAAACAGGCAATGTGGAATACAATGGAAACAGATTCTCTTTTTACCCAGACTGTGGTGTAGCCACTCAACCAAGATGGAGATCATCTATGGAAGTAAAGCCAAGCTCAGAGATAAAGGATTAGCTTCTGCATTGATACCATGGCGCGTCTCCGCATAGATGCCCAGAGAAAAAGACACTTCTTTGACAATGTGGAGGATGCCATGCAGTTCATTGAAAATAATGGATAACTGATTAGATGACAATTGTGGAGGTAGAATTCGGGATAGCCAGATGGGAGGGGGTGGGAGACAGTTCAGTTTAGTATTTAATTGGTTGGGCAATATCAGAGAACTAGAGAGAACTAGAGGGAACAACGCCGACTACAAATGTTGCGAAGCAATTACAGCAATATACACAGGATAATATCATGACCATCACACGGGGTGACTGCACTGTCATGGAATATTAAGGGCATTCAGAATCCTATTAGGAGACAAAGAATATGAGAACATGAAAAACTATGCTCCAAATGGCAGAGCTCTAGCTTTACGTCTTCAGCAAGGGGAGTGCTGTAATGAGTAGATGCAGGTATCGCACTCAATGTAACAGATGAGCTGAAGGCAGCAGATGATCATTATTTGGGCACTGTGGGCGAAATGGGGGTAGACCAGAAATAGGGGGAGAATGTATTTTCCCAATATTAAAGTGCAGACAATGCCTGTTAAATACTTAGGAGTCTACTTAAATTCAGATGTGACTGAGACATATGAATCAAACTCAGGGACACGCCGAATAGCCATAAGTAAGGTGACAATACCTCTGAGGATACTTTATATACTACAGCATATCCCAATGTGTATTTCTGAGAAATGCTTTTACTGAATAGATGAACTGTTGAGACAACTATACTGGGGGCACAGGAGGGTGTGAATCAGCCTAGAGGTATTGCGGCCACATTGGAATAGCGGAGGGTTACAGTCACCGAATTTTAAGATGTATTACTGGGCTGCTCATCTTCTGTATGTTATATTGTGGTTCCAGGACGAAGAGAAGGATCCTGTTAAATATATGCTTGCTAGGCTAGTCAGACCGCAGAGCTTATTGACGTTACTTAGGGCAACACATAAACATAGATTAGCTTTACCAGAGCAATGTAGGATGCTATTGACTATCAGGGAACAAAGGGGCAAGGAGGGAAGAGGAGACTTACATATACTTGGAATAGCTGGTGCTCTAGCACACAGCTATAAGCCCCACCACACCACTCCGCAGGGGGAGAATAAGGGAGGACACTGGCCCTCATTGCTTTGGGGATTTATATGTGTATGGCAGAATGCTGGGGTGTGATGTTTAATGCCAACAGTGGGATGCCACAGGTGGATACTTTCTAGCATATACAGGATTAGCGGCAGCCATCAGAAAAGATTGGCTGGGGTTCCCTCAGGAGCCCAACACACACACTCTGAATACAACACTACCTGACATGGGGGATGATTTTACCCAGCCAAGCAGGAAAATTGCCCCAAATGCCAATCGACCGCTGGAACTTATCTACATATGTGGTGGACGTGCCCAGCTGTGGGGGACTTCTGGGAGACAATAAACCAGGTACTGGGAAAAATAAGGCCTAAGCAAGTGTCCCCCACAATAGGGATGTGCCTTCTGGGTCTTTTGCCTTGAACCAAGCACACAAAACATGCCAAAAACGTACTGGAGTTAGGTTTGGCTGTTGCAGAGAAATGCATAGCAGTACACTGGATGACCAAGCAGTCTCCAACCAGGGAACAATACTATGGGAACTGACACAATGGGTGAAATATGACACATACAGATTTATACTGAGAATAACCAGGGCTGTAGAATGGAATGGGATGTAATGGAGTTTCAGTTACAGCAAGAGATTGAACATTTAACCATGGAGAGTACACTGGATATGGGGCGGTGTAATTCACTGCAGCTAGGGGATGACCTGAGGGGCACATGCCGAGATGCAACGCATCTATATGTGCCACGTCTAGTTGTATTAATGTTGGTTTGGCACTGTGATCTGACTTTATACAAAAAATAAGAATTAAGGGGTGATTACCTACTGGCTCTATGAAGGTGTAAGGGAGGGAGGTGGGGAACTATTACTAACCTGTTGTAATGATGTTAACTGTGAAAACAATAAAAGAAATATATACATATGTATATGTGTGTATACATATCTATATCTATCTATCTATCTCTCTCTCTCTATGCATATATACATAGAGAGAGATAGATAAATGTAGATATGTATTCACACATTAAAAAAAGAATAGCTTAACATAACATACCATATTCACCAATCATGCATGCTCAAGAGGCATGTTATGTACATGGGAACAAGGAAAGGGATGGTTTTCTCGTGTCTCTTGACTGCTGGCATCTAATATTCAGGGTTGTATCATTCTAGTGACTCTGGTCTCTTACAGGGCCATTTGACAGTACTGTTGCAGCTTCCTACATCAGTTGCTACAGGCTGTCAAGGAGGAGAAGGGTCATCACAAATACACACATCAGTGCCCAAGGACAAATCAACTACACTAATTTCATAATATTCCCCATAAGATATGAAAAATCATGTGGGATGCTTATCCCATATGCAAACCAAAATATGTACTTATGAGGCTAATAGGCGTATATAAAGAAGTGTTAATAAATACAAGAAGGAAGGCCAAATCATAACATGGAGGCACAGACGCAGATGGTAAACCTTAAACTTTATTGCTTTATAATATACTGATGGAACTTATATGCTGGACTTCACATCAACAAATTGAGACCACGTGAGTGGCTTGGTATATGACCAAATGCAATGGCACTTTCTCTTCATTGCCACTCAGGTGACCTACAAACAGCAATGAAACATTAAGAAACTCTGTGCTATGACCAACACACTATCCATGTAATACAAGAAATCCCACAGGACAGTCAGGCTCAACTTAAAGGCAATGTGTAAAGTATTTATGCAGCACTTCAAAAAGTAATAAAGTGAAAACACAACATGAGAAAAATCCCATACTACTTTAGAAAAATAGAGTACATTTTAATAAACTCTACAAAAACCAAATCAATAGAACCAGAGATGTGCATTTTTAAATATTTCAGTAAACATAGTGCCAAAAAGCGTCAATTGTGAATATCTGGTTGTGTTGGACCAGGAAAATGTCATAAGTTCATGCCACCACAATGGAGCTTGGGCCAGCTACATGGCCCAGCTCGGCCCACTGAACAAGAGTACCTTAAATCCTGGTTGCGAAGAGCTGCGGAGTCCTGCATCAAGGATGTGTTGCACAGCGTCGGTTCTGAGGAGCTGTGAGGCTACAATGCAATGTCCTACATTGTCATTGAGGAGGCTGTTGGCGAGGGGAGCTTGTGATGCAAAGTACTGCATCAAGGATACATTGTGCACCGGTGACTGCAAAGAAACTGCTGGGCTTCTGATGCTGAGCTCTGTGTTGTCATCAAGGCTGCTGTTCACAAGAAGCTTGCAATGTGTGGACCTGCGTTGGGGGTGTGTTGTGCAGAGGCTGGTTCCGATGGGGCTGCGGACTGCGATGTATAGTCCTTGTGCTGGGAAAGTCCACATAGCACAGGCAATGCATCTGCTCTGCTTGGGGCTGTGTCAAGCAGCAGAGGAGATGTGGTAGCTCTGCTAGATCCACAGATGAGCTGACAAAGCACTTTTAAGCCCACTTCCAAGGGCCTAGGCCTAGGGTGCCACCACTTGGCAGGGTAGGACTCACCCAAAGCAGGTGCTGGGTTCAAGATCGGTGGAGCCTTCTGTCCTTGGGGTTGTAGTCAGGAGGCCAGCTAACTCATCCTTGGAGTCGGTCTGCAGTCCTGGGTTAAACAGATACAGATGCAGCCTATCTCTCCCAGGCAACAGTGTAGCAGGCAGCAGGGCAGCACGCCCTCAGAGCAGCAGTCTAGCAGAGTGGCAGTCTTCTCAGCAGCACAACAGTCCTTCTTCTTGACAGTGTCCACAGGTCCAAAAAGGTACTGAAGAGTTGGGGGACTAAGGTCCAATATTTGTACCTGGTACCCACGTTGAAATGGAGGAAGCTTCTCGAGGTTTCTACCCCCTACAGTGTCAGGCATTCCCCTTCCTCCATGTCCTGGACCCAGCTGGGCAGGGTGTCACAATAGACTAGTGATAATCCCTTTGTCAGAGTGCTCAGTCCGTGCCTTTGTGATGTGCAAGTATGGTAGGTGACAGCTCCCCCCATTAACTCAGAGTGGTCCCTCCTTTGTCTCACTGTCTGGGAGCAATACACAAAGACCAACTGCCACACACACCTAGTCATGTGACCCAGGAACAGGCTGAGGCACCAAATGGTTAAGACAAGAAAATGACAACTTTCTAAAGCTAGCATTTTCAGAATTGTGATTAAAAATCTAACTTTACAATCAAACAGGGCTTTACAATTTTTTGAACACCAAACCCAATGTATCTACGTGTTCCCAATTGGAAGTTACAGCTTGTTTTTTGTAATAGGGTAACTCCAATGTTATTCTATGGGCGAGGTAGGCCTTGCAGTAGTGAAAAATGACTTTGGGAGTTTTTCACTACCAGGAGATGTAACACTTAAAAGTGCACTTCCCACTTTTCAAATATACTGCATCCTGTAGGCTGTTCAGGGACTAGCCTAGGCATGACATATGTATTAAAAAGGATGGTTTAGGCCTGGCAAAAGGTTTATTTTGCCGGGTCAAAATGCCAGCTAAAAACTGCACACACTTCCTGCATCGGCAGGTCTAAGGGATTGTTAAAGGGCTAATTAAGTGGTTGGCACAATCAGTGCTGCAGGCCCACTAGTAGCACTTAGTTTATAAGCACTGGGAACAGTTAGTACCACTTTACTAGCACTTAACAGGTATATTAAATGTGCCAATTGGTTTTGATCCAATTCTACCATATTTTAAGGAGACAGCATAAACACGTAAGCACTGGTTAGCAGTGGTAAAATGTGCAGAGTCCTAAAGCCAGCAAAAACGAAGTCAGCAAAACAGGAAGCTTGAAAGCAAAAGGTTAGGAGAGAACCATGCCAAGGATGCCAAGACTAAAATTATGTAAGACATTACAGTCAGTACTTATGAATGGTTTAGTTTCCCATTAAAACATATTTAAAAGAAAAAAAACGCTGACTCACTCTGAATAGAGTCTGATAATAAGTAAAGCTCATATGCAGTTCTATTCTCCTAATGCAGACTTATCCATCCAGATACATGTTCTCAATCATACTGGAAATGTTAAACAGGCTTAATCTTAGTAATGCACAGACTTTCTTGAGCATCTTCTTTTGATAATAGTAAATCACAAGCTCTGTTTATGTCAAGTTATACTTTTTCAATAAATGAAGGTGAATATTTAGAGCAAGAGATGTGCATGCTATTCTGGATGCATATTAATAACGGAATATAATGAAGATTCTTTGATTGTTTTGCAGATATATGATTAGAGATATAAACTTAATTCTCAATTCTGATTGAAAATTATGCAGAAACACCTATAGGAAAGAGTTAATTTCCAGTACAATCTCCAACCATGGAGTTGGATGATTTCAATCACTTGTAGAACTAATAGAAGGAACCATATAGGTGTAGAATATGTCCTTAACGTGGTGGCAGCCATCTTGAGATGATGGTATAAAAAGGTAGCCCTTTTGATGGAATGGTTTGCATGTACACAGAAGGACCTGATGATAAAGCACCAAGGCTGCTACCACTGACTCAGAAAGGTAACATTTTAAGGAAGTTATCACTACAAAGAGTTATATTTTCTTTATACATATTGATGTACTACTTACTAGTAAGTTATGTGACATAACAATGTTACTTTTGGAGATATAACAAAAACATATGGAGTCTAAAATCTTAAAAGGAAGGATATAATGAAACCTTTCAAACTAAGGTGCATACTGAATTGGGAGATTTCTTTTTTTAATTTTGGTAATGAGATGGTTATGAACATTTAAGTATTTGAATATTATTGTGTATGAGGTCATTTATACTAGGAAACAGTTTGGAAATTTGATTGTTTCACATATTTGTGTTTCTGAACCGAACAAGCATATTTTCATTAATGAGTTTTTATTTGTCAGGATTTGAGGGTTTTGAGAGGCTACTGGATCACAAGAAAATGATATGAGATTTTTCAATGCTTTTGAGTTAAGGATAACCATTGAGATACAGGAGATAATTGTCACAAGGAGTGCATCAAAAGGTTTGCCTCACTAAAATTACGAAAGTTGAAATGCAAGTTGTATGAATGTAAAGTGATCTTACTAGAAGACCTGCTCAAAAATACTTATAATGGGTGTTTTATCAACATTTATTAAATTCAATAATTCTGTTCTACATTAACAATCATTTTTTTTTCTTTATTAGTAGAGCGCTAGTGCCTCTAAGAAAGCGCTAGCAACACTAAGCACAGAAACTGAGACGCTACCACAGAAGTGCCTAGTATCAAACAGATAAGTCTTCAGTCTTTTCTGGAAGACAGATTCAGAAGTAGCAAAATGGAGATAGGAAGGAAAAGGGTTCCATTATTTGGCAGCCAAATAAGAGAAAGAACAACCACCTCTTCTTGCCCTGCTAATCCTAGGCACAAGAATAATTTTTGTCCATTGGACCAAAGTGATTTCTCCTGACGATAGGGCAGCAAATACTTTCTCAGGTAGCCAGGGCCTCTCTGTTCACAGGCTCTGTAGGTGAAAGTAAGGACTTTAAATTTAGTCAACTACCAATAGGTAGCCATCATAGACTGTGTAGGAAAGCTGTAACTGAGGCACTTGCTGGAATCTACCAGATCAGCCAGGCTGCTGCATTCTGAATAATTAGTAAACAATGAAGCAGATAGTTTGGTAGGGCCAAATACAGGCTATTCGCATAGTCTAGTTTCGATGTTAACAAGCATGAATTACAGATTTGCGGCAATTCTCTGGAATCAAATGAATCAGTTTCATTACCATTTTCAGTGTGAGGAAGCAGCTAGCAGACACTGCTCTGACTTTGGGTTCAAGCAATAAATCAGAATCAAAGTTAACACCTAGGTTTCTTACCACGAAGGAGAGGAGTGGGGAGACTCTAACTGGGAAGGCCACCAATTGTAAGCATCAGAATGATGATGAGTCCCAAAACAAACAACCTTGGATTTAGCTGAGTTTAATTTGAGGCAGTTCACACTCATCCAGTCGCCAATTGCCCTCAGGCAGTCCTTAAACACAGTCAGTGCACCCAACTCCCTTTTCTGAAATGAGAGCATCAACTGTGTATCGACTGCAAAGAGATGATTCTTATTCTCCAAGCATCCATTAGTTTGGCCATAGGAGCAAGGTAGAAGTTAAAAAGTATTGGGCTCAGGCCAAGCTCTGAGGAACATGCAATCGTATGTTTTGGCTGAGGATGTAAAAGGAGAAAGAAACACCCTTTGAGAATGGTCCTCTAGGTAGAATTTCAACCATGTCCAGGCAGTGCCTTGGATACCCAATTCCTAGAGTCTGTCCGAAAGGTCAGAATGCGAGACCGTATCAAAGGCAGCTGACAAATCAAGAAGGACAACCATGGCCACCGAACCATGGTCAAGATTAACCTTAATGAAGCCAGTGATTTCCAAAAGAGAAGATTCCTTGTTCTACGCTGCACGGAAACCCGCCTGGGTGTCATGGAGTAAGATGTTGTTCTCCAAGAAGCTAGAAAGTTGATTGTTAATATATTTTTCCAGCAATTTAATGGTAGCAGGGAAATAGGGTGAAAGTTACTGAGCACTGGGGAGGGGGTGGGAGTCGGGTTAGCTTTCTTCAAAATTGGGAGAAGCATAGCCTGCTTCCAGCTCTGAGGCACCATTGCTGCTTCCAATGAGGCATTCATCAAGTTTTGAAAGTTGGGGGTAATTAAAGGTGCAACCCAGTTCAAAATATCTGGGGTACATTGGTCCAGGGAAACACAAATTTGCAACTAGCCAAAGAGGTAGACACATCCTTAAGCATGAGAGGATCAAACTTAGTTAACAAGGAGCCTGAGTCAGGGTTTCTGTCGGTAATTGGGACTGAAGCTCCTTGCAGAGGTAATTTATCATAGATTAATTTAATTTTATTATAGAAGAAATCTGAAACTTCTTCACATATTAGATGTATGGTTGACGCATGACAAATAGGAGATTGATCATAGGTGCGAGTTCTCCCCTAGGCAGTGGGATTAATCATGTGAATAAAGAAACATGGAAGCAAGACATACTGGATAATGCACTAAGTAGAATCTATGGAATGGAAGATGTGCTGAGGGTTTCTTGAGTTGCAATAATTAATGACAATATTGTAACAACTATATTTCACAGAGCTTTAAAATGTGAAAATAATGTACTTTGTGATGCAAGAATACACACAACTGTTTACGTAACAGAAGGTCGTTGTAAGTACAATTACAAACAGCTTTAGATGTAGCTATGACTGTATTAAGAGCTTGTTTAAATCACCATTCTTAATTATTTTAAAGCAACATATGGTGTTCTTTGTATTTTTGTTTTTAGTGATTAAATATAATAATGTGTGACCCTGATATAGCAATCATGTGTTGCCCCGTGTGTATATATGAACAAATATATACGTGTTGGACAGAGTGTATATATGAACAAAGGAAGGAAAATAGTATTGGCATTACTTTACATTGTGCCTCGCGTTTTTATTCGGACAGGATAAATGAATGCATTACCACCTGGTGAAGCTGGTTTGAACTGAAAGCGCATTGCCATGCTGCCAACATTCTGTTTGCTTATCTGCAGAAAGATTTTTTTGACAAAATCGAGGTTCTTTCCAAGCTGAACTTGGTTTCAAAATGGTGGAGTAGGAATTATGTTCATACTCTGGAGTTTTCCACGTGCCCTTTGTGCCTGATTGTCTCGTTCATTGTAGGATTGGTGTGGGTCAAGTGTCAGATGATTCTCTATCATGATTTTTATTTTTTATTATTTTGGTATTTTGTAAAATGTTACATGCTGATGACAATAGCATCAGAATTCGCTTGTTAGGAGAAGAAGGAAGATATATAAGTCACTAGAGTGCATGGAGGAGACCAATAGCTGTCACAGATGTTGATTTTTCATGGGGCCATATGATGGATTCAGAGTGAAATTGTGGTAGTTGAAAAAAATGTCATTGGATGGCTGCCTGGTCTTGGGCAATGCAATGGCTAGGTTTGACAAGATGAGGTAAATATGCCTTTGAGATTTGGCATGGGAGACGTATGTAGACTTGGATATCCTACATTTCACAGGGTGTTTAGAAAATGGTGGTCAGTCCACCAAAGTCGAAATGAGGCCCTATGTTTCCTGTTTAAAAGTGTAATTCTAACAATGGCTTTGTGGGTTTTAATAACTTACCATCAGATTGAAAGCAATCACCTGTTTCAATACGTGTAGCACCCAAAAATATACAGGATTCAAGAGGCACTTAGGGGCATATTTACAAGCCCTAGCACCACAAGAGCGTCACCTTTTGTGATGCTCTGGTGACACTTTACATTACAAAATTGGCAGCGCATCACCACTTCTAAACTGCAGGGATGAGCTGCATTTAGGAACTGGTGTTTGTCCCTGCACCAGCACTAAATTAGCTGCCGAGCGCCAATGCAGCCACCCATGCACCATGGCGCAGGGATGGCTCGCTTGTGGGAGAGATTGTTTTTGTGCAGGAAGGGACACTTTCCTGCAAAAAAAACAATCTTTAATGGCGATTTGCTCCTTCTATGTGGGCTGCAGAAAATAGCACACATAGAAAGAGCAAAATATGAGGAGAAATGAAAGCATTTCTCCTTGTTGTGCCATGCTAATGCCAACCCTGGGGTGGGTTAGATTTTGGAGCTGCCTCAGGATTATGAAATTTCATAATTCTGGGGCAGCGTCAAAATGCAATGGGTGTTGCTGTGGAATGCCCACAGCAACACCACCCACTGCACGCCCCTTAAACGCAAAGGGCTGCTTGTTAAGGGGCCATGTTCAAAGGTCACAAAATGACACAAAATGTGGCTTAATGCCACCTTCTGAATACGGTGCAGTGCTCAGTACCACCAGAGCATCACAAAAAGTGATTATCCTGTGGTCTAGGGTCTTGCAAATATGCCCCTTTGTTCCCAACACATTAGAGGCATGAGAATTGAAAGAGCACTAGAGTTCTACTAATCAGTTGTTGAATGCCAACTAATGATTTAAAAGATATAATAGTTCAGGGGTGGGGAATTCACTGGATTCATGCACAAATCCTTCAAACCTAAACTAAGAGAAAATACTAAAACATCCTCAAACTACATAACGTGCCAAGTAACTATTTGCAATGTGCAACATATAAAGCATTATACCTGTTGTGGTGACCTAAAATACTATGCTCCAAAATACAGCAATTTGGTGATCTATAATTGTGTTTGTTCCTACTGAAAAAGACAATGGGGGTCATTCTAACTTCGGCGGGCGGCAGAGACCGCCCGCCAAAGTTCCCCCGCCAGAATACCGCACTGCGGTCAAATGAGAAATGGGAAAGAAATAGGAAAGACCCAGCAACAATGAAGCCGGCTCCGAATGGAGCCGGCGGAGTTGCTGGTGTGCGACGGGTGCAGTTGCACCCGTCGCGATTTTCAGTGTCTGCTTTGCAGACACTGAAAATCTTAATGGGGCCCTGTTAGGGGGCCCCACGACACCCGTTCCTGCCATCCTGTTTCTGGCGGTGAAAACCACCAGAAACAGGATGGCGGGAAGGGGGTCGGAATCCCCATGGCAGCGCTGCTTGCAGCAACGCCGTGGAGGATTCCCTGGGGCATCGGGAAACCGTCGGGAAACCGCCGGTTTCCCTGCACCGCCAGCCTGTTGGAGGTGCTTCCGTGGCACTCTGCCCTGGCGGTTTACAACCGCCAGGGTCAGAATGACCGCCAATGACTGATAAAGAACACTAAACGAAAACAGGGTGTTTTATCTAGGTGTACACATGCATATTTTGATCCACTGATCTTTAATATTAAAATGTAACACATCTCATTTCAACTTGCAACTAAAGAATTACTTTTTAAAACATTTGTATAGCTTATAAAAGAAGAAACAGATGATTTTTTTACATTTGTCAGTTTAAAGAAATGTTTGAAATTACCTTCTGATTTCACCCTCTCCTATGCCCCAATCTAAGGTGTCAAACACATGTAAACCGGCGCTATATAAAAGTAGCAGTAGTTTGTTAAAAAAACGTTAAGGTTTAATTATGCCTGACAATTGACTTGGCAAGCAAATGTGTTTGACAACAAAAAACGTTGTAAATCGCAGAATTAATTTCCTACTGACCTTCCATGTTATGAGGGTACCCGGGATACCTAATTGACAGGGCAAATGGGTGTTTGTATTTTATTCTTGCCATCGAGTCTATGTAGAAGACAAGTCCAAACTAGATTTTTAAAGTTCTTTCGAAATTTGCTTGAGAAACAAAAATATTAGGTGCATTTTTAAAAATATTTTTGAGGCTGTAAAACATCACTAAATTTTATCAGGATAGTACTAAAAATCATGTAATTAATGTAGCGAGAATTTTTCTCTTTTGTTACTCGAACACAAAGATGACATATTCATCTATTTGACACTTCTACAAATGTAAATATATATTATAATGTTAAATAAAGTTATTCGTGCTTCTTAGTTAAAATCATATCTATAATTTATTTGAGATATACCCGTTTTTGCAGACAAAACAATCAAAATATGTGCTATGTTTTTTCTAATGGAGTTAAACACATTTTGCTTTACTTCACTGACAAGAACCTGACGAAATAATTGAAATTAACATAAAGAAAACCTCAACTTTTTTAATACAAATGTAGACAGCACCAATGGAATAATCGGATGACTTTGAATTCCTTGTTCATATTAGTACTATTTGTCAAATTATTTGCACTCCTAAGCATAATTTTCTACCAATTTACTTTAACTGAGGAACAATAATGAAACTTACCAAAATAACCCTATTTGTATAGATTTCAAAGTTTGCAGTTTCTGAACGCGCTTGAATATATTGGGGGCGTTTGTTTACAGCATAGATTTTAATGTCGGTGAAATTCTGAAACTAACTTTATAAAAAATGAAACAATGTTGCAAGAATCTCATTTAAACATCCCACTTCCATTCTGTGACATGTTAAAAAGTTTGGTCACAAATTAGAGACGATACAATTAACAAGCATCCTCTCTGTAATACTGGGATTTCTACAGTTGAATATATGAGAAGACTTAGGGGTATATGCAATGCAGTGCAGCAATCAATTGTGCTGCAATGCTTTGTTCAAGGTGAAAACACAAGCACAGAGTTTTATCTACTAAAATATGCAGCTGGGGGTCCCGTGCGGGTTTGAACTCCAGCTAAGGGGGTCAAAGACGGCTTCACTTCCTCATCTCTGTCCGAGTGTGCTGCCTCTGTGCGGTTCTCTTTATCTATCTATTGACTGGCTTCACAAAGAGAGTGGTAGCACCCCCATGAAAGGGGGTTAGGGGACTTGGTGTCCCAGAACTATCTTTCACGCCCAGGGGGGCGGTCCAGAAAATCTTCAGCGATTTTAGTGCCATCGGACTCCCGTGCCGCGGGAACAAAGAGAGCTGCAGCACCCCCCACGGAAGGGGGCTCAGGGACTCAGTGTCCCAGAACTATCTTTCACGCCCAGGGGGGCGGGGCCACAAAATCTTCAGCGCTTTTACTGCCATCGGACTCCCGCGCCACAGGAACAAAGAGAGTGACAGCACCCCCACGGAAGGGGGCTTGGGGACTCGGTGTCCCAGAACTATCTTTCACGCCAAAGGGGGTGGGGCCAGAAAATCTTCACTGCTTTTAGCGCCATTGGATACCCACGCCACGTGCGGGCCGCGCCCGGGCAAAGCCCGGACCAATGGCAGGCCCGTCCTGCACCCATCATCGACCGGACAAGGCCGGGCTGGGCCACCTCCCTAAAAAGTGCTACCCAAGGAGGTGAGCATTTAATAAAGTGACAGGAGGTAGTTTTTATTGCTGGAGCTGCCTTAGAATGTGTAAACGACGGTTTCTGCACTCTTGGCCAGGTCTTGGCTCAATTTTATGTAACCATGTCAAAACTAAATCCCCAATTAACATCAGGATCTATTAATTTGGGTAATCATCCTATGATGGATGCGGTGGCAGATAAAGGACAAGTTTCGTATAACACACCACCGATCACTCAAGTTCTACCTTTGGCACGGCCGTCGGATGGGCATGGCTTATCATCGTTGGAGTCAAATCCCCCTGTTGAGATCAGAACCTGGTTTCATCCAGGCCGCCCACTTCTTCCTTATGTCAATCCTATCTCTACTTCTAAAAGCAAGCAGGCATTGCAACTCCCTCCAGCTTATATGCCATATGTTTTGGTTCTTGCAAGAGTACCTCCTATAGACTCTTGTCATGAAGAAGACACTAAGGCATTAATGAGAAAATGTGCTCATTGGTTAGGATCTAAGTCTAGATACAAGGGTCATCGAAATAATAGGATTTTAATTGCTCGCATAGTAAATTGGGTCGGCCTAACAAATAAGGTCTATGAAGGTGATGGTAGTGTGATTATTTTTGACAATCCTTGTTTAGTAAAATGCTTGATGGCAGATTTGTCTCACTGTTCCGGGAAGAAAGTTATAGTCTTCCCACTTAGCCATTTTTATGACCCTTCTTTGGTATATGTCCCAGTGAAGGCAGCACAACGTGTTCATAATCTAGGACTGCCCACAACCCAAGTACAGTCTCTAAGTTCCTCCGGCCACTTACAGGCCTTAACCCCTCTTGATGAGAGCCATTGACATCTAACCAGGACTAGGGCATTGGAAGATGTTTGGGAGGGTTCTGTTGATGATATTGGGCTGGATAAGTGCTTAGTACAAGGGGGCCCTGATGAGATAGATACTCCCCCATTAGAGGCAATGAGCGATGAGAATATGGTGGTAGGTTCAGGATCAAATCATTAACGCTACTTTGTTGGAATATTGCAGAGCTTCGGTCAAAGGTAAAAAATCCAGAATGGTTAGAATTTATATCCTTTTATGACGTAATTTGTTTTCAGGAGACCTGGTCAACAGACCCCCTTTTTTTAGATGGATATTATTCTGTACATCAACCGGCAATCGCCTCCCCAGCAGGAAGGGCAAGCGGGGGCCTTATGGTTCTTGTCTCTTTGCATCTCCCAAAACTGGAGGTTTCCTTTATTTGGTCCTCACCCTATTTTATTATTGTTTTATTGTTGCATGAATGGAGCAAAGATCTCCTGATAATACATTTCTACAATAACATTCCAAATGATCTTTTGAAGGGAAGCTTTGAAGAGGTTACAGATTTTGTGGATTTTTCTGATAAACTCCAGGATAAGGAGTATACTATTATATGGGCTGGGGACTTTAATACTCCATTCTGTAATATGGAAGTTTCAGATGCTCATTGTACTCTTATGGAGGATAGAGAGGCTTTAACTCCTTTTGTTCATGCTAATCAAGGGAAAGTCTTAAATACTTTTGTTTACAGATTTGACCTTGTATACGCTAGAGACAAGGCAAATGCAGCTATCCAAAAAGTACCTACTTTTACGGGGAATTCTAAAGGGAGTATTATTGATTTTATTCTTATTAGTGTTGTTGACATCCTTTTAATTCTTGATTTTAAGATAATACCTCATTGTGCCAGTGACCACAACCCATTATTTATTGAACTTGCATGTAATAGTAAACTAGTTACAAGTAACAGGGGTTTAAATAGGGTAACCACTTTTAATAAAAATTTTGGTCTACGTATGAAGTGGGAAAGAGTAGACCCTAAAATATTTAATCAGGAAATTATTAAACAAAATTTGGAATCTATTAATTTATGTTTGTCGCAATAAAGCACCTCTGACATGTTAGCATTAGAATATGTGAAATTATGTTCTGCTATCTAAGAATCTGCGGTCCAAGGGCGTGCTGTTGGTTCAATTCTGCTTGCACAAAGGCCCATAAAGATTTGAAGAGGGCTCTCAGATCAAGCCCTTTTTCCCGCAATTTAGTACGAACAGCCAGGGCACAATACAAGGCAGCCTTGGCAGTGAGGAAAAATGAAATCAGGTCTAGTGCATGGGACGAACTAATGGCAGCTACTGAACTGAAGGATACCACACAATTCTGGAGGGTGGTTAATCATCCTTATTTTATGGATCAGAATAATAAGGAGGATGAATGTTTGATACCAGAAACAGCGTGGGTAACTCATTTCACTAAGGGTTTGCAGCCAGAGAATAATACACTGTCTGTTTGGGGATGAAAGAGATAATTAGAGCCCTGTGGACTTTAACTTGACTACTATTGATTTGTCGTTTGACCTGTATGAAGTTAATAATGCTCTTTCCTGTTCGAGATCCGGAAAAGCCGCTGGTCCGGACGGGGTTCCGATTGACCTCTTTAAGTCCATGCCGGACCTCTGGGGTCCTTTAGTTACTAATGTACTAAGGTGTGTAGTTATGAGCAAAATCCACGCTTCGTGGAAATTAGCTACTATTATCCCTATTTTTAAAAAGGGCTGTAGGGAAGATCCATCTTGTTATAGACCGATTTCCCTTATAGATTCTACAGCCAAGATATTGGGAAGTGTAATTTTGACCCGCTTGGAGGATTGGGCTACTGGGGCAAAGATTATCTCTCCAATCCAATATGGTTTTAGACCCAGTCTTGGTACTATTGAACAATCGTTGAACTTGCACCTTATTTTGAGTAAATATTTGACTGCAAGGAAGGAATCTATCCACCTGGCTTTTATAGATTTATCTAGTGCTTTTGACCTGGTGAATAGAGAGAAACTCTGGTCAATTATGGAATTCCTGGGGGTGGATCGGAACATTTTGGAGTTAATCAAACGTTTATATACAGATTTGAGGGTTTCAGTGCAATACGGATCACATGGCTAGAGGTTTGCCCCTTTCTCCTCTTTGAGAGGAGTCAGGCAGGGCTGTATTTTAGCGCCGTTTTTATTCCTTTTTGTATATAAACGTCCTTTATAGTTTTTTAATAGCAAATGGTAAAGATTTCCCTAGAATGGGTGCAAGACAGCTCCCTGTATTATTGTACGCAGAAGATGCGGTTTTGATTGCCCTCACTGCTAACAGTTTACAAAGTTTGGTGGATAATTTTGTAATCTTCATGCAAGATCTAGATCTGAAAGTAAATTATACCAAGACGTATGTGGTGACCATGTGGTCCTAGAAATACAAGATCTAAATGTTTTACTATGGGAGGGATCACTATAAATAAAGTAAATGAGTTTTGCTATCTGGGTCTACATCTTCATTCCCCCTTACAATGGAAGTCCCATCTTACCTGCAAGACCCAACAGATGATGAGAAACTTGGAAGCAATTTTCCGGTTTGCTCGCAAACTAGGTCATAGGCCAGTTCATCACATAGTAAGGCTTTATAAAGCAAAATGTGTATCTGCAACTACTTGTGGGGCAGGTCTGTGGGGTTAGAATAAAGCTGATTCTCTCCAATGTGCTGAGAACAAATTTGTACATAGAGTATTGATGGTGCCTAAGAATGTTGCAAATTTGATCTGTCATGAGGAATTGGTACTAAGTTATATCGGGGATTTTGTTGGTGTTACTTTTATTATGGCTGAAAGTCTGGTTGAATCCTGCAGCCGTTCTGGTACAAGACTGTTTATTTGACTGTATCCATCTGGCCAATTCTAGCAGGATCCCGTGGCTTTCTTACTTACAAACTAATTTCTGGAACTTAGGTATGGAGAATATGTTTTCTCATCCTGAGTCGCTGCCTCCGACCGCTAAGGATTTGGATAAAATTCGATACTCTGAATATATCTCAAATAAGAGATTAAATGAGGCGTCGCAATTGAAAACTTTTGACCCCTATGTTCAGATCTCAAAAACATCTTGGATGGAACCCTATTTAACTTGATTCCGGACTTTTCCAGAATATTCTCTTCTTCTTTTATTTAGATTAAACTTGATTCACTTTAGAGTGGCTTCTCCTGAGCAAAGTTGCTGGCAAAAAGCGCTTCCGAATTGTCCGTGTGACTCTATTACTAAACAAAGCACAGGTCACTTTCTTTTATTCTGTCTGCTTTATTCTGCTCATAGATGTACATTTTTACTACCACTTCTACGGAAATTACATTTCACATTTTATAAAGACGCTTTGATGTACATACAACAACTGAATTCGATTGATATTTGTTATGCCATTTTAAATTTCTTAAGACTAGCTATTGCTATCAGAAAACGTTATGAATTAGTGGAGGCAGCTGTACCCTAATTTAGTGTGATAGTATACAGGATTGATCATTATGAGACTTTTTTTGTAGTTTTGGCATTTTATGTGATCAAGGAACCTATGAATTTGAAGTAAGTAAATCTGTAGTGAACACTGATGAGGTATTTTACTATTGATGTTTTTATGTTTTAATATTGTAAGTAATATTATGTACAACAATTGAATTTGATTGAGTTATGTCATTAAAATTTTTAAGGGTAGTTATTCATATCAGAAAATGTTACGAATTAGTGGAGGTAGCTGCACTTTAATTCAGTATGGTAGCGTATAGGTTTTGATCATGATGAGAATCTTCTTATGATCTTCGGTACTTTATGTGAATACAGAATTTATGAATTTGAAGCAAGTCTGTAATTAATATAGATGAAGCATCTTATTATTGATGTCTTATTTTATTATTTATATTGCATTGTAAATACTACTATGTGTAATGAATTTTATGCTTTTATGGTAATCTGCTGAATAAAGAATTTTGACTGACTGAGTACTAAAATGGATCTGCTACTGCAGACATGACCTTTACTGGTGCTTTGATTAATCCCCTTCCTTGGTGCACAGCTTCTTACCATGAGGTAGAGATGACTGTGTGCTGAATGTGTGATGTCCAGTACAGGATTTGTATTAGAAGTATACCTTTTAGTACAAATTTCCACACTTTGGATGTGTGCTTTGCACTGAGGAACAGGTGCTATGCATGGTTTCTTTAGAGAAATGAAAAATATTCAGTTTGTTAACATCTGCTTTAAGGAGGCATTAGTTTTTCACAAGAAGGTCAGTCTAGTTATTTTGATTGATTGGAGGTTGTATTCAACTTTAAGAATGTTTGCATTAACCACCCAGGTGATGTCCACGTAAGTCCTCCTTGACACAATGTGATGCAAAGCAGCATAAAGTGCTTATTGCAGTAAAGATCACCTTTCCAGTATAAAATACCTTTTGCACTAGAAAGTAAAAACCTGTGTGATTACGCATCACCTTGTGATAGTGCAAAACCTTAGTAAATCTAGGTGATAGAATGATGGTATTAGCTATTGTTTTTTGTCTTAACTTTCAGTTCAGTGAGGGCAGCACAGCAGTCACAAGGGGGCAATACAGATTTGACACAATTTCTTCCCTGAAGCTGTGAAAATGTGGCAAGTGCAAAGGGTCAAGTGTCTCCAAGGAACACATTGATGTACAGTCCCCATCATTGGTACACAGGTGTGCACATTCTAATTTGTATAGGGACATATTCCTCTCTTATTGTGTCCCCTCTGCACAGAAGCATATGATGAGGCACATGTGACTGTGTCAAATGTGTGTACCACTGTGGAGCTTTTCATACCCTTGTGGTTGTTCCTGTCCACCTACAGATCAATACTCCCAATATCATGATGGTAATTTGTCCTGGTCTTTGCCCTCTGTCTATTCTAATGCCCCTTGATCCATGTCTGTGTGCAACATAGAGTCTGACAATCTGAAGTCATTCCAACGTCTCGAAAGGTTTCTGATGAGTGACAATATCATGTGTGGCTGTGATGTCCATCTGACATTTCACATGCCATACTTGCATGTCTTATTCAGATCTGTTACAAGGTGAACCCCTTGGTAAGTGAGGGATGTACATAGGCCTGTGGAATGTGTTATCTGAGTGGACATCCTACATGCTGGTAACCATGGAGGTATTGCTAGACTCCTATTGGATCCCATACAATGGCGTCAGGGCTATGAATGTTAGTACAATGTTCATGTTCTGTGGGTGGAAAGTGGCTATACAGTTTTTTCCTTAACCATAGTGTTGTAGGCATGGTAAATAGGCCAATACATATTCTTGACAGTTACAATCAACTGTTTTTGCCAACATCATGTCTACATTAAATGGTAATGTCATTAATCAACAATGAAAAGAGTTGTTAGCATCCTTTCTGTTGCTATTTTGGTTATGTTTCATAATGACATCATTGTGGTGCAGGTGTGGTAGATGGCATACACATGTGAGTAGTATGGTATGTGAAGTCAGGCTTTTGGCTTGCATCATGGTGTGTGTACCTGTCACGGTAGACTCAAATGTGGTTTGTCTCTCTGATTTTGACCCCAAACAGATGTAAGGCTTGTCGTGTCTGATTTGTGTTCAGTGATGTTGCCACTCACTCATTGGGGTATTGATGGAACTATTGCATAATACATTGCATTATGTGTCACCTCCATACACATGACAGGTGCCCATTGCCTTGAAATGGTAGATATACTGTCTGTGGTTGTGTGAGTAAATCTCTGAGCTTGTTAGGCCTTTATATGAGTGCTATACTTTGTTTTCAGGAGGACAATGACTTATGACTTGGTCCACATAGTATTTACCATCCTTTCCTACACCACCATTGGTACATGTGTAGGTGACATGTGTTCTGACTATTTCATCTTCTAACATTTGGTTCTGCGAACTAGAGTAGTTGAATATTTGCACATTTCCATTGTGCTGTTTGTGTACTCCGGGGCATATTTATACTATGTTTGTGCTGAATTTGCGTCATTTTATTTTTACACAAATTTGGTGCAAACTTAACTCCATATTTATATTTTGACGCTAGACACGTCTAGCTTGAAAATATTGGAGTTAGCACCATTTTTGGATGCCTACACCTACCTTGCGTCAATGAGATGCAAGATAGGTGCTCCAGTCTAAAAAATGGTGCTAACCCCATAGCTCCATATTTATCCCCGTGCTAAAATGACGCACAGGTAGGAGGAGGAGCTAAATAATGGTGCAAAGCTGGCTTTGCACCATTATTTAATGTGCAGGTCAGACCAGGCGTTAGGGGACCTGTGGACTCATTTCCATGGTGAAACACCATGGAATGGGCCCACAGGTGCCCATCCCAAGACCCAGGAACCCCCCTCACCCACACCAGAGGATGAGGGACCCCATCCCAGATAAGTAGGGTAAGTATAGGTAAGTATTTTAAAAAACAATTTTAAGTGCCATTGGGGGCTCTGACAGGCACTGTTTGCAATGATCATGCCCAGAGAATCCTGGTCCCCTGTACTGGCCATTGGGGTGGTGGGCATGCCTCCTGTCTTTTATATGACAGGAGTCATGTGGTATGGATGGTTTTGCATCAGGAAATGACACTAGGCTGGTTAACAGCATTTTTTTGCCTCAAACTAGCCTAGCATCATTTTTGGGGGCAAAACCCCCTTCACCTGTACTGCCACCCCACCCTGCTTACGTGATTTTTTCTGATGCTAGCCCAGCCTGAGCGCCGGCTTGTGGCATTCCATAAATTTGGTGCCTGGCTGGCGCTTTGGAATGACGCAAGCTGGCACCATACTTTTTGACGCAAAACTGCGTTTGAGCAGTTTTGTGGCAAAAAGTATAAATGTGGGCCTCAGTGACATGAAGTGGGTATGGCTTGTGTGCAACATGCTGTCTTGTATGTGCTTTACAATATGTTTCCTTTCCTGCTACATGATATCAGGCCAATTCGTTGGTATGTGTTTAGTATGTGTATGTGATATGTGGAACTCTATGTTACATCAATTTCCCATAGCTTGGTTGTTGGTTGTCCATGTTGCTGTGGATAGGGACCCTGTATCAAGTGGAATGGTTAGTGTGATAGTTCTGCAGATATAGGGGGTTATTACAACTTTGGAGGAGGTGTTAATCCGTCCCAAAAGTGACGGTAAAGTGACGGATATACCACCAGCCGTATTACGAGTTCCATAGGATATAATGGACTCGTAATACGGCTGGTGGTATATCCGTCACTTTACAGTCACTTTTGGGACGGATTAACACCTCCTCCAAAGTTGTAATAACCCCCATAGTGTTATAGAAGGTGTAGGCTGATAGTTTAGCTGGGGTGTGACTAGGCCATGGTTGAGGGATGTACATTGTCTCTTGTTGTAACATGATGTTGGCACTAAACTGGTACTACCTGAGGGCGCTGAACAAATAGATGATATGTTACGGATGTGTACAATGTGATGTAGGTGGTATTTAAAGAATGTGATGACCCTACCTCACTTTCTGTTTCCCAGCATCAGCATCAACAGCCGAGTGGGGAAGCTTCTGGCCACAGGACCTCCAGTCATGATGACACCGACAGACCCAGTGGCCTGGAGGGCGAGGGGAGTGCCACTGGGGAGACTGGATCCAGTTCATCATCTTAAGAGTCCTCCTCCCGTGAACGCTCCCTGGTGGTGGTGGACCCATCTGGGACCACCCCAGCAACCTCCCTGTCCGCCACCTCCCTTTTTATCACCGCCATCCCGGTAGCTCCCCACCTAGTTGGCTGTGCTCACTCACCCAAGAAGATGGGGGTCTCCTTCACCACATGCACCTCTGCCCCAGCCTCTGTTAGCCCTGCTGCCCTCAGTGAGGAGGCTATTGACATCCAGAGGTCGATCTCTGTGGGTTACTCAACCATTGTGAATGCCATCCAGGGACTAGCAACTAAGATACAACAGAGTAGTGCATTCCTGGATGGCATTCACAGTGCACTGACTGGCCTACAGAGATCATTTCAGGCTCTGGGAGCCAGTCAAACTTTGTCTACAGTCCCCCTCCATCTTTCTCTTCCCAAGTCCTCCCTCCCAGACCCAGCCAAAGCACACAAACAGACAGGCATGTATCCACCTCAACACTTGACACACCTGCAGACACCACACCAACATTCACTGACCCAGCCACCGCACCAATCCTACTCTCCAACACCACCCCAGCCGATCCTCAGACATCCACCCCAGTCACCACATCCGCAGAAACCACAACCACAGACACGCCTACATATAGCACATCCACCATACCTGTAGTCACCACCACAACAGACAGCCACCCACCCACCACAGCATCACCAAGCACCCCCCCAGCCCAAGACACAAAAACACCCATCTTGACCCACCCAACAGACACCCACCACCAACAAGCATACGTCCCACAAACACTCACCCAAGACATCCACACAAACACCTTAAACAGCCACTCCCTCTCCCTCCACATTTAAACCCTTTTGTTGTGACCATCCCCGTGTGTGCAAAAAAACTTTCAGACTTTGACCTTTTCCCTACTTCTCCCCCATGATACCCCTAGACATACAGGTTTCCTCCTCAAGGCCATCCCTTCCACCTCCAAGGCCTTTCCTAATCCCCTGCCAGTACCCATGCCCCCCACCAAGAAGTTGACCCCTCCCAAGAGGACCCAATCCTAAACCAAAACCACCCCCTCCCAAGCTAAAGCCCAATACCCTCTCTCAAACCTGAGCACACACTCTCCTGCCTGCCACCCCTTAGATCATCCATGAGGTATCTGCTGCCCCCCTTGAAGCCCCTACCTGTGGAGATTACATGGCAGGTTACCATATTGTGCCTTTGGCGCACCTATTTGTTTTTATATTGGACTGACCGATGGCCTTGGACTTTTCTATTTGTTCCATGAAAAATATATTCAGACCAGCTGGTTTTCTGGTTACATCTTTGTTCTGCTTTTCCTTTCCTAGGTTTGAATTGTTCCTGCCTTACACTGGTTGTGTGTGAGTATTTGCTTGTGTGTGGTGCTTGCCGTATTGTTTGTGCAGTATGTGAGGGTGTGTGCAGTGATTTTGTCCCCCAGGAATACGGTGTGGGTTGTGTGAAGGGCATGTGTATGTTGCAGACATGTTGTTATGATGGTATTGTGTGGTGTTTATGTTGACATGTGTTTGTTGTTGTGGTGTGTGGCTTTGTGTGCTTTGACTGTATGAGTGTGCCTGCATTGTACATGGCATGATATGTATAATGTGCTGTGTGTGTGTTATGTGTGTGTCGATTTCTAAGTAGTATGACTGTCTAATTGTGTGTGTTCGTTCCCTGTTGGTTGTACATTGTGTTGTATGTGTGATGAGGCCATGGCCAGTGTCAGTTGTGAGTGCTTGACAATGTGTTTATGATGTTGCGGTTGTGGTGTTTTTGTGATGTATTGGCATGTTGTGTGGGATTGTGTGAGAGTGACCCTGTGCTGTATTGCTGTGCGTAAATGTGTGTTCTTGATATGTGGTGTGTGTGCTGTCAAGAGTGTGTGTGCTGTGTATGTGGTAGTCTTTGTTGTTTTATGTGAGCATGCATCGGTGTAGTGTTACATGTGAGCGTTGCCATCACAGCCCCATCTTTAAGGTATGTTATATAACTATACAAAATTGTCACAATATACAACTGTAACATGTGAGTATGTGTACTTACGGTTGTTGTCGGCAGCGGTGGCGAAGATTCATTCAGCATGCAGGAGTAGCGGGATGACGACTAGTAGTGGTTCCATAACGGCTCCGGACATGCATGGCTTCCTGGAGATGACTGTCTCCTTTTATCCAGTTCGTATCCACCTGGGTTTCTGGAGTGGTCCGACCGCAGTGGAAATGTTGGCGATCTGTAACATCGTTATAAATCTGATAGAAACTTCAGGTGCCTTCATTCGTCCGTAGCAGTCTGACCGCACTGGCGATGCCGGCAGTTCTTTGGCTGTTTGCATCACTGCCAAAGTCATCATTTGGCGGTGCTCTTCACCAGCCTGTAGTAGCATAGTCAGCAGAGCAATGACAATCCCAGATATGTGCAACATGTTAAGTATGTTAATGTCGCATAGACTGTCAGTGACATGATTTGCCAATTCGAAATATGATAGAGAAAAGGGGATGTGAATGCAGAAATAAGCCATTACTTGCCTAGGTATGTTCAGTGTACAACGTTTCAACGGTTTCATGTGGCTTTTCAGAGCATCATATGTGACATAGGTATGATCATACTTATGATGTACTATATGAGTGATACACATTCAGTCTGGTTTTCTCCTACATAGTTACACTGGCATGAGAAAAGTGAGTGAACCTCCAGTGTACCGTCCACTGGCAGACCTGCAGACCATGGAGAATCAACATGTCATCTAAATCTACTGCCTGGATAGGCATACAATCATAGATCTCTGTTGTCAGTTGAAGCCAGATCGGATGCCAGCCATTCGTAATCCATATAGCATACCTCCCAAAGTACAAGTCAAGTCATGTCAGCGCTGAACTTCCTGGCCACAGGCTCCTTTCAAAATACAGTGGCCCTAACTGCAGGGATGTATCAGCCTACGTTCATTCTGGTCTTGATTGGTACTGTCTGCATTGATGAAACACCTGGAAAGCTACATCAGATATCCACAATGGAAAGATTTGGCCCATGTAAAGGCTGATTTGTATGCTTTGGGACACATTACTTATGTGGTTGGAGCCACAGATGCCTCCAATGTAGCTGTGGTTTCCCCAAATGCCAATGAACAGGTATCAGGGGTCAGTCTATGATTCCTTCATCATGCAGAACAGCAATATCTTACTGCTGATGACACGACAACACACAAAGAGGGCCTGGCTAGTTGGTAAGTCACATATGTCATGTGTGTCTGTACTTTTTATATGGTAACAAATGTGTGGATATACGTTACTTATGTTTGCCTTTCTAAACTCTTCTTTACAGGGGACTCAGGTTACCCAAACCGTCCCTGGTTATTGACACCAGTGAGTTACCCAACCACGCCAGGGGAAGTCCGATTCAGTGAGGCCCCCAGAAGGAAAGGTGTGTCATGGAGCGGAATTCTGGGCTCCTGAAGGCAAGATTCAAAAGCATCGATAAGTCTGGTGGAGCCCTCCTCTACTTTCCCACCAACATATGTCAAATTGTTGTTGCTTGCTGCATGCTCCACAACCTTGCCCCGAGACGTCAAATCCCATTCTTACTAGATGAGTAGTTCCAGTGGGTGAGAATGAAGATTTGCCAAGTGAGGATGAGTAGGATGAGGATGAAGCTAGAGACATCAGGGCGGATCTCATTAATCAGTACTTCACCTAACTTTTGGTATGTGATCTTATGTAATTTAAGTAAGTTGAGTATTGGTGGGGTTAGGGATGCTTGATAATGGTCTTATTATGACCATCAGACAGGTCTTAAGTAGCTTCAAAGCCCATAACTCAGATGTTCATGCAGAATATTACCTGGAGTAGAGTGCAGCATTTTGATCTCCATAGTCTAATTTTATCACAATGTACTGTCTGAGGTACTATTGTATATAGGAATTGGCTATATAAAGTTTTTGTTTCAATGTGACAAATACCTTATGTTTGACATTTATAATTTGCAGATGACTTCACAAGGTAATCCTCATTTGGCAATATCAGACAGTGTCCAAGACAGGTGGGATTTGCAGATTGACATGAGAAGTGAACATGGATTTAAGCAGGTACTGTCAGGCATTATATTTATGGTGTGTGAGTTCTATGCCCAGACTGTCAGGACAGTGGGATGGTAGTATCCTATTCTACTCAATAGACCTGTTTGGCATTGGAGGTTTGTTCAGTGGTGCCATGTGTGTGTTTGTTTGTCTCTCACACGTCATCTTGTGCTATCCATACCCTTAACCATCAGAATGGTTTGTATTGGTAATAACTAACTTGTATGTAGCTGCCACTATGTTTCCTCACTGCAGGCCACTGTGCATGTGTATCATGACTGACATAGGTGAGTAGTGTGCCTACTGATACCTGACCATGGTAAATGGAAGGTTCCATGACTGGGGACATTTGTACTGACTTCTCTCTTTATCATGGGGTATGGTAATTTGGGAGCTATGGTATGAGAATGTGATAAGGCTTTAGCTGATGATACATTGAAACAACATGTTTGCCTATTGGGATAGTGAAAGACTGACATGTCCCTAACTTCAGTAGTCTGTGGGGTGGTAGTGAAATGCTGAAACACTGAAGTGAGCATCAGTACTTCACTGTGGGATCATTGGCATTTTCCCAACCTATATGTGGGAAATTTCATTGAAAGTGATTGAGGGATGTCCATCATTATTATTCAATGCAAAATCTCCCCTGATTAAACAGTAGGTTGAACATTTCAAATGTCTTACATTTGGGAGAATCTTTTTTGTGCAAGAGGTGTTATAGATGACCATTAAATATGGTGGATACATTACTCTCACACATGACCTGTGGTTAAGTGGCTTTATTGAGGAGTAAACAGCATAATTAGTGAATTCGATCAAATATAACTCAAAGGAAACAGTGAAGTGATCTGTCATGGTGGATGAAATCATCAGGGTAGCTGCTACAGCATTTGGAGACACAGGTCTAGTGCCTTTGTACCATAGAAAATTGGAGATAGGTTTAAAAAAAAGTCAATAGGGTATATCTGTGCCACACAAGGGGAACCAATCAGTAGAGGCTCACTTTCTGGCTGTGGTTTTGGTCTTGGCATCTGATCCTCCTGGATGTTTTTGGGGACATCCACTTTTGTGGGGGGGTTCTTCAGCTACAGAGGCGGGGTGTCTAAGGCATATCCTTCCCCTGACAGTGCTTCCATTCCACTAGCAGCCACAGATGTGGACGAGGCTGATGTCTCATTGCTAGTGGAAGGGGCCTGCTGGTGTGTACAAAACCTACTCAGTGTGGTATTCATGTCTCTCAGCACCCCTGCACTGGAAGCCAAGTGCATTTTGGACCTGCCACTGCTGCATGATTTCCTGGTGCTTGCCCCTTTTCAGCTGCTTTATCTCCCTCATCATGGTAAGTACCTGGCCCATCATGCCTTGAAAGTGATGGTAAGCTCCCAAGTCTTGGGAGATAGTGTCCTGGCCAGTTGTATCCCTAGGAGCCTCCATCCTCTGGCCCACGCCATCCCTCCCATACACCCTACCCCCACGTGACTGTGCACATAGCATAGTTTGCCCACTCCCACTGGTGACACGTCCATCATTGTCTAGGTGTACGACAGGAGACTCAGGTACCTGTACTGGGGAGGACAAGATGGTAGACACTGTCCTTGGAACACAGGTTTGGGGCTGAATGGTTGAAGCACCAGGGCTGGGAGGAGATGATGTGGGCAGGGTGAGGCTCACAGTTGTTGACTGACGATTTGTCCCAGATGGACCAGCTTTGTCCTCAATGCCCACACATCCAGGGATGTATTCCTTACTGAGGGCTTCATACAGAGGGGTAGTGTCAGTCTCTGGTGTCCTTTCCATGGTGACAATGGGTGGGTTACCTGTAGGAGAACTGGAACACACAGTTGCTGAAAGTAATGCAACAAGTGATATAAAAGTTGACCACAAGGCATGTTATGTGACATGCACACAAAGGCTTTACTGCCCTGATATGACAATGACGCCTGCTTCCAAATGTGGGTGAGGGCTATATGGGACACGGAGATTTTCAATTCAATACACCTTGCTAAATGATGTTGGAGTATTTTGGGTGTTAAATGACTGTTCATTGACTTGTCTGATTGATGATTTGACATTCAAACTGACCTGCAGGTTAGGTGTATAGAGTCAACATCCAGCTGCACAATGTACTTTGGTAACAGAGCTGGCCAACAGTATATGTGTAGCCATTGAACCTGGGCCTCTGTATGGGTCTACTCCACGTTGCTCCAGCTTCCTATATTGGTGTCCCCCCCAGGTGAGTAAATGGCATTGTTTGGATGTTGATTGAAAGGCCAATTTAGTAGGGAACGCAGTATATAGATCTGTGTGTTGCTTGTAATAGTACTGTCAGATGGCCATAGCATTGATGTCATTGCCATGGAGTGTACAATAGTGGAGAAGACAGGTGGGTTGAATTGATTGTTAGTTTCACATGCAAGGCTATTTAACTTGAGGTACAATGGTCTGGTTCCTTTAATGGTAGAACAGTGCATGCTGGGAGTTGTAGTGCTTTCAGTCCCAGTATTACCCATGTCATACACAGGCAGTGTGCCCCCAGGTGAGTTTAGTTGACATGTGGTATGCCAGATAAGGCTATTTGGACACCGGGGTGGTAATTGGGTTGGTATTAAGGTGGTCAAATGTGATCAGTGAGCATGCAGCACATTGCAGCTTGGTGACAGTTGTTGTATTGTGACTTACCAGACTCCACTTCCCCAGGTATTCCTGTCAAGCCCTCAGGATGCAGGGTGTCCAAGACCTTCTCCTCCCATGATGTGAATTGTGGGGGAGGAGGCCGGGGCCCACCACCAGTCTTGAGGACCACTAGCTGGTGCCTGGCGGCCATGGAACGTACCTTTCCCCGAGGTCATTCCACCTCTTCTTAATGTCCTTCTTTGTGCATGAGTAGCTGCCTACAGAATTTATCCGGTCAACTATTATTTGCCACATCTCCATTTTCCTAGTGATAGATGTTTGCTGGACTTGTGATCCAAATAGTTCTGGCTCTACTCTGGTGATTTCGTCCACCCTGACCCTCAATGCATCATCTGTGAAACAGGGATGTTTTTGTGGGGACATTGTAGTGGTGGATGAGACAATGAGGAAGAATAAAATGATAAGAAAAATCAATTGGTGATAAGGTGTTGGTGCTGTGATGTGAGTGGTTGACTGGCAGGGTCGAATGTGTGTGGTATTAATGTATGTGTTGGGTGTGTTGTGCAGGTGTGGGATGAATGCTATGTGAAGTGTGTAGGGGTGCCTATTCTATGGTTAATAATTTTTTGGTGTGCATACTCTACATAGTAATGTATGATGTTCTGGTGGCAAAGGATTGTGGGGTGTGAAAGGGTGTGTTTTATAGTGCAGTGTAGGTGTGTCTAGTGGGTGGATGTGTGTCAGGTGTGGGGTATTACTGATCTGACACAGACTGCCGCAGTTTGCATTGACATTGTGTAAGAGGCTGGACTGGCTTGTAGTGAGTACCAAGGGGTACTTACACCTTGCACCAGGCCCAGTTATCCCTTATTAGTGTATAGGGTGTCTAGCAGCATAGGCTGATAGATAATGGTAGCTTAGCAGAGCAGCTTAGGCTGAACTAGGAGACGAGTGAAGCTCCTACAGTACCACCTAGTGTCATATGCACAATATCATAAGAAAACACAATACACAGATATACTAAAAATAAAGGTACTTTATTTTTATGACAATATGCCAAAGTATCTCAGAGTGTACCCTCAGTATGAGGATAACAAATATACACAAGATATATGTACACAATACCAAAATATGCAGTAATAGTATTAGAAAACAGTGCAAACAATGTATAGTTACAATAGGATGCAATGGGGACACATAGGGATAGGGGCAACACAAACCATATACTCCAAAAGTGGAATGCGAACCACAAATGGACCCCAAACCTATGTGACCTTGTAGAGGGTCACTGGGACTATTAGAAAATAGTAAGGGTTAGAAAAATAGCCCACCCCAAGACCCTGAAAAGTGAATGCAAAGTGCACTAAAGTTCCCCAAAGGACATAGAAGTCGTGATAGGGGAATTCTGCAGGAAAGACACAAACCAACAATGCAACAATGATGGATTTCCAGTCGAGGGTACCTGTGGAACAAGGGGACCAAGTCCAAAAGTCACAAGCAAGTCGGAGATGGGCAGATGCCCAGGAAATGCCAACTGTGGGTGCAAAGAAGCTGCTACTGGACAGTAGAAGTTGAGGATTCTGCAGGAACGACAGGGGCTAGAGACTTCCCCTTTGGAGGATGGATCCCCACGCTGTGGAGAGTTGTGCAGAAGTGTTTTCCCGCCGAAAGACCGCCAACAAGCCTTGCTAGCTGCAAATCATGCGATAAGGGTTTTTGGATGCTGCTGTGGCTCAGGAAGGACCAGGATGTCGCCAATTGCGTCTGGGGACAGAGGGGGTGTCGAGCAAGAAAAGGAGCCCTCTCAGCAGCAGGCAGCACCCGCAGAAGTGCCAGAAAAAGGCACTACAAGGATGCGTGAAACGGTGCTCAACCGAAGTCGCACAAAGGAGTCCCACGTCGCCGGAGGACAACTTAGGAAGTCGTGCAATGCAGGTTAGAGTGCCGTGGACCCAGGCTGGACTGTGCACAAAGGATTTCTACCGAAAGTGCACGGAGGCCGGAGTAGCTGCAAAAGTCGCGGTTCCCAGCAATGCAGTCTGGCGTGGGGAGGCAAGGACTTACCTCCACCAAACTTGGACTGAAGAGTCACTGGACTGTGGGAGTCACTTGGACAGAGTTGCTGGATTCAAGGGACCTCGCTCGTTGTGCTGAGAGGAGACCCAGGGGACCGGTGATGCAGTTCTTTGGTGCCTGCGGTTGCAGGGGGACGATTCCGTCGACCCACAGGAGATTTCTTCGAAGCTTCTAGTGCAGAGACGAGGCAGACTACCCCCACAGCATGCACCACCAGGAAAACAGTCGAGAAGGCGGCAGGATCAGCGTTACAGAGTTGCAGTAGTTGTCTTTGCTACATTGTTGCAGTTTTGCAGGCTTCCAGCGCGGTCAGCAGTCGATTCCTTGGCAGAAGGTGAAGAGAGAGATGCAGAGGAACTCGGATGAGCTCTTGCATTCATTATCTAAGGAATCCCCAGAGACAGAGACCCTAAATAGCCAGAAAAGAGGGTTTGGCTACCTAGGAGAGAGGATAGGCTAGCAACACCTGAAGGAGCCTATCAGAAGGAGTCTCTGACGTCACCTGGTGGCACTGGCCACTCAGAGCAGTCCAGTGTGCCAGCAGAGGCAGAGGTCTGGAGCACACTGGAGGAGCTCTGGACACCTCCCAGGGAAGGTGCGGGTCAGGGGAGTGGTCACTCCCCTTTCCTTTGTCCAGTTTCGCGCCAGAGCAGGGCTAAGGGGTCCCTGAACCGGTGTAGACTGGCTTATGCAGAAATGGGCACCATGTGTGCCCATGAAAGCATTTCCAGAGGCTGGGGGTGGCTACTCCTCCCCTGCCTTCACACCATTTTCCAAAGGGAGAGGGTGTAACACCCTCTCTCAGAGGAAGTCCTTTGTTCTGCCATCCTGGGACAGGCCTAGCTGGACCCCAGGAGGGCAGAAACCTGTCTGAGGGGTTGGCAGCAGCAGCAGCTGCAGTGAAACCCCAGGAAAGGAGGTTTGGCAGTACCAGGGTTTGTGCTACAGACCACTGGGATCATGGGATTGTGCCAACTATGCCAGGATGGCATAGAGGGGGCAATTCCATGATCATAGACATGTTACATGGCCATATTCGGAGTTACCATTGTGAAGCTACATACAGGTAGTGACCTATATGTAGTGCACGCGTGTAATGGTGTCCCCGCACTCACAAAGTCCGGGGAATTGGCCCTGAACAATGTGGGGGCACCTTGGCTAGTGCCAGGGTGCCCTCACACTAAGTAACTTTGCACCTAACCTTTACCAGGTAAAGGTTAGACATATAGGTGACTTATAAGTTACTTAAGTGCAGTGTAAAATGGCTATGAAATAACGTGGATGTTATTTCACTCAGGCTGCAGTGGCAGGCCTGTGTAAGAATTGTCAGAGCTCCCTATGGGTGGCAAAAGAAATGCTGCAGCCCTTAGGGATCTCCTGGAACCCCAATACCCTGGGTACCTCAGTACCATATACTAGGGAATTATAGGGGTGTTCCAGTAAGCCAATGTAAATTGGTAAAATTGGTCACTAGCCTGTTAGTGACAATTTGAAAGAAATGAGAGAGCATAACCACTGAGGTTCTGGATAGCAGAGCCTCAGTGAGACAGTTAGTCACTACACAGGTAACACATTCAGGCACACTTATGAGCACTGGGGCCCTGGCTGGCAGGGTCCCAGTGACACATACAACTAAAACAACATATATACAGTGAAAAATGGGGGTAACATGCCAGACAAGATGGTACTTTCCTACACATTGGTCTTCTGCTATGTAAGAACCGCTATTGTGATGTGTGGGTCGTAATATGATCTGAGGTTTTTTGGTGGACTGGAGGTGCTGGTGGTGGGAACACCTCTTTCCCGCCCTTCAGTGGTCCGGCGATTTCAGAATTTTGGTTGCATTTTGGCAAACTTCACTGTGTGAGTCGTAATATGATGGTCGGAATACCACCAACATGGTGGTCTTTTGGCAGCTGTCCCCTCCGCAGTCTTGTCTAAAGACCACCAAACTCATAATGAGGCCCACAGTGCTGGTAATGACATAGCCTTTTGAGCATTTGAGAGATGATGCGGAATGAGAATGTTTTGTCCGCAGCAGTGGGGCTCCCTACTTTGGGAGTTATTCCCAGCTAAGGGCAGAGATAGACATCTGACCCTTCCTGAAGAAGTGGCTGAGTCCTATCCCCATTTGGAAGAGATCCTCACAGAAGGGTTTGAAATCACCAGATAGGAGTGCAGAGTCGGATTCAGGGATACCTGAAAAGGTCAAGACCAAACTTGGGTAGACATTGTTGTGTCCTCAGTCAAAACACTAGAGGGCTGGATAAAGGGCAAAGAAGTTGACACTTATGAAGGGCTATATCATATTTTAATGAAAGTGTATATCTAGACTAATTGATATATAGATAAATTGTAACAGCATCTGGTGGATTCAGAGTTGCCTTCTCCCAGAGAGCTGGGGAAGATAGCTGACAAGTGGGTCAGGTCCAAGGTAACCCAGACCAAGGCTCAAGGTGGAGGTGACTCCAAAAAGGGTGCTCAGACTTCTCAGCAGGGGAAAGGGAGTGGCACAGACCAAAGCAAAAAGACACAGTTCTCCGTAGGCTCCCAAAAGAGCACCAAGGAGGGTGGGCCCCAAGACTCTACCCAGTCTAATGGAAAGGGGTATCTTGGTAAACACCAGGATCCCAAGAAAACTAGGACATGTTTTGATTGTCAGCAGGCAGGGCACAAAGATGTCACCCAGTCTGTTCAAAGAGGGTGGTTAGCCAGTGTTGCCATAGGGGAGGATTCCTCAATTTAGAAAAAGATCCAGAACGTAAGTTGGTGATCCTTGAGGGTAGTAGTATGCGCTTCCACTCCATTCAGGTGAATGGAATACCTACCATTGGCACATTGACACACGTGCCAGTCACACCATAGTGGTTAGTAGGTTAGTGTCCCCAGAGCAGTTTGTAGAAGGAGAAAACAGAAAGGTAAGGGTGATCCCTGGGGAGGCTACAGAGTGCCCCTAGAGAGGGAGGGTACCCTTAGTTGGCACAAAGTGGTGGTCAATTCTGACCTTCCCTTGGATTGTCTCCTGGATAATGACCTTCCTGAGGTGGTTCAGAACACATGTAAAATGGTTGTCCAGAGAACACCCCATTCAAGATCTCTAGAAATCCAGTCTCAGTAGATAAGAGACAAGGGTACTAAAAGAAAGGGAAGAGAAAAAAGAAAGGAAAGCCACTCCTAACTAGCCCAGTAAGGGTAGAATTTAAAGTTGGCCATGATGAGGCTTCACCTGTTCCAGGCAGCTGTCAGACCACAGGGTGCTGCCCCTTTATTGACAGAAAGGAGACTGGAAGAAGGGTGCCTACCTCATAATGTAGTAAACCCCCACAGTATAAAGCATGAGCGGTTACAAGATACCCATGTCACCACTAGAGCAGCTCAGCCCACTGTCAGTGGCGAGCTTAGGTTGTGTTTCTGGACTCAGGCAGATGTCAGTAGCCTTTGCTGGGTGCTAGCCTTCATGGCAGCACTATCTTTGGCATGGGAGACAGACCCTTTAGCCATAAGCAAGCTAGGCCCACTGACTGTGCTTGTCATTTTGGAACCTCAGTGGGTGAACTAGGTGTGCCTTAGCTAGGATAGGGATGGATGAGGTAGGCACCTCACTATCCAAGGTAAAAGGAGGAAAGAAAATAAAACTGCTATAACAAAGGTTAATTTTAAAATGAATCCAAATGCTAAAAATGTTCTGGACTAAAAGCTAAAAGCATAAACACTAGATAAAAAAGCACGTTTAAAAACGTGTTAAAATCAATAGTTAAAAAACAAACAAAGAGGTATAATGTCGACCAGGACAAGCACAGCAGGCCAAAGTAAGGGCAATAAATGTATACGTTGGATTTGGTGTTATAAGCCAATCATCAAATCGTCTAACAATAGTCACGATCTTGAAGACCATCTTCAAAGCCATCGAATGGAAAGGACCTCAGGAAAAAGGCCACATCGTCAGATGTTAGATCGATCACAGGATAGTCAGACGGATCCTCATCGGGGACATCAGCAGTGCTTGGTCCACAGGAGGCACTGACGTAACAGCAAGACACACAGTAGGAAAGTGTTCGAAGAGGCACCATATTCAGCGAAAGACTGGCTGCATGCACCATAGGAGTGGTCGGAATGACAATGACCAGTCACGCTCCAATCCCTCCACCAAGGAAGCATCGAAGACCTGAACCAAGTGTTCCCGGCACAGTTGAGCTGGTGGCAGCAGCTCCATTGCTTTGCCTAGCTGGAAAAACACAAACACTGCAAATCAGAAGAAATACCAGTAGTATTCCACCAATCAATGCCAAAATGATGGGAAAGCTGCCAAAAACACTTGAAAAGAGTGAATGGATGGCCGATGGGATGACTCTGAAGACAGTCTGGAAGATGGACACAAATCCACACTCAACAGCCTTAAAGAAGTGGACAATCACAGTAGTGGTTGAGGTGTTGAAAATTCTGGATACTAGTTCTCCAAAGTGCTTGGGGAAGTTGGCATTTAATAGGGATTATATCTCGGCTGATGATCTCGCTATCTGGAGACCATACGTCTCTCTAGCTGATGTCAATGTGACTTGTTTTTAAACAAGTAGCGCCTTTAGTCTGCTCAGCTTGTCGTAATTTACATTAACAGTATCACTGTGAGGCCACATTTATGAAAGTTTTATCTCTCGTGTGAGGGGGAATAAAACTTGCCCACAACACGTAATGACCTTAGAGACTGAATTTGCATAGGCAATTCCAGGTCGCATAACGCAACAGCTTTGGTCGGTCAGCACCACATAACTTCCATTCGAAAGTACATAAAATGCTGGTCGAATCAAAGGAAAGGGAGTATCATTCAGAAAACAGGTCAAATTTGCGACCCCCGCATTGCAAAGGCCATGAAGGGACACCTGCTGGAGATCATTGCATGACTAACAGTAGTTTTACATACGCTTCCGCTAAGAAAGACCACTGTTTCGCAGTTCAGACATTTGTAATCAAAGGGTAACTCCCACTCTCCTTTAATACAGCTATCACCTAGTCGCTCGTACCTGCCCACGGTACGATGTTTCAAGCATTTCAAAAAACAAAAAGTGGATATGGGCAGATTAATGATGCCATGTAGGAGCCATACTGTTGAAGTACTCTCTACAACTGTGAAAGGCAACTTTTCTAACTTCTCTATGAAGCATGGTGAAACTCACTTCCCTTTTAGCCATTGTCTGCTCTTCCCTGAATAAATTAAAGGCAGTAAACAATTCATTACCATTAATGTACTTCCATGGAATTCAGCCATTTTTCAATGTCTGTAACGTCCAACCTAACTGCATGATGGAACGCAGCTGACTTTGCCCATGATATAAAAGGGACATGTCTGTCTGAATGATATCAATCGCAGATGACACTATGGCCCTCATTATGACATTGGTGGTAAATTCCACTTACCGCCATGCCGACTGCCGCCAACATACCGCCGCCACGCCGGATATAAGCTAACCATATTATGACACACACACACCAACCCATCACTATTCAGACACACACACAAATCGGCAAGCCCAAAGGTCAGTGATAAAATGGCAGTAGCAAAACCCACACCATTACGCCAACAGAACAACGCCCATCACATTATGATCCCCGAATCACCATGGCAGACATTCAATGGTGATAAACCATTGGCGGTACATACCCCTGTGTTCAAAATACACACACACTAACAAAACAGCACCACATTGGACAATTCAAACTACACACACCTAACACACATACCACACCCACACAAACACCACTGTAGAACACACACCCACAGTACCCACAAACCTTTACGACTACAAACCATTGCCAACAGACTGACATCATGACTACTGACAAGACCAGACCCACACACCACCATCACCTATACACCACCCACACATCTTACAACACACACCACAACACATCACCCTACATACCCTCACACACACCACTCACACTACACTCATGGCACCAAACGACACCCCAGATTCCCTGAGGAGGAGCTGAGGGTCATGGTGGAGGAAATCATCCGGGTAGAGCCACAGCTGTTTGGATCACAGGTGCAGTAGATATCCATTGCTAGGAAGATGGAGCAATGGCGGAGAATTGTGGACAGGGTCAACACCGTGGGACAGCACCCCAGAACAAGGGATGATATCAGGAAGAGGTGGAACGACATACGGGGGAAGGTACGTTCCATTGTAGCAAGGCACCAACTGGCTGTACAGAGGACTGACGGTGGACCCCGACCTCCTCCCCCACAACTAACAACATGGGAGGAGCAAGTCTTGGCAATTATGCATCCTGAGGGCCTGGCAGGAGTAGCAGGAGGACTGGACTCTGGTAAGTCAACTCTATACTACTACTACCCCCCTACCTGCATGCCATCACATACCCCCACCCTCACCCTCACTCCCATCACTCCACCACTTCCCACACACCCCACCATCACATCTCACTCATCCCAATGTCAAGCCCTGCATGCTCTACCAATGCATGAACACCCCTCACAGCCCTGCATGGATACTCATCACTAAAGCATGCACACTAGAAACAATCAGCTAGCCCACCAAATAACAACTCACACAAGGCAAAGCTGCTAGAGCAATAACAACCATAGTGGGCAACCCACCCATGCACAAGATGTCACACACAGAAACAATAACACTGAATTTACTTCCCCACAGGTATACCAGCCAATGTCACCAGAGAAGAGGTGCCAGCAACATCCAGTCCCCTCACAGTGATGACAGCAGCTCTGCTCACCTGGATCTGGATGACCAACCTGGCCCATCAGGGACCTCCGGACAGTCGGTTACCCAGCTACAGTCTCACACCACCACAGAGCATCCCTCCTCAGGAAACACCACCATTGAACCTACCCAGCGGACCCATAACTCTGTCCCCAAGACACGTCAATCAGCAGTGTGTCCATCACTACATGGACCCCAGGGCACCCCACAAACCCAGGATAATCAGGGACCTGGGGTCAGTGGCAGTAGGCACACGGTACAGGGGACAGAGATACAGGACAACAGGGAATCTGGTAGGACTGCTGTGTGACGGGGGAAGACAGGCCCAGGGAGCTGACCCTCCAGGAGGCACTCACCGTGATCCTGGGAGCCTACCAACATTCCTGGATACGCTGGTCCAAATTCTGGACATGATGCAAGAGAACATGCAGCTGCAGGAGGGACAGTACCTGGGGATCAGGGAGGACTTGAAGTCCATTAACACCACCCTGGTCTTCATTGCATGGGTGCTGGCAGACATGGCCAACAGTATGAGGGAGGCAATGGCACACCACCAGGTCCCTGACACTAGCCTGACTACTTAACAGCCCTCCACCTCCCCTGACGCTAGTGGACAGGAGGCCCCGCCACAGGACCAACAGGCCACCAGCACCCCTCCCCTGCAGAAGGTGAACCACCCCGCAAATGTTCCCTGCGATCCAGGCAAAAGCCAGAGACTATTGCCAAGACTCCACCAGGAAATATGACTCTCCTGAATGTCACCCTTGTGTCCCACTCTGTCACCCTGTCCACCTTGAACTGCCATTGCTTCCCTTCCAATGCCCCCTTGAACACTGCACCTGTGATACAAATAGACTGGACTCTACCATGGACTTTCCTCCATCATCAAACCAACCCATTGCACTACCCCCTATTCTTCAGAGCACTGCAGTAAACACACTTTGAAAAAAATACAAGTATGGTGTATGTAAAATAATTTCAAAATGTACTCATTTAACAAGGTTGAAACATTGCAATTCAACTGTACAGTTATGTTTACATAGGAAACACCTATAGTTGGCTACACTGAACACACCAGGAGCAATAGTGGGGCACCAACATTTGCAAACAGAGATGCCAAAGGGTACAGTTAGTGGGCATAGAAGTACAAATTCACAGCCTGCCAGTGACAATGTTACACATCAAACTGTAAAAGAAATGTGAAATAACATTGTCTTACCTGTGTGTCATTGGAAGTATTGTTGTCCTCATCCTCATCCTCTGCCTCCTCATCTTCACTGTCGACAGGGTCCAATGCTGCCACACGGCCATCTCCAGCCTCCTCCTCCTGCAGAAAAGGCACATGGCGGCTCAAGGTAAGGTTGTGCAACATACAGCATGCCACGATGAGCTGGGAGACCCTCTTGGGTGAGTATCACAGGGATCTACCAGTTAGATGGAGGCAACGAAACCTGGCCTTCAGGAGGCTGAATGTCCTTTCTATTATCCTTCTTGTTCGTCCATGTGCCTCATTGTAATGTTCCTCTGCCCTTGTCCTGGGATTCCTCACAGGGGTCAGTAGCCATGAGAAGTTGGGGTAAATAGAGTCACATGCAAATATCGAGGGACAACTATTATCCACACACTCACCCTTAGGGCCCACAACATACCCATACATCAACATCCACTGGTGGGGAACCAGGGCTCACCTATTAGCCACACCCTGTGCCTCTGGAGTTGGGCCATCACATTTGGGATGCTGCTATTCCTCAGGATAAAGGCATCATGCAGAGACCCAGGATACTTAGGGCCATATTTATACTTTTCGACGCACAACTTCGCCAACGCAGTTGTGCATCGAAAAAGTTAACGCCGGCTAACGCCATTCTGAAGCGCCATGCGGGTGCCGTATTTATACAATGACGTTAGCCGGCGTTAGCCGGCGGCGCTGCCTGGTGTGCGTGAAAAAAAATGACGTACACCAGGCAGCGCCGGCGTAGGGGAATATGGAGCTTGGGCGCCAACAAATGGGCAAGTCAGGCTGAGGCAAAATTATCGCCTCAACCCGATTTGCGCCATTTTCTTCGACTCCCAACCCCCATTGAAATGACTCCTGTCTTAGCAAAGACAGGACTCATGCCCCCTTGCCCAATGGCCATGCCCAGGGGACATCTGTCCCCTGGGCATGGTCATTGGGCATAGTGGCATGTAGGGGGGCACAAATCAGGCCCCCCTATGCCACAAAAAAAAATAAAAAAATTACTTTCCTGAACTTACCTTATGTTCCCTGGGATGGGTCCCTCCATCCTTAGGCGTCCTCCTGGGGTGGGCAAAGGTGACAGGGGGGGTCCCTGGGGGCATGGGAGGGCACCTCTGGGCTCCTTCCGAGCCCACAGGTCCCTTAACGCCTGCCCTGACCAGGCGCTAAAAAACAACGCAAAAGCGGCTGGACGTCATTTTTTTTGACCCGCCCACTCCCGGTCGTGATTTTTGCCCGGGAGTGTAAATACGGCACACATGTCTCGGAGTCAATTTTTTAGACGGGAACGCCTACCTTGCATATCATTAATGCAAAGTAGGTGTCCACGCTAAAAAGTGATGCAAACTCCATGGACTTTGGCGCTAGACTCATCTAACGCCAGAGTATAAATATGGAGTTAGTTTTGCGTCGAATTTGCGTAAAAAAAAACAACGCAAATCCGGCGCAAACGGAGTATAAATATGCCCCTTAGCATTGACGTGGGAGATGTACTGGCCCACCAGGAACATCATCTAGACATTCATGGAGTGAAAACTCTTTCAATTTCTGAAGAACTGTTGATTATTCTGCCGGGGGTGGGGGAACAACTGCAATATCTCTACCATCAATTTCCCCAGTGATGTTGGAGATATGTCCCATTGCATAGAAGTCAGTTTTCACTGTGGCCAAATCCTCCACCTGGGGGAAGACGATGTAGCTGCACATGTGTTTAATCAGGGCAGCCAACACTCTGGTCAGCACTATTGAGAACATTGGCTGTGAAATTCCTGCTGCCAAGCCCACTGTCACTTGGACTTGTTGCCAGGAAATGGAGCACAGATAGCACTTGCACAAGAGCGAGGATCTCGGTGGGGTGGCGGATAGCAGATATTAGGTCAGGCTCCAATTGGGCACACAGCTCTGTTATTGTGGCCCTGGCAAGTCTATAGGTGAGGATAATGTGCCTGTTCTCCATTGTTGCCAAGTCCACCAGGGGTCTGTACACGGGAGGGGTCTCCATCTCCTGTTCATCCGCAGCGATTGCAATCTATGTGGCAAAAGAGTGAGCAGCAGGTCATTATCTGTACATAGCAACCACTACAGTTCTATACATATTGTGATTGTTCCATTATTGAGGTGTGATAGGTCCAGAATGGGAATTTGTGTGATGTGACGCAGTTAGAATCCATGTCCTGCACAACCTCCTGACATGGCGAACCCCTGTCCAGTATGGAGGGACAGGTGGAAGTGATGTAATTCCACTGACGTTGTGCGCCTATGCAGGGGGCAGTCGAGAACCGCTGTGCAAAGCCTCATTGGTTGTCATTGGGCCCTATGGGGTACAGTGGGCAATGGTGATGTACGCCGGCGGTGACGGTACGCAACGCCGTGGACGTGACCACCATTTTCTATCTGTTCAAGCACTTACTACCTTACCTTCAACAGTAGAGGACCTACACTGCATGTGCTGCTGTAACCTGTATCTGGAACCGACCATGGCTATGTGACTGGGGAAAGGGCCCCTGCCTTCACCTCGGTGGAGTTGGAGAGACTGGTGGATGGGTCCTACCCCAGTACCGAATGCTGCATGGGCCTCCCGACCAACAGGTGAGTACACCGTGAGTACGATGCATGGGCCATGAATGCATGGAGTGCTGTGTGTGAAGGCCATGTGTAGGGGGGGTTGGTGGATGGGCCATAGGCAGCGTGCAGCAAGTATGCTGGGCTATATCTGTGCTAATGGGCATCGGAAGGGGCCTGGTGGCCCATAAGTATAACAGGCAGGACGGTCGGACTAAAACCTTTCCTTGTGTGTTTATCCCTGCAGGTCAGCGCCCATCAAAAGAAGGGTATATGGCGTGCCATCGCCAATGACGTGGCGACCCTGGAGGTCTACGGCAGGTGGAGCACCCACTGTCGGAACCAGTGGGAGGACCTGAGACGCTAGGCACGGAAGACGGCGGAGGCCCAGTTGGGGATGTTCTCCCAATAAGGAAGGGGTGCTCGTCAAACCCTGACCCCTCTGATTGCCCGTATACTGGCAGTGGCCTATCCGGAGCTAGATGGGAACTTGGGGGTATCACAGCATCAACAAGGGGGTGAGTACAGTGCCCTTCATTACAAATTACACCTGGTGGGGTGGTCTCCGGGTGGGGGATGGGGGCCTTGTGGGTGCCCCTAGGCAAAGCCTGATGTTGCAGAGTAGGTCCCATGTTCGGCAGGGTTCTGATTTGAAGGTCCTCCAACCAAGCTAGTAGGCATCCACTACTGGGCAGGGGTCTGTGGGTCTCAGGTATGCTGCAATTGGCGTTAGGTGTCCCTATCCATGGACTGATGACTAGCATTGTGACTGGTAGTGCATTGCCCAGTGCGTAGGGCTGTTCCCTGTGTGTTGTGTACGCCAACGGTGGTGTTGGTGCCGCCATGGACCAAGTGTATATTTTTTCTCTTCCCCCCCTTTTAATTTTGTCACCCTGTCTTTATGTGCATTAGCATCATCTGGCGGAGGAGCAGAGGCACCGGCGATGGAGGGAACTGCATCCTACAGGATCCAGGAGGCCGAATCCACCCACGGTGAGGGCACCAGTGGGACGGAGGGTGAGGGGAGCACCACGGCAGAGACAGGAGGGGAGAGTTCAGACAGGGATACCTCCTCTGATGGAAGCTTCTTGGTGGTGGTGGACACCTCTGTGGCCACCCCAACTACAGGTACAGCTGCCACCCCCGTATCAGCACCGCCCTCCCAGCAGCCCCTCAGCGAGTTGCCCGTGCCTGCTCACCCAGAAGGGTGGGCATGTCCTTTGCCCCAGGCACCTCAGGCCCTGCACCAGTCAGCCCTGCTGCCCTGAGTGAGGAGGCTATTGACCTCCTGTGATCCATCTCTGTTGGGCAGTCAAACATTGTGAATGCCATCCAGGGACTGGCAGCCAAAATGCAACAGACCAATGCATTTCTGGAGGGCATTCACACTGGCTTGGCAGCCCAACAGTGATCAATCCAGGCTCTGGCCTCCTCTCTGATGGCAGCCATTGTCCCTGTTTCAACCTTCCCCCCTCCAACTTCCTCCACCCAATCCCATTCCCCTCAACCCTAACCTATCCCAAGCACAAAGGCAGACGAGCATGCACACAGGACAACACACAAGAGTGGACATGGCAAACACAAGCACCACACTTCATCCCACAGGCACTCACACAAATACCATCCAGATGCAGACATACCAACATCCACTGCCTCCACTGTGGCTCCCTCCTCCTCCTCGTCCACCTCCCTCCCAGTAGCGTCTCCACTCACACCTGCATGCTCTACATCCTCATCTATTACCACCATCACCAGCACACCTATCAGTTTACACCCCTCACTGGAAGTCACCATCCCCACATCTATACACACGTCCCCGTGTCCTCTCCCACTGTGTCTCTGCCCCCTCCTCCCAAATTACACAAACACAAGCACTCAGACACCCAATAGCCATCCACCTCACAACAGCATCCAGCCCATGCACCTGCACCCAAACACAGCAGACTGACACCTCCTACAACCACCCCCTCTTTCTCCACTCCCAAACCTTCTCCCTCTTCCGTCCCCAATGTCCCTAAGAAGCTTTTCCTCTCCACCATTGACCTATTCCCTACCCCTTCCATCCCCGTCCCTCATGTCAGGCCAGGGTGGTCAAAACCCAGGCAAGCACCTCAGCCACCCAGTCCCCGGGCACAGTAGTGTCCCTAGCAACTCCAGTTGGGAAAGGATCCCGGCCACCAGCCAGCAAGCCGGAAAGGGTGCATGCCCCAAGTGCTACAAGGAAGGACAAGGAGCCAGACCCAGCTGCAGGAAGGAAGGGCAAGGAGCCAGCCCCAGCTGCAGGAAGGAAGGGCAAGGAGCCTGCCCCAGCTGCTGCCAAAAGGTGCAAGGAGCCATCCCCAGCTGCTGCCAGGAAGGGCAAGGGGCCTGCACCAGCAGCCTGTAAGGACAAGGGGCCTGGTGCTGGGGCTCAGTCGGAGCCCCCACCACCAACCATGGTGGTGCAGCCATCAGAGGCTGCAGGGGATGGGCTGGAGCCTTCCCCTACCACCACCAGCAGCACCGCCACCACCACAACCACCAGCAGCCCCAGTGGGCACCCATTCGAGGTTGCAGGGGATGGGCTGGAGCCTCCCCACACCACCACCAGCAGCACCACCACCACCAGCAGGAGCCCCAGTGGGCAGCCATCCAAGGCTGCAGGGGATGGGCTGCAGCCTCCCCACACCACCACCAGCAGTATCGCCACCACCACTACCAGCAGCAGCAGCAGCACCACCACTGCCACCAATGAAGAGCCTTCTCTGCTGGCGGACAGTGTGTATTCCTACATCCATGGGCTACTGTGCGGCCTGGCTACTGCAAATCCTGTAGGTATGACACCCAGCTGAGAGACTGTGATCTTGCACTTCCCAAGATCAGCATCACTGGGCACAATGCCCCCTCCAGAACCAGTGGATAAGCCACCCACTCACCCCATCCTCCCCAGGATGATGCTCACTGGGCACGATGTCTCCTCCAAAACCAGTGGAGCAGCCATCCACTCACCCCATCCTCCCCAGGATGAAGCTCACTTGGCACAATGCCCCCTCCAGAACCAGTGGAGAAGTCATCACTCAAGAGACTGTGGCCTTGCACTCCACAGGACAGAGCACAGAGCATGTTGCCCCCTCCAGAGCCAGTGGGCAAGTCACCCACTCGAGAGACTGTGGCCTTGCACTCCCCAGGACAGAGCAATGGGCATGTTGTCCCTGCAGAGCCAGTGGAGAAGTCATCCACTTGAGAGATTGTGGCCTTGCACTCCCCAGGACAGAGCAATGGCATGTTGCCTCCTCCAGGACTAGTGGCGTTGTACCATCTTCTGGCTGAGGTGCCCCCCGTTCCTTGTCCCCCTGAGGTGCCTGCCATTTTTTGACTTGATGCCCCTACAGTGTTCTCTCCGTATTGTTGCAGGAGTGAGGAGGGGCCTTGGACTTTATGATGTGACCCTGTGGCCCACAAACATTGAGGACTGAGCAGTGTCCGTTGAGTTGTACATATATATATATATATACTTTTTTATTTGTATGCACGTATTCCTACAATATTTATCTTAATACACTCACTTTAATCGATTGGAGTTGTCCTTGCATAGTTCCTGAGGGGTACAGGGTCAATATGTTATGTTATTGCATCTGCTTGTGTGTATGGTGTTGGGGGTGGGGGTGTTGCGTGTGTGTGTGTCACTCTCTTTTTCCTCCTCCCTTCTGCTGTGTGCTAGCCGGCTGTACACACCATGGTCATCTTCGCCGTCATTTACGTTCGTAGTGGAGCAGCACGTAGAAGAGCATGGGCAAAACATGCAACTCGGGCTCCATGGCGGCGTGGTTCTTCCCTGAGTCTCCACAGGTGAGTTGTTTCCCTTCTGTGCAGTGTTTCTGCCAGGCTTTTGATGTTGTTGGTACAGTCCCGGAAAAGGTGGCGGATTGGCATGTCTTAATACAGTGGGTGGAACATTGTCTTCTTCATTGTATCCGCCCTGGCAGTCGATGTGTTAAAGTGTCTGTCTGTCTGAGTTGTTTCTGCCGTGGGCATAATTTTGCGCTAATTACCGCCGGCCTGTTGGCATTATTAACGCCACTTTATCACCGACTGCCAGGGTTGTAATGAGGGCCTATGTTTGTTAGGGAACAAATCCTGTTGGACAGAGTGTTCATGCCATTATCAACAACTGCTAAAGTCTTTTCTAAGTTTTCCTTATCTATTTGCCTTAAATGCACAGCAGCTTCTATCTGAGAAAGCTTCCAGATCTCATTATCTATAGCACAGATAAATCTTTTAGAGCGTGGCTTTCGAGGACCTAGCAAAAAGTCCTGTAAGTCTACATCTTCAGAAAGAGTGTTAAGATGTTCCTTAACTGCTGCCAACATGTTAGACTGTACCCATTGTTGTAACTACACCAGTGTGTTGACCTGAGACAAATCGAGGGTCTGGCCGGCTCATCTTGAAATCCTCTGAGGAATTCAAAAAACGTGCCGGACATCCATTGGTGTCTATTGGCCGAATCAACCACTCGCCAGGACTGGAAAGTGAAGAGTTATAGGTACCAGCCTCAAACTTTGCATCTAGCTCTTCCTCTGTGACATTCAGGAAGAATTGCCAATCATTAAACTTTGCCGGTGTGGGGATACTGGGCATGTTCATTTCTTTTATTTTTGCTAAACACAGACAGGATGTCTATTGAATGGTGTCATTTAAAAAGATCAATTGCACAGGAATCAGGCATGCTCTAAATAAAGCTTCCCTACCCTGTATTTTCCAGTCTTGTGCTCCTCATACACTCTTTAAATCAACCGTGTTCCTCCAGTATTCGTAACCTTAATCTGCAGGACGGGAAACAAAGGAATCTGAATAAATCAGCTTTGTATCAGTTAGCAAAATTGTTCTAACTTTTGGAGGAGGTAATTTGAAATAATATGACTCTGGATGTTTCATATCATGCAAAAAATGCATGTTTAAACAATTAGTAAATTTATCTGAATAACATTTCGGGCTCCCCAAGGTGGGTAAGTACTGGTCTGTTTCTAGGGGCATGGCACAGGTAGTAATGCCCCCAGTTATTGTAACGGAACATTTCCCCATAATTCATTGTACGTCTATATACATCATCACTTTCAAATACCGATTAGTCCTTCATTTCAGTTAACATAGAATCAACTGTCTGGGCATCCCAATCATTAGACACAACACCAGGTTTAATTACATCTGTCATAAAAAGTTTGAATACATATGGTATTTGAATGACCTCTGTAGGCCAGTATATATCAAATGGAACGTTGTCCACACAATCCCATCAGGAATTGGTACAGCTCAAATGTTCACAAGGGACAAGTCTCTTCAGACCTTATGTGAGGAATGCTCTGGAGTTGAGACTTCATCCACAAGCTCAACTGAGGAGCGTTCAGGGAGGTAATGACCATTTATGAGCAAAAAGAAAACAGTCACAAAACCAGTCTATAAAAATAATGCAGAAAATGTCAAGCAGAACCATAAATAGTTCCATTGGTGAGTTAAATAGTTATGTTTAAGCCATAAGTACAGCTTACGTGTCTTTGAAACATTTTCAATTACTGGAGTGGATGAGTCTGAAGAAAAGTCATCAATGTCGATGAATTAACCAGAAGCAGTCTCTGCAAATACAGGAGCAGGTGCATTACTGGTGGATGGATCCACTTTGCATGGAGGCTCTTAGTAGACGGTGTTGTCAGTCTGTGTAGTGTTGGTGCAGAAAACAGCCAAATCTTGGACAGGTGCCATCATTGAAGTGGTAACTGGAATCAGCAAGAGCTCATTTTCTGCCCTCCCCATGGTGGAGGAGGTATTTGTAGCATCGTTGGACATTGTTGTGTATTCCGAAGTAGTGTTGTCATTTTTTTTTTGATGAGGTATGTCCTGTTGAGTAGTGAGAGGAGACTGGGAACTACCCAAGGGACCTATGGGTCTACTGTGCAGGATCAGCCATATGGTGAAGTTTGACGTCGTCAATTGAAATGAATCTTTTTCCCTTGGAACCAGGCAGCGGTGGTCGAATGATAGTTCTGGTACCTTGTACTCCCAGGACTGGGACCGGTGCTCTGTAAGATGGACCAAATTCCTTCTACACAGCAATCTTCTCACGAACCAGATCCCTGACTTTAGGAATCCAGCCAGTGGAAGTTGTTGGTAAATCCCTTATTCCTAAGGTGGCTGCACTGGCAGATGATTTATCATCATGAAATTGCTGAAGCTCCTGTAAAACAGAGAGATGTTGATTTATGTCAAAAGGTGTGTCTGTTGCCACCAAACCAGGGCCATCAAGATCTGGGACATACATAGGTATCCTAAAGAGAACCTCATAGGGAGTGCATCCCCATGGACCATCTTGGCAGATTATTCAGTGCTCTCTGGACCCCATATAGATGGTGGAGCCAGCTGCAGCCAGAACCTAATACTCTAGTTGTTAAGGGCTGCTTTAGATCACGGTTCCCCCTCTCCATGACCGAATTTCCGTCGGGATGGTATGGTAAGGAGTAATGGAGTTCAACACCCATCGTCCCCATGGTATCCCTGAATGCCTTAGAGGCAAATACAAGGCCCTGGTCCAAATGGAATGCTGCAATCGCATATGTACTGATAAAGATCAGCAAGTCTTTTATAATAGTTCGAGTGTTAGCTGACGGCTGAGGCCATAACCACAGGAATCTAGAGCAAGAGTCTACAGTGACTAAGATGTAATTGTATGCACCATCAGATTGGAGTGGACCACAGTGGTCCAGGTACACACATTGTAGTGGCCTGCTGGACACTAAGAGTGATGTCTGCAGTGGGCATTTGATGTTTGAGCTCTTAATCCGCTGGCAAATGTTGCAACAAAGGTCATACTTTTTTGTCTTTTTGTATAGACCTCGCCACCAGATTTGTTTCTGTAAGAGTTTTACTGTGACTGAAATAACAGCATGAGCAGAAGCAACACCCTTATTCACTGCTTTTATTAGATCTAATCTCAGGTCTTGGTTGTGGATCGCTAGATCACCAACCCCAGGAATTGTTGTTTAAGCAACATTCTGTGCATTGATGAGGTAAGAGTATTTTGTAGGGTATCCTTGTGGAAGGGACTTGCCTTCAGCCAAAGCTTTCACGGCAGTCAGAATTTCATTATCTAATCTCGTCTGAGAACGAGTCACTGCAGCCACAGAAGTCGTAGCTACTGCGGATTTGGCTGCTTCATCAGCCAAAGTGTTGCCAATAACGTATACTCCTACACGTTGGTGGGCCAAGGTATGTATTACATGGACACAAGGTAGCTTATTCTTAAATCAGCCACCCTCCCCACAATGTTTTGTATTTCATGGTGTTCCCTTTGGAATGTCTAAACCCGTTCAGTTTCCAATGATTGAGGTAATAATTGTAGGACTGGGCACAGTAGTATGAGTCACAGACAATTAAAGTCAGCAGCCCCGGCTCTGTGTGTTCTAGCGCTAGAATAAGGGCTTTGAGTTCGGCCAGCTGAGCTGTGCAGTCCCCTGGGGTCTGCGTGTAGGTATTGTGATGGTGGAACACTCCAACCTTCATCAATCCACTCACGGCTGCATAAGAGGCTGAATATTGATGTTTGGTACCTACAGCTGGTTGTGCTGAACCATCAGTGTAAATCTGTCAAGTGGCAAAATATCTAGAGGAGCGGGGTTCCCCTGTTCGTATTGGAGAAATTCTTGTGTCTGAAGTTTTGGATCAAGGATGTCATCAACATCGGTGGCAGTCAGGAAGGTTGCCACTGAATCCAGCTTGGATGTAATGCTTTAGTGTTAGGAACGCTTGCCTTGGTGACGACCTCTAAGGCTGGTGCAGGGGTAACGACAATAATGCGTTTCCATTGGGCAAGTGGCCTCCCCTTAATGACAGCCATCTGAACAGCAGTTAGAATTTTTTCTGTGGGTGCAAAACGTTGTTCTGCATTAGAATATAAATGTCATTTATATGCTATGGGCACTGTGTTGCCTTCGTTAAAGGTGACATAAGTGAACCCAATGGCACCAACAAATATTCTAATGACCAAATATGTTTTATTCTCACGGGTGAGCAAGTGTTTTGCTTCTAGCATATCCTGCTGCAATTCCCTAAGGATGCTTGTGTGTTCAACTGTCCACTCTCTGCTAGAAAAATCAGGGCGTATCAAGTCATAGAGTGGCTTGATACGTTATGCATAGTCAGGAATGTAAGTTCTGCAAAGTTGAAGAAACCAAGTAAAGACTGTAGTTACTTGAGAGTGTTAGGTGGGTGAAGTTGTGCACATTTCTCTAGAAAGTGCGGGGCCAGGCTCTTCCCTTCGTTTGATCAGTATCCCAGGAACAGTATGCTGAGAAATTCTATTTTAGTTTTCCTAAAATTAAATTTGTAGCCAAGGGCTGCGAATCCTAAAATGATCCAATCGACCCTGGCAAGTTGAATGTTGAGGTCGTCATCTGTGAGATACATGTGATCCACGTAGGACAACTCCTTGGGGTCATTATCATGTAATATTGATGTTACACGGGCTGGGCAAATGGTAAAATAATTTTTGTGAGCCAAATGAGAATGCACTCAGGTCCCGACCTTCATGTGCTAAGTTTTGGCAGAAGAAACCGTTGGAAATATCCAAGGTTGTTTTATATTTTTTGTGCACTATGTTATTAACTAGTGCTGTGCTATGTGAAGTTTGTATAGCGGATGTACGTGTATGACCGTTTAAGTATCTGTAATCTAAGACTATTCTATAAGAATGGTCAGGTTTTGCAACTGGAAATAACTGGTTATACTGACCAGTGATAATCCGTAAATTAGCGCCTAAATACCATCTTTGATGGCGCCATGTCATAGTTGGACTCTGTCTACGCAAAACTTCTGCTTTAAGGATGACAGTACTTATGTTTGTAGGGGACTATGCCCGTCCTACAACACATTGCAACTGTTATCCCAACCCTCCCAGCTCACAAGCAGCACCTCACCAAAAACCCCAAACAGTAAGAGGTGATTTGTGGCAGCCTTTCCGCATGGACTCAAGAGGGTGACATCTCAGGGAGTGTTGTGGTTAAACGGAGATTACCCCTTTCTCACATGAACACCATGTCTCAATCAAACAAAGGCAATGAAGAAGATGCAGCAAGGTTTCAATAGGTTTTAGTTAGCAAAACTGCAATCTGCGATAAGTAGTATGGGCTGCAATGATTAAGATAATGAACAGTGTGAGAAACAGAATGGTAAAGACAAGAGTCATTAATACAAAGACCCCACCATCTTGCAATATCATGAAAAGATGTGAAGTGTATAATATGTCCTAATACCCTAGCATAATAAGCCTAACCTCTAACCTAAAAGAGAGCTAGGTATGTTAAACCTAATCTATCAATGCCATGTCCATGAGAAGAGCCCCCAACCCTCATTACCTTGGAATGAGGTCTCTAGCTCAGACTCCGTAGGGACACGAAGACTGGGTCAGCATGAAGGCGACGTGCAGCATCAATAGGGGCAATGGCATCTGTTCGGATTCCCTCTGACTATCTGTTTAAGTGAGGAGTATTCATACAAATCTGCTTGGACCCCTGACGTAAGTCTGTTCCCAATCAATAGATAACAAGACATGCTTGGGATGGTAATTTATACAAACAATTCCATCGAAAGCGTGAAGAGGGAAAGTACCTAATGTGAACACCTACAGTTTGTTTATCTTTGTCGCTTGATATAGACGCCTTAGCATGGTGGCACCGATAATGCAAAACTAAAACATTGGCCTAACTAAAAACAAGGCAGCCATCTTAAAAGATTGAATTAAATAAATGTGCTAAAACAGAGCAAGCTAAGTAGGGTAAAAGTCACTAGGTGACGCGGACACGAGTCTGCAAGCCAAAGGCTAAGCTAACTCCTGTATCCCATTAAAACAAAGTAGGATTCACTACAAGATGGGTCAACTTCCCAATGAAGGTCACCTTACATGGAAGATTTGAGGCAGAGCAGGCCCTGAAATAAAATAACCTGTTTGCTTACTTATTCTGCCCTAAGAAGCCAGGATTACTCTCCTAGTGTGGTCTTAGTCACCTGGGTGTGTTGTCTGGGAGGAGGTTTTGTAGCAAACTTGGCAGCTTTGCAGATGCACCCTCCCAATTTTGTCCCTATTTTTGCTGCTTAATGCTGTTCTTATTTACCTGTTAGTGTACTGAGGCCTGCTAACCAGACCTCAGTACTTTTTCCATTAAATTGTATGTTGAATTTCATGGGCCAATTGGCAAGTACTTTACCTCCCCTGTAAGTCTCTAGTGGTTGGTAACATTGGGTCACAGGGCAAGGGTGATAAAGAGGTCACTAGAGTTGCAGCATTGTGTGACCAGAGGAAAAGTGAGACTGCAGACCTGCCATGTCAGTCTGCACGAGCAGCCTGCTGCTTGAATAAGACTCTGACCACACCAGGTGCAAGCAGAGTCCCTTTACTGCCCATAGTACAGATTAGTCACCCCTACGGTAGGCCCCCTGTAGCCCAGGAGGAAGAGTGCACTGCACTATGAGTAAGGACATATATGCTTGAGCATAGATAAATGTAATGCTACCACAGGGAACTGGCGATCCATATCATAACATGAATTGGCATATGGGCAGTTATCAGATGTCCAGCTCCATGATGGTCCAACTGATACCAAACATCTTGCTTTTTCCCTGCACATGATGCCCATGCTCAGGATTAGCAAGCATAGGCCCATGTGGCACCCTTAGAGGGTACCCACCGAGTTACCAAGCTCTCTGCTGTTTTGGTCAGCTCTCCTGAGCCTTTGCCACCGCAGACATAAGTCTGCCCACCTGCTGGTTGTGCTAGCACTTCCACAGGATGGAGACAAAGGGCCTGGGCAGGCAGGAGCTCACACCTTCTCCCTCCTAGGCTAGCTAGGGTAAAAAGGTAATCAAGGCAGTGAGCATCAAAGGCTTCACCCACCCTGGAAGTGTAATTACTTGTGGAGGACAACCCTTAGCTTTAGTAAATTCTGGGTAGGAAAGTGACCCACTCCCACTGGAAGTGGTCACTACAAGAGCGTGCTAGCCATGGGGACTAGCAGTCCATTGGGCACTGTACCCCACCCTTATGTCCCCTAAAACCAGGTTTTAAGGGGTTCCCCTGGCACCAGAAAGTTAGTTCTAGCTTTGTAAGAAGAAGAGGCACAAAGAAGTCATTGTCATTGACAACAGGACCTGGACTCTTGCTGCAATGCGAAGAGAGGACACAGGAGTGACCTCCGGACACCACTACTGGAACTGAGTGACCAACGTGTGCCTGAGGTGAAAGCGCATTGGTCCCAGAAAGAGGGACCTCAGTGGACAACAAGCAGCCAAAAAAGACTTCCCTGACTGATGGTACCAGTCCACTGTAAACTGCAGGAGTAAACGCTGTGCTGAAGTCAAAGAACTGGGACCCGACAGTCTCTGTGTGGGTGAGCCTAAAGAAATTCAGGCCCTCATTATGACATTGGTGGAAAGTACCGCTTACCGCCATGCTGACTGCCGCCAACATACCGCTTCCGCAGAGGATTACTGCCACCCATATAATGGCCCACACATAGAAATCCATCACTATACAGCCGCACACACAAGTCTGCCAGCCCAAAGGTCAGTGATAAACTGACGGTAGCAAAACCCACACCGTTACGCCAACAGAACTACTTCCACCGCATTATGACCCACGAATCACAGGACATTCAATGGCGCTGAACCATTGGCGGTACATACACACATGCATACGAAACAACACTACACTGGACAATTCAAATTACACACACCTGACACACATGCGCACACTCCACCCACACCACTATAAAACACACACCCACATTACCCACAACCCTTTACCATTAGAAACAATTGCCACAAAAGAGATAGCAAGACCACAGCCACACACCACCATCACCTATACACCATCCACGCACCTTACATCACACACCCCAACACATCCCCCCAAACACCCACACCCACACCACTCACACTACACCCATGGCACCACAATGACACCCCAGGTTGTCAGAGGAGGAGCTAAGGGTCATGGTGGAGGAAATCATCCGGGTAGAGCCACAGCTATTCGGATAACAGGTGCAGCAGACATCCATTTCAAGGAAGATGGAGCTATAGTGGAGAATCGTGGACACGGTGAACGCCGTGGACAGCACCTCAGAACAAGGGACAACATCAGGAAGAGGTGGAATGACCTACGGGGGAAGGTGCATTCCACAGCAGCAAGACACCAATTAGCTGTACAGAGGACTGACGGCGGACCCCCACCTCCTCCCCCACAACTAACAACACGGAGGAGCAAGTCTTGGCAATCATGCATCCCAAGGGCCTGGCAGGAGTAGCAGGAGGACCGGACTCTGGCAAGTCAAATCTCTATTAATATCATCCCCCCTACCTGCATGCCATCACAAACCCCCACCCTTACCCTCAATCTCATCACTCCACCACCTCACACCCACCCCACCATCACAACCCACCCCTCCCAATACCAAGACAGACCTGCATGGACACCGATCACTGAAGCATGCACAATAGAGAGAATCATCTAGCCCACAAAATAACTACTCACACAAGGCAAAGCTGACAGGGAAATAATGAACATAGAGGGCAACACACCCATACACAAGATGACACACACAGAAACAATAACACTGCATTTACATCCCCACAGGTCTCCCACCCAACGTCACCGGGGAGGAGGTGCCAGCAACATTCAGTCTCCCCCCAGAAGAGGCCCACAGTGATGACAGCAGCTCTGGATGCCTCGATCTGGATGACAAACCTGGCCCTTCAGGGATCTCCGGACAGTCGGTAACCCAGGCACAGTCCCATACCATCACAGAGCCTCTCCCTTCAGGAAACACTAGCACAGTACCCACCCAGCGGGCCCATACCTCTGTCCCCAGGACACGTCAATCAGCAGTGTGTCCACCACTACAGGGACCCCAGGGCACACCATAAACACAGGACGATCAGGGACCTGGGGTCAGTGGCAGTGGGTACACTGTTCAAGGGACAGAGGCACAGGATACCAGGGAAGCTGGGAGGACTGCTGTGCAACGGGGGAGGACAGGTCCATGGAACTGACTCTTCAGGAGGCACTCACCAAGATTCTGGGAACATACCACCATTCCCAGGAGATGATGGGACAGATACTGGACAAGTTGCAGGAGACCTAGCTGCAGGAGGGACAGTATCTGGGGATCAGAGAGGACTTAAAGGATATCAACACCACCCTGGTCACCATTGCAGGGGTGCTGGCAGACATGGCCAACACCATGAGGGAGGCAGTGGCACACCACCGGGCCCCTGACATTAGCCACACGATGAACAGCCTTCCACCTCCGCTGCCGCTAGTGGAGAGGAGGACCCGCCACAAGAGCAACAGGCCACCAGCACACCACTCCCTGCAGAAGGAGCACCACCCCGCAAATGGTCCCTGCGATCCAGGCAGAAGCCAGAGATTATTGGCAAGACCCCTGCCTGGAAATAAGACTCTCTTGATTGTCACCCTTGTGTCACACTCTGTCACCCTGTCCACCTTGACCTGCCATTGCTTCATTTCCTATGCCCCCTTGGGCAATGCACATGTGATATAAATAGACTGGACTCTTACCTGGACATTCGTCCACCATCACTCCAGCCCATTGCACATCCCCCTCTACTTCTTAGCACTTAATGAACACCATTTGATTAAATACAAGTATGGAGTCTGTCAAATTATTGAACTATGTATTTGTTTAACAAGCTTTAAACACTGCAATACAACAGTAATGTATACATAGGAATGACCTGTAGTTGGCTGCAGTTAACACACCAGGAGCGATAGTGGGACACAAATATCTGAAAATAGAGATGCCAAAGGGTACAGTAAGTGGCCATAGAAGTGGAAAAATCAGCCTGCCAGTTACAATGTCAAACACCAAACTGTCAATGTAAAGTGAAATTACAGTGTCTTACCTGTGTGTCATTGGAAGTATTTTCGTATTATAGCACCTCTGTTGTCCTCATCCTCTGCCTTCTCATCTTCACTGTCCACAGGGTCCACTGCTGCCACACGCCTATCTCCAGCATGATCCTCCTGCACAAAAGGCACCTGGAGACGTAAGGCAAGGTTGTGCAACATACAGCATGCCATGATGATCTGGCACACGATTTGGGTGAGTAGTACAGGGATCCACCTGTTAGATTGAGGCAACAAAACCTGGCCTTCAGGAGGCAGAATGTCCTTTCTATTCTTCTTCTTGTTGGCCCATGTGCCTCATTGTAACGTTCCTCTGCTCTTGTACTGGGATTCCTCATAGAGGTCAGTAGCCATGAGAGGTTGGGGTAGCCAGAGTCACCTGCAAATATCGAGGGACAACTGTTAGCCACACACTAACCCTTAGGGCCCACACCATACCCATACACCATCACCTACTGGGTGGGAACCAGGGCTCACCTATTAGCCACACCCTGTGCCTCTGGAGTTGAGCCAACAGATATGGGATGCTATTCCTCAGGATAAAGGCATCATGCACAGACCCAGGATACTTTGCATTGACATGGGAGATGTACTGGTCCGCCATGCACACTATCTGCACATTCATGGAGTGAAAGCTCTTTCGATTTCTGAACACCAGTTCATTTCTCTGGGGGGGGGACAAATGCAATATGTGTACCATCCATTGCCCCAATAATGTTGTGGATAGGTCCCTTTGCATAGAAATCTGCTTTCACTGTGGCCAAATCCTCCACCTGGGGGAAAACTATGTAGCTGCGTATGTGTTTAATCAGGGCAGACAACACTCTGGTCAGCAATATTGAGAACATTGGCTGAGACATTCTTGCTGCCAAGCCAACTGTCACCTGGAAGGAGCCAGTTGCCAGGAAATGGAGCACTGATAAGATTTGCACAAGAGGGGGGATCCCGGTGGGCTGACGGATAGCAGATATCAGGTCAGGTTCCAATTGGGCTCACAGCTCTGTGATTGTGGCCCTGTCCAGTCTATAGGTGAGGATAATGTGTCTGTCCTCCATTGTTGCCAAATCCCCCAGGGGCCTGTACACGGGGGGATGTCCCCACCTCCTATTCATGCGCAGTGGTTGCAATCTAGGGGGCAAACGGTGAGCAGCTGGTCAGTATTCCATATTTCCAAACACTACACTGCATTGCATGTTGTGACTTTAACAGTATATTGTTGGATGGGCCCAAATGGTGCCTATGTGTACTGTAACGCAGCTAGGTGTCATGGCCTGCCCCCCCCCCCCCGAAATGATGTCCGCCTGTCCTCTATGGAGGGACAGGTGGAAATGAGGTAATTCAGCTGACGTTATGCTCCGTTGCGGGAGGCGGTCTAAAACCACCTTGCAACTCCTCTTTAGATACCATTGGGCCCTATGAGTTACAGTGGCCAATAGTGATGTACGCTGGTGGTGACGGTATGCACCGCCGCAGACGTGACTGCCATTTTCTATCTGTTCACTCACTTGCTACCTGACCCTCAATAGGAGAGGACCTTCAGTGCTTGTGTTGCTGTGACCTGTGTCTGGAACCCACCATGGTTTGTGTCACTGGGAAAAGGGCCCCTGCCTCAACCGCTGCGGAGTTGGAGAGACTGGTGGATGGGGTCCTACTCCAGTACCAAATGCTCTATGGGCCTCCAGACCAACAGGTGAGTACACTGTGAGAACGATGCATGGGGCATGAATGCATGGAGTGCTGTGTGTGAGGGCCTTGTGTAGGGGGGGTTTGGTGGAAGGGCCCTTGGCAGCGTGCTGCATGTATGGTGGGCAATGTCTGTGCGTCAGGGGATGTGAGGGCTATGGTGGGCCATGAGTGTAACAAGCAGGATGGTCTGACTGATACCTTTTCCTATGTGTATTTCTCTGCAGGTCAGCCCCCATCAAAAAAAGGGCATATGGCGTGCCATCGCCAAGGACGTGCGGACCCTGGGGGTCTACCGCAGGCTGAGCACCCACTGGCAGAGGCTCAGCTGGGGATGGCCTCCCAACGAGGAAGGGGTACCCGTCGAACCCTGACCCCCTGATGGCCCGTATACTGGCGGTGGCCTATCCAGAGCTAGCTTGGAGGCAACACAGCAGCCACAAGGGGGTGAGTACTGACAGTGCCCCCAATATACTGCTTGCATGTGGTGGGGTGGCATCCGAGTGGGTGATGTAGTCCTGTGGGTGCCCCTAGGCCAGGCTGGACATTTCAGGGTAGAGCCCATGTTGGGTAGAGTCTGATGTACACCTCCTCCAACCAAGCTAGTAGGCATCCACTACTGGGCAGGTGTCTGTGGGACTCAGGTATGCTGCAATTGGCGTTAGATATCCCTGTCCATGGGTTAGTGACTAGCATTGTGATTGTTAGTGCATTGCCTAGTGCGTAGGGCTGCTCCCTGTGTGTGGGTGTGTGTCATGTACGCCAACGGTGGTGTTGTTGTCACCACTGACCAAGGGTATCCTTTGTATCTCCCCCCTTTTTGTTTTGTCACTGTGTCCTTATGTGCATTAGCATCATCTGGCGGAGGAGTGGAGGCACCGGCGACAGGGAGAGCTGCATCCCACAGGGCCCAGGAGGCCGAATTCACTGTCGGTGAGGGCACCAGTGGGATGAAGGGCGAGGGGAGCACCACGGCAGAGACAGGAGGGGACAGTTCTAACAGTGATACCTCTTCCGATGGAAGCTTCCTGGTGGTGGCGGACACCTCTGTGCCCACCCCAACTACAGGTACATCCACCACCCCCATACCAGCACCGCCCTCCCAGCAGCCCCTCAGTGTGTTTCCCGTGCCCGCTCACCAAGGAGGGTGGGCATCTCCTTCGCCCCAGGTACCTCAGGTCCTACCTCAGTTAGCCCTTCTGCCTTCAGTGAGGAGGCTATTGACCTCCTGCGATCCATCTCTGTTGGGCAGTCAACCATTGTGAATGCCATCCAGGGGCTTGCAGCCCATTTGCAACAAACAAATGCATTCCTGGAGGGCATTCAGACTGGCATGGCGGCCCAACAGAGATCAATCCAGGCTCTCGCCTCCTCCTTGATTGCAGCAATTGTCCCTGTTTCTAGCCTCCCCCTTCAATTTCCTCTGCCCAATCCCATTCCCCTCAATCTCAATCTATCCCACGTACACAGGCAGACCAGCATTCACACAGGACAACACACTGGAGTGTTCAGGCAAACACAAGCACCACACATCATCCCACAGGCACTCACACAAACACCATCTAGTTGAAGACATACCAACATACACTGCCTTCACTGTGTCCCCCTCCTCCTCTGTTTTCCACCTCTCTCCCAGTTGCGTTTACACTCACACCTGCATGCACTACATCCTCATCCACTAGCACCATCACGCCTATCACTACACACCCCTCACTGGCAGTCACCACCCCCACATCCATGCACACGTCCTCTGTGTCCTCTCCCACTGTGTCTATGCCTCCTCCTCCCACAGTACACAAACGCAAGCACTCAAACACCCAACAGCCATCCACCTCACAACAGCATCCAGCCCATGCACCGGCACCCAAACACAGCAGATAGACACCTCCTACAACCACTTCCTCTTCCTCCACTCCTAAACCTTCATCCTCTTCCCACCCCAATTTTCCTAAGAAGCTTTCCTCTCCACCGTTGACCTCTTCCCTACCACTTCCCCCCATCCTTCTCGTCAGGCCAGGGTGGTCAGAACCCAGGTGAGCACCTCAGCCACCCAGTCCACGACCACAGTAGTGTCAACAGCTACTGCAGGTGGGAGAGGATCCCGGACACCAAGCACCAACACTGACAGGGTGCCTACACCAGGTGCATCAAGGAAGGGCAAGGAGGCACAACCAGCTGCGACAGGGAATGGCAAGGAGGCACCACCAGCAGCGTCTCGAAAGGGCAAGGAGGCACCACTAGCTGCAGGAGGGAAGGGCAAGAGGCAATCCCCGGCTGCTGACAGGAAGGACAAGGGGCCTGCACCAGGACAAGGACAGGAGGCCTGGTGCTGGGACTCATTCAGAGACCCCACCACCAACCATGGTGGTTCAGCCATTCAAGGCTGCAGGGGAAGGGCTGGAGCTTCCCCCCACCACTGTCAGCACTGCCACCAGCACGGCCACCAGCACCACTGCCAGCAACAGCAGCCCCAGTGGGCAGCCGTCCGAGGCTGCAGGGGATGGGTTGGAGCCTCCCCCCACCACTGCCAGCACTGCCACCAGCACCACTGCCGGCAGCTGCAGCCCCAGTGGGAAGCCGTCTGAGGCTGCAGGGGATGGGCTGGAGCCTCCCCCCACAATTGCAAGCACCGCCACCAGCACCACTGCCAGCAGCAGCAGCTCCAGTGGGCAGCCGTCTGAGGCTGCAGGGGAAGGGCTGGAGCCTCCCCCCACCACTGCCAGCCCGACCCCAGCACTGCCACTGCCATCACTAAACAGCTGTCACCGCCGGCGGACAGTGTGTAGTCCTGCCTCCATGGGTTGTTGTGCTTCCTGGCCCCTGCAAAGCATGTGGGTCTGACACCCAGGTGAGAGACTGTGACCTTGCACTCCTCAAGATCTGCATCACTGGGCACAATGCCCCCTCCAGAACCAGTGGAAGAAGCCATCCACTCACCCCATACTTCCCATGATGAAGCACACTGGGTGCAATTCCTCCTTCAGAACCAGTGGAAGAAGCCATCCACTCACCCCATCCTTCCCAGGATGAAGCACACTGGGCACAAGGCCCCCTCCAGAACCAGTGGAGAAGCCATCCACTAGAGAAACTGTGGCCTTGCACTCACCAGGACCAAGCAGTGGGCAAATCACCCACTTGAGAGACTGTGGCCTTGCACTCCCTAGGACTAAGCAGTGGGCATACCACCCACTTGAGAGACTGTGGCCTTGCACTCCCCAGGACCAAGCGGTGGGTAATCCACCCACTTGTGAGACTGTGGCCTTGCACTCCCCAGGACCAAGCAGTGGCCAAACCATCCACTTGAGAGACTGTGGCCTTGCACTCACCAGGACATTGCACAGGGCATGTAGCCCCCTCCAGGACCAGTGGTGCTGTACCATCTTCCGGCTGAGGTGCCCCCGATTACCCGTCCCCCTGAGGTGCCTGTGTATTTTTGACCTGACGCCCCTGCAGTGTTCTCTCTGTGTTGTTGCAGGAGTGAGGTGGGGCCTCGGCCTATGTGATGTTGCCCAGGTACATTGAGGGCTGGGCAGTGTCCCTACATTTGTACATATTTATATACATTTGTATTTTGATGCACTTCTTCATGTTATTTTATTGTATTACACTCACTTTCTTCCAATCATTTTGTCCTTGCATTATTCCTGAGGGGTACGGGTTGGATATGTAATGTTTGTGCATCTGATTGTGTGTATGGTGTTGGGGGTGTTGCGTGTTGCGTGTGTGTGTAACTCTCTTTTTCCTCCCCACTCCCGTGTGTGTTAGGCGGCAGTACTCACTGTGGTCATCTTCGCCGGCGTTGCTGTTCATAATGCAGGAAAAGGTAGATGAGCCTGGGGAATATATGCAGCTCGGGCTCCATGGCGTCGTGGTTGTTCCCTGAGTCTCCAGAGGTGAGTCCTTTGACTTCTGTGTTCTGTTTCCGCCATGCTTTTGATGTCATTGGTACCACCCCGGAAAAGGTGGCGGATAGGCCTGTTGTAATAGTGTGGGTGGTACATTGTCTACCGCCTGGCTGTTGGCGGTTACCGACATGGTGCTTGTTGATACCGCTGTGGCAGTCGGTGTGTTAAAGTGGCTGTCTGACTGAGCGGTTTCCGCCATGGTCATAATTCCATTTTTGTTACCGCCAGCCTGTTGGCAGTATTACCGCCGCTTTATCACCGACCACCAGGGTTGTAATGAGGGCCTCAGTGCCCAACATCCAAAGAGTTGTAGTGATGACTCTCTCAAGTTTATAGCCTCTAGTCCCTCTAAGATGACCTCCAGCTTTCAAAGTACCAGCTGACTACCTTTGCAGCTATCAAGGTGTAGCGGGGCGTCCTCCGTAGACGCATCCCGCAGATGCCCCGGTCCACGGATGCCCACGGCCCCGGGGGTACTTCCGGTGCTGCCTTGTCTGACCTGGAAGAGCTTCCCAGGCAACAGAGGATCGCCGAGGCACCAGTTATCGCAGGGCTTCTTAAAGTCCGGGAGATCGAGGAGAAGGAGGAGGAGGCCACAGCAGCCGACGCAACGACTGTGGAAGCAGAGGAAGACGGATGAGCCGACTGCGATGTGGGAAGATGAGAATTCTACACGGACATGGCACAGTGACCGGGCGATCAGGAGGCAGCAACAGGATGAAGCCGGTTCCGCTCTAGGAAGAGCATGGCCTGACCAGGTATGGGAAGGGGGGGCAGGGGAAGAAAGGGACATTTTATTTCGTTTTTTTGCTTGTTGTTTTTGTTGTTAAGGGTTTTGCTTCTAAAACCAGGCCCAGATAAAAGACCTGAACCTGGTGTGAATTATTTTTCCTTCTATAACCAGAAGGTTATTTATGTTTTAGTTATGCTGAGACAGCGTAAATAGTTATAAAGCAAGAGAATCAAAAGGAAAAAGTTAAGAGACCACAGAAACAGAGGAGTTATGTGTTGACATCTTTATTTTTATTTAGAAACATACATATACGTCATTTTGTGTTGATTATTTGAGAACTGTAAAAGAAGCAAACAAAATAAAGAGCAGACAGAAAAGAAAGCAGTAAAAACAGAAAAGTGAATGCAAGACAGAAAGAAAAGCGAAGAGAAAGAGAAAAAAAGCACAACAGGAAGTTAAGGAACTTACAGGACAGAAGCATAACAGAGAGAGAAAAGCAAAGAAAGGCCAGCACCAGGAAAGAAAAAGGGTAGAAAGAAAAGTAAGAGACAAAAAGAAAAGAGAAGGAACATAGAAGCAAAAAAGAACATACCTACCAACCTCCTCTGTTCTTCTTTTCTTTATATGCTCCTCCTGAGTTGGCCCTGGATAAAAGAAGAACAAAAGGGAGAAAAGCTTGAAGATTAAAGGAGAAGGCAAAGACAAAGAGCCAAGACACACCAAGGATAAAAGGATTAAGAAACTGTCAAAACTCTTCTTTCCTTTAATAAACTACTATAGCAAAGACACTTGTGTACCTCTAGTACTGAGGCTCTCCTACAAAAGGGTTATCTGTCAACAATCCACAAACCTACGGCCAATCAGATGTCACCGACTCCAAAGAAGATCCTCAGCATTGAGACCGACATAGGCAATGACCACTCTCCTTTGGTTTTGCATCTTGAAGAGATTGTACCTTAAAAGGAGCAGCAAAGCAGCTTTGGCATGACCAGCTCCTGTGATTTACAGCTAGAAGCCACCTGTGCACCCAGTGCCACCGGACGTGGTGGCAAAGTTCCAACTGTTGATTTCTGGTCCTGGCCCACCAAAGACCTCTACATCCAAAAGATAGAGTGTGTGTCCACCCCCAAGTATCCATTTGCCAAGTGGTGGAAACGCACCAGCAACCGCGGACCTGTCAGGACCAATAACAGCCAAATCACCTCTGCACTCTACTCCCTGGGTAGGTAAGAAGAAACTGACTTTTGCCTCTTTGTCTAGGGCCCCACAGAATTCCAGGTGGGCTCCCTGGAACTCACCCTGCAAGTACCCAAGTGCATACTTTGATTTTCTCTGTTTACTTCAAAGGTAGCCATTTAAACAGTGAAAATACCCTGTTTTCTAAAGCTTATAACATTCACAACACTGTTTGTGTGCAACTTAAAAAGTTTGTTTTCAGTGTCTGAATGCTTATAAAAATATGCTTTATTTTTCCAAATTGGATTTGGAATTCTTTCCAGTCATGTCATTTACTTATCATCCATGATGGTATTGTGAAATGCTTTTTCACATGTTCCTCTAAGTTGCCTGACTGCTCTTTGCCACAGTACCAGGACTGAACTAAGGTTTACTAGAGTGAATCCAAGGTCCACTACTTGCTTCATGTGCTTGTATTACAAGCCAAACCACATAATACTGCCACCTTGCCACTACATCATTCATCACATTTACTTTGATGAATGATGTACGTAGAATGAGATATTTTAGAAAAAGTGAAAAAGAAAAATGGATTTATTTAAAAGGAGTAAGATCACCTTTTAGTTTGAACCTTAAACGTTTGAAGTTTAAAAGATATTTAAGAAAGAGAATGACCACAGACACACCTGGACTGGATGCCTCAACTTTCAGTGGGAAGGTCTGTGACCTTTACCATTAGGTCCCAGGTGACTCTGTATTATGCTGTTTCCAGAAGTACCCATGACATTCAACCCACACATGCGATAGGAAAGGAACATGAATGTTCCATCACTAGGAAGGTTTAACAGTCAAACACTAGTAAATAAACAAACACATTGCCAAGCAATACTAGGATTTGAACCTTTCGCCTACTGAATGACATTACAAGACCTTGACCATTAGGCCAGAAGTGATACTGCTCTCCATCCAAACATAACTATAACATTTGTACCAAACATCTTGCTAGTCTCACTCTAAAGTTGTTGTATGGTGAGACCACTGCAATAACAATTCCTCTCTCTCTCTGCCATCCCATTCTGGGATGGAAGAGAGGGAGGGAGAGAGAGAGAAAGTGAGAAATTGAAACAAAGGAAGAGTAATTAACAGAAAGAAATTGACTGAGAGAACTTGAGAGCACGCTAGAGAGAGGGAGAGACTTTTTAGGCTTAGATGAATGATATACATAGAATGAGAATATATTCGGCAAATTTAAAAGAAAAGTGTATTTGTCATTTAAAACGACAGACATCACCTTTCAGTATGAACCTTACCCTTTTCTACAGTATGTTGTTACTTAACAAACTTTGAATTTTGAACTCTGTTGTAGTTTGCATTGGTGATATACTGTGCTGCTTTAGTACTTATTTTGTTGATGGATCTGTTTCTAAAGCTGTAATGGCGCCAAATGAGAAAAATAAGGGCAGATACATAATAGGTGCCTTAATGCTTATCTTGTTAGTAGTATTAATAGTGTTGCTAATAGGAGTGTTTTCCTCAACTCATTCTGAAAATAAGAAGTTATCCTCTAGTGTTCCCCCATTAACTCTTAGCTTTAAGGATAATAATGTTTATATGTTAGATCAGACAGCATTACACTTAATTGAGTCTAGAAGAGACTATTCAGACAACGTATATTTTAAGCTGCTCTACGAATATGTAAATACAATTAATTCTAGGGACTAGTATATCTGCACGCAATTACCTACTTCTGCTTCAGAAGGTATCACATATCATCACATCCAATTATTGTATGATATTTCTTGTAGGTTGCTTTTGAGTATATTTTACAATGAGGGAAGTTTCCAATATTATTTTTCAAATTATGACTTAGTGTTGCCAGAAGTTCCTTTGTTTAAGCACCTGAATAAGAACCTGCATTTTAAAGATGCATCGATTACAGGGAAATATTTTCTATCATTTAAACCGTTAGACACTGTGTATGCACATAGACATAATCTGCCCTCTTTAATGACGGAAATAGAAAAGAACATTTTGAATTTACTGGAAGACCAAGGAGGGAATTAGAAACTAAGATGGTCATTCCAACCCTGGCGGTTGGTGTTAAAGCGGCGGTAAGACCGGCAACAGGCCGGCGGAAAAAATAATTGAATCACGACCGTGGCGGAAACCGCCAACATAGACAGCCACTTTAACACTCCGACTGCCACGGCGGTACAAACAAATAGCGCGGCGGTCACTGCCAACAGACAGACGGAGGACAATGTACCGCTCACAGTATCACAACCTACCAACCCGCCACCTTTTCCGGGGCGGATTCACCGCAAACAAAAACACAGCGGAAACAGGACTTCGAAGGGAAAACGCTCACCTCTACACACCCCACGAGGAACCAGGACGCCATAGAACCAGAGCTTCACATTTTCCCTGCCCTTATCTTCTTGCTCCTCTACCAGGAGCACGAATGCCGGCAGCGAAGACCATGGTGAGTATTGCACCTACGACACAGGGGAGGGAAAAAACAGGGACACACATACGCAACACCCCCACCCTCACCCACGACAACACACACACTAATACAGCATGATACATTACAGTTACACCCCCAAACCTCCAGGAAGAATGCAAAGACAAAAGGAAATGAGTGTAACCATTGTAATCTATTAAAGTCCAGTACGCAAAAATATATATACACTATAAACAAATATATACACCAAGAATAGTAGTCCAGGTATTGCTCCATTGAAGTCCGTGGAACACTGGGCCCACACGGCATGGGCGAGGCCCACACTCAATACCCGAACATGACGGAGAGAACACTGCAGGGGCATCAGATAGCAATAAAACTGGCACCTCAGGGGGACAGGAAAGGGGGGGCACCTCAGCCGGTTGAGTGCACGATGCCAAATCCACGAGGGGCCCCATGCCCACTGTTCAATCCTGGGGAGTGCAAAGCCACAGTCTCTCAAGTCTCTACAGTGGGTGGGTTGCCCACTGTTCAATCCTGGGGAGTGCAAAGCCACAGTCTTTCAAGTCTCTACAGTGGGTGGGTTGCCAACTGTGCAATCCTGGGGAGTGCAAAGCCACAGTCTCTCAAGTGGATAACAGTCTCCACTGGTTCTGGAGGGGGCTTTGTGCCCAGAGTGCTTCATCCTGCCAAGGACTGAGGTAGTGAATGCCTTTCTCCACTGGTTCTGGAGGGGGCTTTGTGCCCTGAGTGCTTCATCCTGCCAAGGACAGAGGTAGTGGATGCCTTTCTCCACTCGTTCTGGAGGGGGCTTTGTGCCCAGAGTGCTTCATCCTGCCAAGGACTGTGTGAGTGGATGTATCTCTCCACTGGTTCTGGAGGGGGCTTTGTGCCCAGAGTGCTTCATCCTGCCAAGGACAGAGGTAGTTGATGCCTTTCTCCACTGGTTCTGGAGGGGGCTTTGTGCCCAGAGTGCTTCATCCTGCTCGTGGCGGACTCAGTAGCATCAGTGCCCTTGGCGCTCATGGGCCAGCGGTGCCTGTGGCAGCGGTGTCCTGTTCAGCAGTGCTTGTTGCGGCGGTGTCCTGTTCAGCGGTGCTTGTGGTGGTGGTGTCCTGTTCAGCAGTGCTTGTTGCGGCGGGGTCCTTGGCAGCGACTCAGCTGCTGGCGGTCCGGTCTGGCCCAGCAACTCAGCTGCTGGAGGCCCTGTCTGGCCCCGCGACTCAGCTGCTGCCGGTCCTGTCGGGCCCAGCGGGGCTGGTGCTGGCAGTCCTCTCGGGCCCAGCAGAGCTGGTGCTGGCGGTCCTGTCTGGCCCAGCGGACCTTAAGGAATCCCCCTCCAGTATCACTACGGAGCATCCACATGATACCACACACACTCATGATGTTGCTTAATTACGTATTACCCTCTGAGATATGCACTGTATTTACTATTCTGTCCATGGAATGCATTAGACAAGAGCAAGGGGGGAGTGGAAGGGAGCTCAACCTGTTGATTTAATCTTGTTGATGAACCGTAAGATTTTTATATCTCATTATGTAGTATGTTCAACGGATTGTTATTTTTAAAAATCCTCCAAAGAAGAAAGATCTAGAGAGGTCAGAAGAGAAAGTGAACAGAAGATGAACTGGAAGATAATCTGTGAAAATATTATGATATATGAAAGTTTGTAGGAGTCAAGGCAAAAACTGTTTAAAACAAGGAGGCTTTAGAGAGTCTCATTCAAGACTAAAAGAGATTTATGATGACTCTAAAAGTCTTCAGAGGTAGGCTGTAGAGAGCGTAACTTGACTGTGTCATAATGTCTCTTAAAACATGAAATGTCTAGGTGGTTGTTTTCTGCTTGATGTAAGAAACATTTTTATTTAAACGTGGTGCGCTGTGAAACATATGAGTAAAGTGCACAGATGAACACAAAGATTAATGAATGCCATATTTTATCATCGTATTGAAAGAATGTTTATGTTACAATACTTTAGAAATGTTCTTATTTAAAATCATTTTATATAAGAGACGTATAGAATTTATTTAATCTGAAAGTATATTTGTGCTTAATTAGTTCGGCCAGAGTGAAGGCCCATATATTTTTTTCCTGTGTTCTAACCTTCAATGTGAAGTTTGCTTTTTGAATGTTTTTCCAAAGCTGCAGATGTCAGGATCTGAAACTGAGTTAATAAGGAGATCATTGTTTGAAAAGATTAAAGTCCAGAGGAACGCTTTTCGAGGATGAGAGTAGTATCCTGGGCTGGAAGCTGTAACTCTTGTGAAAATACAAAGTGCGAGGGTGTACCAAGGTTGATGCTGAATCTTCAGAAGGCTCAAATGTCAAATAGCCACTTGTGATTTGTGATTATATTTTTGAACTTGGAAAGGTATTTGCCTATGAGATCACTCCTGGATGAATCAAGATTTCAGTGTGGTTTAGTTAGTGGTAAGATTCCGATTCCCTCTGTCTTTGTCTGAGAGTGGCCCTCACTAAGATACATCTCTTGAACTTTAATTTCAATGTGGCTTCATGCTGCCATACCTCTCTTGATGGAAACTTCTACGGAGGTCCTGCCCTGCTGACTACTTTTCGGAGCCCATAAATATTGGTATAGTTAGAATTTTAGATCAAATGGCTAAGCAGAAAGACTTGGATTCAAACTCAAAGCATCAATTATTGTTCCTTATTTTCTGTATTATCGCTATTTAACTATTGGCCTTTCATATGTTGGTTACATTTCACATTGTGTGACATTTTGATTCTCCTTTGGTTGTTCTGTACAATTCTACTATAATTTGGAGGCTCATATATATAAGTTTGACTTTGAGTGTGAAATAAAGCCCTTTGAATTATAAGATGGTCTCTGGAATTGAATGTCTGACCATCGAGTTACACTGTAATTAATTTGAATAACTTGATGCATTGTCTCCTCACCCTTTGGAACAGAGAAGAAAAATTAATTGGACCTTGGATTTAGAAATAGAGCCCAGTGCTGGACCACCATGATCTGCAAGAACATAAGGTGTGTGGATCACCAGTGATCGCGCACAGAACATGTTGATACCAAACGAAAATGGCCAAAGTACGATCCACATAGCCTAATGACATTACATCTTAGAGATGTTGGGCATGACGATGTCACAATGTAGAGATGTATTCAGCATGTGCACAAGGCTCAATTTAGCTTGAGACACAAGCACAAATCTGCATAAGGCACCAGCAAAGATCCCAGGCACAGAAAAACTGTGAGGAACGATTCAACAATCCACTTAACTGGAAACTGCACTGCCATACTTTGCTATATCCAATTCAGCTGTCTCCTGTAACTCGCCCACGGATCCACCTGTCTAAGTAACTTGCTTCTTGATCAACTGGACTGACAGCTGGGAAATAAGTATGCTGTTGCACTGTATTTGCTCCCCTTCATTGCCATATGTTACAATAAAGGAAGCTGCATTACCTAATTGGTTCCTGAAGTATTTTGTTTTTAGACAAGAGCAAGCAGTGGGGTGCCAACCACAGCTTTAATCTTTCTCCCCAACCGTGGCTCTCAGAACTTCACAGCCCCCACATTCTACACCTGCATTTTATTTACACAACATTCCACAGCTAAGTCGCAAGTGTGACTATCACCCTCTCTCTTTGTTTCACCCAACAGCACTCTGCAGGCTGTGAATTGTGGGAAGGGCAACTGGAATTATGTGTTTCTGCGGCTGTAGCATTTTCCGTATAACTATAGATTGGCTGCATTTGCAGCAAAATACATCATCTGATGCATAATTTGCAGATCTTAACAAAAAATTGTTTATAGCACAAGTGGATCGTAAGAAACTAAAAAATGTGGTGATACGTGCACTCATGAAATGAAAGGTCCTTATAATTGTTCACTGGTCATCTTTTAATTGAACTGGTGAAATCTTTACTGAGATAGTGTTATTATGTGTACACATGACAAAATAATGAAGCAATACTACCACAAAATGTGTCGCTTTATGCCATATAATTTGCCTTTTCTTGCCACATAATTTATTCAGCCCTGACACAGGTCCTTCTCTGCTGCATAATTCCAGTGGCCTAATTGTTGGTCTCCATTATAATGAGAAAAGAGAAACTAGAAGTCTTCAGGTGCTGCGGAGGGCAAAACCCATCCTCATAACATGGGGTCATTTTAAGGAAAAGAAGAAATTCAGAGTAATGCAAAGCAAAATATTAGGGAAATTTCTACACCATATCACAAAACCAAAAGGCAAGTCATGTGGTACGATGATAAGCGCTTGTGCAGTCTAGGCTCTGTGCCAAATTACCATAGTAGCAGCGAAAGGACTATGGCCCATATTTATACTTTTTGACGCAAAACTGCGCCAACGCAGTTTTGCGTCAAAAAAATTACCGCCGGCTAACGCCATTCTGAAGCGCCATGCGGGCGCCGTATTTATTCAATGACGTTAGCCGGCGTTAGCCGCCGGCGCTGTCTGGTGTGCGTTAAAAAAAACGACGTACACCAGGCAGCGCCGGCGTAGGGGGAAAATGGCGTATGGGCGTCCAGAAATGGTGCAAGTCAGGCTGAGGCAAAAAAGTCGCCACAACCCGATTTGCGCCATTTTTTTACGACGCCCATCCCCCATTGAAATGACTCCTGTCTTCGCAAAGACAGGAGTCATGCCCCCTTGCCCAATGGCCATGCCCAGGGGACTTCTGTCCCCTGGGCATGGTCATTGGGCATAGTGGCATGTAGGGGGGCCCCCCTATGCCACAAATTTTTTTTAAAAAAAATACTTACCTGGACTTACCTTAATGTCCCTGGGGTGGGTCCCTCCATCCGTGGGTGTCCCCCTGGGGTGGGCAAGGGTGGCAGGGGATGTCCCTGGGGGCAGGGGAGGGCACCTCTGGGCTCATTCTGAGCCCACAGGTCCCTTAACGCCTGCCCTGACCCAGGCGCTAAAATCCGGCGCAAATGCGGGTTTTTTAGACCCGCCCACTCCCGGGCGTCATTTTTGCCCAGGAGTATAAATACGACGCATATGCATCGCAGTCATTTTTTAAGACGGGAACGCCTACCTTGCATATCATTAACGCAAGGAAGGTGTTCACGCAAAAAAATTACGCTAACTCCATGAACTTTGGCGCTAGACGCGTCTAACGCCAAAATATAAATATGGAGTTAGTTTTGCGTCAAATTTGCGTCGAAAAAAACTACGCAAATTCGGCGCAAACAGAGTATAAATATGCCCCTATATTTTGAGCTGGAGGGCACTCAAGCAGGACCTTTTACTGGTGATATACTGTATTCTGGGCAATGAAGTAACACCATTATAGATCAATACCTCTGAATGAATGAAACATATATACTAAAGTTGTAGGAAGCACTGCCAGATATTGATCCGACAAGGGTATAATGAATGGCATGATCTATACAATCATAATCTTGCTATTAATCTGCCTTTCACACCCTAATCACACAAATTTTTTAGAAGCCAAACCAATCAAACCGCAACAGAGCCCTTCAGTTTCATTGGATATTATTTGTGAATTAATGCCGTGCAATTAACAAATGAAGAATAATGCCAGTGGTTTGAAGATTTGGCCGATTTTATGGAGGATAAATCATTGTTTTGTTCAGAGCTCCGAAGAGCACGCCCGAGCGTTGTTTATGGGGGTTAGCAAACATCAGTTATCTTTGCTACCTCAGAAATATAAAACAAGCCGCAGCACTATATGAAACATCATTCCTTCCCGCCAAATGAGAGTCAACAAATCACATGCGTGTATTTATCACTGCAGCGGATGATTGCAGCAGTAAACATGCTTTTATTAGAGCAGAGCAGAGCATATTACAAATGTTTATGAAATGTAACCAAATATCGTTTTTCCATTTCGGTGTGTGGAGTAGTTAACAGCAATGGGTCATCCAGGCAGGAGGAAGAAAAGCAGCAAAACTGAATCAGAGAGACTAACCAATTATAAGTATGACGGCTATTGAGAAAAACACGTTAAAAATGAAGAGGTTAAAAATTAACCTTTTTGGTTGTAGGCGCAGCCACCATATTGACTGAGAACTGCACAGCAAAGGTCCAGTGTCCAGGAGTTGCTTCAACAGTTCTAAAAAAAGACAATAATAATTTGTTCCTCCTCAGGGTTCACTATTTCAGAGGAAAACATTCACTTCCTGTACATTGTGCGCCCAGTCATTGTGCTGTTTGTGAATTGTTCAGTGAGGGTCCTTTGTCCCGGGGTTGCTTCTAAAGAACGATTGTTTCTGAAACATGCCTTAAATATGATGCATGCTTACAGCTGGAATTCTTGGAGAAACAAAGGCCTCGCCTCACGGAGCAGCCCAGAATCTCTTCCATTTAGGCTGGCGGTTTTAATTGAGTAAATTCAGTTAGACAGATTACATCCTCCCATGCCAGGCACACAGGTAATTAAGAAGCAGAAGGATTTAATTCATGGAAACCCAAGTGGATACTCTCAGACACATGGAGGGAGGTTCATCCAACAGACACACACTCTTCTTCAATTCACGACCCACACTCGAGAATAGACATGATTCCTTGCTACACATTTCTACAGGGAGCAATACAGTATGTGGAGCACCTTTGTGGAAGAACATCGGGTCATAACCCAGTACTCCTCCTCCTGAATTTTGACGCACATGAACTATGCACCCCCACTGTGAGATTTCAGCCCAAGGCCCTACTTGATTTCCTATTTTGTGAAACGGACAAAGAGCATATTGATCTGTACTTTTCAGACACCTCAGAATTGAATAGTCGTATGAGGAATGACTAGTAGACACTTAAGGTCTGTCTGTGATGGTTGTGCATGCAGACATCTGGGGCCTGATTTATGGAACGTTAGCGTCGCCTTTGCATCATTTTCTGACATAAGCGGTATAAACTTACAAAATATAATTATATTAGAGAGGGTGTTAGCAGCGAACTTCCAAGGGGTTAAGCTTTTGTTTTAGGATGGGACAAGCAGTGTCTCCTTAGTGGTAGAGGAGAGACAGCCCACCTCCCTGCTCCTGTGTGAATGTAGTCAAGGGGATATGGTCTACATATTCTTTCATAAACTGGGGTGATGTTGGGTGCTTGCTGTGTACAACGCATAATACAATACTTACATTTTCTCATTTATTTGCATGTGGGTGCTCACTATCTCACCAAAGAGGGTTGCCAGTGCCATTATCAGTCAATGTGCTGTCTCATCCCTGAGGAACCAGATCAGCAGACTACCAATCTTCCCCATCTCATTGTGTTGTCTGGATGTGAATCGTCTAAAGTTGTGCAGGCAAAGACGTTGTTTCATTTATAGAGTATTTTTGTGTGAAGCAGCTGTGGTCTGATAGGCGCCTGCTTTGTTTCCATAATTTTCAATTGCCTAATCCCCTCTTCCTATCTAATGGCACCTCACTCTAGCATTGATTTTCCTGCATCAGGGGCCTTGTTTATGGAAAGATAGCGCCGCCTTTGCATCATTTTTTGATGCAAAAGCGGTGTAAACTCACAAAATATACTTTACTGGACTGTAAATCCTAGGTAAGATGCTACCAAAAAGGTAGCTTTCGTTGTTGAAGGATTTTGTTTACCTGGTCCTGTCTGGATGTACACCATGAAGAAACTCTGTGCAAAACATTTTGAGGTTCTTTCAGAGGATGGGCAGCTGTTGGGCTGACCATGGCATCTTAGCCATCACATAAAGAAGACCTTTGATTGTCTAGGGTTGGAATACCAAAATGAGTTTAGGACATGGAATAATCAAATAGATATGATTTTTCTGTTCTGAACCTGTTACTATGGTTAAGACGGGCAAGGTCATATCCACGCAGATACACATAGTAAGAAGTAAGCTGCAGGCCCTTAAAGGTGTTGACTCAGTGGTAGGACAAAATATGAATAACTCCAAATACTGTTTGTTCCAAATGAAGTTGATGGAAACCATGAATATTGACAAGCTTCCCCAGTTGCAGGCCTAAAAAAAAACTATTCGCTGACTCACGAGTCAAATTTTATCAGGTCGAGCTATTTTTAGGATCTACTCACCCTTTCTGGTGAGTTGAAAAAGAACAGGTGTTCAGTTTAGTCAGAAAGTGAAGGAGCAACAAAGATGCCTTTAAATCTTGTTCTTGTCACATTTGCTCTGTGTTCAGAGACAGAGGTCAAAAGTCAGTTTGTCTTACTATCAGTATCCTTCTGACTGCAGAGTTTCAGAGTTTTGTCAACAGTCAACTGTACAAACATTTCAAAATACATTTCAGTAGTTGTGGAAGTACATTGTTTGTACTTCTGTGTGATGAAAAAAATATTTTGATAGGATGAAAACATATCATAACACTTTAGCTGGTGATGTGCAAAGAATAGATGTTTCTGGAACCCAATTTTCACAGATTGCTAATACATTGTATAGTTTGTGGACATTTCTTGGAAAATTTCTGTCTGTAAATGACAGTGTGTGACCACATCATGCTTTAGTAGTATATGTATTAAACGCGAGTGTTTAAACATAAAATATACCTAGAAACACTCCTGCCCTGGTAGCAATGTTATTAGTAAACTAACAGGCAAGTAATAGATTATGTGCCCCATGTATGTGGGCTAGAATATTTTTATACATGGAGCAAACATTTATTCTATTTAATCAAACAAAAATACTTTTTTTGTACAGCAGAAATGCTGAGCTCACATATTTGAAGGTACACCCATTTGTGAGAATAAAGAAAAATGCAATTCTATCAACTAAAACATTTGCCTAGGATCATACAATTTGAGACCCTTTTCCAGGTCAAGTACATTACAGGTATGGTCCAGTAGATTATTCAAGTTACACAACCTGCAGATCTAGTAATATTTTTATGTTTTTTTTAGGCCTGAGTTGGCACTGAAATATGAGTGTGCAATCCTTAAATACCAGGAAGTCAGAGGGTACCCCCGTAACTCTTACTTAATAGATGGCAACTTCATCTACTCACTTTTAAGCGTCAGAGCATTGGTCGCTTTCGGATAGAAGCTGCCATTATTTTTAATGGGCATGATCATCATTGGTAAATTGATTCCTTTACTTGTTTGTGACAATACCAGGATACCTTGCAGTCTGCTCTTTATGGAACTTCATATACCCCTGAGAGATCTGATTTGGAATGGCCTATGACACACTCACCCTAGGCAAACTGCAGTGTTCTAACTAAGAAAGTGGTCTCACTGCCCCTAACTTTGAAAAATACTACCTAGCAGCCCCTGTAGAACCTGGCAGTCTAACACTATTGCAGAGAAGGCAGCACAGGTCAGAGAGATCATGGGAGTCAAGTCATTCCTCACTACATTGATCACGAGCCAGGATTGCAAACAGGTGACTAACACTGTTCCAGAGGAGTTAAAACCTCACCTGGCATAGAGTTTTACAGAAAATGGATACAAACTTTTCATACACCCCAAAGTTGCCTCTGTGAATTGTTCCTGATCTTAGAAGAGCAGGCAAAGCCACCAGCAGACAAATATGGTCAGAGGCAGGTGTTGTCATACTAGGTGACTTGAAGAGCATGGCACTTCTTTGACACTTTCCACCAGGAAAATCCCATTCCATCGGGACTATTTATATGATTCAGTGAAGTAACCAACATTATTAAAAACACTCGGCCAGAGAGCACTAAACGACAGATGTATAACCCTCATTGTTTGCGACTCACAATTTGCATTTTTTAGCGAATGGCAAATTGCAAGTCACAAGCACTGATGTACAACAGTGTCTGAGACACTGTTTGTGATTCCCAAATAGGTCGCAAGGGACCTGCCTCATTAATATTCATGAGGCAGGTCACAATTTCCGCTCCATTGGGAATGGCCTGGCACTCACAGGGATGGTGGCCGTGCTGGGTTCAGTAGACCACCATATCTGTGACTGCTTTTTCACTAAAGCATTTCTTTTTTTAAATGGAGCCTGCTTTCCTTAAAAGAAACGGGGTGCATTTAAAAAATAAAAATACGTTTTCTTTTCATAGTTTTTTAAAGTGGGCAGTGGGCCATAGGCCAATTATGGTGTCCCCCCTCCAGAAAGGGGACAGGTTCCCTTTGGGACCCCTTTCCTTTTGCGAATGGGTTACCATCTACTTTAAGGAGTCAGTAATGCATGAATGTTTTGCAACCGCATTCCTGGTCACAAAACATTCCTACATACCAGTGTGACTTGCTATTGGGAAGGGACGCCCCTTCCTAATACCGAATCACAAAAGTAAGAGACAAGTTACCAACTCACATTTTGCATTTTGTACCTGCCAAGACACATTTTATCAGTCACAAATGGCCTGATGATGCATGCAGTGCCCAACTCCTAACACTTGGTTGAACACCAGTGGGTTTAAGCTCATCTCCAGATTGCACATAGCTTTGACACAGATGGCAAAGTGATTCCCCTGACTTAAAATCTACATGGGATCTTGAACTTAACACTGAAATATCGGAGCAGAGATATGGTCAACTTTTAGCTTACCCTATGATGGTGTAATGAATACCCCATTTAAATTGATTAAACCGGGCTGGACTGTTCCCATGAGGAACAGGGTCAAGACTTATTTGCATATGGCTGGGTCCAAACTGGGGTGGCATGTTGCGTAAAAGAACAATGGATTAAACCCAGATCTGTGACTGGGGTGAGTGTCTGGATTGTTCAGCACTCCGTCCATCATCCTTTTGTGTTGCTAAATTTGCCCTAAGTGGGGAGGGTATGCACAGACGTGGGTCCCGTGCTCACTGTGCCAGTGGAATCAAGCTAGCGTGGCTGATGAAGGGTGAAACCCTGAAACTTGTCCCAGGATGCTTGTTTCTGGTCCAGGGTGGACCTGGCAGTTTGGGCTGGACTGTTCCCATGAGTACTAGGGTCAAGACTGATTTGCATATGTTGGGTCCAAACTGTGGTACCATGGTGAGCAAAAGAACAATGGATCTGTGACCGGGGGTGAGTGTTTGCATTGTTCAACACTCCGTCCATCATCCTTTTATGTTGCTAAGTCAGACATAAACCATAAATTTACCTGTGCTCATCCTCAGATAGCTTGGCAAAGATCAGGCAGGCTTAACTTAAGATGAAAAGTGTAAAGTATTTGTGCAACCCTTCAAACAGTAAAACAGTGCAAGTGCCACACAGAAATATACCACACCTAGTTAGAACAATAGAGCTTAATGTATTGAACAAAACAACACCAAAACAACAAAAATCGAATAAGTAGAAGTCAACATATACATTTTCAAAGAAGATCTGCAAATGTAGTGCTTAAAAGCTTAATGCACCAGCCAAGGCCATATGGTCACGCTAGACCGTGGTAAATCCAAAGTTAAGGCCGATCACAATTGAGTGCAGGCCTGCTACAGGGACCGACCTTGTCTCACTGAAACAGTGCCTTGTGTAGAGGGTGGCGATGACATGGGTTATCCAGTGCAAGGAGGAGAGGGTGTGATGCGTGAGTTCTGATCTGCGCAGTCAGATATGCGCTGATCTCGACCCATGCAGTCATCGACGCAATGTCCTCAAACCCTTGGTGATAAAGGTGATGCATCATCGTCGAGCTGCACAGCCGACAATGCACGGGATCATGTGTGATGCACTGATTCTGAGCCACACAGTTGGTTCTATAATGTCTTTTTCCTCAGCAGCAGCAGCAGCGATGTGTCAGTGCCAAGAAGAGATGCAGCAGTTCCAATGGGCACAGTGACATTGATGCGTTAATTTTTGTAAAAAACAGCTGTGGAACCCACTTCCATGGGCCCAAGTCTAGACTGGAACCACTTGGCATGGTAGGCCCCACAGTTGGCAGAGTCTAGAAGCTGTAGCAGATCTGGTTGATGTCTTTGATGTCCCTGAGACTTCAGTACAGGAGACAAGCCAGCAAGCCCCTGGAGCTACTTTGGTTCTGGGGATGCAGAGATGTAGGTCCAGTCCCTCTCATCTCAGGCAAGATGGTCAGCAGGCAGAAGGGCATGCACAGCAAAGCAGGAGTCCAGCTAAGTCCAGCAGGGTGACAGTCCCTTCAGCAGCACACCAGTACATCTTACTGGCGGAATGTCCTCAGATCCAGAAGTGTACTGATTTGGTTGGGTCAGAAGTCCAGTTTGTATAACCAGTGATGCCTTTGAAGTGGGGGAGACTACAAAGAGAGCACAAAGTCCCTGCCCTTTCTACCCTGGCTCCAGACACACTACAGGGGTTATGCAGCCCTTTGTAAAGTCTCAGGACCCAACCCATTCAATTGTGTCAGCTCAATCTATCAATCAATCAATCAATCGGTTTTTATAAAGCACAACTACTCTTCTGTGAGGGTCTCAAGGCACTGGTGGTGGATATGGGCCTCATTCGATGAGCCATTTCTTGAGGTTGTTCCTGAAGATGGTGAGTGATGGACTTTGTCTGAGGTGCGTGGGTAGGTTGTTCCAGCTCTTGACTACGACGTTGTTGAAATATCTTCCTCTGATGGTGGTTTTCCGGATGTGTGGAATGGTGGCTAGTGCCTGCTGGGCAGATCAGAGGGGTCTGGCGGGGTTATGGAAAGAAATGGGATGATTCAGGTAGGCCGGTCTGATGTTGTGAGGGGCCTTGTAGTTGTGGGTGAGTAGTTTGAAGTTGATTCGCTTCTCCAGCGGGAGCCAGTGGAGGAGTCTCAGGTGTTGGAAGATGTGTTCCTGGCGGGGGAGGTTCAGGACGAGTCTGGCAGCAATGTTTCGGATGAGTTGTGAATTCCTGATCTTCTTTGTCATGGTGTCGGCATAGAGTGCATTGCCACAGTTGAACTTGCTTGTGACTAGGGCGTGGCCTAGCTTGCGGAAGTCATCCTGGATCCATTTGAAGATTTTGCAGAGCTGGTGGATGGTGTGCCAGCAGGAAGAGGTGACTGCGTTTACCTTTCGGGTCATTGCTAGGGAGGAGTCGAGGATGATTCCGAGGCTGCGGGTGTGGTCAGTAGGAGTAGGTGGGATGCTGAGCAATGTGGGCCACCAGGAATCCTCCCAGGTTAAAGTGGAGTTTCTGAAGATGATGAGCTCAGTCTTGTCTGAGTTGAGCTTGAGGTAGCTCTCCCTCATCCAGGTGGTGACAGCTTTCATTCTTGTGTGAAAGTTCCTCTTGGCTTTCTTCGGGTCTTCAGTGAGGGATAGGATGAGCTGTGTGCCATCGGCGTATGACACGTTGTTCATTCCGTGACGTCTGATGATGGATGCAAGCGGGGCCATGTAGATGTTGAAGGGTGCTCTGCTCAGGAAGTATCCCTGGGGGACTCCGCAGCTGACTTCTGTTGGTTTGGATCTGAAGGGTGGGAGCCTGACTCTGTTTTCTTCCTCACTCCTATCCTGCCCATGGTGGCCATCACCGTGCAGATGGCCACTCAGTCACACCTAAGCCCCCTTTGTGTGTGCCTGTCTGGAGGGAATGGACAAGAGCCAAACTGTCACCACCTAGCCCAGAAGGCACTAGATGGTTTATATTATAAAAATGCCAACTTTCTATCAGTGGCATTTCCAGAATTACAGTTTAAAATCTCACTTCACCATGAGTTGTGATTTCAAACTGTGATTCAAGGGACACCAAATTTGGGGGTCCCATCCCTTCCCTATTGGACATTACACTTAAAAAATGTAATAAGGCAATCTCAATGCTAACCTATGGGAGAGATAGTTTGCGGTAGTGAAAAATTAATTTAAGGGTTTCTCACTACCTGGACAGAAAACTAAAGTATGTTTCCAACTTTTTAAATACACTGCAACCTGGCCTTGGGGCCGTCCAGGACCTACCTTAGGGATGACATATATGTGTTAAAAGGGAACTTGCTTGCATTAACTTGCCACACAGGCTCTGCGATGGCAGGTCTGAGTCCTATTTGGAGGTCTACTGAAGTGGGTGGCACAGTTAGCGCTGCAAGCCCACCAGTAGTATTTAATTTACAGGCCCTGGTCACATGTACTGCACTTAATTAGGGACTTATAAGTAAATTAAATATGCCAATTGTGGATAAGCTACTTGTATCATGTTTTAGGGAAAGAGCACATGCACTTTAGCACTGGTCAGCAGTGGTAAAGTGCCCTGAGTCCTAAAGCCAAGTCTAGGTCTGGGAGACATTTGATGGGTCCTTAACACTGGAGAGGAGCACTACACCCACTACTTGGGATCTCACCACACCTCCACAAGAACGGACTGATCCTCACCACTTGCACATCCTTAACGGGTTTACGTGATGTCCGGATTATGCCGTGTGGCATCTTAGACCATGTGCAGATTTGGGTAGAGCTCCAGGGCCCTATTTTGGGGACTAGGTGCAGATGGAGACTAGACACCTGGTACCTGGGGAAAGAAGAATAAGATTATGGATAATATTAGGAAAAGTATCAAACTCTACTTCCAGGAAAATACAGGTACAGTGAACTCCATGCTTACATTGTTGGAGGCCTGTAAGGCAGTTCTCTGCAGTCATTCCATGTCACTGATAATGGTGAGAAAAAGGAGAAAAAGGGATTGGGCTGACAGACTTCAGGAATATATCATTGGATCTAGAAAGTAATGGGGTGGACTCCCTTACGCCGGGCAGCGTTATAGGCTTTCGGCTTAAGGAAAATAAATTTAGAGACAGGGCAGAGAACTTGGCCCACAGCATTGCTTTGGCCACACAGAGGAGTGTTTACGAGCCGGGCAATAAAGTGGGAATGCTGACTAGCTTGATTTAGAATGTGAGAGTGGGAGAGGAGCTGGGTCTATGATCTGTGTACTGGGATACGGGAGGTAATCAAAGGTACCGGGAAAATTGAAGACAAATTTGCGGCCTACTACTCTTCCCTCTACAGTAAGACCACCACGAGGCCAGATAGGGCTACCTGGGAGTTTGTGAGAGACCTGATGGTGGACGAGCTTAAAGTGTAAGTGCAACACAAGATGGAAGTTGATATTAGTGAAGAGGAGGTCATAATAGCCATCAGAGAGATTCAGACCGGTAAACCCCGGGCTCAAACAGCCTACCAGCAGAGCTCTATAGGAAAATGGTGAGTGATCTGGCTCCACATCTCTGTAACATGTTTCGGGCTGATAGGAGACAGGGTGTTCTTCCCCTCGACCAATGGCAGCCCACTATGGTAGTGATCGACAAAGAGCATAGGCCACACTCAGACTGCCTCCTATTGGCTGATCTGACCTGAATTTGGAGTGCAAAATTGTTGCCAATATTCAGGCCACCCCTCTGTGAAGGGTATTACAGACCCTGGTGCACCCTGATAAATTGAGCTTTATGCCTACCAGATGGATGTGCCACAATCTATGGCAATTATATGCCTGCCTTGACAGCAACAAGCTGTGGACCGCGCCAGTGGCAGTACTGTCCCTTGACACAGCCAATGCTTTTGACACCTTTGCATGGGATTTCCTGTGGGGCGTACTGGTGTGGATGGGTTTGGTCCTAATTATATCGGATGGATCAAGCTGCTGTGTTGTGACCCACTGGGGCAGATTGGAGTCACTGGAGTATGCTTCAGTCCTTTTGTGCTGCACTGGGGCACTAGGCAGGATGCCCACTTTCACCTGTGTTATTCACCCTGGCACTGGAGCTCCTGGTGTGCTGAGTGCAGGTCGAACCACTCGTTAGCAGGTTTGATTGGGGAAGAAACTGGTACAATATAATTTCCCTTTATGCTGACTATATCCTCCAGTATGTGGCTAATCTTGAATCTACCTCCCACAGTTCCTATTTCTATTCCATCTCTATGGGATTTACTCTTGCTTCTGGATCAACTGGGGGAAATCCCTCCTCTACCCCTTATGCACGTGGACTATGAGTTGGCACCTTCTAGAGAGACTAGTGGTGGAGGAAGTGCCTTTAAGTATCTTGGCCGTTATGCGACCAGGTGGCCTGATCTCTCTCTTTCTCTCTCTGTCTCTCTCTCTCTCTCTCTTTCTCTCAATCAATCTATATTGGAATGATTTAGCGGTGATATGCAACACTGGAGGAAGTTCCCACTGTCACTTCTAGGCAGCGCAACTATGTTTAAAATTTGGAACCTTCCGTTACTCCTCTATGTGCTCCAAAATTCACAATATCAGGTTCCTCCTGAGTTCTTTGAAAAGGTTAATTAGATGGTTAGTTAGCTCCTAAGGGACGGTGGAGTTGCCTAGGATAACACTCTCTAAACTCATGGAGGAGTGGTATGATGCGGGTATTGCCTTCCCGGATGTGGAGAAACTTTACTGGGCTTCCCGACTGACACTTATTAATGACTGGGTTTTTGACCTTCAGTAGGAGCCCTCAATAAGAGCTGATCACAGAGTATCAGGCCCACAGGGCTATCTGAGAGCACTTTATGCCAGGGGAGGCTGCAGATCATTGACACCTCTGGTGTGGGCTCTGGTGTTGGTATGGTGGGTGGCTTGATTGGCAGGGGAAGCCCATGTCAATTAGACTGCTTTGGGACAGTGATATACTAGCGGCGGTAGGGAGGCTGAACGGGTTTACTTAGTGGGACTTAGTCAGGATCTCTGATCTGGGTGATATGTGGAGCAAAGGAGTTAGTTCCCTACACAGGCCTTTCTGGTGCATATAGAGCACACCACACCATTAGAGGATGCCTCGCCTCTAGAGGAATAGCTTTGGACTGAACCCCTGGTAAGTGTGCAATCTCCCCTACTGATGCAAAACGCTCCTGATACCTTGGTGAAGCTACGAGAGGCCAGACAGGTGAATGTGGGAGCTATGAAGGATGAGGAATGGGAGGAAGAAATCCAGTCTCCGTGGGAGGTGGTCAGAGTGTGTGTTTGACTAGTGCAGCACATTATTGCACAGATCGTACTACACAAGTGTGCTTCTGCACAGGATGGATTGGGCTTCTTCCAATAGGTGTAACAGGGGGGTTGTGTTGCAGGGCGGTTTCCTGTACACTCTTTGGGATTGTCCTAAGTTGAGGGACTTCTGTCCAGGGTTCAGGAGGCTATTAGGCAAGGGGCAGGTCTCAGCACCGAGGCCACTGTCAAACTAGTCCTTTTGAATGTGTGGGGGTAAGAAAATCCAGGCAAGTTCCCCAGACTCCTGTTCACTCTGAGACTCGCAGTGGTGCAGTAATGTAGCATGCTTCTGTGGGGGCGAAGAAGGGGGAGGGGTGGCTGAACCACCAAATTCTGGAACAGTGGCAAATGGACATGGATTGGTGCAGGGAGGCAGATGCTGGTCTATGAAGGTAGGCCATGACCCCCAAAAGTGGGACAAAATCTGGAGGATATGGGGAACTACAGTGGCCTTGTTGACAACCCATCAGTGATGGAATGAGGGTATGTTTGTTCTTGTACATCATGGACGTAGTATATCCTTTGTCTGTGAGGAGAGATCTGGAAGGTAGGTTGGTTCATCCAGGGTGGTTACCAGGTATATTGTTGTGGTATTCTACGTGATACAAAGTGCTGACATGGGGTTTTGGTTGTGCTTTTTTTTTTTTTTTTTTTTAAACTGTTTAGCTGACCCGAACAGGCCATGTAACTGTGTGATGTCCCAACTTGCCACCCCTAACCTGAGTTAACCCTTAAACTCATCTGCATTCCGGCATATCAATATGAACCCCTCACATTTCTCCCCTGCCAACAGCAGCACTATTTACAACACACACGCCTCAGTAGGATGTCATAATAATACTTGCACAATCAAAGTTACACACACAGTGCAATAACTGATTTGCAAGTGTTTTTGCTCTTAATTACTTAAAACCCCTTTTATGTTTTTTATTTTTCTTCTTTCTCTCCATTTTTTCTCTAGCATTTTATGACTGGTGGTCATCACACCAGCAGCCAGTTCTGGAACGTACATTTTGTTCTACATGGCAATTTCATTGGACTTTGCTTGTACTGTCTTGTTGTCACTAAACTCTAAATCTAAAAAATTTTGTCTTGCTATTCTTGTTTTATATGACTGTTAAAAAAAAATGTTGTTGCGGTGCTAAAATATAACTGGTGGTCATCACACCAGCAGCCAGTTCTGGAACGTACATTTTGTTCTACATGGCAATTTCATTGGACTTTGCTTGTACTGTCTTGTTGTCACTAAACTCTAAATCTAAAAATTTAATATTTAAATATTAAAGAGAAAAATCAATAGACATTAATATTCTCTTCGGGCTAATCCTTTAACAGTATTTGGCAGGCATATACATGGTGTGGAGGGTTGCAAATTAGGCCATTCTTGTAATTCTGAATTATGCCAGAGGGTAGTTCACCCCGGTAGAGAATAGTTTCCACCGTCCCATACAAATTACATATGGGCTTTATAACATATCTTCTTGTGGAAAGTATGCACTGGTCCACCCCAATTGGGACGGCCCCACTTATGGTGGCGGCATCTGTCCGGAAAGGGTAGGGGTGGGGGAAAGGGTGTACGAGTTGCCCCCGTACCCCACCCTGAGCAAGGGTTCAGGTGATTGGATGTTGGATTGCCGTGGCCCCGTGGCACTATTAGTGCTTCTTGGGGTGTGCGCAACTATGATGCAGTAGGTCCCACGTTTATAAGGTGGGAGCGGTCAGCGAGTGTGCCTCTTGCTTGCACTCGCCGGCCGTGTTCTCAGCATCCAATGACCTCAGTCAACGGAGTGACAACGCAGTCATTGGAGTGCCTTTGTGGTTTTTTTTTCTCTTTCCTTTTATGTCTGTTCAGGTGCAATGGGAGGAGGACACCTGGGTCACCTGCAGTCCCACAAGCAGCCCAGCACGCCTCGTGGTGAGCGATATGGGTTTGAGCACAGCTCACTTGACCTGAGTTTACCTCAGTGGTGGCTCCTTTTGGGCCCCAGGTGCAGCAGGGTGAGGGCCCTTCAGGCCATATTTGTGGAACTTGTTTCAGTAGGCAAAAATAATTGGTACGCTAAGGCTAGCAGTAGGACTGAGGTCCCAGCCCTCTGCTCCTGAGGCAGTGCCAGGTGATCAGGTGGACAGGCCCCGGCAGGCGGGAGTTCCTCTTGGGGAGGCATTATCCCAAGTGCTGAAGAGCGTACATGGGTAGAGGAGTTGCAAAGAGGCCACGGAGGGGTGAGCAGAGGCAGGGCCTAGGCATCTGAAGCGCTGTAAATATTATGCAAATATGATGGGGTTACTGCATATAATTTTAATGGTTGTTGACTGATTCATGTGTTTTTGCCAATAAAATATGGCTGGGGGTTCATGACCCCTCAACCCAAAAGATGTTTGGTTAAGTGCAAAACAGGCTAAGATCGGTTGGGTTATCCTTGGGGAAGCAGTGTGTGTCAGTCTGTGGGAGGAGGCCTCAGTGTTCCCTGGCCATATGCACGGGTCCACCCTAATAAGGAAGGCCCCGCTTATGGTGGCGGTCCCAGGCCGGAAAAGGTGGGGATGGGAGTTAGGGGGTGCAAGTTGCTCCCAACTCCTACCCCATTAGCAAGGGTTCAGACGATTGGCTGTTGGGTTGCTGCGGCCCCGGTGGCACTTTTAATTCTTCTGGGCCGCGTGCAACTATGAGGCAGTAAGCCCCCCCTTTTTTATGCAGGCACTGTTGGCTATCCGCCTCTTGCCCGCACTCGCTGGCCGTGTTGACAACCTCCAACGACCTCAGTCAATTGAGTGAAATACCGACCCGCCTCCCAACTTTTGTCTGCAGTTTACTCTGAAACCGCAGAGAGATGACTTGTCATTTGTGGCTTCTGACTTTATATCTGTGGTATTTTGCCTTTTAGCTGGTTCTCTTTTGACAGGTTATTTGATTCATTGTGAAAGTGGTTGGTTCAGATTGTCGTATTTTAATGTGTTGAGATGGTGGCGGGCGAGATCATGACTGGGAGGACAATTCGGTACCTTTTTTCCTACAGGAACAGGATGGTGAGGTAATTGGACCCTCCAAGGAGTGCTGGCTGGGAATTGAGGATGACATTCAGGGGCGCAGAGGGGTTGCGAGCGGTCACTTGCATCTGGCCCCTAAGGCTACCCACCTGTGCATGCACAAAGGCCTGAAGCGAGCACTGACTCTTAGGGGGGCGGAGCCTGAGAGTGGCGGGGAACCTGAGGAAGGTATCCTGGCATGCTCCCTCTGCAGGGTGCACCCATAGGTGGGTTTGGGAAGGGATACGAATCCCCTATGGAGATCCTATCCCTGGGCCTCATAGCGGGAATAGGGGCAGGGGCTGAGTGTACTAGCCAAACAGTCATGATCTCATTCACAACCACCAACATTGGAGTATACAGGAATGAACTGTTTTAGTCAGTGTTAGGAATTTGGATGTATTAGGGTACTCTGTTAAGGCTAGGCATCTGAAGCGTTGTAAATATTATGTTACTATGATGGGGTTACTGCGTATAATTTTAATGGTTGTTGATTGATTTATGTGCTTTGTCAATAAAATATTGCCGGGGTTCATGACCCCAAAACCCTAAAGATGTGTGGTTAAGTGCAAAACAGGCTAAGATCGGTTGGGTAATCCTTGGGAGAGCGGCGTGTGAGTCTGTGGGAGGAGGCCTCAGCAGTACCTGGCCATATAAAAAGGTTCAATCTTTGCTATCTCTGGAATTCTACATTATGACATAAAACAGCCTAACTTACAGGTAAATAGTCACAGGACATCTGCAAAAAAAGTGGAAGTCTCAACTGCCTTCTCTACCTTTCCCACATTATTTAAAATACAGAGGCAAGTAAAAAATGTGTTCTTTCATTCTCAGTCTGCCATATAAACCAAAGCAATCGAAGGCAGAGAACTCTTGAATTGTCCTTCTCGGGCTGTGAGAAAACAATGAGTGTGTGGGTTCATTATTTATATTATACCAGGAAATTACACCCATTTTTAAGGTTTATCCCTAAAAATAGCATAAGTGATGACAGGTCTGCCTATACAGGCATGACAGGACAGACCAGCAGGCAATAAAAATTGGAGTTTGTTTGTGTATTTGGCCCCTGTTTTAGGACAAACATATCTGCAGCCATGGAATGCTAATTTAAATTTGCTAGTCTGACCATGGCTGATAGATTAGGTGGACAATGGTGATGTGGTGGCTCTGGATCTCTTTTAAGTGAGGACTAGTCTGACCTGGCCTGGCCACAAAAGGGATTAATCTGATCTCTCACTCAGTACAGACCACCGACAATATTCTCTGCTCCACCCAGGCAAAGAGTTTAGTATGGGTCAGAGAGAATGGACTTCTGTTGTATCTTTGGGCTTCAGTTATGACACCATCAAATTTCGTGTCTGATGTCTCCAGAACCAAGTAGAAGGTTTCTTAAATCCTGCAGTAATGAAAGAAACCCAGGCTTCATATAATGGTAATGTTTAGTAAGCTGTTTAGGAAGCTCATTCTTTTGGACATTTTTGCCACATTCTACTTTCTGACAGCATCAAATGGAGAAGAATCATCTTCATAAGCCATTTCATCGACTATATTAACTTGATTTTACGGTTTAACATACAAAACCATCAAGTCATATACTACATATAGTATATATACTACATAATATAACTGCAATTTACATACACCATGAAGCAAAAATAAATGATGACAATTGCAAAAAATATGAAATCAATGGCAAAGAAGGAAATACACGTTTCGAAGAATAAAGCTATCAACATGGTAAAAACCTTTCAGGTGCTGTTTCACATATACAGTATGTTCTAAAATATTCATATGCATACAAGTTCCCATCTTAAGCGATCAGTGGAACTAAAGTGCAAGCATTGTCATTAAAAAAATATTATAATCTAGAAAATGAAAATACTTGAAGAGTTATTCTTCTATTTTTTTATTTTAATTCTATAATGTTCAAACATCTCCTTTTTGGCAAATGAATATATGGATGTGTGCACTGATACTTGGATAGCACAAACCTTGTTGGGAAGCAATTGAGGGCTAAGTAAGGGCAAATCCCAGAGAAAGATAAAATAATTTTAAATAGGTAGGTAATATGAAATTTCGGTATGACGGTGAAGTAATGCTCATAGAACAAGAATACTTTCAGTTCCTAACTGGGTTACAGGAAGGTCGGAGCAGTTTTTATATCAGTGGAGTATATTTACATGTCATCGGCACGTAGGTGGGGGAAGACCTGTCATCTGTTTTCCCCTTCCTTACACTTCGTCGTCTCCAACTCGGTGACTTCTTGGCTCTTGGTATGTTGCCAGGCAGCAGAGAAAGTTACTTTATTTGTCAGGTATTGCAGGGTATCTAGTTCTAGTTTATTTAGATGGAGTTGATGATTATACAGAGAGGGGTTGCGTTCAGAATTTGGATGATGTGGCCAAACATCCTCAGAGACTTGAAGAGACTCCCTGCCACATGAAAGATGATTTACTGGGCTGTCACTGATAAGCTAGGAGACTGTTAAGCAGGACATTTCCTCCTTCTGGTGGCGTGTCTAAAAAGATTTGCACTTTTGATGGTCAGAGAACTAGTACCATGCTGTCTCGGTTTTTCCGATGATGTAATCTTTGAATTTGAATATTTTCTAATATATGGAAAGACCGAAGTTGGGGAGCCCAGTAAGTACAGTAAAGTAATCCAGTGAACTAATGCATCCAATGAAGACACCTGCAAGCAATAAGAAAGGCTACAGGTTCGACTTTTGAGGTTGCCAAATTTACAAATTTTGTGTATTTCGTAATAATTCCTATTGTGAACAACCAGAGATGAGTCAGTTCATAGTATGCTATAGGATGTATGTAATTGTTAGACCTGCCATCCTTGGTGTGGTTTTCCCTGTCTTTTTGCCTCTGCTTCCTGTGTTTTTGGACTGTGTGGTGGACTTCGTTTTTGCTGGTTTGGTACCCTGGGCACTTTACCACTGCTGACTAAAGTGCAAGTACCCTCTATGTAAACTGTATGTGTAATTGGCTTTTCCATGATTGGCATATTTGATTTACTAGTAAGTCCCTAGTAAAGTGCACTTGTAAATCAAATGCTACTAGTGGGCCTGCAGCACTGATTACTCCACCCACATGAGTAGCTCTGTAAACATGGCTCAGACCTCCCACTTCAGTGTCTGTGTGTGCAGTTTTAAACTGCCAATTCGACCTGGCAAGTGTACCTGCTTGCCTGGCACAAACCTTCCCTTTTTGTACATGTAGCGTACCCCTAAAGTAGGCCCTAGGTAGCCCTATGGTAGGGTAGCGTGTATGTTAAAGGTAGGACATGTACTGATGTGTTTTACATGTCCTGACAGTGAAATACTGCCAAATTCGTTTTTCTACTGTTGCAAGGTTTCTCTCTCTCATGGGTTAACATGGGGACTGCCTTTAAATATCTTTTAAGTGCAGTTTCCCATTGGAAGCAGATAGAGATATGAGTTTTAAAATACATCTTTTGGAGGGGGCGTGGCCACGGAGCCGAGCATGGCGCACGCTTGACGGATCGGCTCCGGAGGGGCCGACTTTGCAACGGTGCCTTGATGCGCTGAGGCGGGCGGTCCGGTGTTCGGAGCGGAGTGCGGCGACTGCTGTGGACGGGGGGACCGCGGGGGTGCGGTCTTGCCCCTCCGGAGCGGGCCCCCGAGCGATTCGGGCTGTTCGGGGCTGTGAGGAGGCCGCGGCCCGGCCGGCGAGCGGGGCCGTGGCGCGCTGTGCCGGGCGGCTCCCTGAGCTGGAGAGCGGTAGGAGAGCAGCCGACGCAGGCGGAGCGACTTGGGTGCGACCGCGGCCCGGGGGGCGGCCTTTGACAGACTTGTGCACCCTGGTGCGGGCCTGGACCCACGTGGTTCGCCGCTGAGTTGCGGCCGCGGCCCCAGACGGAGCGGGGCACGGCGCCCGCCGCTGGCCCTGAAAGCGGGCCCACCCTGAGGGGGAGGTGCGGCCTGGAGCGTCTGCTGGGGGCATCTGCCGGCGTCGGATCGGCCTTTTGCTCGGGAGGCGGAACCTGATGCCCCCTGGCTGAGAGACTACGCAGGACAATGAGACACGGAGGCGGGGGGCCCCCCGGAGCTGCCCGGTAAGGAGTCCACTTTGGGAGTGCCTCCCTGGGGAACGCATGGCCGGAGCCCTGGGGTCTGCTGCCTGGGAGCCCCTGGATGCCGACGACGGGACCTGCTACGCTCGGGCGCCCTAAGTTGAGCACTGGTGGTCCTTTGTGGGGCGAGACAACGGGGAAGCGCCTTGTACCACCTACTGTCATCTTCCAGAGTTGGGGGTCGGGTGCCCGTGTTGCCGGCTACAGAGACCCCTTTGGCTGACCAGACTGGTCCTGACCGGAAGACCTTGCTGAACCAATCATTTATACGCACAACAACGCAAATCTACAAAAGCATGTCAGCCCCGTTTGAGCCCAAAACTGGTTTCCTGCCTATCGAGGAGAAATTGCGCGGAATGAGCACGACGCACTTGAGATCGCTCGGTTCGCGGGGGACCACTGGTGGATCTGGGCCTAAGCGCACTGGGCGCTAGCCTCATCGAGTCGCCCCTACCTGCCTGGCAAATGCCCCCCAAGGGCAAGCATAAGAGCAAGACCATGGACACCCCAGCACATGCACCACTGGGGGAAAATGATCAGACCACGCAAAGCAAAATGCAAGACACTCTTGACAAAATACTGGGTGCCATTGTGGACACCAAATCCACATTACAGCGCAACATCAATCAGGTGGCGATAGAGGTGGGCCTCCTGAGAGCTGATCATCACAAACTGGCTGACAGAGTAAAAGAAGCGGAGGCAACGCTAGCGGAAATAGTCCCAAAACACGATGATGTATCAGCGGAGGTGACTTCATTGGTCGGCAGAGTGGCGAAGCTTGAACAGCGAGCTGAAGACGCAGAGGGCAGAAACAGAAGGAATAACATACGCGTGGTGGGCCTCCCTGAAGGGGCTGAGGGGCCAAATATGGTGGAGTTTCTGGAGAAATGGCTACGCACAGTTGTCGCACCAGGATGTCTGACCCCCCTTCTACTCACTGGAGCGAGCACACCGGGTACCGGCTAGACCGCTGGCTCCTGGCAGGCCACCGAGAGCAGTAATAGCTAGACTCCTGCACTACAGGGACAGAGACATCCTTTTACAGAAAGCCAGGGAAACGGGCCCATTTAAAGTAGCCAATGGTGAAGCGACATTGTTCCCTGACTTCACCTTGGAGGTCCAAAACAAGCGCGCCTCCTTCCTAGCTGTTAAAAGAGCCTTGCGAGAAGAGGGGATACAGTACTCGCTGCTCTACCCAGCAAGATTACGGGTGATTGCGGAGGGGAAGGCCACGTTTTTCCAAGCTCCAGAGCCTGCATGGGAATGGCTCGAAAGGTCGGGGTTGCGGCCGACACGACCGGCACCGGAAAGCCGCGGGACGAGCGGGACCCGGCAGGCCCCGAAGGGGAAAAGACTCAGAGACCGCCAGAGACTAACACCAATGCGGACACAAAGGGAAACTGGCAAGAGGGAGGCCCTGGAGGCGGCGGCCAAGGTGGGTGGAGAATCGCCGCCCCGGGAGATCTCTGAAGAAGAATCGGACGATACGGTTGTGTCCTCGCCCGACGGCTCTGGGGACTCGACCTACGCGCCAAGAGTGACCCCGCAGACCGCTGATGAACTTGCATAGAACGTCCCCGCACCAGCGCTGAAAGGCGAGTCAAGATAAGAAGCGAAGTGGCCCCTCCGGACCTGGCCGCTCCCCCGGACCTGACTCTTGCCTGTCAGTCCTGACTGGCGAGTATTGTAGTGATGTGTTTGAATAATTTGCAGTGTTGCAGAACTTACTGGGTAGCCTACAGTTCCGAAGGTGCCCTGGGGATGGGGAGTTGGGGTTTGCAGTTACTAGTTATATCGGCTACACGTGCGAAATGGTACGAGCATGAGGAAGGTACAAACTTGTGGGGGAATTGGTCGGGGCCTGGGGTGTGCCGGCCCTTCATATATCAGGCCTTGAGAATAGGATGGCGAACTATAATATCATAACTTGGAATGTCAGGGGGATGGGTACTCCTGCTAAGAGACATAGAATCCTTTCCTTCCTAAAAAGGAGAGGGGTGCAGATAGCTATGCTACAGGAAACCCACCTCGCACTCGGAGAGGGAGAGAAACTGAGGCGGAGGTGGAGGGGGCAGGTGTTTGCCACAGTATTCTCAGCTTACGCAAGGGGAGTCCTGATTTAGATTAGGGCGGGGGTCCCCTTCACGATTGATTCCTCCAACATTGACAATGAGGGAAGGTTTGTCATATTAGAAGGGAGTTTACAGGGGCTCCAGTTGACCCTGAGTTGTATATACGCCCCCAACCAGGACCAAACAACGTTTATGATGAACCTGTCTAGGCACCTTACTCGTCAACACACGGGGGAAGTACTAATAGGTGGAGACTTCAACGCAGTGCTCGACACTGACCTAGATAGATCTACCCCCCCACTGCAGGGAGCATCATCAACCAAAACAGCGAAAAATTTAGTTGGGTGGCTAGACGCCTGGGGGCTAGTGGATGCTTGGCGGTTACAACACCCAGAGACCAGGGACTATTCGTTTTATTCGGGTCTTCACCAGGTGCATACCAGAATCGATAGGATAGTTTGCACTGCGGGACTGGCTCGTAGAGTGACCCATGCTGAATACCTTGCCCGCACAATATCAGATCATAACCCTCTATTACTGACGTGGAGAGCGTCACAGGACAGACCCCCCATACCGGCATGGAGAATGCTCCCGACAGCGCTTGAAGATCAGGCATATAGGGAGGAATTAAGATGCTACCTAACAGAACTTATAGAAACTAACCAAGGATCCACTTCCTCCAGAGGCATAGAGTGGGAGACACTCAAAGTGGGGACGCGGGGTCACTGTCTTGGTCAGTCAGTGGGGATAAAACGTACGTTCGAGAGAGAATTAAACGCGCTGGAGAGAGTCATACACGAGGGGGAGCTGAGACAGGGCTCTGCAGGGCAAGTGGATGAAGAGTACGATCGTGCACGTAGAGAGTACTCCCAGGCTGAAGAGCGACTTAGATGCCATAATATGCAAAGACACTTGGCATCCATACAGTCAGAGGAGGGAAGATAGTGACCCTATTATAAGTGTATTAGACAGGGGAGGAACACGCAGACTTAGTCCAGAATCCATTAACGACGCATTTAGAGATTACTATACACACCTATATAGGAGGCCCACAGACATGGACAGAGGGACCCTTGACAACTTCCTAGCTCGGATACCTTTACCAGTATTGAGCCCGGAGGGCAGGGTCGGCCTGGGGGGCCCAGTGACTGCGGATGAGACGGTTGAGGCAATTACACAATTGGCCCCTGGGAAGACCCCGGGTACAGATGGTCTTCCTATGGACTTTTATAAAAAATATAAAACCTTACTGGTCCCCAGACTGATAGAAATGTATACGGAATCGGCAAAGAACAGAGAACTCCCACGCACATTGCGTGAGGCATTGGTAGTACCACTTCCTAAAACAAATAGCAAGGAGGCATCAGTGACAGACTATCGCCCGCTATCAATGCTAAATAGCGACTTTAAGATCCTCAGTAAGATCCTGGCCAACCGGCTGTTGCCCCTTATGCCCACCCTGATACATCCTGATCAGAACGGTTTCATACCTGGTCGCAGCACCTCCCTAAACCTTAGGCGTATTTTCTCTATCATACATATGCCTAGTGAATCGAAGCCGCCAACTGGGACCCTGCTAGCAGTGGACTTTGAAAAGGCCTTTGACTCAATTAGGTGGGACTACCTGAGGGCGACAATGCTAAAGATGGGTCTGGGAGAGGGCTGGGTCGAATGGGTGGACCTGTTATACTCATCCCCGCTGGCAAGGGTCAAGACAGGTAGGACAATTTCTGGTGCCTACCCAGTACATCGAGGAACCAGACAGGGGTGCTCCCTATCCCCATTGTTGTTCGCTCTGGCGATGGAGCCCCTAGCGGCCTGGGTACGAGGGGAGGGAGCTGACAGAGGGATTCAATGGGGACCAACTGACCACATTATATCGCTATATGCAGATGACATCTTGATCTATCTTAGAGACGGGGCGAGTGGCCTCCCCTGGGCCCTATCCACCCTGGAGGAGTTTGGAGTAGAGTCAGGATTACGACTTAATCGTAATAAAACATATGTGTTCCCCCTGGTGCCCGGATATAGTTGTCCTGCAACATGCCCAACAGACCTGAAATGGGCCCCACGGACATTTAGATACCTGGGGATCCAGATCTATCATGACGTGGGAGACTTAAGAGAGGGCAACCTTGGTAATGCGCTCCGGTCCCTGAGACCCTCGGTAGAATTTTGGCACTCTCTGAAGCTGTCGGTGATGGCCAGGGTGGCGCTCTCAAAGATGATCATGCTCCCCCGACTTCTCTACTACTTTGCCAACTTGCCACTACTAATACCCCGAGCATGGTTTCGCGACCTGAATGCAATACTCAGAGAACTAATATGGGACAATGGGCGCAGACGAACTACACTTACAACTATCTGCAGACCACCCAATGCGGGTGGCCTGGGAGCCCCCGACTTTGAAGCATACTATTTGGCATCCCATTTACAGTGGATATCCGGCTGGCTTGTGGGCCAAGGCCAACTTGATTTATACACAGCCCAAGGAACAATAGACCCGGCGTGGATTGCGACATGCATGACAAACAGAAAGATAACCCCCCCTGGGAACAATAGTGGCGCTGGCATGCTGGAAAAGATGCATGAAGAGAGTGGGAGTGGGCCCCCCATACTCCCCAGCTTTACCACTGGCGGTGCTTGCCATAGAACCCAGGGGGAAAGGGCCGGGAAACACCGGACTTGGCCCCTGGCTGTCAACTGGAATAGAATTAGTGGGAGGACTCTTCAAGGAAGGAGTGCTGAGGGGATTTGCTGAATTAATGGAAAAAGGGGTTCCCGGGGGGCAGTTCCTGCTTTATGGGAGGTTAATACATACTCTTAAGACCCACTGGGGCACAGTGAACGCGGAGCCTACTACACACGAGGTCCTGCATTCGCTGTTGACATTAGGAGAGGAATCACATCTGATCACTAAAATATATCGGGCCCAAGTTGGGGCAGCCTTGGATCCACTACGGTCGCTGAGAGGAAGGTGGGAGGGAACAATTGGGCGGGAACTGACTGACTCAGAATGGAGGAGAACACTTGCCTACCCCCAGAAAATATCACGTAATACACGGCTAAGATACATTCAGTATAATTATTTGCACAGAACCTACCTCACGCCTCACAGACTGTTCCGTATATATGGAGGGGCTTTAGGGAATTGTCCGAGATGTGGAGGAGGAGGGGCAGATTTTGACCACATGGTTTGGACTTGCCCTACGATCCAGACGGGCTGGAGTGAAATATTGCCTACCCTGTCTGAATTGCTTGAAACGGAGGTGAGACCCACCCCTGAACTGTGCCTACTGGGCCTCAGGCCAGCTGTGCTCTGCGGAAAAGTGGAGAGGCGTTTTTTGGACCTTTCCTTGGCCCTTTATAAGAGACTAATCTCGAGGGGCTGGAGGGCTACGGATCGCCCTCAACTGTCTGACTGGAAAAGGGATATATCAACATGGTCCAGAGCTGAACTGCAGGTCCTAAAGGCGGAAGAAGCCAGAAATATTCGCCAGGTTCCTATAGCCCCGGGGTGGGAGAATTTAATGACGAACTGGGAGAGTATAAATAGGAGACTGGCAAGCCCAGTAGGAGAAACCAGCGCAACTCAAACCACACCGAGGATGGAACCAAATGGTGGAAACGCATAGACAGGCACCCAAAATCAGATCCAAATCACACATAGATCGCACCAAGAATAAGGGTGGGAGGATAGTTGGATCCCTGAACCACTGACAATAATAGTAGGCAAAGTGAGCGACCCGCCGCCTTCACGGAGTGCCGGTGCGCCCTGGACTGCCATCTTCCCTCACCCAAAAACGAGCACATTACAGTACCTTCAAGCTAGCAACCACAAAAGCCAATCACACGAGGCCGTAAAAGTTGACCGTTTATGGTCTTTTGATTTTCCTTTTTTCTCCCCTTCCTCCTTTCCCTACCTTCAACTAGCTCAATACGATTGTCAACAGAAATTGTACATCGTACATCTTGGGTCTCCCTCCCCCCCACCTTTTGCTTCCCGTCCCGCCACCCTTATCTTCCCGTATCAAGCCCCAAGCACCACCCTCCCAAGTTACAAAGAAGAAGGGGTCCAAGTTTGTTGGTTGATTGTTTAATACACAGCACAGCGAATTGCAGAAAGGAAATATAATTGAACAAAGTAAATGTGCATAATTTATTGAATAAAAAACATTTAGATTAATGATAATAAAGAGTGCAAACAATGAGCAAAAAGAAGATTATAACAAAAAAAAAATAACAAAAAAAAAAAAAATACATATTTTGGTAAAGTTGTTTTTTATATTATCAGTTTGAAAATGGCACTTTTAGACAGTGGGAAATTCCTTGCTTAACCATTCTGTGCCTCTGCCTGCTTGTGGAATCCACGTCTGGGTCAGACTGACAGTTGGGCTGTTTGTGAATTCCCTGTAGAAGGTGACATAATGGAAGATGGGGTGTAGCCTACATATCCTGATGAGTCTCCTGGGCTAGAGTGTGGAGGGAAGAGCTGACACTTACACCTGAAAGGGTTGTGCCTGTCCTCACACAATGCGGTCTCCAACCCACGGTGTGTGTGTGGGGCCAGGCCTGGGCAATGCAGGATCTTGTGAACAGCAGAGATTGAATATAAGTAGTAGACCCAAAACCCGAGATTTTCAGATTACTTCTGAATCAAGAGGAACCTCTACCAAGAAGAAGAGCTGAAGAGCTGGAGGAGGAGTATTGCCTCGTTGCCTGTGAGTGTGCTCTACTGGGATTGCCTGCAGATGCTGCTTTTGCCTTTGAGATGACAAACACTGGACTTTGCTGTGTTTTCCTGCTTGTGAAGTGTCTCCAAGGGCTTAGACTGAACTTGTACCCTGTTCTGAAGTCTCAGGGCCATCAAAGACTTCTTCTGCCAGCACCAGGACTCTCTTGCTGAGACTCCTACCCTGCCAAGTGGTGCCCAATCCAGTCCCTGGGTCCTTGAAAGGAGAAGCTGGTGGAACCAAGCTGAAATCCACACACAGTAGCCGAGTGAGAGAAAAATCAATGCAGCACCTGCTTTGCGGCTGAAGAATCGACGCACCACCTGCGTCGTGGCTGACAAATCAACGCAACACCCTCTTGCGGCTGCCAAAACTGATGAATCACCCACCCACGCAGCACGGCTCCTCACCACCGTGTGCCAGAATGTTGCATGCATCATCGCTGGGTGCCAAACAAAACCACAGTAAACCTGCACGGACCCGAGGTTGCCCGTCAAAAAATCGATGCATCACTCTACTGCGGGAGGGAAAAATGACACATTGCCTACCTGACCGGAGAAGAGGCGATGCATGTCCTCACTTGCAAGTCAGGAATCAATGTATCGCTTACTTTTCTGACACACGCTCACCTGTGTGGCTTTAATTTTGATGCATAGCAGGTACTGTGTGTAAAAACAACGCATCCATTGATTTCTATTGATTAAGACTCTTTTTAATTGAAAAATTAATAACTTTGCTCGTGTATGTTGGATCTTTTTCATTTGGGTCTTGTTTTACTCAGATCAATTATGGCTATTGTCTAAACTGGTGTTGAGTCCTTTTGTGGTGTTTTCACTGTGTCACTGTGTGTGATTGTGCAAATATTTCACACATTGCCTTTGAGGTAAGCCTGACTGCTTGTGCCAAGCTACCAAGGGGGTGAGCAGGGGCTATCTGAGGAGTGTTACTCCCTTACCCTGACTAGAGTGAGGGTCCCTGCTTGGACAGAGTGCAAACTAGCTGCCAACCAGAGACCCCATTTCCTACAGTAATTATTATTGTAACTATGAATGCAATATCATTGATAACACAGTGAATGCACAAATTAAGGTCCAATATATGTAGGTCAGGTTGCAAAGCAGTTGGAATTTTATGCAGACCAACTGATTTGTGAACCAATCTGTGTTTTCTGCAACAACCAAAGTGCTAATCAGTCACAGAACAAAATCAGCATTCACAGAAAATCATAATACCGTCTGCCTTATGATTATGCATGAGCCAGGAGCCCTTTTCAACTTCCTGCAAGTGACTGTGAATGCAGAGATGGTGGCCTGTGAGAGTCAGAAGCCCAACATATCTGCATTTATATTCACTGAATGACTGCATTTTTTGAAAGCACCCCGCACTTTAAAGGAGCTGGTTATTATTTTTTTTCAAGTTAGTGCTCAGTGAATGACCTTAGGGGGACATTGCAGGAGTCCCATTGACTGTCCCCTCCTCAATGCCAAAGGCACACATCAACAAGGTGGAATTTGACTCTCCAGAGCATTTTGTGAATAGATACCAATCCCATTTGCATCAGTATTGCTGACATTCAGGAGCAGGTCCCAGGCCCAACTCCCAGAGCCTTTTCCTTGCTTTTCTCTTGTTTTCAGTGCTTTATCTTTGCCTTATCTACTGTTTTTTGTGTTCCTTCTACTTGCTTTTCCTTATTTGTCACTGCTTTCTCCATGCTTTTTCTCCCCATTTTTTGTGTTCTTCTCCTTGCTTTTTCCTCTTTTTCACTGCTTTCTCCTTGCTTTCTCCCTGATTTTTGTGTGCATTCTCCTTGCTTTTCCCTCATTTTCACTGCTTTTTATTTGCTTTTTCCCCTGTTTTTATGCAGCCTGCCCACGCAACTCCAGACCATCACTTTATTTCTGGAATTTCGAATGACCCTTGAAATATGGCTGTTCAAATGAGCCTCCATGACTACAAGCGCCTGGATACCCTGTCGGGTGATTAGCCTCATATTACAAATCCTGATTGATTTGATTTCATTTGGCAGACTTCACACCTCTACCAAGAATGCAATAGTACATCTCTTTTATTTGGACGTATCTGCACTTTTGTTGTGTTAACAATTAAACTGTCTTTACAGTTCCACTAAAAATGGGCACATTTTCCATGGAATTTGCAGTCGATGGGCAAATCTATTGGGGAAATGTATAGCAATGGCTGACTTTAGCCACTGCCAGCTTTATAAGGGAGGTGCATGGTAGTACCTGCATTTCCCTTCCTGTGAGACAGTGATGGTGAATTCCTAGCATGAGAGGGATATTTTTTACCCTTTTCAGCAGTTTTGAGAATTTACCTCAGGTCGAGATTAGATTCCCAGCTAATGACATTATGAAATTGCTAACTTCTTTTGAAGGTTTTACCAATATTTACCAGTGGAAACAGACCACATGGCAGTGTTAAAGCAGCAGAATGAAGGCTGACTGCCACACATCCAAATCCGCAGTTATCTTACACCTTTTGCAATTACCCTGGCTGTCAATTTTTGTGAATTTTATTTTGCCACCCTAAACTACATTGGGTGTATCGCTTCTTCAGATAATGCACCTTGATACTATTAAAGATCAAGCCCAACCAAGATGACTAGTTTTGCTACCAAGATACATTTTCTCATCTCTATAATTAGGCCTCATTATTGTACTACTTGAACTTCTGCCATTGGATCCTGTCAGTGACGTAACGGAAAATGATGGCGCCCCCCTGCACAATGAGATTATGTGCCTGAGTCTTCTCCAGTATCTCCCAAATATTCACAGGTTTTTGGCTGAATGAGGCCTTCTGAGGGATTAGTGGCCCTAGAAAAGCTGTGGGTTCAATCTGTCATGTTACTCCCCTGGCCTCCATTCTAGACAGTGCATGATATATAACGGGGTTTCTTTTCCAGTCATCATCATGGTTCACTTTGTGCCATGCAATATCATATAAAATGTCAACTCAACTCAACTTCACTAACGTAACCACAATTTTTAAACAAAGTTCCTAAACTAAATACCATTGATTTCCTTAAAATATGTAACAACTTCTGGCTTCCTTTGCAGCTTTGAGGGAATTTCTTCAGACGTACGACTTTTGATGCTTGTGTCGTGGTGGACTGGGTATTTGCCTGCTGTCTAGATTTTAATTTATATTATTTTTGCAGATTACAAAACACAAACGAGGTCCAATGTAGCGAGACAACTGTTAGGTGGATGTGGAGTTAAGAATAGTAAATCTTTGATCACCTATATATGCTTTACATGACTACCTTCACAATATTTAGGTTATTGATATGGTGGCCATGATTTCATTGGAGGACAATAAACCTATCCTCGATATTTTGACGCGCAACCCTCACTGCATTGTCCCATTCTCATCAGAACTGTTTTGATTATAATTCAAACGTGACACAGCTTACTGTGAAATAACCAAAATTATCTAAATTGTAATTAGAAAGAAAGGCACTTATAGGGTTTTGATTTGGGAGACATTTTGTTTACTTACACAGTGTGCTTACCAAAATGTAGAGCACATTATTAATGATATAGATATGTCAATAAAAATAATGATCACTGAATCTTCTTCAGAACACCAGAGCATCATATTTTGAAACAGGTAGTTTTCCAGAAGTAATGACAACGCAGCAACTTTATTGACCGCTTCATGTTCCCGCAAACAACAGTGAACTTAAAATAGAAGATAAATCTATAAGGTTATTTGGGACCAACAAAAGCAGCATTGTTTTCAAGCTGATTGGGCCCTTTGAGTGACTTTACATCCTGCAGTGTTTATGGGTCAGAATTCCACAGAGGTTACACATTTTCTTTGAGGATAAAAAAGAGCAAGACTGTCCTGGTCATCTGACACATTGACATTTGCTCGGTCATAGTAGACATTACTATGTCCCCATGACACCATTCTAGTTTCTGCGGTCTGTAGCGTGGTTTGGATTTGAATATTTTTCTAGGTTTGATCTCAGTTTCCAGTCCAATTCTGAAGTAGAGCACCTCTCCGGGGAGCTAACATCATTATGGTTATGAGCTGAAAACCCTTATCCCCACTAGTTAAGAGTTAACTCTGACTTAGGTAACAGAATTTACTTCAAAAGTAAAACAGTGGTGAACAAATGTAAGTGGTCCTCTGCCACATGTTAACTCAAAAATGTCCCATGGAGGGAGCTTTGCTCTTCTGGCCTTGTTCCCATAAGAGGCAGCTCACATGTAGCTCTTTAAGCTCAGTTTTTAAATAAGCATCCATTGAATGCTGGAGCTGAGCTCACCTTCTTGTAATTTCACAAGTAATGTAAGACATTCCAACCTGTTGCCGTCAAATTGTTAACTTCAGTGGATGGTGTATATGATGTGTGTGTGAGAGATTGTATAACCATTGTATGTAGGCTGTGAAGTTTCCCTTTAACGTTCATGCATTTACTAGTACATGATTTCATCTAATGCTTTTGTACCTCTTACTTCTTATGGGACATTGAGAGCTGTTTTCCCGACTGTGATCATCATGCCTTGTCATTGCTCTAACATGTGGCTAGTACACTTCTGTGGCTATAGTGGTTTTGCATCTTGATCTTTTTCTCCTCGCTATGGGAATACTTGCTATTCAAACTTTCCGAGATTTCTGTTTCTGGTGTTTGGGGGTCATTTAGTGCTAGCTACACGCAGGGATCCATCAAAAAGCAGTAGATGCCCTGTTCACCAAATGTGTGCTTTTCCTGCCCCTTTCAGAGCTGGAAAAATGCTGACTTCCAATTGGCCGAGCCTCAGCCAACAGTCAAACCCTTGACCTAGCCCCTGAGCTGCTAGTTTATAGTGATGTTCAACGCCATATTTAGGGCATTGCGATCATCACTGTGTTTTTTTATCTGGGTCCACTAAGCAAGGCACGGCACCCAGACACAGGGATAGATCTCTATGAGTTTATTTCTGGGTTTGTTTCTGGAAAAGAAAAAGAGATGACATTGGCATTGACAAAGTGCATCCACCATATTAGGCTTCTCGAAATTTGGTGGACAGTCCTGTACCTGAGGAGCAGAGGCCAGAATATCAGCTGACCTCATGGGCTGTGAGTTACACACAACACTCTAAATATTGGACTTTGTTTGTTAAAAAAGTGGCATGATGTGTATTTCTTGCCAAGATGGTGAAACAGTATCTATTAGATTGTACACAGGTACAACTTACTACCCTTAACAATACTGAACATTACTGCACAACAGGTATTAACAGAGAAGGTAGATCTCCACCATAATGAGATGATTACAGGGTAACATCTGGCTTGAAGAAGCAAGACCTACATTTGTTACTGTCCAACATATATAGAAAGTAAAAGTAAGCAAAGGCAAACAACATCAGCCAAATACAAAGTGTAGGATTAAATTAAAAAACACCTTCTGTCTCTTTTGGCCAATTGCAAATCTGGAATACTATGTTTTTGTGCCAATGTATAAGTCATCTAGATAACTCAACTACCTTTGAAAATTTGCCCACAATGCTGCATTTTCAATGCAGGAAAATGGGTTAAGGAAACATAACGAATACATGAAGGGGGTCATTCCGACCCCGGCGGTCAAGGACCGCCGGGGTCGGCGGGAGCACCGCCAACAGGCTGGCGGTGCCCCGCAGGGCATTCTGACTGCGGCGGTTTGGCCGCGGTCAGAACAGGAAAACCGGCGGTCTCCCGCCGGTTTTCCGCTGCCCTCATGAATTCTCCATGGCAGCGCAGCTTGCTGCGCCGCCATGGGGATTCCGACACCCCATACCGCCATCCTGTTCCTGGCGGTTCGCCCGCCAGGAACAGGATGGCGGTATGGGGTGTCGTGGGGCCCCTGGGGTCCCCTGCAGTGCCCATGCCAATGGCATGGGCACTGCAGGGGCCCCCGTAAGAGGGCCCCACAAAGAATTTCAGTGTCTGCTTAGCAGACACTGAAATTCGCGACGGGTGCAACTGCACCCGTCGCACCTTCCCACTCCGCCGGAAGGGGTTTCCCGCTGGGCTGGCGAGCGGCCTTCTGGCGGTCGCCCGCCAGCCCAGCGGGAAAGCCAGAATGGCCTCCGTGGTCTTTCGACCGCAGAGCGGCCATATGGCGGTGCCCGCCAGCCTCAGAATGAGGCCCGAAATGTCCATGTTGATATTACCCCAGTGGAAAGATTAATACAATGTTAGACCTGACAGCCTTAGGGTGGTCATCCTCCAACTTTTTGCCTGCCTCCCTCCACGTTTCTGACACAGTTTTTGCTGGTTTTAGGACTCCGCACACTTTACCACTGATAACCAGTGCTAAAGTGCATATGCTCTCTCCCTTAAACATGGTAATATTGGCTCATACCTAATTGGCATATTTAATTTACTTGTAAGTCCCTAGTAAAGTGCACTATATGTGCCCAGGGCCTGTAAATTAAATGCTACTACAGTAGTGGGCCTGCAGCACTGATTGTACCACCCACCTAAGTGGCCCCTTAACCATGTCTCAGGCCTGCCATTGCAAGGCCTGTCTGTGCAGTTTCACTGCCACTTCGACTTGGCATTTGAAAGTACTTGCCAAACCTTAAACTCCCCTTTTTCTACATATAAGTCCCCCCTAAGGTGGGCCTTCGGTAACCCATAGGGCAGAGTGCTATGTGAGTAAAAGACAGGACATGTAAATGTGTGTTTTGTATGTCCTGGTAGTGGAAACCTCTTAAATAAATTTTCCACTACTGTGAGGCCTGCTCCTTTCATAGGATAGCATTATGACTACCCTCATATGCTGTTTGAATGGTAGATTCTGATCGGAAAAGGGTAACCAGGTCAGATTTAGTATGGCCAGAATGGTAATAGAAAATCCTGCTTGTTGGGGAAGTTGGATTTTATATTACTATTTTAGAAATGACACTTTTAGAAAGTGAGCGTTTCTCTGCACTTAAAATCCATCTGTGCCTTACAGCCTGTCTCCAATAAACGTCTGGACTGGGCTGGTTGACAGCTTTCTTGTGCATTTCACCCAGACAACCACAAACACAGGACACTCAGTCAGACCTGCACTCATCTGCATACTGAATGGGTCTTCCTGGGCTGGAAGGGTGGAGGGCCTGAAACTTAAATTTCAAAGGCTAATGGCCTGCCCTCACACAATGGACTGCCAAGCCCCCTACTGGGACCCTGGCAGACAGACCTGTACTGAATGGGGAACGTGTGCACTTCAGAACCACTCTTTGTAGTCTCCCCCACTTCAAAGGCTTTTTGGGTTTATAAACTGGGTCTCTGACCCCAACAAATCAGACACTTCTGGACCTGAACCTGCAACCTGTCAAGAGGAACTGCCTGGCTGCCCAAATTACTTGGGTGGACTGCTTTGCTGAGAAGGACTGCTGCCCTGCTTTTGCCCTGCTGCCCTGCTGTCCTCTGACTTTGCTGAGAAGTGCTCTCCAAGGGCTTGGATTGAGCCTCCTGTTTTCTGAAGTCTGAGGGCTAAAAAGACTTCATCTCTTCAGGAAACTCCTTGTGCACTGAAAATTGTTGCACAGCCTGCCAGAAACAATGTACAGCTGTCTGGCGATCGAGAAATCATCGCACAGCTGAACTGGAATGATGCAGCCTGACCTACTGAGTGAAGATTCAACACAGAGCCTGCCTTGTGACAGAAACTTAGACACACAGCCCTACTGGTTCGACGCACAGCCAAAGCAGAACGACACAGCTGGTTCCCTGAGTGGAAAATCAATGCAGCACCTGCTGTGTGACAGAAAATTTGACGCATCGCCATACCGGATCGACGCAATGCTTGTGATTTCTTCCAGCGTGCCCAGGATTTCACTGCATCGTCCCTGGGCATTAAAAAGGCATCCCCTGGGCATCCCCGCATCGCAGTGAGGAACCAAGTCTGTGTGCCGAAAAATGATGCGAAGCCCCTTGAAGCATGGAAAGAAACAACATATCATCTGTGCCACGATGGAAAATCCGATGCACACCACATTTTTCCACGCATCTCCTCCCTGTGGTCTCTATGCATGTTATTTTTTTATGCAAACCAGGTACTTTGTGTAATCAATAGATAACTGCTGATTACTAAGATTTAAGACTCTTTTTAATCTTGCAAAAAGTGATATCTCAACTTGTGCTTATTGAATCTTTATTGTTTGAACCTTATTTTAACCAGATACATTTCATATATTTTTCTAATCCAGTGTGGTGTATTTTTGTGGTGTTTTCGCTGTGTTACTGTATGATTTATTGCACAAATACTTTACACATTGCCTTCTAAGTTAAGCCTGACTGCTCAGTGCCAAGCTACCAGAGGGTGGGCGCAGGATAATTTGGACTATGTGTGACTTACCCTGGCTAGGATTGTGGTCCCTGTTTGGACAAAGGTGTATACCTCTGCCAACTAGAGACCCCATTTCTAACATACAGTATATGCTTTAAGTGAGTCATACATCATTGGTTTTGTAAACATTATTTTTATTTTAGTGATGTAACATAGGGGCTTTAAACGTGATCCAGTTTTTGGCT